>NW_004567102.1:69999740-70033910 GCF_000260355.1 Condylura cristata | reverse complement strand
AAAAAAAAAAAAAAGATATATAGTTTCTATGCAATACCAAGAAAATTTCAGAGAGCTTTATGATAAAAACTTACAAACTTAAATTCTGAGATTTAAATAGAATAATAAATTAAGTTAACATTGTTGAAAAGAACCAGCTTAAGCATGTTGATTTCAAAACTCACTGTTAAAATGGAAGTGACAGACCCTCCCTGGTGGTGCTCAGCACTAAGAAGCTAAAGCCACTTTAGCATGAGTTTGATCCCCAGCCCCGGAGGTGACCACATGGCGCAGCAGACCTCTCCTGGTCCACCCTCTGCTCCCTTCAGCAGTGTACTTCATCACTTTGCCTGTTCTGCTCCCCACTCTGTCTCTGGTGAAGCCTCTCACCACCCCTGTACCTCTGGCCTGTACCCCGGTTCTGAATGAATAAATAATCTTTGAAAAAAAAATGGAAGTGACAAAGATAAGGTGGTATTAGCTTAAAAACAGACTTGTAGATCAGTGGAAAGAAGGACATTTATAAATAGATCCATGTGTATTAGGTCATTTGATTTTTAACAAAAGTTCCAAAGTATTTCAATGAAGAAAGAAGTCATTTCAAAGAGTAGTGCCAGAACAATGGGATATTCATATGGGAAAATATTGAATCTCAACTCATTTCCCTCTACAAATAAAACGTATCACAGACCTAAATGTAATCTGTTAGGTCCATAAATGGAAAACTATGAAATTTATAGAAGTAGCAGAGAAAAGTTTCACAATCTTTTATTAGGAAAATATTTACTAAAGAGAACATAAAAAGGAAAAAAAAATGACAAATTATATTTTTTCAACTATAAAATATTCTGCTCTTTTGAAAAGCACCATCAAGAAAATGAAAGCCAAGCCAGATACTGAAAGAAAATATTCACATGACATATCTCTGATGAAGAACTTGTCTCCAGAACATTCAAAGAACACTTATAAGAACACAAACCATCGAAAAATACTAAAAAGAGCCATGATGGTTAAAAGTCAAATGAAATGTTCAGTACCTTAGTAGTTAGGGAAATGCAAATTTAAGTAACAATAATGTATCACTGTGTTTACACACTGCTGAAGTGAAAATGACTAAAATTACAAAGTGTTGTTGAGAATGTGGGATAAGAGAGCACATGCATTTTGGATGGGAAAGCAAATGTCGCTGTGACTGGACTTCCATTTGGCAGTTACTTATAAGTGAGCTTGGAAATTCATTAATACTTTTTCCTAAACCCCTCCTGGGTGTTTTCACCTCTCTTCTTTGTGGTTCCCGAGGCTCTCTTTTCCAGTCTGTCAGTCAATAATCTGGCACTTTGTTGACCTCTCTCTTCCCATGGCTTCTTGCAACGTGGAAGCTGTGGTGTCATAGAGCACAGACGCTTCAGCAAAACTGATTCATTTCAGTTGGGCAGTAACTAAGGAGACAATGAGACACTCCACACACAACTAACTACCTTGGAAATGAGATTTTGCTGAATCTTGGGACAGTGGCAATAAAGTGTTCATGTTTTAATTGATCAGCTAGAAAATTTTGGTTCATAGTTGAAAAAGATTATGTAGGAAAAGTACTGTCTCAACCAGTTTCATATAAAAGCATCTTGTAGGGCACCACCAAACATCAGCAGTTTAAAGCTACTTTACATCGATGACAACTTTGAGAAGTCAGCAAATCTAGATTAATGATAAACATGATTTTTATTTTTAAAAGTGTGTTGACAAGTGTGTAGCTATTTCCAGGTTGCTGGTGCCTTACAAACTATAGGGCCCCTTGGTTTGCTTTCTATGAAGTGCTTTCCTCTTTTACTCTAGAGGTTGTAAGTACATAAATATCCAGGGAGTACCCACCATGCCAAGAAAGGGAAAAAATAAACATGAAAAAGAAACAGAGGTGCCAGTGGGGTTGCCTTTTAGACTGGGGCGGGGGCAGGGGGCCAGGAAGTTGTTATATGCATACCTAAGCTTCAACTCCAGCATTTATTCTAAGACTAGAAATTAGGAAACTAGGTTTCTACAGAAACAGGCCTCTGAAGTTTACATTCTAATAAAAGCAGCATAAAGACCAGTGTTGTTTATTCTCTGCATGTTTTCTGCTAATTAAAAAGTAACAGTAGATGAAATATAACAAAAATAGCTTCACCATGAGTCAGAAGTAATAAAAAGGCTAAGAGCTAAGCTTATGTTTTGACCTACAATTGACTTGATCCCTTTATTAGAAAGGATCAACTGCAATCAGATATTCCTGTGTTTGGCAATCTCCATTTACAATGAAATAAAATATAGTTAAAGGGATGATTTAAAGATCAGAGGTTCAACAAGTCCTTCTTTACTTGGAAGTATAATCAACTTTCCTGTGACATCAGACTAGGGAGATTCTCCAAAAAGTACACTGAGGAGTGACCTTAAAATAGCAAGTAGAAGCAGCTGACCAGATTAATTTACTGGTAACAGCCCCCTGCCCCTGCCAGGATTCTGGATTTTCAAAGTGAATATAAATATGAAGCTATTTGTAAAAACAATTCCAGCATAGAATGCATTTTAAGGATTTTTTCCAAAAGAAAATAAATAATGTTGATATTTTATGATTGAGTAGAGTGAAGGTTTTGAGTAACAGTGAAAATTTTTAAGTCACAAATTAGAAGGAAAAGGATAAATATGGGATGGTTTCATTTATATGAGAAATACAGAGAAACCAAAGGACCAGGGAAAAGACAAAACTTTGCAAGTTGACAATTAAATTTAATAAATAAATAAGCACAGTAAAAAAAGAAAAAAACTCACTGAATTTTAAAAATGCAGATATTAAATGATTTCTTCCAGGCTTATTAAGATGAATGGCAAATAAATACTGCACATTAGGTTAAGCAGCACAATTCATGTAAGGTATCCAACATGATGATTATGTTAATACATTGCAAAATTATTATCACAATATAGCTGCCGCAGTTTGTGTTTCTTCAACAAAAACTCTTTCTACCTACACCCTGTGAGTTTCAAGTGTCCTATCCAATTTCTGAACAACGACTTAGCCCAGACTCTTTTCCAGGGTAAAAAAATTATTTGAAACTTTGTTATGCGGTTGTGTATTAAAATGAATACTTGAAACACAGCTCCACAGTCTGTAGTTGTGTTATTTTGTATATATTCTATAACATGTAAATATTGTAAAAATAAATATTTAAAGCCAGAAATGAATAATCATTTAATTAATGATATATTCAGATAGCATCATTTCATGAACTATCTTGACTTCTTTTATTCCTTCCTGATCATAGTTTATGTTTCTGATGGTCCTACCTTTATTCCTGTCATTCCAGTGCCTTGCTGTGACAGAAACTTTCAAAATTGGCAAATAAAATTCTACTTAGGAAATTTCCATCTCCATTCAGCTACCTGTTAATTGAGTTCTTCTTCAGGAATCTGAAGTTTGGTAAGCCCTAAATACTTCAATATTATTTAAATTAAAGTCATTTGCTTAATTCAGTCACAACCCAGGTGAGGTGTGGTGGGAGGAGAAATGCATGTCTCCTGCCAATAGTTTTAAAGAATTGTTAAGTTCCAGGAATTCTAGATGCTTTCTGTATCATAGTTCATTTACTCTTTATAATGCTCTTACAATGAGGGTTCATATTTATATCCCCATTTCACAGATGAGGAAATCGTGGCACACAAATAAAGTAACCTATTTCAAACTCATAAAAGAAGTGATAAAGCTAGAATAGTATTCAAATAGTTTGACTCTCCCACCTATGTTATTAACTGCTTCATTCTATCATCTCTTCATATTTTAGGGGAACTGGCAATTCTCAAACAATAGAGCTAATTCCAAGATAACAAATTTGCTACATTCTCAGTGAAAATGTTACAGTCTTACTCCACATAGCTACAGAGAAGAAAAATCACTCCTTCAAGATGAATAAAGTAGGCATTTTGCCTATAGACAGAAATTCTAGATATATTGAATGATTAATAATAGTAAAATTTCATATATGTCCAATAATACATGTGCATTTTGATTTCTTTTACGTATTTTGTTTGCAAGGAAGGAGAAGTTTATCTCCTTCAACATATTAAGTGGTCAGAAATAACATTATTTTACATAAAAATTAAAGATATAGGGCCCTCCCTGGTGGCACAGCGGGTTAAAAGCACAGCACTAAGAAGCTAAAACCACTGCAGCATGAGTTATATCCCCTTCTGGAGATGGCCCACATGGCGCAGCAAACCTTTCCTGGCCCGCCCGCTGCTCCCCTCAGCAGTGTACTTCGTCTATCTCTCTGTTCTGCTCCCCACTCTGTCTCTGGTGAATCCTCTCACCGCCCCTGTAACTCTGGCCTGTACCCCAGTTTTGTATGCATAAATAAATAAATCATTTTTAAAAATTAACAGTGCAGGGTTATTTGTTTCGTGTTAAATATTGTTAATATTTTTATTGACATAATATTGGTTTATAATATTGTATATTATTCACCACTATGGGATCACTCCTCCTCAAATGTATAATTCTTTTAAGTTGGCTGGTGTAAGTGTAAACTATTACAATAATGTCACTTACAGGAACCTTGCCTATGGAAATTATAATACTAGACATGCACTCAAAGGTACATGCACTAAAGTGCTCATTTCAGTATTATTTTAAACAAGGACAAAGACCCAGAAACATTCCAACAATCTTCAATGTCTATTGAGAGGGGAGTGGTTAAATAGCACCTAGTAGTTATTTATAGTAGACTATAATATGGCCATTATCATTTATCTTATCTTTTATTTCCTAAGACATGATAAGATACAGGACTCTCATTCGAAATACGTGCTTTTCTATAAAATCCCTAACTCTTCATCTAATAGATCTTTGAGGGCCCAAAGTATGTTTTCAGACCCATCTCACTAGAGAGAGATCATGCACACAGGTACACTTCAGACATGCATTTCTCCTCCCACCACACCCCACCTGTGTTGTGATTGAATTAAGCAAATGACTTTAATGAACATACAGAATCTGTAAAATTTCACTCACTTGAAAGGAATAAGCACAATACACCAGACCAATTTAGAAATAAAGAGTATCATTATAACGAGTGAAAATAAAGACTTTAATACCTAGAATGCTACAATGTAAATTATGGCTTCCATCTACCATAATATATGCCATTAATGGCAAATATTCCACCTTTGCAAATATACCATTTATTGAAAACCTACTGTCAAGAAAAATGCAAAGTAATTGTGTATACTCCTGCACTCATGCTAATCTTGACTAAGTGCAACTTTCATAATATTCTGAGTACTTACCAGTTAGAATTATCGTTATTGGACATCGTCATACACAGAGCTACTGCTTTTGAACTCAATCATTTCTAGTAATAGCAGTTTTAATGAAAGTCTCTTAAAATACTATGAACTATCTACTACAATTCGCCTGGCTGTAGCCCGTTCAAATAGGGTTCAAACAGGGAACAATAATGGAAGGAGGTCCCTCCTCAGGTAGAAAACTGTGCTTTGGAAAAGCAATGGAGAAGAGACACAGCCCCTATTGGGATCAGCAATATCGTCATTTGTATAGTTTGCTAAAACCCTCTGAACATCGATTTCTTCATCTGACAAAGGGTAGCACTTCCATCCTCTCAGGTGGGTGACAGCGTTGTATAGGTAAGCAAATGTGATGATGCGAAACATTCTGTGGAACTGCGTCAGGTGTTGGTAATCAGTGAGTGAGTGCTGGGCCCCATTTTGAGTTTGTTTCTTTATCCACATGCTTTGGAGACAGAATAAATTATTTTTGCACAGAATTTATTTCTCAAGCCAAACCACATACAGAACTTTAAAACCACATACAGAACTTTAAAACACAGACCTGACCCTCCCTGGTGGTACAACGGGTTAAAGTGCAACACTGTGAGTTCACCATAGCCACTTCAGCAGAGTTCGATAACCTGCTAGGGAGAGGACCCACAGGGCTCAGCAGACCTAACCTGTCTTGCCCACTGTTGCTGTCAGTGGTGTACTTCGTCAGTCTGCCTGTTCTGCTCCTCACTTTTTCTGGTGAATCCTCTCACATCCTTGCGCCTGTGGCCTGTACCCCAGTTCTGTATGCATAAATAAATCTTAGAAAATAAACAAATAAACAAACAAATAAATAAAATACAGACGTGTGAAACCTGAGGAACACTAATTTCAAACCTGTGAAATCTGTCACTTAAATTATGAATCTTTCATAAGTAAAAATCAGAGAGTTCTTCCTTACTTTCCTGGACCCTGTAGCTTCTCATTGCTTTAGAATAAAATTACCTGCTGCTGGTTTACTTTTTATAAAAAAGAATATCCTGGCTAGTTAAACTCTAAGTTAATTTTCTTACTTTGTACTCAAAAGCAGAAAAGCTTTAGTGGCTGTCACAAAGTGTTTATATAAACAGAGTTTATTGTAAGTAAATACTTCTTAGAGATTTTTATTTTTAACTAGCATTCATTAGTTTATTAAATGTCTGTGTTAGAAAGGAAATGTTCTACATACCTTTGGTTGATTAATGGTAGGAGGAGGGTCCTTTATCAAAGTCATGTGACAAATGAAATGTATAATGAGAAACAGCAATATTTTCTGACTCCTAACAATGTTCCATTCATCGGATCAGACTCACTTTTTTTATTAGGCATGAAAGAAAGCATGACAAATGTGGAACCCTTTCCAAACCAGCCTTCTGTACCTCCAAAATGACTTGACCATAAACCCTGAAATATTTCCTCCTTTTATAGGACCAAGCAAGCACTACTTTTATGGAAACCATGGCTGGGTGTGTATGTGTATGTAACTATATAAAAGTTCCCAAGCCTTCCTTACTATTACTCTGCTCTCTATACATTTGAATTTCTACTATTAAGTTTACTGAGTCATGTCCCTTAGCTCAAAAGGGAACAGGCTATCATTTGTGATGTGACTGGACAAGTTTTTCTTTTAAGAACCATGCCTATGAAAGGTTTATACTTCACAGCATAGAGTATCATTACCCATATATTTCCACGCTAACTATAAGATCCTCATTATCAGTCTTTAAAAATAGAAATAATTTTCAGTCTTTTATGGTTATAAAAAATGCCTGCTAAATTCATGTAACTATCAATAAAATATATTTTAAAAATAAGAAAAACACCCAAAACCCTCCACTTAGAAATAACTTGACAAATACCCTTTCATATATTTAATGCACATAAAATTATATATGTTATTGAAATAAACTTTTATATTCAGTTAATCAATATGATCTTTTCATGACAATAAACATAAGCATCATTATCTTTATGGTTCTCTAGTCACCCGTTGTGTGTACATAACAATATGTATTTTTATCTACTTCATATTAATGACACTGAACATTTCTAAGTACCTACTATTAATAATAGTTAATGCTTAATATCCATGCATCAGACAATGATATGCAAAATATATGAGGACTAAGCACCGATCATTCAGTCAAAACTGATGCCAATAACCAAAAATACATACTTTTTGATAGTACACCTGAATTTATGTTAGCCTGGTTTATACTTACACAACTTTGCACATTTGATTGATTAACTTTTCAGCAATAAGTTCTAACAGTGAAAATACTGGATTCAAAATACATAACATTGAAAGAATCTTGAAATATGGTCATGAATTTTTCCTCCCTAACTTATTATCCATTTACATTCCCACCAACAGTCATGACTAGGAAAACCCATTTTCCAACACTTTTGAGGACTCTAAATATTACAAACTGTAAAAAATCTCCTTCCTATGAAAGTATAAGCTATATTTGCTGCTCAAATTGTGATTCACAGATCAGCAGAATCAAAATTACTTGCAGAATCTCAGCATCCCCTTCTCCGAACTAAAGATATGCAGTGTTGTAAACCAACGTCAGCTCAATAAAAAATAATACAATAAAATCTGTATTTTAATAAGATCCCCAGATGATTTATATGCACATTAAAAATATGAGAAACAAGGGTCTGGAGAGTTTAATGTGCAGCCAGTGCTGAGGACAGCTATAATAAAGCAACACATCTTCCCATTCCATTTAATAGCAGATATTATTGTTTCTAAGTAAGCTTTTTTACAATTAATGTTTTATAGTTTAAGAGAACACGAAGATGAATCTTTTTCCCTTAGATGGAATTTGCCATAAAGAAATAGAAGGAGGCCCTCCCTGGTGGCGAGGCGGGTTAAAGTACAACACTGAGAAGCTAAAGCCGCTTCCACATGAGTTCGATTCCTGCCTGCCCCGGAGGTGACCACATGGCGTGGCAGACCTCTCCTGACCCGCCCGCTGCTCCCCTCAGCAGTGTACTTCGTGGATCTGCCAGTTCTGTTCCCCACTCTGTCTCTGGCCTCTCGCCGCCCCTGAGCCTCTGGCCTGTACCCCAGTTCTGTATGCACAAATAAATAAATCTTTAAAAAAAAAAAAAGAAAAGAAATAGAAGGAAGTGGAAGCCTGCAAAGGAGATCATCTCTCACAAAAATCTTACTGTCACTTAGAATATTAAAAGGGAATTTTCACATTAGAAACAACTAATGTTCTACATCCACTAGAGTACTCCTTTGATTAACTCTATCAGGTAATGTTCTTGATTACCAATAGGTTTACAAACTAAGTCAACTGTTTACAAACTAAGTCAACTGTTGCCACATTTTACAGTCTCAGTTAGCTTTCTCATATTTCACCTGCTATTATGAATTGAAGATATATATAGTATTATTGCATTATCTTTTCTCACATCAAAAATATCACAAAAGTATTCTGAGGCTTCAGGAAAAGCACAGCAAAGAAATACCAGAAAAGAGAAAGAGAAGCATTATCAGGGCTAAGTGATTGTGTGCTTGCTTGTGTGTGTATTTTCTCTCAAGACTACTAAGAATAATATTAATGATTTCTAATGTGACTTTTAAGATTTAATTTGTTTATTTATTTTTCTTTAATCATGAAAGGTACACCAAATTTACAAGTTTACTCTGTTATGTACCTTTTAGAGGAATTTTACTTTGTGCTATAATTGGAAAGATAAATTGATCTATGACCTTTTGCATAATCTGTTACTGTCCAGACTTGTAAGAAAACCACAGAAACAACCACAGTTACGCACATCAGCTCCATAGTTGAGCCACGTGAGCTACAAAGATGACATAACAGGCTCAGCCAGCCCCGCTGGCATGCACTTGCAGCAGAAACATCAAAAGAGGCCCTTCAAATGAAGTCCTATGAACAGCAAACAATACTTAGCCTGTACGCTTTGTAGCATGTTCTCAGAATTAAGTGCTAACGGGGCTCCAGGTTATCTTCACTATATTTTCTCCTGATTCCGGATTTTAATAGAGGATTAACTATTAACTCTTAACTGATAGTTAATAGAATTTACCTAGTAACTATCAAACTAGGTTTATTACTAATAATAATAATACCATGAATACTTAGTAATATTAGTTGTATTACTAAGGTCACCCAAGACTAAGTTCCTGTTCACTCTAAAAGAATGTTAATTTTTTTTATAGTGAGCAGTATAATTCCCAGAACCAGAACCAGAGAGCACTTACCCCTTCAAGAGAATTTTTTTTTTAGAGATTTATTTATTTGTGCATACAGAGCTGGGGTACAGGCCAGAGGCTCAAGGGCGGCGAGAGGCTTCACCAGAATCAGAGTGAGGAGCAGAACAGGCAGATTGACGAAGTACACTGCTGAGGGGAGCAGTGGGCGGGTCAGGAGAGGTCTGCCACACCATATGGTCACCTCCGAGGCAGGCGGGAATCGAACTCATGCGGAAGTGGCTAAAGCCACTTGAGGGCCCCCCATCAAGAGAATTTTAATACTAATAAATACTAATTGACTAAAAGATTGGGCCTTGAGAGCCAAAAGAATCCACTCTTAGGAGTATATAATAACCTAAGGCATCAAGTATCAATATTAACTTGTCATGAAAAAGTTGTGTTTGGGTAGAATAATTTGTTTAAAGTGAAACCCAGACATTTGTTTGTTGGCTCTGCCATTTTAGAATATTTTAAATTAGAACAGGTTTATTTATTTTGTATTATTCCTTAATCTATTCCTCATAGAAAGAAAGACATGCTTTGGACCCTATTTTTAAAACTTGATCCTGGGACTCTTAAGACTCAGTACACACCAGGAAGGAATGCATCAAATAAGACAACAGGAGTGTTCTTGCTTTTCAAAATATTTGAAAATACTGATTTCCAGAAAAATGGATTTTCAGTTTAAACTCAAGAAAGATTCCTATAGTAGGTACTAACTTTATTGCTTTGTAACCCTCTACCAATGCATCTATTTCCGATGGTTTATTTCAAAACAAGTCTATTCATTTGTTTCAGTCTAGAAGGTCTACAGATGTTAACTGTGAAGTATCTCTATAGTAGCCTTTTATACTGTGCAAATGTGGAATATGACCTTCCCAAAGAGAAATGAACTTTGCAAATGGAGAATTGAGTCAGAACAGGCATCAGAAGGCACCAGAGCTTCATATTCATACATGGAGGGGCCCGGTGATCAAGATGTTTGCATATATTAGTATCTGAAAGTATTTTATAGCTTGAGAACT
This sequence comes from Condylura cristata, assembly GCF_000260355.1. Taxonomy (NCBI): domain Eukaryota; kingdom Metazoa; phylum Chordata; class Mammalia; order Eulipotyphla; family Talpidae; genus Condylura; species Condylura cristata. The sequence continues at coordinate 70,023,329 of NW_004567102.1, read as the reverse complement.
TGCAAGTACCCATAACAAAAAAATATTTTAAAGATGCTAAATCTAAAATTTTCTGTACCCAGCACATTCTCCAAACGCCAAGGAGCTTACAATAGGTTTTGACATATCTATGGCTGCTTCTCACAAAAGACCTGTTGATGAACTTCAGTCAGTGTAGAAAGGCAGTCTACATGGTGATTTAGAACAGACTCTGGAGTCAGGCTTCTGACTTTAAATCCAGTCCTGCAATGATTTGTGGAGCAAACATTTTCTTGCTCATTTCGACATCAGTTCTCTAAATGGAGAAAATAATAGAACCTACTTCAAAGTGTTGTTGTAAAAGTACCAGGGAAGAGAAACAGCTCTGCACATACTAGACAGACACTCAGAAAGAAATGTTAGCTGTGGGCCCTCCCTGGTGGCGCAGCAGGTTAAAGCACAGCGCTACTAAGCTAGCTACAGCCACTTCAACACAAGTTTGATCCTCCACCAGGGAGGTGATCCACACTGCACAGCAGACCTCTCCTGATTTGCCCGCTGCTCCCCTCAGCAGTGTATTTCAGTAGATCTGCCTGCTTTGCTCCCCACTTTGTCTCTGGTGAATCCTCTCACTGCCCCTGCACCTCTGGCCTGTACCCAGTTCTGTATGCATAAATAAATCTTAAAAAAAAAGGTAAAATAAAAGTTAGCTGTTTTGTAGCCAATGTTTTCTGATTTTGTACTTTTTAAAAAATAATTTTTAATCAAAATATCATTGATTACAACATTTTATAGGTTCAGGTGTCCATCACTATAAATTAGCACTCATATATCATCCATTTTTCACCATTTGACCCCTAGGGTTTGCCTCCACCTTCCTTCTTCCCTTCTGGTAATCACTATATCAGTCTTAAAGTCTAAAGGTTTATTTTTTGTTTTATTAAACTCACTCATTTGTTCTATTTCTTTATGTATCACATGTGAGTGAAATCATATTTTGTTGTTCTTTCCCCATCTGACTTATTTCACCAAGTATGCAGCTTATCCTTTTAATCATCTTGATTACATTTGTACGATACTGAAAGTTTCATTTTATGTCATCAACTCTATACCCGCTCACCACCAATTCCCAGTTGTAGGTGGCTTCCTGATAACTCTTGGCACAACCTGCGCCCCTGTAGCAATGTGATTTAGGTCTTTTCTGTGCCTCATACCCCTAATTCATTGTCAACATCTTTGTGGAATTTTTCTCCATTTTGGTGTTTGATGGTTCGCTTTCTGAAACATGAGGTAGTGATTATACATTAGCTGGCTACCATGGAAGACTCTGGATCCTGCCCCTTGTGCTCTCTGTCCAGTTGATGAACTTGGCATCTCCATGACCCCTCTATCCTCTCACAGTGGACAGGTCCCTCTGCTCCAGTGACACAAATCTCTCTGTGACATGAATCTGCTCCTTTCACATGAAGGTAGAGAGGGGGGTTGATAGAATGAGACATTTCCTGGTTGAAGGGAGAGCTGAAAAGAGATTCTCCCTGCCCCCACTGCCCACAAAAGTTAGTATCATTTTTTCCTGTATTTTTCTGCCCCCACTAGCTTAGGATATTGCCACCAAGTTATCACATGCTTAATGTCATGAAATCGCTGTGATCACAGATGTGACTTCAAGCATGAACTTGTTAGGAAATCTTTCCATAATTTCTGATGAATTATATGACAAGAGGCAGAATTTTCTTGCTCCGTTTCAGGAGTTTGTGAAAAGACCAAGAGTTCTCAGTTTTGGAGCATGGGTTGATATTACTAGCTGAGAAAGTATGAACAAGACAATGTTAGTGTTTTAAGTGATTATAAATTCTACTAGGTGGTATTTAAGAATAATGACTGTTTAATGCAAGCTAATACCAGTCATGGTGCTCAGTATTGGCCTTTCAATACTGTGCTGGCCTCGCCATGACCCTTTTCAGTAATGCCTTCTGATTACAAAAAATAACAAGTTTGTTGTAGAAAAAATTTAATGTACAAAACACAGGCACGAAAATTTGGATAAGCTGGCTTTCTCTTTTTTCCTCTCAGACCATTCCCTCCTCTAGCCTGTCAATACTTCTAATTACACATCTGAATTATCAAGTCAATCATGCAATCATGAGAGGGTTCTTTTTTTTTTTTTTAATTTTCTTAATCACTGAGTCTCTTTTCTGCCATAAGTCTTTCTGGTGGTAGAAATAGAATATTGTTAAAATGCGATGAATTATATTCAAATTTTTCCCTCAGTAAAACCATGATTCCCTACCTATCTTTTGACCTCCAAGATCATAGTTTTTATCCCGGAGGTTTCTATGGGAACAAGCATCTGGAAGGATGTGGGAGATAGAGTGTCTGGTCCTCTGTCCTCGTCCTCCAGAATAGTTCACATGGTTGCCAGTGCCACACAGCACCATGCTCCTCCAGGATTCCCAACCCCCAAAACAGCTGCCAGGAATTAACCCTCAACTGCCACAGTCCAAAGGATGATGTGGTTTTTTAATATTAATTTTTCCATATCTCAAGAATAAGGGTGTAAAATGTAGTAAAATTAAGGGAGTATGAGAAGAACAGGAAGAATGAGGAAGGGAAGGATTAAATGCCAATAAAAAAAGGTGTTATTAAGCTCAATGCTGCAAACAAGGGGTTCAAACTGAGAGTTCATGAGAAAGAAAAACAGTGCTAACATATAAGCTTGGTCTGGAATGATCAGCAAATGGTTTAGCTAAGCTCTGGCCTGAGAGAGCTGTCCGTTGGGTTATTTGTTATTTGAACTGGCATCACTGTAGTGATTTATTTTTCAATGATAAAATTTAGGAATAAAAGAATAGTAACCAACATACTATTTAAGGCCATGGAGTGAAATATACTAAGAAATAAAATCATCCTTTCAAGCAACCTAGTATTCAGTGAAAACAAACAAGGGTGTGTTGAGTCTAATTCTAGTTGTTTAAGGGAATGATGAGACGCCATAGTATTGCTTTTCTTTTTAGTCATATGACATTTTTCTGAACTCAGAATGTCTACTTATTAGGGAGAAAATGTTAAAAAATAATAATAACTACTTCAAATAGACGTAAAATGAAAAACGTTATCCTGGTTATTTATTTTCCTAGAAGGAGAAAGAAACTTCTAGGAAGTCACATTTGTTCCATCTTCCTCATGGAATCAATTAACTGTTCCACTATAACCAAATGAAAGCATTAACGTAATATTGCTATGCCTTGTCTGGTTTCCAGTGTTGCTCTCATATTAAAATTGCTTTGTAAAAGCATTGCATAATTTCTGCCTCTTTTAACTAGACTGGCAATTTCATACTTGCAAATTACCCAAATTTAGCCCTCAGAGACTCTTAAATGCCTCCATGTTCCCTAAGAGTCATTGAATTCACCAACATTTACTCATCGCAATACCCTTTTTGCCAAGTCCTTAATGGATAAGTCACTCTACTGGTTCATCTCTATATTTGTTCAAAGATAAAAACTGCTTTGAGGATGCTTAGCCTTCTCAAATGATTGCTAAAATAGTTCTACAGCCAATACAGTGGTAGTACACTATGGGAAGCACTTATCTTCACCACCCTCTGATGGCTTTGCAGCGTGGTTACAGATGTGCCACAGCATTTCATGCTTCTACAAAAGTCTCAAATGCCCAAGGTAGCCATAGTGTTTGTTCTTCTCCAATTGCAACCAATAGAAAAGTAAAAACAGAAGAAATAATACTGAAAATTATATGTGAACATGAAAACAAAGGAAGATCTCATGAGTAATCTTTTTTTTTTTTTAATCCCAGGTTAAAATAGACATCATAAATTACAGAACAAAATGTAAAGGAAATAAAGTACGATGATAGGTTTTTGTAAGTAAATATTACTTGAATATACTTCAATAAATGTACCCACAAGGCTTTCTGTTATTTCTCATACATTATTTCATTGAGTATAACATTTGTTCTTCAAAATGAGTGCAAACATAAACACCAACTTAAGCAAGACAGCCTACATTATAAAATAATGGTAATATTATTACCAAAGTTTTAGTCATTGAAGATACTGTCTTTTTAATATGAGAAGGAACGTTACATTTAAATAAAACAAATATATTAATCCACCTTCCTAATTACAATAGAGAAATTATATTAGAGGCCAGCTTCCAGACTTATCACTTGCATTTGAATGTAATTGAAATTAAAAGACTGAAACAGTTTATTTGCCTCTATTGTATAAAGCAGTAGCTCTCTGTCTGACTAGAATAGTTGAAAACAACAGAGGATTCCTAAGACAAATGTGTGCAGTGTTGGACTATTTTTATTGACATTATCTTTTAAACAGACAGTTCTTGGTTTGCATTACTAATGCACTTACCTACTATGCTGAAAATAATGCTTGGCACAAAATTGGAACTCAGTAAGTATATGGTAAATAATTAAAGGAATGAGCTAGCAAATAACACATCATCCTTTCCCCATAAAAATAGAGACAATATTAATTGATTTTCAGACTAAATATCATAGCTTATAAATATTAGAATAATGTCTGGCACAAGACAAATACAATGCCTGACACAATACTAAAAACAGTTTTCAAAAAATCTACTTATTGCTGAATAAGTATCTAACTAGCATGGATTATAATCTTATCTTTTCTCACCACTCCGTTGCTAGCAGACAGCTTGTCCCTGAATTCAAGCAGGAAATGGAAATCATTAGATTGGCCTCTACATCCAAGTCCATAAACATAAAGGAAGATATGTCCATCTTGGATTCTCCCTCCCCAATCTCAATACATATATCTCCTTTTTCATGAGCATTCCCCAGTGGTTTCTATCTCTTCCTGTATCTCAAAGCCCAGGTTTAGTTGGGTAACTGTCAATGGGTATGCTTTTTTTTAGAAGATTTATTTATTATTTATGCATACAAGAGCTGGGTTGTAACAGAGGTACAAGGGGCTGAGAGTAGGGAGCAGAACAGGCAGATGGACTGAGATACACTGTTAAGTGGAGCAGTGGGCAAGCCAGGAGAGACGTGCTGTGCCATGTGGGTCAGCTTCCTGGCTGGGGACTGAACAGGTGCTGCTGTGGCTGCCCATAGCTTCATAGTGCTGGGACTTACCCCTTGCACCATCAGGGAGGCCCTCAATGTGTGTGCTTTGTGGTAGGCATACCATTTTATAAAAACTTTCATTCCTAGCTCACCTCCCTCAATCTTTCCATTCTTCCCTCCAATCACAATAAAAATGTCTCCTTTTCTTTACTATCCCATTTCCTCTCCACTCCTCGATTGTTTTCTCCACATTCCTATGATGCACCGTAACAGTAAGTTGGTGTCATAGCCTGTGTTCCTTGCCAGAGTGTTCACTCCTATGTCACAAGAAAATACCCCCAAGTCAATAATTTTTGATAGTCTTACATCTGATCCATTGATCAAGACCCTTTAAAGTCCAACCACAAGTGATCCCCCTGGCTCCTACTCATACATGCATGCCAAATCTCTTCACTTCTCTGGGGGTGCTATTTCACAGCTCTCTAATCAGGGAGTTGTTTTGAGACTTAACTCTAGCTACCAGATTGGCAAACAGAAAGGAAGTAGGGGTATTCTTTAAGGGGGCACCTATTGGCTTGTGGGGGAAAAATCTTTGTAGAATCTTCCAACAGAGAAGCAGTTGTGATGTTAATTATAAAATTCTGTGTCTGCTCCTCAGCTGGATATGCTCTATCATGTCGAAGAGTTTTTTCTGAATAACTAAAAATCCCCTATGGTGCTCATGGCTAACTCTACGATTTATTATTTACCCTCCATTTTTCACTTGTGAAACATCAGTACAACTTAGTAAAAATCAGTCCTCTACCAGTCTGATTTCCCAAATCACAAGTGAAATCTTATGTAATTGAGCCTGTAACTATACCAGGCTTCCCATTTCTCTCAGTATGAGGTCCTTTTCACTATCTGGACAAAGACCCCCAAACCTACCTGTTTTCTCAGACCCCTCTCAAAACTCCCTGAGGCAGTGTATGTCTTCTGAGAAGCAGGTGCTAAGACAAAATTAGACATGCAGGAGATTTACTGGGGGGAAATGTGAAGACTAAATGAGAAAGTAAAATGTTTAGATTGGGTTGCTGATGTGGCACTCATGGAAACAGAACAGGAAAGAAATGTTGAGTCAGAAACCCCCAGATTATATGAGATAGTGAGGAAGTTTAGCCTGGCAGTGGGAATGGGAGTTCCCAAGCAAAGGTTGCTTCCTGGCACTAGAGCTGGACTAGGCCTTTATGCTCCATGCTCTGCTGTGCTCAGTCTTTGGCTATGAGCCGGCCAGGGCAAGTGCTCCAAACGCTTTCACAGGAGCAGCTACTAGTAGCTATCTCCAGCTCCCTGAGCTAACCCTTTCAAAGGAGATGTGAGCAGTGCATGTTCCTGATGACCACACTTAGAATATTAGCACCAGGAACTCCCTGGTTGTGCAGCGGGTTAAAGCACAGCACTGAGAAGCTAAAGCCACTTCAGCATGAGTTCGATCCCCATCCCAGAGGTGAACCACATGGCGTGGCAGACCTCTCCTAACCCACATGCTGCTCCCCTTAGCAGTGTACTTTGTAGATCTGTCTGTCCTGCTCCCCACTCTGTCTTGGTGAAGCCTCTCACCACCCCTGCACCTCTGGCCTGTACCCCAATTCTGTAAGAATAAATAATCTTTTTTATTTTTTTAAAAAGAATATTAGCACCTACTGAGAGATGGAAGGAGATCAGAAATCCTGGTTGGGAATTTCATAATAAATGAATGATGCATGCATAGAAAACTAAACTTGACAAATGGCAAGTGGTAGAACAAATTGTTACAGGAAGACATAGGTTCAGAGTTCATTATGGCTTGGGAAGGAATTATATTGGAATAACCTTCATAAGCATGGAATTTGACCAAGAAAAATGTACCAAATGATTTCATCAAAACTACATTGGGGGCCCTCCCTGGTGGCGCAGCGGGTTAAAGCACAGCACTGAGAATCTGAAGCCACTTCCGTATGAGTTCGATTCCCACCTGCCGCCTGTCCCGGAGGAGACCACATGGCGAGCCAGACCTCTCCTGACCCGCCAGCTGCTCCCCTCAGCAGTGTACTTCGTCGATCTGCCTGTTCTGCTCCCCACTCTGTCTCTGGTGAAGCCTCTCACCGCCCCTGAGCCTCTGGCCTGTACCCCAGTTCTGTATGAATAAATAAATAAATCTTTAAAAAAAAAAAAAACTACATTGGAAGGATGGGAAAGGAAATTGTGAACAAAAATGTGGGAGTTTGGAAGAGACCAAAATTTATATCTTACATAATAAGAATATTAGCAGATAATTTCTAAGAATTTAGAATTAAGAATAACATTGCAAGTTCATCTTAAAATATTAATATAACACTTTTTTATTTGAACAATCACAATGATTGAAGATGGTATCTTTAGGGACTAAGAATCTGGAGTGGAGAGGGGTTAGCAAAGGATTTCTGTTTTGCCTTTTAACCCTACCTTATTATTTGAGTTTTTAAACTTTTTTTAAAGATTTGTTTATTTATGCATATAGAACTGGGGTACAGGCCAGAGATGTGGAGAGTGAGAGGATTCACCAGAGACAGAGTGGGGAGCAGAACAGGCAGATCGATGAAGTACACTGCTGAAGGGAGCAGCGGGCAGGTCAGGAGAGGTCTGCCTCACCTTGTGGATCTCCTCTGGGGCAGTCGGGAATCGAACTCATGCAGAAGTGGCTTAAGCTTCTTAGTGCAGTGCTTTAACCCGCTGCTCCACCAGGGAGGGCCTAAAATTTTTTTTTTTTTTTTTGGAGATAATATTGGTTTATAACATTGTAGGCTTTAGTAGTATGGGTTCACATTCTTCAATTGGATGGTATCATACCATATTGGTTCCAATAACCTCTACCACTATCCAACTTCCCCCTCACTCTGTGTTCACCACACCAACTTCCCCTCTGGTAACCACCGTTCTGTTGTCCGAATCCAAGGGTTTGTTTTTGTTTTGTTTGTTCATTTTCTTTATTTATATTCCACATATGAGTGAAATCATCCAGTATTTCTTTATCTTTCTGACTTATTTCACTTAGCATCATAACCTCAAATGTTAAAAACCAGTAAGAAATACATATGAATTAATTTGTTAATTCTAGTATAATCCCCATTGTTTTTTCATAGTAAGATACAAAACAATTTTGCAAGGGCAGGGAAAAACTAGAATTTTAGGATTAAGGAAGATTGTTATTAAAATATTAAAAGAGGAAATTTATGTTCTTTGTGGAGAAATGCATAATATACAGAGTCAAAATGAACAACAAACCTCGTATACGGATAAGGTGTTGGGTGGCAGTACAAACTACTGAATCAACAGAATAAAGAAACATGACACAGCTGAAAAGAAACTGTCAATATTTAAATGTAATTATAATTAAAATTTTAAAAGACAAAGACTCTCCAATATTTAGTTATAAATTGGAATGAATGAGTCTAATGATAGTGATGCTTTATGCCAGCTTCGGATATTCTACTACAGAACAGTGCGTGAGGACTTCCATTCTATACCTAGCTCATATACATTACAGAGACATGCTATTACTCTCATTTCATATTTCACTGGAAGTGTTTTCAGCAGCAAAATTTAAAACATCATCTATCGTGTTGTTAAGAGGCTTTAAAAAGAATGTTTTCAAGTAAGACGGTGGGGAGTTTTATGGGGTTTTTAGCTCATTTTCTGATAATACACACTTGGCTTAAAATTCACATGTGTCAGCTGTTATCAGCTGCCTATGTACGTCACTGTTCACATTGCGGTATTATCCGCAGCCAAAGGAAACACAGAGGAAATCATCACAGCAGCTCCACACATTTTGATCAGGAAAAATAGATTTGCTCCCCCACTGATATTTTCACACGTACCTTTCAACAACAAGTCTGTTACATGACAGAAATTTCTAACATGCAAAGCAAAATTTGTATATGAATCCTGGTAACTTTTTTTTTTTTTGAATCCTGGTAACTTTTAACTCTACCTTAAAGCAAAGGAATTTCTGTAAAGTCAATAATCTTGGAAAACCTGATCCTCAAATTTGCCTTGAACTTTTCAATAATATTGTCACCTACCATTGAAAAATTCTCTGTATTAGTTATTACTGGTGCTTTCCCTTCCTCCCTTATAAAATACTTAAACCTTTCTGTTAGTTATTAAGATAAGGAAGAAGTACTGTTATCCAAAACTAGCTTTTCATGCATTTATTGAAAGGATGAAATTCTAAATAATATCCTCTCCCCCACCCTCAATACATCCAGAAACATACATAGGTCTAAAAGAAACAAGAGAGATCTGAGGGTTAAGTATTCTTTGTTGTAAACAAATCATCTGAAACTGTCAAAATATTTTAAAATAATTTTGACTGGAGATTAGGATTTAACAGGTCTGAGCAAGACCCAGGAATTTGTATTCTGTATATTTATGAAGTTTAGAAAAGTGCCTTTCACAATCAGATTTGGGAACAACTATAAAGGATTCAACTAAACCTCATATATTTAAAAGATCTCAGATTCTAGAGATTTGTTATAAAATTTGAAAACACTATAAATGAACCCTAAAATTTCAAAAACTAGTTGTCACTATAATTTTATGAGCTATGACTATGCTTGTATATGCCCCTTATTTTGTTATAGTAATAAAATAGACAAAACGTGAAACTTACCACTTTAACCATTTTGAAGTATATAGTTCACTGGCGTTAACAAGTTCACATTGTGATAATGGAATGATGGCTGCTCTCCATGTCCATCTTCGCCAGCTGAAGATTGTACCGTTAAACACAAACTCTGCTGTGGGTCTGTTAATCCTAGGAAGCTTATCCAGCCTCCATTTTATTTCCTACAGTTTTGTGTTCCTAAAAGAAGGTCAGAACTGCCTGGTCATAGGAGCCCAACACTAGGAGGTACCTTTCACAGTAATTAAGAGCTTAAAGCTGGATCACCCTGGGAAGGGTCTGCATCACCAGCTATGACCGGGAACCCCGGGGGCTGACAACAGATTCATAAACTTACTCCTGACTTATACATCACGAGGTATGACCAGGAATGCCCAAGGGGCCGTTGACTGATGTATAACAAAGGACCCTAGAAACTGATCAGTGAAGTGCCTTATTGATAAGATTGAAATATTGACAGGGGAATCAGGGCTTGATCTGCATACCAAACTACCAGCAGATGAGAAGTACAGTTCCACCTTCCCCTGCTTCTTCTGCTTCCCCCTCTCCTTTTCTGCTTCCCCATATGACTAATGCTGTAGGGTTTATCAATAAAAAGGCCAGGATCTTGCACTTCAGCAGCATCCTGAATTATGTAGCCTGTTCCATGACTCCCATTTCTTTATCAGTGTGGTGTTACCTGATGTAACACTCTGCTACGCCTTCTCCCCGGGATCCCCGTTTTACTTTCAGTCTCCATGAATCTGACTAGTCTAGTTGTCTCATAGGAGCAGAATCATACAATATTTGTCCTTCTGTAACAGGCTCACTTCACTCAGCATCATTTCATACATTAGTTCAAAAGGTCATCAGTATTAGCCTATATATTAGAATTCCTTACTTTTTTTTCAGTTGTACTATATTTTATTGAGGTAACATTGGTCTACAATATTGTATATGAGTTAACGGTGTAAGCTCACATTTATGAAGGCGAAATAATATTTCATTGTGCAGGGCCCTCCCTGGTGGCTCAGCGGGTTAAAGCACAGCACAAAGAAGCTTAAGCAACTTCCGCATTAGTTCTATCCCCGCCTGCCCCGGAGTGATCCACATGGCGAGGCAGACCTCTCCTGACCCGCCCACTGCTCCCCGCAGCAGTGTACTTCGTAGATCTGCCTGTTCTGTACCCCACTCTGTCTCTGGTGAATCCTCTCATCCTCTGCATCTCTGGCCTGTACCCCAGGTCTGTACGAATAAATAAATAAATCTTTAAAAAAAAAATTCATTGTGCATAAATCTCACCTCTTTATCCCTTCATCCATTGATGTATCATAGGCTGCTTCCATCACAGATATACAAATATTTGCTTTTGATTCTTTTGACTATAGAAGCAGAAGTGAAATTGCTGGAATATTTTTAATATTCATAATAAGGTAGAAGAATACCTGCATGTAGTTTATCCTACAATTCCTAAGATATGCATTTAATTTAATTCTGATTTTCTTTTTTAGAAATATTTATTTATTTGTGCATACAGAACTGGGGTACAGACCAGAGGTGCAGGGGTGGTGAGAGGATTCACCAGAGGCAGAGCCGAGAGTAGGACAGGCAGATGGAGGAGTACACTGCTGAGGGGAGCAGCGGGCAGGTCAGGAGAGGTCTGCTGCGCCATGTGGTCATCTCCAGGGCAGGGATCAAACTTGTGGTGAAGTGGCTATGGGGCCTCATGGTGCTGTGCTTTAACCCGTTGCGCACCAGGGGGGGCCCAATTCTGATTTTCTAAATGAAAAATGAAAGACTGGCTTGGCATTTCAGAGCTTTCTCTCTACTTGTACCTCTGTTTTCAGCTCTCCACATCGAAGTTTATTTATTTATTTATTAAGATTTATTTATTTATTCATACAGAACTGGGGTACAGCCCAGAGATGCAGAGGGTGAGAGAACCCACCAGAGACAGAGTGGGGAGCAGAACATGCAGATCGATGAAGTACACTGCTGAGGGGAGCAGCGGGCGGTTCAGGAGAGGTCTGCTGCGCCATGTGGGTCACCTCCGTGACAGGTGGGGATCGAACTCATGCGAAAGTGGTTTAAGCTTCTTAGTGCTGTGCTTTAACCTGCTGCGCCACCAGGGAGGGCCCCGAAGTTTATTTTTATTTTCTTCAACATGTCCTTCCAGGACAATCCACCATTGCTATGACTTCGGTTACTTTGTCTTGCTGATACTTTCCAGGCACTTAGACAAGCCCGGAACTGTTTCCTCTAATTCTATTGCTTGATCAGCCATATCACTTGAATGAATAAGATCTCTCCAAAAGTAGTGTTCTTTTTAAAAGGATTTATTTTTATTTATGCATGCATGCAGGAACTGGGGGTAGGACAGAGGTGCCTTTGGTGAGAGGATTCACCAGAGACAGAATGGGGAGCAGAACAGATGGATCTACCAAAATACATTGCTGAGGGGAGCAGAGGTCCAGAGAGGGTCAATGTGGATTAACCCCCTTGGGGGATTGGAGGGGGGAACGGTGGGTATAGAACTCAGGCCACAGTGGCTTGAGATAACTTGATAGCACTGAGAGTTTAATCCCTTTGTCACCAGGGAGGGACCCAAAAGTACTGTTCTATTAAACATCTTTTCTCTGTGACCTCTCTGTTTCTACCAGATCTTCCCTATAGGCAGCAATTCTACTTAAAAACAACAACAGGCCCTCCCTGGTGGCGCAGCGGGTTAAAGCACTGCACTAAGAAGCTGAAACCACTTCCGCATAAGTTAGATTCCAGCCTGCCCCGGAGGTGACCACATGGCGCGGCAGACCTCTCCTGACCCGCCCGCTGCTCCCCTCAGCAGTGTACTTCGTCGATCTGCCTGTTCTGCTCCCGACTCTGTCTCTGGTGGTCTTTCGCCACCCCTGAGACTCTGGCCTGTACTCCAGTTCTGTATGCACAAATAAATAAATCTTTAAAAAAACAAAAACAACAACAACAATCTCCAATTTTTAAAAATAAACATATTTGATCCTGTATTTCATTTAGTTATCTACCATACCTACTTTAAATGCTGAACATGGTCCTGCTGAATATATACCTCTAGAGAGTTGATTGTTGTGCTAATGCACAGGACCGTGGGTTTACCTATCACCAGGGAAATAGTCCTCGTTTTCAATCCAGGTAGAAAGTAAGAGGAAAGTTTTAGTTGAAGATGCAAAACAAAGAAAGAAAAATAACCAGAGCTGTATCTTTTCCCTCATCCCTATATTACTTAGATCAGTATAATTCCAAATCCCATTACTTCCCTTGCCAGTGAGGGTACAAGCACGTGGCGTGTGTGCCCGTGTGTGCGCGCACGCACACATACACACACTCCTTTTAAGGCTGCAGTCTGCAGACTTATGTAAGCCTGAAGTAGAGCAATTTCCTCGCCAGGCCCCCTTGTCCTGCTTTCTGTCAATTGCAGAAGAAGATGAATTACTTGCTCTGACTGACTGATGGCCAAATGGCCTGAGACTATTCTAGCCTCAGAACTTCCAAGTTCGGAAGTTATAAAACCCTTCAAAAAATATCTATAGGAGTGTCCTAAGTCAGAGTGTCGAGGCAAAAATCATTTCCTCACTGATCAGCATATTCAGAAGTAATTTTCTAGACTTCCTGTGACCGTAAGCTATGACAGCAGGAACACACAGGAAGATCGACCTCAAGCTTCACACAGGAGCCAATGGCTTTGTGAGAAAAGTGGTAAGTGTCTTTTGACAGTGGGTACTGGAAGAGACTGTTTCTTTGCTTCCAACAATATCATAGCAGAACAGGCCGAATTTTAAAACTGAATCCAAAATGTAAGAGAACAAGACATTTTTGTTTTTGTTTTTATAATAGAGGCCATTCCACATTCTACCCCAAGCCCAGGTGAAAAATTTTCTTTATCACAATTAACTTACCATTGCTTTTAAATTTCACCAAAAAAAATACCTTGACTACCTTGCTCCATTCTCTCTAATTATAATTATATTTTCACAGTATCACCAGACAAATTCTGCTAAAGCCATTAATTTAAAAGAAAGCACAGAAAATTATTATTAAATCTATTAAATTAGTTTCTATGAAATTATAACTTGGCTGTGGTGCAGTGAAACTGGTGGTTTCATATATTGTTAATTGTATTCTAAATGTGGATAGCAATTTTCTAATGCATCTGACTATATGTTATCAAGAACCATAAAAAATTTCATGCACTATAACTTAGTGATTATGCTTCTTCATGAAGTAATCCTAAATGAGTAAGAAATGATTATGTGGCCCTCCCTGGTGGCGCAGCAGGTTAAAGCACAGCACTGGGAAGCTAAAGCCACTTCCGCATGAGTTCGATTCCCGCCTGCCCCAGAGGTGACCACATGGCTTGGCAGACCTCTCCTGGCCCGCCCGCTGCTCCCCTCAGCTGTGTACTTCGTAGATTTACTGTTCTGCTCCCCATTCTGTCTCTGGTGAAGCCTCTCGCCGCCCCTGAGCCTCTGGCCTGTACCCCAGTTCTGTATGCACAAATAAATAAGTCTTTAAAAAAAATGATGATGCATTTATATATGTTTATGAATTTGTATTTATAGTACTGATATTGTAATGCAATAATGGAAGACTGCAACAAATGAGCAATATTTAAGTTACAGTACAAATACATGGGGTATTGCTATTAAGAGCATCATTAATAAGGTGGTAAAATTATTAATAATTATTTTATTAAATGTAAATGTAAAATGTTTATAGGAGATCACTGACTACAGATAAACACAAAAACTGTAAAAATGGAAAACCAAAAAAAAAACCTGTGAGGATAGTTTGCAAAATTTACACAGTCATGTTAATCACTGTGTTCTTTCCTATATTTGAATCATTTCTAACAATTTTACATTATTTTACAATGAAAGAATGTCTGGCATCGAAAATGGTTAACATCATTTGGTCATATAAAATCTTTATGAAAACATCTTTACGATGATCATGATTACATATTCTTTAATAATAGTGATTTAGTAGCTTCTTAACACATTTGGACTACTTTTCTCATTTGGAATTCATCAGAGATGATTCAGAACAATCTAAAAACCTAGTCATTTGTTCTTTTTAGTCTGCTAAACTAGCCATTTTTTAGTCTGTTTCTCAAATGGATGTCTCAAATGTGTGTAAATACCAGGGGTTTCTGAGTTTTTTCCAGTCTGAATCATATGCCCTGATGGAGCCTTGAGGTTTATATTATCTCAGGTACTAAGAAAATGGTACTGCTGTAATTTTCTACAAGACCTAATGTAGTCTTCACTAATTATACAGTTATTATGCTATTATTACATTATACTTGTGAGAATAAGTATCTAGCATTCAAAATATGAAGATTTGGCCTGTTAAATATGTTTTGGATGAAGAAATATTAAAAATACAAATTAGTTCAGAATCACTTTTACTTATTTAAAGTTACTAAAAAGTATAATATGGTACAAATGTGTGCAATGTCTCATTCTTTTATTTTAAGGTTTATTTACTTATGCATACAAGGGCTATAATGTAGGCCAGAGGCGGGTATTTGGGAGGAGAAGTTCCACCAGAGACAGAGTAGGATTCAGGACAGGCAGATCTACTGAAATACACTGCTAAGGGGAAGACAAGAGAGGTCTGCTGTGCCATGTGGGTCAGCTCCCTGGCCAGGGATCAAAGTCATGCTGCAGTGACTGCCCATAGCTTCATAGCGCTGAGACTTAACCCCTTGCACCGCTAAGGAGGGCCAATGTCTCATTCTTGATTGCAAGTACTTTTAATGTGAGGTCCAGCCTGATCACAGCACTGCTGCAGACCATATAGGCAGAAATAAACAAAATGATGCAATACAGAGTAGTAATTTAGGGAGAAGAAGAAAAACGCTGCCAAAGCAGGGAACTCCCTTTTATCAGTCACTCCTTCCCAACTTCTGTCTCAGCTAAAGAGTAACGACAGTCTTTACAGACTACAGAAACCTCTCAGATGTCTTCAGTCATCTTATCTTCTGTAAATGATTATCACACTCAGAAAAAAAAAAAAAGGAAAAATATTGGTTGTGTCCAAAGCACATAACAGGTGAAGGCTTCACCTGTTTGTCTTTACCACATTGATTGAACCAGTTTGATATTTCCAGGTCTCTGCCACTCGATGTAACACTCACTGATTATCATTTAACCAGATCATAGCCAAAGTGAATGTCTTTTCCCTCCTCAGGATCCTCTGAACAACAAATTGAAATTTGTGTCTCAATCTGATTTTTTTTATGCTTTTATGATACTTTGATTCCTAGTTTTATTGAAATTTTCTTGCTGATGGTTTTTAGCATTTTTTCCAAGAAAGAGTTTAAATTTGTTGTCAAAGTCTTCCATTACATCAAGTTAAAATTTATGAAGACAGTGCTGGAAAGAGCCTCATGGATATCTAGTAAATATATATCATTTTATAGTGAGTGGGTTTGAAGTTCAAAGAAATGGAGCAACTGGCTTAGTTTCTGTAATTCTGGCATCATGATGGCTATAGTCCACCTCTCCAGGAGACTTTCACCTGTGCCACCCTGCATGCTATTCTCAAGCCATGCTTAGTCCCTTTGCTAACTCAGTTGAATCACAGTTTCTGAGAGTGAACATTGCCTTTAGATTAATCAATATAATAAATAAAATTTTCAAATTTCTTTGTAACAAAGAAAACACCCCAAGTACAAAAGCAAAGGCAAAAACATAGAGAAGTAATTTTCAATTTAACAAAGACTCAGTGATTGAAGTCTCAACATCGTCATACAACCACCAGCCATTGCGGAGCCTGAGTTTGATCCTGCACCGGGGGACCATGTGCTGACCCACATGGCAAAGCAGACATCTCCTATTTTACTTGCTGTTCCTCTCAGCAGTTTTTGTCAGTAGATCCACCTGTTCTGCTTCCCTCTCTATCTCCGGGGAATCCTCTCACTCCCCACACATCTGGCCTATACCCCAGTTCTTGTATGTATAAATAAATTTTTTTTTAAAGATTTATTTATTTGTACATACAGAACTGGGGTACAGGCCAGAAGCTCAGGGGCGGTGAGAGGCTTCACCAGAGACAGAGTGGGGAACAGAACAGGGAGACCCATGAAGTACACTGCTGAGGGGAGCAGCGGGCGGGTCAGGAGAGGTCTGCCACGCCATGTGGTCACCTCCAGGGCAGGCGGGAATCGAACTCATGCGGAAGCGGTTTTAGATTCTCAGTGCTGTGCTTTAACCCGCTGCGCCACCAGGGAGGGCCATATGTATAAATAAATTTTTAAAAAATCTTTTTTTAAAAGAAAAAAATAAAAAGACCAATAGGAAAATAAGCAAAATATTTCATCTACAGGTTTTTCTATTATACTGGAAATTCCTTTGCTAAAATTCTGTGATAAGTATCAGGGATCCAGGATCATCTTTCTTGATGTGTTGCCAAATCTCCAAGGAGCACATCTGCCAAAGGATCCTGAGAAAATTATGCTGAAAGATGACGGATAAATGTCAGGTACTCAGGGAAAAGCTCATCCACTCCAGAGATTTCCATGGTCAAAGTAATGACAACATGTCTTTTTGGACAGGAAACCCAGCTGATTTTCCATGTTTCTACTCCCAGTTCTACAGACCCACTCTGAGATCCAACCCTGGGCCTCGACACTGTTTCCTCTTACAAAAGCCTAGAAACCTACCGTCAGCTGCCTGGATTTCCAAGTTCACCAATCCTGTGTCTTTATGGCTGAGTTCCACTCACCCGACACAACAGCCTAATTTGATGTCCATCTATCAAACTCTTTTCCAGAATTTTGACGGGGAATGGCAGAATCCTTCAAATACCAGCCCTACTCAGAAATCCTCCATAATCTAGATTCTTGGACACTGTACAAAACTAACTTCACTAGAAGTCCTTTGGCAAGATGTGAACCTTGGCTCCAGCAAAACAAAACAGTAGGAAGGGTTCACACTTGGCATGTGAACAGCCCATCAGGGGGCTGAGAAAAGGCCCAGAAAATAAGTATTAAAATTGTTTTTAGTTTTCTAGGACTATACACCAATCAATGCTTAATGTTCATAATTTTAAGAATTTAAATAAATACCTAAATGTTGTGGTTTTAATATACATTTTTATCCATTTGGAGATGTTTAAACTAAAATAATAGACTCTAAGAGTTATACTTTTAAGAGCAAATATTCAAAGTAATGAATAAAACCTAGTACCTAGGTGGAATGTAATCAAATTCCAATCACAAACTCCATTTGGGAAGGAGTTTTAAATCTTAACACTTAGGTAAGAATTACTAACAAGAGCTCTGTGAAGGACAGATGTGTATTAATAAAACAATGGCAACTATTCTTGACCAATGAGGAATCACTGAAAATAGTATAGTAGATAGTAATTTAGATATATATCTATTTCCTTTAATTTTACTATCTTATCAATTTATTTTAATTATTTTTAATTTGGGTATATAAACAACTAAATATATAAATACAGCCAATACTGGTAATTTCTGTGGAGCAATACAATAACTTTTATGTTTTACAATCTTATAGTAAAGTATATAGTACTTTTACTATATAACTTTTCCTATATAAAGTATAGTACTTATACATTTGTATTATCACTACAATAAGAAAAATAAAGATTCATCAATATTTTAGAATGCCCCATTTGCCTTTACTGCAGCATGTCCTTATAAATGAAATCAGTATAAAAGATGAAACCTGTGTAGTGCTACCAACACAAGTATAATTCAAAAAATGTTACTCCTTTATTCAAACCCCGTATTATGCATTGAACTGTGTTTGCCACAAATTCTTACACTGAAGTCCTAATTCCCAGCAGCTCAGAGTGTGAACTTATTTGGAAATAGGGTCATTTCAGATGTCATTAGTAAGTTAAGATGAGGCCATTAGGGCAGACTCTAATCCAACATGATTTGTGTTCCAGTAAAAGAGGAGAGGTGAGGACACACACACACACACACACAGCACCAAGTGAAGATGATGACAGAAATCAGGATGATGCTGTAGCAAGCAAAAAAAGCAATTTTGTAATATGTTCTTTGATGTAAACAGGAGTTAAGTTCCTACAGTATATATCTAGTTCCCAAAACATCATCAAACATCTAAATAAAGACCCAAACATTTCCAATATTTAACAACAATTTGTATGCGTTCATTTTCAAACTGTTTATTCCAGTTCAGATTGAGGGTGCAGATTTCCCAGGGTATCTCAGAGAACCAACCCTACACAGGATGTGGGCGCGCACCCGTGCGTGTACACGCACACGCGCGCACACACACGCTCTGAAGCAAATGACACATGCCAGTGAACTTAACACATACATACTTGAAATAAGTCAGAAAGTGAAAGACAAGTCACCGGATGGTTTCGCTTATCTGTGGACTATCAATAAACGAAAAGCATCTACTGGCAAAGCACAGCAAAAACAATTTTTAGACTCAGGGAAAATTTTACTGTTATCAGAGGGAACAAAGGGGAGGGAGTAGGGGGCAGGGGGAGAAAGGCGAGCTAACATTGTAGGGACACTTGGAGAGGGTGAATGAAGCATGTGCTCATATAGAGGTGTAAAAGTGTGACCCCAAAGTTATGTGACAGGTAAACAATTGAAAAATGAAGGAGGGCCCTCCCTGGTGGCGCACCAGATTAAAACACAGTACTATGAAGCTATCCACAGGCACTGCAGCATGAGCTCAATCCCCAACCAGGGAGCTGACCCACATGGCGTGGCAGACCTCTCCTGACCCACCCACTGCTCCCCTCAGCAGTGTAGTTCAGTCATTCTGTCTGTTCTACTACCCACAGAATTCTGGTGAATTCTCTAAACCCCACACCTCTGGCTTGTACTCCAGTTCTTGTATGCATAAATAAGTAAATCTTTAAAAAAGAAAAACAAATGAAAAAAATTAACTAAGCAAAACATATGAGAGTTCAAGAAAAAAAATAAACTTGCCTCCAACAGAAAAAATTTCTGCAATCCTTTAAGCACTTCCTTTTTGCTCCTTGTTCAACAAATATCCAGTTGACTTCTCTCAATCCTGCCCATCGCCTAGACACAATCAAGTCTTACCTCCTTTTCTCATTATCTTAATGTCAGGGTTTCCCAACCTTGGCATTATTATGGACATTTGGGGGCCAGGCACTTTTGGGTGGGGTTTTCCTCTGCATTGTAGGGTATTTCAGAGCATCTTTGGCCTCTTTCCTACAAATTACAGTTATAGATAGCTTCCCCCCTTTTTCCAATCCACCAGTAGTGTCAGCTTAAAAGCTCTCCAGAAATTGCCAAATATCCCTCAGTGAACAAAATATCTCCAGGTTTGGAACCACTGACTTATATAGTACTCCCCTGGGGTCAAATGAATACCAAGGGTCTTATTCTGCATTACCAGTGAGAAGCTTTTTTACCATCATTGACTTTCTCGATTTTCACATTTGCTTTTTCCCCAGGTGAAGGATGAGGGAAAAAAGCATCAGTAATATAAAGGAGATTTTTAGAAATAGAATAGATTAATCATATTGTTCTTTGTTAGACTGAAGGGAATTATTCAGCACAGCTGTTATGTTAATATTGCCACAAACCTGCTCTATGTTAGAAGAGTGAAACAATTATAAAGATAAATGTGTGTTTGTTCTATTATTTCATGGTCATATGTTAGAGAAAATGACAGTCTCTCTCAAGATCTTCCTCATGAAACCCAGGAATTCACATCTTCAATTAAGAAAAACTTTTTAATCGAATGAAATAGAATAGCAGTTCTTCAAAATGAATAATAGTACATTGCAAGGATGCACCATCCAGCCACATGAAATATAGATAACCCGTTGTGATATGTGCAAACGTCTGGCTGCTGGTATGCAGTCCACATTCCACTGTGACACTTGGAAAGACTGCGTACATCAACTCTTGATTTCTCACACTAATGGAGATGAGTATATGTGATCAGGGAGGACTGCAGTCTCCATCCATAAATTCAAGTGTGTGAGAAATCATATTTGACTCAATCTAATTTCCATGTCTATTACTGCAGCAGCGGTAAGAGTTTGCATAAGTTCTATTAAGTAAATTGAAGACTCTCATCTCTTGTGACACTATATGGGAATTTTGCCACTTCCCTGGGTTTTGCCAAGGAAAGGTCTGCCTGTATCAAGGAGGGAGAGAGATGGAAGAGTACAAATGGAGGCCCTTAGGCTAGAGCCCCCCATTCCCATCATATTGGGTGTCCTCTTGTTCTCTGAGACCCACCTAAACTTGGAAGGCTGTGCAGACCACACTTAGGCAAAGGCAGGAACAGGCACAGAAACTTCTGGGGCCCAGTGAGCAGTAGATCTTGCTACAATCAGATGTATGCTTCCTCTTGACCCTGTAGAATCAGGAGACACCCCAGTGATGCCTCCAAAGGTTCAGAGGCTTGAAGGCTGGGTGGGGCCCTCTGCAGCTCACCCACTGTGTCACTGTTACAGCATCTCTGTTACCTTTTTTCTCTTTCTTTCTTATACATTTTCACAGTTTTTCCCTCTCCATAAAGTCACAGCAGCTAGCCATGATATTTCTCTTAAATTGTTTACCCAGAGACTCTTGCCATTGTCTCACAGGTGTAAACAAACAGTAAACAAAGGTTTATTGTTAAGAAGTTTCCTGAATTTGGGGGTTTTGGGTTTCATTTTTTTTTCTATTTGCTTTCATGTCACATACTTTTCCCTGAAAAATTGACCAAAAAGCAGTTCAAATGACAGAGTGGTATTAATCTTTAGAAGGGAAAATGTATTTCTAACAAAATTAAAATCGAAATATTATATGTACTTATGCTCTTATTTAACAATGTCTGATATTCTGAAATTTCATTTCAAATACAGCTTTGGAATATATTAAAGTTTTTCTCAAGGAACTCTCCTGCACTGCTGGTGGGAATGCAAACTATACAACCACTATGGAAAACTGTTTGGAGGTTCCTCAAACTGCTTAACATGGAGCTTCCCTATGACCTAGCAATCCCACTCCAAGGTATCTACCCAAAAGACACAAAAACACTGATTCAAAGATACCTGCACCCCCATGTTTATTGCTGCTTTAGTTACAACTAGAAAAACATGGAAGCATCCCAAATGCCCAAAAGTAGATGACTGGATCAAAAAGATGTGGTACATATACACAATGGAATATTACTCAGTAACCAAAAAAAAGAAATACATGTCTTTTGCAGCAACTTGGAAGGAGCTGGAAAAGATCGTGCTTAGTGAGATAAGCCAGAAAGAAAAAGAAAAATACCAGATGATTTCGCTCATAGCAGGAGTATAATGGACCAGGCGAGAAAATATTAAGACTAATGAACAGCCATATACCAGAGACATTTTGTGGGGGTGGAGTGGGGAATGGGCTCAAAAACGGGGGGAGGGGGAGGGGTGGAGGGAAGTGCATGGGATTATGGTGATGGCACACGGATGACTTGGTGATGGGAAACCCACGGGGATTACAATTGAGATGAAAAAATTGTACAAAATGATGTGTGGAACACAGCTAAGCGGCCGCCATTGCAAGATGGCGCCGAGTTCCGCCCCGCGCCGCACACACATAAACAACCTCCACTCAAGGCCGGCTCCGGCCGGTTCCGGCCGGAGTCTGCCCGGCCGGAGTCTGCCCAGCAACATGCCACTGCCAATCCAAATCCGCCACGTAGTCCATGAGGGTTCACGCCCCTTGCGTAGTGTATAAATATGCTCGCCTTTCTCCTTTCCGGGCCCTTCACCCTCAGACCATCTTCAACCAAGCAGCGCTTCAATAAACTGTGATAGAGGAAGAATCCTGAGTTCCGTGTTTCATTCCGCGCTGGACGCGGGTCGCAACAATGATGTAAAAATAAACTATTACATTATATATATATATAAAGTTTTTCTCTCCTGAATACCTATATGCATTTCCTTTGAGTTAAAGCTAGAGGAGTGTTGCTACTGTGTACATAAAAGTTGACAAGGTTTATATGAGAGGAATCATACATGGGTAATGACAATAAGAAAATATAAAAATCATAAGCCCTATTTAATTGTATATTTAATTGCATCTCCTGGTTTTTTAGGATTTTTCCTCAAATAGGATAAGTTCAAATCACAGAGGGCGCTAGTGAGCCCGCTTTCCTGTCTCCTGCCAGCTGCTGCTTTTCCTACCATAAGGCAATGATCTTGGGAACTCATTAATTCTGTTCCCTCCACACCTGAAGTAGGATTTCTTCCAAATGAGTTTATCAGCTGTGAGCAATAGAAGCCAATTTTAGCTAATTTAAGATTTAGAAGAATGTTTTGATTCTCATAGCTAAAAATTCTAGAGCTAGAATGGTTTCAGACAAGTTTGATTAAGACTTCATCATCGGGGCTGCCTGGAAGGGTCTGGCTCCTCCTACCTCACTTGCAGCAGCAGAGGGAAGAGCCATCTTCCTCTGCCAGGCCCGATGTCTACTACTGGGCTTCCTTCGGAATCATGCGGTGCAGTCATGGGAACAGAATCATGCACTGATCATCTAAGGTTGGGGCCAGCAAATTTTTTTCTTTCAACAGTAAGATAGTAAGTACTTTTGACATGGTAGATCACATGGTCTCTGTTTCAATAAATCAACTTCTACCTGTAGCACAATGTAGCCACACAGAAGTGAATGAACATGCCTGTATTACCATATACTTTATTTATGGACAATGAAATTGGAATTTTGTTGTAATTTCTAATACCAGGAGATATTATATTCCTTCTGATTTTTGTAACCATTTAGTGTAGTGATATAAAAAACCACACTTAGAAGCTACATGCAAAAAAATGAAACTAGATCACTGCCTCACTCCAGTCACAAAAATCAACTCGAAGTGGATTAAAGACCTAGACATAAGAACGG
>NW_004567102.1:69979342-69998630 GCF_000260355.1 Condylura cristata | reverse complement strand
AAAAATAAACTTTGTAATAAAAAAAAATAAACTGTTATAACAACAAAAAAAAAAAAACAAAAAACCACCCTTAGCTCACAGGCTTTATAAAAGAGGCACCTTGTAGAATGTAATCCTTGGGTTGTGGTTTGCCATCCTCTGCTCAGGGGTAACCATTTCACTTGAAGCACACAGATTGAGAATCAGGAGAAGTAGAGCCTCAAGGCAAATTAGAGAGTGAATGCTCTAATACTCTAGAGTACACAGGGATATGTACCGCACACCATGATGCTTCAGGATTTGGGGCCACCAAGTCTTTGGGGGATGTTGTCCAGAGAAGTTATAGAATTCACTCTGAGCTAAAGCACCATGAGTGGCCTACTTTCAGCTCCTTGTTACTCTTCCTAACCAGTTCCCACTCACCACCAGAGTCAGAAACCATACCAATGTCTACTTTCTGTGGTTCCAGAAAAACAAACAAGACATGGCTCATAATAGTTCAGCACATTCTGAGCAAGGATCACTCGTCATTGGTACTCAATGAAATGGATACTAAGAAATGATCTCACCTGAGGATATGCCACATGGTCTTTCATTTATTCAACAAAAATCTTGTTTCAGATCACCAACCATTGTTCTAGGCTCTGGAGATAGAGAACCAAAAAGAAAGGAAACTTGCTTTCATGGAGCTTACTAATTTAACGAAGAGGAAACATAAAGAAAAAGCAGAATAAGATATTAGGGAATATTGAGTGTCATTTTACAAGGAAATTCTTTCTGCAAAGATTACATTAAAGCAAATGTTTGAAGGAGAGAGGGAATGGAATGAGCTACCCAAACAACTCAGAGGAAAGTATTCTCAGGAGGAGACTAGCATTTGCAAAGGCCCTGTGGCAAGAGTTTGGCTGGCATTTGAAGAGGGGAGGTTGATGAGAGCAGAGTGAGCTGAGGGTAAATGAGAAGGGATGAGAGCAGTAGGAAAAGGCGAGCAAATCATAAAAGCTCTTGGAGGACATGGCACCAACTTTAATTTTACTGTAGGAGAGGTATGAGCAGAGAAGACATGATGTGACTCACTCTGTCCTGGGGCCATTTTCACTGTGTTGTATTGCAAACAGAGTCTTGAGGAGCAAAGGTTGGAGGCAGAGAAACAGGCTAAGAGGCTGTAATAATAACCTAGGTGCCTGGGTCCCTATTCTCAAGATAATATTCTACAGACATAAATCTGCCTTCAAAACAGCAAGCTTCCAAGTGCAGCCAGTAAAATACTAAAATATAACATAGCCTTGAAGCATACCCACATCCACAGCCCCAAGCTAGTTGTTTGTGAGCAGATATTTTCATGGGTGCCAGAGACACCCACAACACTGCACACAGGTTGCTGTGAGATAAAATTGTGTGTGACCTGTAACCTGATGTTCTTGCAGCCCCACAACTCCTTTCTCACCTTGTCTGCCCTGCATTTTGGTTCGAATGTTCACTGCCTGCTTCTATACATTCTCCTAGTTCCCCACTCACCTGTCTTTCTCATTTCTGAGACTGAGGAAAGTTACTCAACAGGAATCATATTCACAGTAAGAAGTAGCAAAGATGTCACCATCAAGCACTCATTGTGGATTAATCTATATCTTCTTATTGTGGGCAAAGGGAAAAATCTCCCCACCCCATTTTTAAAGTTGGATGGATAAATTAACAGGCAGATTAGAGAAAAGTCCAAAATTTAAGAATATATGTTGGAGAATTTACATGATTATAAATTCTAAATAATAATGGAATGGATTAGGAATATTTACTATGCAATTAGGGACCTGAGGCATGGGGGTGTCAGGGGGCTGAGAGTAAAGACGAATTCTCAAAGAGGACATAAACCTGCAAATGGATGAGATACCCCCTCCCCCCAAAAAAAGCTACATTATTCTAGGTCATAAAGAGATTGCCAATTGCTTCTGCTTTAGGAAAAGGGTAAAAAATCTTAGAACTTGACTATCTCTTCTTTAATTAGGGAATGGCAAAGGACTTAGGTTAAGACAGAAATGGCTTCTCAGTGTCATGGGATTTCAGACTCCTGTATCAGACTGCTGTAGGGAATGTCAGAAGCACAGACATTGGGACTGTTGTGAAATCTCAGGTCCCTTTAGGATTCCACATAGTTCTCCAAAATCAGCAGAAACCGGGCCCCTCCACAACGGAGTGAGCCCCTCCCAAAGAGAAAAGGACTCTATGGGGCAGTCTCTGCACTGGCACAGAGCAGCAGCTTCCTGCCTACCTGTGAGCTACACCTGTCCAGACTTCTCTGCACTGATCTCCTTCAGTGGAGGCTGCTCCTAAGGTCACCTGCCTGCAACCATGCAGGCCTCTCTCTCTGAAGGCCTGTCCCTTTCGGGGCAGCTCTTCCTGCCTGCATTTACCTATGCCAGTATCCTGAACTCCTGTGTCCTTTTCCCTAATAAACCTGCTCTTTAAATATAACCGAGTCTCTCTCTAGTGGAGAAACTCGCCATGTGCCGCTGGAAGGGGAGCTCTGGGGAAACCTTTCCCAGAGTGAACCCAAGGACCCCACACTAACTCCAAAAAGTGACATCACCAGGCTAGGTCAGTTCTCCCTGGGATTAGGAGTTGTTAGCTAGTGAAGACCTTCTGAAGTAAAGGAGCACGTCCTCTAGAACACAAGGACTGTTCCATCCCCTGCCTGTTCTATTTCCTACCCAGGAAAAAATTGGTTCAATTTGCTTCTTGCAAATTGTTATCTTTACACTTGTGATTGCATCTTCTTGGAATGTTCCCCTCTGTATATCAGACTTCTGTCCATTCCTTCTTTCATCTGGTTAACATTTGCTCAAGGTAATAAATTTTCATGATTAAGATAGGTGGCCACCAATTTGCTCTACAGCAACTATTAACACACTTAGAATGCTATGTGATTCTACTTTTCATCAAGTCTAAGATACACTATCAGTTAAGAGGTACACTTATTTTTTGGAACACTAAGGAACAAAAAAGCTGTCAATAAAATGGCAACAATGGTTTCTTATAACTTAGAATTTTCATTTCATACACATTGACAGAAAATTTTCAGTACAATTTTGAGACATTTCAAAGAGTCAAGGTTTTGTTCGCATTTCTTATTTAACCAACTAATAGTTTCAATTATTCTTCCATTGAATTGCATGTCACCAAAAGTTAAGCAGCTTCTGTTCAAATCCTGCAGGAGCTTGTTATTAGAGTTTCACACCTGAATGATAGTCTGTCTGATGAATCAATTGGTCACAACAACTCCTGTTGTTTTGAATTTTTTTTTCTTCTCTTCAAAGATATCAGACAATTTCTCCTGCTTTTAGTTGATTGGTTTGGCATGTGATACCTGTATGTCTCAGATTTTTAATGTGCTATGAATCAAAGTGCAAGTTTCCACAAAATGCAGATTCTGATTTTGTAAGTTTGAGGTGAAGCCTGAGCTTCCACATTTTCCCCAAATTCCCAGAAGACACTGATATTTTTGACCCAAAGAGTACATGGGTATAGAAAGATATAGCCATCTTTTGCATGTATGTCTTTCACAGCACCTCACTCAACTTAATTCTGCACATATTTTCCTTCCTTAGAACCCATTAAACATTTTATTAATGCAAGAACTTAAGAGATGGAGAAATGAAGGAAGAATTTTAACCTTTTACAGTAGCATTTCATGAAAGTTTGTTCATTAATATGGAAGCTGGAAATAATCATTTTAAATAAATACTGCTGAAATAAATAAATCATGCAAAGATCTCACTAATTGTAGAAAATTTGCTTTTTATCATCTGATTTTTAACACCATGCATAACACCTATTCAAGTAAGAAAAGTCCTCCATCTAAAGCCATCTCATTGGAATTCAAATAGACATTTTATAGGTGAAAAGCATGAGAACTGAAATAGAGTTGTCATATTTTCCAGCTGGAAAGGACCTAAACCAGCATGATCAAAGCACTGGGAACTTTATAGCTCTTTTCAATCTTACAATTTTATTTTTTAACATACTTGATTCATATGAATGCATAAGATTGTTCAAGCAGTTGGTTCACAACAATAAAAATTTTCTTTTTATATGTTTAAAGCATAATATTTTAAAGTAAATATTCCCCATTAGAGAAAGGAAGTGAAAAGATCACTACAGAAAACTGTGACTATAAATAATGGAAACCATTAAAAACTCAACAAGAATCTCTGGCTAGCACAATATATAGTCACTAATCTTACTACTTGAATATTAAATGTAATATTAAGTCTTCTAAGATCTGAAAAATAAATAAAAGGTTCCATTTTTCTATTATTCTTATAATAGTAAAAATACTTGTAAGTGTAGGGGGAATATTCTAGGGTGAGAGAAAACATGGTCATACTTGAAGCTTTTCTCTAAAATATGATTTTTACATGTCTTATAATAGTCATGTATATTTCAAAGATAATTGAAATTGTTTGCAAAAGGACACTTAATTTTAAATCAAATTCTTTATAGAACTGTGACTGCTTGTGTCTAAAAATCCTCCCCCAAAGTAGTTAAATCTAGCAATGATTTTTTACAACTTCCAATATTTCTGTATTCATTCTTACCCGAATGGATATTTATTGAGGGCAGGCCTCTTTTATATCTCTGTTTTATCATTCTGACATGTACAAGAATGAGGATTGTCAATCTATGACCTGACAAGTATTAATGTGCCTTTAAAAGTTTCTTATTTATGACTCATTAGCTTAGTTATTGAGATCAGAAGTTTCCTGGCTGTTTCCCTCTCTTTTTATGTATAAACTGTGCTAAGGGAAGTTATTCATTCGGAAGTCCATACAATGGCTAGGTACACAATGAATGGCCCACAGGATGAATGGCTTCAAATGTACACTTTGTCATGACCCTTCTAAGTCCTGATTCTCCTTTACAGTCATGTTACCTGGAGCGGATTGACAGACCTGCATAATCAGCAGGCAGAAAAACAGGAAACAAAATGTTTTTCAATTCCTTTGCGAGATGGACAAAATGTCAGAAAATCACATTCCAAAAGAAACGAAGCTTTGGTGACCTCTTGTGGGATCATTTATGACTAGTCCATAATAAAACAGTTCCAGAATGGAATCTGACACAGGGATTTTTTGTTAAATCTAATGCACTGATGGGTCTACTGAGACCCAATGGAATTGTTACAGACTGGAGATACCTATAAATTGGTCCTTGAGCCACACAAGAGTTAAGAGTTTCAAACCCTTCACTATTGTGAATATGTAAATAAACAGAAGCCATAATGATAGCATGGTCACTTAACATGTATTATATGTATTGTGTCGGTGTATTCTAACAATAAAGTAAAAAGCAAACTGACTTCATTAATATAACTTAATGCCAAAAGTCTTCTGTTTACTTATTCTTCATTTAACTTCAAGTTTTGAGAGACTGAAGTTGTTAGCATAAAACAAATGTGTAATATACATCCAGTGGCAACTATGTGCAAGCACTATAATAGAAGCATTGTGTACATAATTTATGGCAGATTGACATTAATTGATGTGCTTCACATTTTACCTTCCACCTTCCACTTGAATTTAACTTACATAAGAACAGAAATGTTGTCTTGTTCACTCCTGTTATCTCCAGTTGCTTCAATAGCATTTGGCATACAATAAATGCTCAATAAAATAATGCCTTGCACTCAGATGTAAAGCACCATTATCAATAACACAATGACCAGTAACTGGTCCTTGCATTCAGATGTAAAGCATCATTAAAATAAAAAAAGGAACCTAAAGCCTGTATAAGAGACCCTCCCCCCTATAACACTCTCAGTAGCTGCAGACCCCACCTTTGGGTGCTCTGTCTCAGCTGCTGCCCGGGAGCAATAATAAACTCTACATTTTCAACCTTTCTGTCTCCTTATTTCTTCCTTGCAGCTTATCACAGAAATAGAGACAAAACAGTTTTTTAAAATTATGTCATAATAGTAAGTGATTATACATGTTTAAGTCAGTGAAAATAGAGTCAATCTAATATATTGAAGCCTTAAAATATTTTAGGCAACAATGAAGTGAATTAACTATATTGGTGACACCCTTAACCCTTTAAAAATTAAAAACTACTATTACATAATACAACATTATTATTGGTACAGTTTTAGTAAACCAAACATTTGTAGATCCCTACTGTTCCCAAAGCAAGTAATGAACACCAAGATTTAATGGGACATGGTCTTTCCTTCCAAGGAACTTACAAATTAACAAGGAAGGTGAAAAGTTCTTCTATAAGAGAAATACAAGCAAAATGTTAATGTAGCACAGAAAATGGAGTCAGATGACTTTGCCTGGGACCCAGCTCCCCACCTGGAAGTTGTTAGTTCTTAGTAATGTTTCTTTCCCTTATAGTGTCAGCAAACCAACATTAAAATAAGGATAATAATAGCATATTTATATTTTTCATAAGCTTTTGTGAGAATTAAGTGAAATCATTATATAATGTGCTTGATAAAATAATATACATAACAAGAACTCACTGAATTCCAGTTGTTAGTACTAGCAATTCCTACTAAACAATTTCTTGATATAATTAACTGCTGTAAAGTTTCTTTACATAAAGTTGAAAATTTGTGTTGGTATTAGCTTTGATAATTATAACCCTTTCTTATTTAAATAATTCGTTTTATTCGACAAAGAGTAACCTTCATTTGAACTTCATGATATATGCCTCAACAAGAAAGACAATTATTATTCATAAATTAGCATAATTGAATAAAAAAGTGATTATGTGGGAGTGAGCAACTGTCTCAACTAAATTCTCCTCCCATCTGCCAAATTATGAGAAAAGCACAACTTTTAGGGAATTGTTAATGAAATGAAGAACCTTTTCTAATCTGTAGAGATTCACTTACCCTAAGAGTTACAGCTCACTAGCCAGCAAAAATAGCAATTGTGTAATACTAATTACCACTTACTTCCTTTAGGCACTTCTCAGCCACTATTTGCTTTCCTCCACAAGGTAACTGTTGGGAACCCAAGATTTACTGACAAGGAAAGAAGTCAGCCTTGCATCCAAGCTTGATATGGGACTAGATGAAGGGGGGAACAAACTGATAGTCAACTGGGCCTGGCATCCGGGAGATACAGGTGGTAGGAACAGGGCCTAGCACCAGGGGACACAGCGATGAGTCACCCTTTGGAATGTGAACCTAGATCTACATAAAAGACTCTTTCCCCCCTATAGCGCTGGCAGTAGCTGAGGACCCCACCCTAGGGGGTCCGTCTCAGCTGCTGTCCAGGAGCAATAAACTCTGCTTGCTCAGCCTTTCTGCCTCCCGCCTTCCTTTCTTGCCGCCTGTCACAGAAGTTGGGACAAAACATAAAGTTGAAAATTTGTGTTGGTATTACCTTTGATAATTATAACCCTTTCTTATTTAAATAATTCGTTTTATTCGACAAAGAGTAACAAGGCTTTGATTTCGAAAACTTTGTCTTTAAGCATAAGTGTCTGGGTCAAAAAGCCTTGGGAAGCAAAATATTCTAGGAAATACATTGGAATAGTATCAGAACTATTTAAAACTTGGACCATTTCTTAGTACTTAACTATTATTCTTCCCTGAAAGTTACAGGCATGTAGGTTGTTATGTTCACAGCATCTGAAGAATAAAAAGAAAGAGAGAAAGAAAGAAATTGTTATTTCTAAGTTAGACATCCTCACACAAATATGAAAAGCCATTAGGAAGTCTTATCTGGTTTATCCTACATTTCACATTTTCCACTAATAAATATTTGAGAAACAAAATCCAAATAATTGCTTAAACATGTAACTAAAATTCAACATTAGATGTCATCTAATCAAAATTCATCTAATGAAGTTTGAAAAGTCAGTTTGATAGTGATATAGTTGGCCAGGTTATACTCCATAGAGCACACACAAACATCTCACTTATCTTCATTAGAGTGAGGATGTTAGAAAAAGTGTTACCATTACTCAAATTCTGGAACACCATTTTAAATCTAAATAATTGAAGTTGACTTGTGCCAGATGTTATTTGACAGAATTGATTTATATCAAAAAGAAATAAAAAATATGTAATTTTGATTGCAAATAAGATTCCTGTATTCTTTCATAGGAAAAAGATTTTGAAATATCTTTTAGTAATAAGACACTCTGAATTGGCTGTGTCACAGAACAGCAGACGAATGTGTAACTTAAGGCTTTCATAGGCTATGGTTTTTCAGAACATTTTCACTTAGGTTATTTATTCAAATATAAATATAAACCCCAGAGATAATGTTTTGCTTCATCATCCTATTTGAATCACATGTAGATACCCGATTGTAGCATGTTTCATTTTAAAGGAGCAGTCTAGTTTTATGAGTTGGGCTTCTTATTTTGTATTTGAATTTATTTTTCCTGGTAAAGAAAACTAACTGTAGCAGCACCTGGTATGGTGTCATGAACACTGTGGAGACTTAATAAATATTTATCATTGTTGAGGTTAGAACGAACTCTGGTCTGCAAGAAAACATAAACAATCATAGACAATCATTGAAAATAATAACTTCGTAGGTCTAAAGTGTTACTAATAAAGTTGATGAAAAGGCATGGGAATCTAATTATTTAGAAGAGCAGACTATAGGATGCTGAAAATTCTTGCTCTTCTGGATTGTGATCTCATTGGCTTTGGCAGTAGATCCAGAAGAGAACCGTAACTACTGAACCTTAGGGGAGAAGGAAGTAAGCCAAGACTGCTAGAAGCAAGGCCACCATGACAGGATATGGCTATTGAACTTCCCCCAATTTTAGCTTCTAAGCAGACACACCAAACTTAAGCCCAGTACACCATAATGTTGATAGTCATTTTCTCAAATACGCAAAGTGGGAGCACGACACCAGAAATGGTTTTGTGGGAAATGTTACTTTCCAATGGATGACAGTTTTATATTTGGAAGGAGAAGGGTTGTCAGGATTGTAATAGGGCATTAGCTAGTGGGCTGCAGAGAGGAGAATGCCAGGACAGGATACAGATCCTCCAGAGATTAAGGGCTGGCAAGACTAGTCAGCTTCCCAGGCCCAAACAATCTGGCTGGAATCCATTACTAGCCGAGGATGAAGTGAAAATGCAGAACAGAGGCAAGAGATTAGGTAGACAGTAGGGTTGGGGTCAGGACCAAGGAACTTAATATTGGTGGCCACAGGGATGTTTACACAGACTCACTTAGTAGCAGGCTTAGGACAGTAGATGAATTCCAGACACTGTTTATGGACAGAAATGGAACTCATGACATCCTGCCAAGTTGTTGAGGAACAACTTGATGGTGTTGTGTCTGTAAATTGACATTATGTAGCATCTGCTTTTTGGACATGGATACACCAAAGCTAAAAGTTTGAGGAATTACTTTTTTATTTTGGAATAAACATAAATAAAGCCCAAAACTATGTTAAAATGGACTATTCTTTTATATACTACAAAGAGCCACAAAGAGATCTTTGTCTCTTTGTTCATTGAAGTCTGCCATGTGCACAGTTAGCATTCAAAAGTATCTGTCAAGTTAAAGAATGAATAAACCAAATATTAAGACCTGAATAAATGACCTGACAGCTTCTGTGTGTACCTTAAAGGAGACTCTTATCTCTTATAGCCCTAAGACTGTAATTGCTGGAAACTAAACACAGAACCGCATTGAGTGACTAGCTGAGTTGCAACACAACTTGAATTCCCTGCCTTGCAGGGTGTCTACTGTGAAAAGGAAGACATTGACTGGGAAAGGATGAGATTTTGGAAGCTGGATTAAGGATACGTGGGAATATTCTGATGGTGCTGGGAACATTCAACTCTTAAATTCTGCTGTTTTCTTTGCCAACACCAATGAATGGGACCTCTCCACCAATGCCTGAGATGATTAACTCTGCATTGTCTGAGTAAACTTTAATGATCTTCTCAGAAGCACTTTCCATGAATAGGACAAAGGTTATTCTCCATTACCACTTCACTTGTGCTTCTAGGTTTGTAACTAGACCCAAATTTAAGAAGTTCTCTAAAAGTGAGGTACAAAGTATGAGTTACAAGAGATGTGCTACAGTGAAAAAATATATGTATAATTTTTTTTCTTTATTTACTTTCCCCTCAACCTGAAAAATAATGGTTGTTCTCTGAAAGTTACGACATCTATATATCTTAAATTTCTCTTTTACCCCTTTTAGTAGTTGATACTTTTTTTTTAGTTCACAATGACTATCTCTATCTAAATTAGTGGTGTGGTATTTTTTGTCCCCTGTCAGAACCTTGGCACTATGATAGTCAATAAAATACTGAATAGTTAAAAGCTCATGAAATAGACTGACTTCCTTGTCTTAGTCGCTTCTGTTGTGGTTATTTCAACGGCAGCTATTATTTTTTTCCCGTTTATCTCTGGCTTCTGTTTAATTCTGCAGCCTTTTAAAAATTCGTTGGAGTTCCTTAGTCACTTATTTGTCAAAATAAAGTAATGAGTGGAAGGCTGGTTGAACCCTCTATGGAAGGACTAAGATTGCCAGTATCTTAATTTTATACAGTGAAGTGACAAGAGAGACTAAGCATATTAAACTTATAAATATAACTAAAAAATATAACTAAATATATTAACTAATATTAACATATTAAATATAACTAAAAGAGTAAGCATATTAAACTTATAAATATAATTAAAAAATTAAATATATGCTTATGTTTATGTAGTGCTTTAAGTGGATTTGTTTTAATATTTAATGGAATATTACATAGTTACGAAAAAAGATGAAATGGTGGTATTTGGGGAAAAGTCAATGGACTTCAAGGTGATTATGTTAAATGAAATAAGTTAAAAAGTGAAAGACAGATATTGTTTGGTTTCATTCATCTGTGGAATATAGATTAAAAAAAAACACAGGCAATATACAATATACAATATACAAAAAACAATATAATAGGAATAAATGCCAACACAATGAAGAATGTAATGGTCCTAGAGGGAACATCAGGGAGAAAGGAAGAACTGGGAGACCGAGGCAGATGGGGTATAGGCAGAGTAGTTTGGTGGAGGGTCACTGGAACAGGTACATATAAGGAAAAACAAAAATGTAACCCCACAATTTAAAATGAAAATTTAAAAGTAAATGAATGTACTAACCTACTTACCAGAAAAATTCTCTGAGAATGGACTATTACTGTCCCCATCGTATCGAGGAAGACAAAGATTCAGAGAAATTGAGTTGTGTATGATCTGCCTTGGGGCAGACGTGGCCGTTGGTGCTATAATTGGCAGGCTTTATTGTTCCTTTATATGGCTTTATTGAGAAGACATGGATAAGGAGGTAGAAAGCAATGCAAGCGAATTGTCCTCTCTTTTAACAGCAAATGAAAGCATTATTTAAAGCTGACAAATTGAAAAATTGTGATAAAAGGTAGAGAGGTAATCAGAAGAAACGAAAACAGAAACTGTTTACAAGGGTTTGTTCTCAAGAACAGGACTGTGGGAAGGAAGTGGTAAACCAGGGATATGTCATTTTCCCTTAATAGTTTCTCTGTATTAATAATGCTTGCTTTAATAATAATTTATGTTAAACATTTTAAAAAACAAACAATTATAATTATTTCAGGCAAGACAGAATAAATGAAGTCATAAAGCTAAATTATTTAAGAAAACTATGCATACTTTTATTTTGCATACTCATTATGCAAAGATGATCTTAAATGTGAAAACAATTATGATAGAACCATCTGACTCAAGTCCCTCAGAGAAGGAGTCCTCACAATTACTCACAACAAGACCTGGGAAGTGTTATTTTCACACTTCCTAAGAGAAATGGACTAGTTCTTAATCTATTAAGTAGACACTATTTGAATAATGTGGAAATAAAAGCATTAGCAATCATCAAAGGCCTTACAACTCAGGAACAGCAATGTATGTCTAAATGTGCCTTTTGTGCAACCAGTGGAACTTCTGGCCTAGATATAAGAAGAGCTCTCTAGAGAGTAGCCTTTAATGACAGCACTCCTTGGGATAGGACACCACTCCATGTTAGATACTAGATTTATTAATCAAAAAACTGTATTTTTCAGCTCTGGTGTTATAAGTGCTTCTCATCAACTTTTATAAATTCCAACTACTAGATTTAGACAACAGTAAATTAAATGACTTACATAACAAATAGGCACATAATAAGATGTGATGACGTGGTCTTACATAGCTATTTTTTACATTTGATTTTTTTTTTCTTTTCTTTTTTTTTTTTTAAAGATTTATTTATTTGTTCATACAGAACTGGGGTACAGGCCAGAGGCTGAGGGGTGGCGAGAGGCTTCACCAGAGACAGAGTGGGCAGCAGAACAGGCAGATCGACGAAGTACACTGCTGAGGGGAGCAGCTGGCGGGTCAGGAGAGGTCTGCTACACCATGTGGTCACCTCTGGGGCAGGCGGGAATCGAACTCATGCGGAAGTGGCTTTAGCTTCTCAGTGCTGTGCTTTAACCCGCTGCGCCACCAGGGAGGGCCCTACATTTGATTTTTTAACATATTAATATTATATATTAGTCAAAATTATATATTGAATCTAATAATTTTCTTTTGGGGCCAAATATTTTTTATGTTTTATTTATTTTCTTTTTAATTTTCCTACAATTGTTCATTTTTGTACACTATTTGATGAGGTGTTTTAAGTACAGTTAGGATATGGCATATTGATATGCTGCCATCTAGTGTACACATTGCTTTATAAACTGACGTTGACTATGCTTTCCCCCCTGTTCTTGGTCTCTGCACCAATTTCTGTTTTTCAGGGGAACTTCGAGACCTAAGTTTAACCGTCCTAAAAAAGTGTTATTCGTGTATAACCAACAAGTCTGTAACACAGCTTTACAAATTGTGCACTGAATTCTGATCTGGCTCATATTTATGGACTCACAGAGTTTTCTTAATGTTTCACTCCACAGGAAGTTTATAAAAAGACTCACTTATTTCATTGTCATTTACTAAATTTGAATAAAGAATCATTATTATAAGGCAGTTCCTATTAATTCATAAAATTCCCTAAAGTGTGTATATAAAGTGGAGATAAAAGGAATTCTACTCTACCCAATAAGTTCAACGGATGCGCTAGAAACAACATTTTGCAAATCAGCTAGAACTGCTGAGCATACACCAAAAAGCAAAGAAGATTCTCAAAGGTCCAAAGAGAAGAGAAAAGCAAAACAGGAGGGTTGAGCCGGGACTGAAAGTATTCTTTCACTAGTGGTATTTTGCTGAAACCTCAGTGTAGTTCTAGAATTATAAAACATAGGCTTTGAGGCCTCATTCAGTATGAGAATTAAGCTCTTTTACAAAACTGGTATCTTAAAAAGATCACAACAACAAAGGGAGACAAGGCAGATTGAATGTCAGCACTAAAGTTTGGATAAACAAAGTCTATCTTATATGAGATTTGGGTTCAAGTCTATAGTAAAGATTGAGTAACTCCGAAAATATATTAAATACTGAAAAATAATTTAACAATAATATGAGAGACTTAAATGAAAGTTCTTGATAAAAAAAACTTCATATCATTTGGAATTTCAATTTTAATAAATTCTGGAATATAGGTGGTATAGTAGGAAACCATTAAAATGAATGAGATAGATGACTATTACTGACATTAAAAAATCTTGTTAGATAATAATATTCAAAAGACAAAAATAAAAGAATAAAATCTATAGTATCAACTTGTCTTTATAATTTAGTCTATTTAACATATATATATATATATATATGAAGAAATTCTGGGAAAATGCATAAAATTTATTGTCACTTATCAACATATGGCAGAACTTAATTTTTACATTGTAAGCATCTGCATGAATTTTTGAATTTTTACTATTAACACGAACATTATTAACAAAGAATTTTTAATGATGTTTAGATGGCATGTGTAATATTATAGAAATAAAATTATAACATAATGTTAACTCAAGAAAGCAGCAATAAACATCTATGTACAATATGATCAAAATTACAGTAAGCATGGAAACAAAGATGATTAAAATTCTCCTTGGTTTGTATAGGGTACTTTTCCCTTTTTGCATGATTTTATATTACTCATATTTTCTCTGAGTTTTCCTACTTTTACTTTACTGTTCACTATGAAATTTTCCAAATGAACAAAGAAAAATTCACATATCTAAGTGGTCAGTTTCAAAACATCAAAATTAAGATATTCAAGTGTTATCTTACCCTCAACTGTTTTTTTTAACATTGTATCATATAGTTCTATGCCCTGAAAAAAATCATAGTCTCATCCACTAAATATTAATAAAATTCCTGTTATCTAATATCTAACCCATATTGAAAAATCTCTGATTGCCTGACATGTTTATATACAACTGGTTTTTCCTAAATAAAACTTCAAACAAGTTCTCCTCATTGTATTCTGTTAAGCCTACTGCTTCTTACTCCAGTGGTATTTGAGCTGAGTTGCTTCTAGTTCCCAAATTTGTACATGGAGAACTGATGACCAGTGCCTCAGAATGTGACTGCTTTACCTGAGAGGGTCTTTAAAGAGGCAAATTTAAATTAGGTTGTTACAGAGGGTCTTAATACACTGTGACTGATGTAACAGGAAATTAGGGCACAGACAGGGACTGAGAGACTTCAACCATATCAAGACTCACAGAGGCCTCCTTGGTGGGTTAGGACGCAGCACTGCAAGTTAGCCACAGCCACTTCCAGTGTGAGCGATCCTTGGCCTGGAGGTGATCCCTCTCCTGACCTGCCCACAGCTCCCCTCAGCAGTTTATTTCAGTATCTGTCAGTTCTGCTCCCCACTCTGTCTCTGGTGAATCCTCTCACCACCCCTGCACCTCTGGCCTGTACCCCAGTTCTGTATGCATAAATAAATAAATAAATCTTAAAAAAAAAAAAAGACTCACAGAAGACAGGCATCTCTGAGTCAAGGAAAGATGCTGTAGAAGAAAGTAACCATGACGACACCGTAACCTGTCACTTTAAACCTCTAGGAGTGTGAGAAAGAATATTTTTATTTATGGCACCAGCCTCTGGTACTTTGGCAGTTCAAGTAAACTAATACAAGGAGGAAAGCCAAGATCTATGCTGATTGGTTAATAGATATTTTGCATATAAAATTTAATATATTTTGATTGTCAATATTTATGTTTAAGTCATAAACCACTGTTATTGTTTATTAAATGTTTTTGAATAGACTAAATCTATTTTCAAGACTTACCACTATTACTCTTTTTTGAAAAGTTATGTTTATTGAGATAATTTTCATTAACAACCATCTATAGCCTTTAAGGGCATAGATTTACATTTCTAGAATTGTATGTTGTCATATCATACCTACCACCAAAGCCCTAAAAATCCTCTACCGTAGTTTTACCTCAACGCCCCCCATCTTTACCTTCTGATAGGGTCATATCTACCATCAGATTTCAAGCTTGGGTTTTCTTTGTCTGTTGATTGCTTTGTTTCTTCATATTCCATATATGAGTGAAATAAATCATTCTTTTCTTTATTCTTTTGACATTTTATAACATATTATAACCCCCTCCAGTTCTGTCCATGTTGTCAAAAATGACAAGTTTCACCTTTTGTTTTCCTAAATAGCAAAGTAGTATTTGCATATTGGTAGCACCATTTTTTTTTTTAAATTCACTCATCTATGCCTGTGCACTTAAAATTGTTTCCATACCTTGATTATTGTGAATAGTCTTGCAATAGATAAAGGAGTTCACATATCCTTTGGAATTAATGTTTTCTGGATGTTTTTTTTAAAGATTTATTTATTTGTGCATACAGAACTGGGGTACAAGCCAGAGGTGCAGAGTGGTGAGAGGACTCACCAGAGACAGAGTGGGGAGCAGAACAAGCAGATCTTGGATGTATACTGCTGAGGGGAGCAGCGGGCAGGTCAGGAGATGTCTGCCTCGGCATGTGGGTCACCTCCGGGGCAGGCGGGGATCAATTCATGCTGAAGTGGTTTTAGCTTCTTAGTGCTGTGCTTTAACCTACTGCACCACCAGGGTAGGCCATGTTTTTTGGATTCTTTGGTAGAAGACTAAGAGAGGGATTGCTAGATCATATGGTAGATGTATGTATACTTTGACAACCTCTATTTTCCCCAAAGGTTAGGCCGGTCTAGATTTCAACCAAGTAACAGTATAGGAAGATTTCTTTTTCTTCACTTCCTCATTAACAATTATTTCTGATCTTTTTTTATTGGTCAGTCTCAAGGTTTGAGGTAGCATTTCATTCTGGGTTTTATTTGCATTTCTGTGATAGTAAGAGATGATAAACATTTTTTTTCATGTGCCAGTTGTCTCATCTTTTAGAAAAAGTGTCTATTTACATATAGATGGCCAACAGGAACAAGAAAAAAAATGCTCATAGTATCTTATTATCATAAAATTCAAGTAAAAGCCACAATGAGTTTTCGTTTATGTCTGGGTTTATTTTGTTAGGAACTCTTTGAATTCCCTAGATCTGGACACCTTCACTTGTTTGGGGAACTTCTCTGCAATGTTTTCTTTAAGCAGTATTTGGTCCTTTTCTCCTCTCCACCCCATAAATGTCTCTGGTTTATAGTTGTTCATTTTTACTTTATTACAATTGCTTTTTTCTTTTCCGACCCTTTATGCTCCTGCTCTGAGTGAAACCATCCAGTATTTTTCTTTTTCTTTCTGGCATATTTCCTAAGCATGATCTCATCCAGCTCCATCCATATTGCTGCAAAAGGCATGAGTTTATCTTTTTTTGATTGCTGAGTAATATTTCTTTCTCCTTTTTTAAGATTTATTTATTTATTTATACAGAACTGGGGTATAGGCCAGAGTTGCAGAGGCAGTGGGAGGATTCACCAGAGACAGAGTGGGGAGCAGAGCAGGAAGATCGAGGAAGTACACTGCTGAGGAGAGCAGTGGACGGGTCAGGAGAGGCCTGCTGCACCATGTGGGTCACTTCCAGGGCAGGTGGGGATCAAACTCATGGGGAAGTGGCTTTCAATTCTTAGCGCTGTGCTTCAACCTGCTGCACCACCAGGGAGGGCCCTGAGTAATATTTCATTGTGTGTATGTACCACGTCTTCTGGATCCAGTCATCTATTTTTGGGCATTTGGGTTGATTCCACATCATTCCTATTGTAAATAGCAGCAGTAAACATAGGGGTGCAGGTGTAATTTTGAATTAATATTTTTGTTTCCTTTGGGTATATACCTATGAGTGGGAATGTTGGATCATATGGAAGCTCCATTCTTAGCAGTTTGAGAACCTCCAAACAGCTTTCCATAGTGGCCAGTTTGTATTCCCACCAGCAGCATAGGAGAGTTCAGCTTTCTCCCATCCTTCCGAACATTTGTTGTTGCTGTTTTTTTGTTTTGTTTTAGTATGTGCTATTCTCAATGGTGTGAGATGATGCCTCATTGTGATTTTGACTTGCATTTCCCTTATTATAAGTGATGTTGAACATTTTTTTTCATATCCCGTTGGCTGTTTGTATTTCCTTTTACTTTCAAGGTAACATTACTCCTAAATTTTTGTAGCAGAGAGAGTTCAGGGACATAGGTAGATAGACAGATGGCAATACAGGTATACAGACAGACATTTATCTATAGTTCTTTCTGTATTTATGTATACATTGGATACTCTGAGTTCATAACATATCTATTTCCAATTCAGTATCACTATAAATGTTATCCTGGAATTCCTCCTTTCCCATTTATAACTCTCTTCTCTGCTAGGAAGAAACACACAATCTATAGCTCCTAGAAGGATGCCCATGTATGTCATCTGTTGTAAATGCCATGAACATTCAACAAATATTCATGAAAACCAATTACGTGGTAGATACTGCAGTAGATGCTGGAGTTGAAAATTAAAATCAATGCAAATGACTAAAACATAATTGTTAGAAAATTTCCCAAGCATAAAAAGGTAGAGCAGGGTTCTTTTTTTTTTTTTTTTTTAAAGGAGTTGGTAAAAGTGGTTACAATTAAAAGGATAGATGACATTTTGGAAGGAGACATACAGGAGTCAGACTTTATAACGGAAGGATTTGGAGCCCAGGGGTGAGGACAAGTTGTGCAAGAACTTAGAGCATGAGAATTATTTTGCATGGTGCATGTAAGTCACTGTAGTTGAAGCATAAAACTAAAAGAGGCTATGAAAGAACAGTCAGGGAGATGGAATGCTGTATTCTAGGCAAAGTAATTAGATTTCTCCTACAGATCATCTTTGAAGAAGTTTCAGGAAAAAGTGGCCTTATCAGATAAACATTTTTTGTGAGATTATTCTGGTACCAGTGTGAAGAAATAATAGTTTAAAACTGGAGTGAGAGAAATGGTAAAAAGTACTCTCACTCTAAACCCAGCGAGAAGAAAGGAAGACTGGCATTAGGCATCAGGGGTTATGCTGGGTAGGCTATAGCCACTGAAAACAGCCAGTGTGTGAGCCAACTCTGCAAGCATCTGCCTACAACACTAGCGGAGTGGAAGTGTCTTGCATCAAGATAGAAATCCAGAAGGGGAAGTAGGTTTTGAGTGCAATGAAGAGTTCTGTTTGGGACTCAATGGCTCAGTAAAAATTTTCACTGCCTTTTCATAGTGAAGCACATTTGTGGACACACATTTTAAAGTGCGGTCATGTTAATGGGCATGGAAAAGCCATGCAAAGATACATGCAAAATAGTTTCACGGTACAAAGGAGGCAACAGGTTCTACTGTGTGACTACAATCGCATTAAACTGAGTCCGACGAGTAATCCGCCAGTAATTTTCCATCCCCGCTGATTCAGAGTCAAAGATGGCGCCTGTGGCAGAAATGAGCGAGAGTGTGTGTGGGGGTTTGGGGGTGGGGGTGTGAGGGCTGCCTGAGTACTGAGAAAAGATAGCGATTTTTGTTTGTTGCTATACTTTAAACACAAAAGGAGCTAACTCAGCTCCGAATTGTGGATAGTTTGTTTTAAAATTTGGTCTCTAGTACAACTCAGGGGCCATGCTTAAAAGGATGTTTCATTTTGTGGGCACGCGATGGCTTGGGGAGCCGGCGATTCCGTTTTTTTTTTTTTGCTTCATTCATGCTTCTTAGCCCTGGCGGATTACACGACAGACTCCCCGCCTGGCTTTGACCCTCCGGTTTTTCCCACCATTGGCTCCTGCTGTGAGGAGGCACAAAGAGATCTTCTCGTGGGTGTCCGTAGTGTGGGGCTTAGTCTTCGAGAATTGCCTGCCCATTCCAGGGGTACCTCCCCATTCAAGCGCGCGTCCTCCACCCCTAACACCCCTCCATCGGCCTCGCATCGGCCTCGCGCTTTGTGCGCGGGCTTGA
>NW_004567102.1:69889882-69979242 GCF_000260355.1 Condylura cristata | reverse complement strand
CCTGCGCGCAGTGCCTTCTGGGAGTCGTAGTCGGGAGCGAAGCGCTCACTCCCGGCAGGGGCGGGGGCGGCGGCCAGGCCCGAGGGGCGGGGCCGCGGAGCGGAGCCCGGGCGCTGAGGAAGGACGCGGGGCTCCCGAGGGTTGAGAGCTGGGCCGGGCGGGGGTCTAGGGAGGGAGGAGGGGTGCAGGGCTGGAGGGCGCCCCGGGATTTGCCCCGGGGAAATAAGGAGGCGGGGAGGGGCGGGGCCGCGGAGCGGCGCCTGGACCCGGCGGCGGTCCAGGTCGGGAGCGTTACCCCCTCGGTTGTCATGGGAACCGCAGCGTAGTGGGTGCTGACGTCACGAGCGGCGCGCTGCCCGCACTGCGGCACCCGGGCCTCTCTAGGCAGTCGGGGTCTCTGGGCGGCTGGCGGGGCAGCTCGGCGTCTTCCCGCCCGGCCCGACTAGCCAGGGGAGCCGCTTGGAACCGTCCGGGTGCCGGCCGCGGCGCGACGGGCTGTCGGCTGCTCTGCGCCCTTCTCGCCGTGAGTCGTGGGCAGGCGCACTGGCGTTCGGCCTGTCTTAGTCCTCGGGGGGTCGGCGGCAAGGGGGCTCTCGGGTCGGTGGGAGAAGAGGAACAATTGGGTGGGGGTGAAGGGGGGCTGCTGCTGCCGGCCGCGGGCGGGGCTCCTCCGAGGGGAGGGATGTGGTGCCTTTGAGTGCTGCCTTTTCCGCCCTTCCCTGTGACTCCCTCTCTCCAGTGTTTGGCATGATGTCCTGAAGGAGTGAAAGCAATCTTTGCCGTCTCTACGCCGGATTCTGTTTTAGACTTTTTAAATCAGTTGCGTACTGAGTGCCTTATTTCCTTTTAGGCTTTCAACCTGGTGCTGACTCTTCAACCGGTGAAATGCCTTCTTAATTGCATTCGAGAAAAGGTGATGGATGTGTTACATTTATAAGAAAAAAGTTACATTGATAGAGTCATATATCAATGAAAACTTATACCATTTAGGAATCCTTACCAAATGGTTGTGTGCGATTCAGCATTACTATGAAAACATTGTCCTTTTTTTGAGGCAAGGATGCTAACATGTTTGTTACCTGTTGCTTTAACGATTGCTGTTATGACCTTTCAGAAGATTGTTTAAGTGGACTTAGGGAAATTGTTAAAAACATTTGAGAGCAATTTAAATACCCAAAGCCTTTTTAAAGCCATACTAGGACTCTTGTTTGTTTAGATTCTTGCTTATTCAGCGATTGAATTATGTATGCAGGGTTTTGTTTCGGGTTTTCCCCCCCTGCTGTAAAATTTGACTAAAGAGTGAATTGTCCAAGCCTCTGCTTTTTCTCCCTTCAGGCATGTATTGACTGGTAGCCAAGGGCTTAGGGAAAAAGTAAAATGAGGTGAAAGTCATGCAATTAATTTCCTCTTAGCAGCTCCTAAAAGGATTTGCCAGGGAGAACCTTTAAAATAACAGCATATCAGGGTCAGGGCTGTCATTTTTAAGTCTAACCTTAAGTTTTGCTAGTGATAGTACCCATCAAATATTAGTCATTCGTTTGTTGATGTTGCTGTAGTACTCTTTGACATCTACACAAGCTTATTTCTGTAATGTATTTGCTATGTTATCATGAAATGATATTAACACACAATTCCTGTGTGCATTAAACTACTGTTACTTTTTAAACTACTAAAAATTGTGCA
Organism: Condylura cristata; assembly: GCF_000260355.1. NCBI lineage: Eukaryota > Metazoa > Chordata > Mammalia > Eulipotyphla > Talpidae > Condylura > Condylura cristata. Next base: position 69,977,559 of record NW_004567102.1, on the reverse strand, counting down.
TTTATGAAACTTTAAATGGCTAAAAAAGTAAATAATGTGAATGCATAGGCTACTTAGTCATGTACTTTTAATATTATAATAATTGACATAGGTAACTTTATTGAACACCTAACATATGTCAGCCACTGTGGCCGTTACCGTTCTTTTCATTGGTTCATTTCAATTTCCCAAGAAGAAAACAAGCCTCAGTGAAATAAGTACTTTGCTGAGTTCACACACTCAGCAAGTGGCAAAAACAAGAGTTCTTTCGATTCTACAAAATATATTACTGATGTCTCCTCCCCTCTTAAAATGGGAATACATAGATGAAGACAGCACGAGCCCTCCCCAAACTTACTTTGCTGGGAGGTGGGAGCAAAAAGGGGAGAGAGGTCATGAGCAGTTTACCAGGACAAAAATTCACTGCACAGGTACAGCGAGGTATAAGATCAAGATGCTGTGGGAGCTCAAAGGAGAAATATTTTACTGCTCCTCAAGGTTAATCATGCTTGCAAGAGAAGGTACCATTTGCACTAAATGTCAAAGGATAGCTAGAGGTTTGTAAGACCAACAAGGAAGGAAAGACACTTTCCAGGAGAGAAGTGTGTGTTTAATGTTATATAGGCAGGGGAAAAAAATTGGTACATTGAGGGCCTGCAGGCAGTGTTGCTGGAGTACAGAATGAGGGGGGAAGTGTGGCTGGAGAGGGGTAAAGAAAGTCAGGGGGTCACTTCATAAATTGTTTTGGACTCCATTGGTAAGGACTTAATATTTTTTTCCAGTGAATGATTGGGAGCTATGTAAGAATTTAAAAGAGAAATGGTTCCATCCCATTTGTATTTTAGAAAAATTACTCTGGTTGCAGTGTAGGGGATGATTCATTTTCATCGCAATAGAGTTATGAAAACAGTCTTACAAACAAACCCCAGAATCTTTCCATAGGCTTTTTCTCCCTCTTAAAGCTACAGCCTCATGCTACTGCTTTTGTGGGTGGGGTGGAGGAAGGCAGATGCAGAATTCAAGAGTTAGCTGAGTTTCTTCTAGAGGTTTCACCTTTAATTCATTGCTTCAACTGCGGCTGCCAGGTTACTGTCCTCTGTGAATAGCTTTGCACCTGTGACTTCCTAACTCTAGATAATGTGAAAAAAAAAAAAAAAAAAAACCCCAAAACTTAAGCACTTGAAGAACTCTTGTATCACACACAGTTTCTTACAATCACCTTGTTGGATTATATATTATATGCGTCACTTTTTTCTTAAAACTCTTACCCTCTTGGTGGTCTTGATACTTTCTCTCACAGTTTTTCACCTGTCTCTCTGATTTCTTTTTAGTTTGTGGCCATTAAAATTCTATTCTGGGCATTAAAAAAAAATTCTAGCCATTGTACACACACACCCACACACGTGTGTGTGTGTATTTCCCTAGCTCTCCTTGATGGTTTACTGTATTTTATTGCTTATCAAGTGTAACTGATATACATACACATACATACATATATTTTCATATAGTAATAATGGTTATTTTTGAAGAGCTTGCCTTGATAAGTTTTGCATTAATTAATCTTTACAAAAACCCTATCATTGTTTTATCTTTTTACTCTCTTTCAAAAGATTAGGAAACTGAGGGCCACAGAGATTAATCCTCTGGCAGGTGGAACTGGCATTTGAATACAAAGATTTGATAGTGAAGCTGAGACTCAGCAGCCATTTTGCTCCCCTCATACATACATGCCCTGCTAGGCTCACCCACTGTCCCCATTGGACATGTCTGTTGTAATTGTAGCTAGTGGTTTTTCATGCTTGTTCTAAAGATCTCTTCTGTGACTCTTAAAAATCATTTGACCATTAAACCTGTAATTTGAGTAGCCACTATAATACTGATTTTACAGATGGGGAAATAAATTGTCTAAGGTCACAAAAGAACTCTAGGGGACCAATTCTTAGACTTGTGATTTAAATGACACTACTGTGATCCCCTCTCCTGTTCTATATTTCAATATATGACACTCCTGATAAAATTATTCTAGTTCTAGGAATGTGCAAAACATCCTTTACTCTTTCTCCTGCCTTTATGGAAATTTTTATTAATCTATCTAATATGTCTTAAATATTCTGCACAGGGGAAAATAGACCGAGCCAAAGGAAAGTAAGCCTTTTCTTGATAAATCATAGTTTTGACCAAGGAAAACTTCAGCCTTAAATTCTTACCTGCTTTGTAATCCTTCTGCTTCTGTGCTGTCAAATTTCAGTAACTGACATTGTCATAAACCTTGCCTTTGCACTCTTCTTCTAATTTAGGATAGGTTTAAAGTAGATGACCAAACTATTAGATTTCCTATCTCCCAGGAAGAGTAAATTCTAGTTTCTGGTAATAAAATACAGGAAGGGGATTTTAATAATGTCAGCCTGTGACAGTATACCTGTAGTTACCTAGAACTTAGCTCCCACAGTTGTGTGTATATGTATTGTCTTTATTAGCACTTCTTCTCATATTTTTTTTTGTTGTTGTTCAAATTTCCCCTAATACCAGAGGGTTATGAATACCCAGGAGTCTGGAGCATTAAGCATTAAGTCAACTCAAATTGTTTTCTTTTTTTTAGGCTTCAGTTTCATTCTTAAGATCATTGCTTGTTATAATTTAATATAGGAATTAATATGATTTGGATACCCCTTCACATTTTAAATAAAATTAATATATGTATTGAGTCCCTCCATGGCTTTTATACAAAATAATGTGCAGCCAGGCATTTATTTGAGAAAGATGGTGAAACTGCTTATACTAAATTGCTTTGTTTTGGCAGCATTTTCAGGGGCAGGCGTGGAGTATTTAATTCACTATCTGTGAGTGTGCAACCTTCAAGCATAACTTTACTAATGTAATAGTGTATGCTTTTGGAAAAGTTAATCCTGAGAGGGAGTTTCTTAGAAGTGCATTGGAACCTTCATTATTTACTTGAAACTCTTTTTAAAATGTATTGATATACCAAGTTAGATAAATTTGTTTCCTTTAAAAACAAATTGTTTCAAAGATGGTTTACGTTCAGATATGTTCTGATGTGTTTTGTACCTTATTTTGTACCTAAACTGGTTCACATATATTCAAGTCATTTATGTAAGATCGGATTAAGGGCTCTTTATTGACATAAACATGATATAATGGACAGCGATAAATTCTTGCATGCAGAATATTTTGTCATTTCTATTTGGAAGTTACCAATTAATTAATTAATTAACTCTCTTTGTTTTGACAGGATCCTGGTTGAGTCATTGCTTTATATCCTAACTGAATGCTCTTCATAAAGCTAAGCTATGCCCACTGGTAAGACTTTTGTGGAATTTCTTGATGTGATGTATTTTTTATGTAAAGTCTGGATTATTTTAAGGGGCTCAAGAGCCAATTAATGAATTAATAGAAAGCACTGACAACATTATATCTAGAGATATTTAATGATTTGGTATTCAATTTTCTATTTAATGTTGGTGATTATTGTTTGTATGTATTGAGCAGATAACAGTTTGATAAATAATAATTGTAGCATATAGCTAGTTTGTACTCCATTATCAAAATGATGCTTTATTCTACAGCAGGTGTCAGAAACTTCTAAAGGGCAAACTCTAGTTAATAGTTTAGACAGCTACTAAACTGCCATGGAAAGTATGAAAGCAGCCATAGCAATTCTTAAATGAGTTGGACGTGTTTTTCTTTGAATAAAACTTCCAATAAAACAGGTGACTGACTTGGTTTGTTAATAACTGCTGTGGGGGCATTCATTCATTCATCAGCATTTATTTAAATGTCTGTTGAGGACTTAGTGTTAGACCTTATGATAGTAGGTAGTTATGAAAGATACAGAATTGTAGGAGAGACAGACAGTATATTTGCGAAGACACAATTACAATTTTAACTTGGGTTTAGTGCCTGAAAGAAAAGAACAGTCTTCTATGTGGGAAACAGGTAAGTTTAAATGATGTTATCAGGAAGTGTTTCACTTTAGGAGCAGTACATAACAGGCAGCTTAACACCAGCCAGGTGAGGAGTTTGGGGAAATTTGTACCAGCTAAAAGTGCTTTCACTGGGGAAGGGATTTGTTTTGATTTGAATCTAGGTAAGCAGGCAGGCACACCAGGATCCCCATAGGACCTGCAAAGAACTTGTTTGATTTTATACTAAGTGTAATGGGAAACTTTAGAGTCTTAAGCAAGGGAATGACATAATCTGATTTATGCTTTAAAGAAAAACTTGTAATCATAATGTTTACCGAATGTTCATAACTGGGAAAGCAAGTATTATGCAAGATGATCTTTGACATAGAACTATTGTAGTTTTACAGATAAGAAGATCAAATTTAGAGTTGTAAAATATCTTGTTTAAGACCACATAATTAACAGTGTTTGTACTATTCATTGTAAATAAATATGATCATAAATAAAAATTTATCTTAGCAAAGGAAATTTTTAAGAAAGGAGGCCAGAAGGTAATAGAGATACAGGGAGGTGTGTCACTAAATTCAGAAGCAAAGTTTTTAAACAAAGGGTTGATTAGTTGTTCAAGTGCAGCTGTAAAACTCATGCAAGTGTTTATGAGATTGTTAATAATGCAGAAGTGTGTCATAATTGAGTTATACAGAAAATGACATTCTTTATCATTTATAGTTGAGAGTGAAGCCAAACTAAAAACCAAAGTTTGCTTTGAAGAATTACTTAAGATCCACAGTGACCTCATAGGTGAAGGAAAAAAGACGAAGAAAAAAACTATCAAATCTGGAGGAAAAAAATCAGTGAGTAATTGATAATTTATAATGGTGACATAAAGTTTTCTGCATTAAATTATGACTTTCAGACTAAAACTCTAGTTTTTGTTTTCATACTAAAACTCAAAGGAACCTTGCATATTAATGCCAGTAAATTTATGTCATAGTTAATAAAACAACATAAAGCTAACGTTAGTCAACCTCACTTTTGGAATATTGAGCTCAGTCTTGTGTACTACCCTATAAGAATAACAAACTTTTACATAAGAGTGTCTACAGATAGTGGGAAACTTAAAATTGGTTTTATTACACTTTTTTTTAAGAAAATCAAGATTGTTAACCCAGAATTGAGTTAAGAACTTAGGAAGTAATATCTTACTCTAGATATTCTGTGGCTTATCTTTATTTAGACTTATTCCTGTGATGCTCCCCAAAACCAGGAGAAATAAGTGGAACCTTGAGCTAATAATTTGCCTTTTGTACTTGAGGTATGCTTGTAAATGAAAGAACTTTTGAACACCTATATGCAGGGACTAAAACTACAGAACTCAAGGCTATACTAAGCAATCAACAATTGACTACGACCCAAATTGACAGTTTTATAAAGTCTTTAATAGTATCCATAGTAAATGCACTGTTCATTCTTCAAATGTACCTCTGTATTTCAGATGCACCTTTAATTCCTATGACCTTCCTCTCTTGTGATCTTATATAAGCATACACAAACTCGTATATGTTCTGGTGGTTGATCATAGTGTCTCGACAGCTGTTTTATGATGGGTTGTAAACATCTTGTAGAAGTTGTAGAAGTTTTACCCTGTTCTGTATTCTGTAAAGTGACCTGTTCATTTTAATATTTTTTTAAGCATCTATCAATGTAGTAGCATATAATCTCAATTAAGACAAAAGTAAGTTCTAGCACTGGTCAGAATTTAGCTGTACACCTGTGAAAGGTACAGAGTACACCACTGTACTACCTCACCTGGCACAGTTGTGCCAATTCACATGCCTATTTAGGCAGATGTGCTGCTTCTGGTGGTTCTTTGTTGTAGTGCAGTGGGAACAGTGCAGATGGATGTTGGAACATTGCACACTAGTCTGCCCTTCCGGCAGAAGAGGCAGTATACATCGGGTGAAAGCAAAAAGGGCATTGGAAACCATTATCTGCAGGTATTGCTATGGACGTGGTCAAAGGGAAAACTCATTTTTTTTCTCACACTTTCAGAATTAAGATTAGTGAATGAAAAAGATGCAGTAAATAATGCAGGAGTGCTAAATAAATGGGCAACCGTAAAATGGGGGAGAAATTGTGTACCTTTCCATAGGGTCCAGTTTGCATATGGGGGCAGCCCCAAAGTGAGATCACTAAGCTTGGTCTTTTCCAACTCTGTTATAGTAAATACTGTTCTACTCAAGGTTTCTTTTTCATGCAGAGATTATGCATACACTAGGAAAAAAGTAGGAAGAGATGTTTCAGTTTAAAGGAAGAGGAATATGTCTGGAGCATTTAAATGCAAAGAAAAAAATTCTTTGAAATGATTTTACTTTAGAAAATAAAGCTGCTTTTATTTATTAGATAACTGAATGTACATATATTCATTTATTTTTAACATAGACGTAAAAGTTATATAATCTCCATTAATAAGAAAGCTGAGGAAAGAGTTTAACTAACTTGCCCAGAATTACATAATGGTAGAACCAAGAAACAAACTCTTTAACAATCTTACAGCAGAAAGCTCTCTCTTAGACACAGTCCAACAGGACCTCTTTTGACAAGGCATGAAGAGATCAGACCTCTTCAGAAGAAGAGCAGAGGGTGCTCTGTACAGAATAGGCTGAGGTTGAACAGGAAGAAGACTGAGATAAGGAAATGAAGCTTGGAAAAAGTCATAATAAGAAAGTATATAATAATGGCAATTTCATCGTACTGTTTTCCAATTATATGTTATCACTGTGATAGATCATGGAGTTCATATTTTTAGTAGTAGCTAATATTAACTGCTAATATTTATTGCATATATATATATATATATATATATATCCTTGAGTCAGATGGAATTGTCTTAGTCTTTTACAGTGATTAACCTAAGGATAGCTTCATGAATAAGGTCAGGATAACATTAATGAATAATTTCTATTGTTCCATGTAAAGAAACAGTATAAGTAAAAGCCATAAACATTAGGATGCATAATCTTTAAATGAGTAAAAGGCATGAAAAATAAAGGCAACCTAATTAGAAAATAACATTGACTGGTAAACCACTTTAAAAGAAATTCAGATAGGAACACAGAGGTGATACTTTTGTTTACCAGATAATCATTTCAAAGTGGGGGTAGAGAGCAGATTTTCCAATGCAATGCTAGTATAAAGGTGAAATAGTAAAGCAAATATAGACAGTTCTTTTAGGAATTTTGGTTGTGAAAAGGAGTATTTTCAAGATGAGACTGCTTGAATTCAAGCCTTTAAATGGTGATAACACTAGGTAATGGGGAAATTGATGATCTGGGGAGAGGAAAGTTTTCTAGGATACAAGTAGGATACTTGTTTATAATGAAGACCATTTTGGGTGTATGGAAACTTTTTGACTTGATAACATAAAGTTCCAGCTTTCCATGAGACAAATTATGAGACTAGGCAGGAAAATGACAACATTGGATGTTACAGGTGAGGAAAGAAAGTTTGAAACATAGCCAGTGTGAAGATAAGAAAGTGCAAATGAGCACAATATGCACAGAGAAGAATCATCTAGTAACTTTGAAATCTTAGTAGATTGCAGAACATATTTTTGAGACAGCACCAGTTTTTGAAGTTGTGTGTTTTTCAGCAGTTTTCAACATTCTGGTTATAGTTAGGAGATGAAGATCGCTTACTTTGAACAGGGCTGGAGTATTGACAAGTTTATTGAATTTCAACATATAAATGAGGTGGATAGCAAATACGTAATAATGAGAAGTGAAGACTGAAGTGATGGAGCGTGAAATCAAAGTATCCGGAACTAAGGTTAAAAGAAGCATGAAAACTAAGAATATATTAAGTTTTGAACATAATGAACTACTATTTGTCACTATTAAGTCTGGAGTGGCTTGTTACTTGGCACTAGTAAGAATAACTACTTTTCACCTGATAAGTACAGAGGAAACAATTAGATTTTAGCTGTTGCTAATTTGAAGTTGCAGCTGAATATTTGCTTTTTAAAGGTAGAATTTTAAATTATGTTCATTATTATCTGATGATATCATTTTGATTTTACTTCTTGATTTTGTTTCTCATTTTATCCTTCGAACTCTTGTATCGTTATCTTTTATGAGTAATAGCATCTATATAAATTGTTTTGTATATAAAATATATTTTTAAATGGAAAATCTCTAGATTCTCTAGCTTTAGTTAACTTATGTATTTATTCACTTCTATAAATTCTGGCTTGAAATTAAGATTGGATTATCTTGGCTCTGTTAGAACTAGTTTAAAATCCTATTTTGTCTTGGAATGACTAAAAGTGTTAAAGTGGGTCAGACTGATTCAAAGTGAGTGAACTTTTGTGATAGAAAAGCCAGTGATATTTAAAGGATTCCAAACAAAAAATCCAGGCAATGTTGTAAGATTTGTAATTTCTGACATCTGATCAAATATTACCAGGGATTTTAAAAAAGGAAACTGATATGACCTATAACCAAAGGTGAAAAAAGTTCTAGAAAAGTAATAGGGAATATAAAAACAGATCTAATGATTGAAATAATATAGTACTTGAAATTACAAATAGACCAAATGAGGTTGTGAGCATATTGGGCACTGCTGAATAAAAAACCTTGAAGAAATAACAACATAAATTACCTGAATTCAGTCGCCTGTGTTGACTGATGAGCTATGACTGACGAGCTATTTACTAAGTATCAGGCAACTTCATAAATTGTTAAACTATTAAAATTGTTTATTTGTGTGAGTACCTAAGTCATGAAGATCATCAGCCCTAGACATTGGCCTCTTTTTATTCTTCTCTACCCTGCCTGGAGCATTTGTTTATCAGCAATCACTAAAATAGTCCCCCTCGGTGTATTTCAGTCCATCTGCCTGTTCTGTCTCTGGTGACTCCTCGCATCCCCTATACCTCTGGTCTGTTCTCTAGTTCTTGTATGCATAAATAAATTAATCTTAAAAAAAAAAATCAGCCAGGGAAAATAAAGACATTTTGTACAGAACAGAAAATGTCAAAACCCTTTTAACTAAAAGATAGTGGGCCAAAATACTAAAAGAAAAAGTTGTCCACCCAGAATTCTATATCCAGAAGATAAGTCTTGCAAAAATAAAGATGAAATATGTTTTTTGATGTGAACAAAAACTGAGAGAACTCATTGTTAGTAGGCTTGTAGTATAAGGATTTTTTTAAAGGAAAATAATTCCCTGTGAAAATTTGAATTTACAAAAAAGAGAAGCACATAGGAAATAGCAAGGGCAATATAAAAAGGTTTTTCTCATTTAAAAAATTCTCTTTGTAATGTAGCTTTTTTTATAACTTAGTTTTAATTGCAGTAGTATCTCTCAAGGTACCACAACCACAGTGTAGCTAGCTACCACCAAATCATCCATAGTCCTCCGCCTTAGTCCATTGGACTTCCTTCCTTCTTTATGACTTCTCAGTCAATCCTTTCCTGCTGTTTCAGTTCTGTGGTCAGCTCTTTATGACTTCTCAGTCTCTCCTTTCCTGCTGTTTCAGTTCTGTGGTCAGCTCTTGGGGTTAGGAAGCAAGAATGATAACAATGGTTTTGAAGGACTTATATGTAGAAATAAAAGTGACACTGTAACAAAGTATAGGAGAAGGTAAATAAAAGTATGCTTTTATAAACTCTAAAATATAAATGAAGTGACATTATTTGGTGGTAGGTGGTGGTAAGTTGAAGATGTATATTATAAAACCTAGAGCAATTATTAAAGAAAAACTGATAGCTAAAAAGCCAATGCCACAGTAGAGTAAAATATGGGAAAGGGAGAAAAAGGAACAAGAACAACAGCTTAGACAAATAGAAAGCAAACAACTCTGGTATAGCAGAACTTAGTAAATCAGGAATCACTCTAAATATAAATGCTTCAACAGATTCATTAGAAGGTGGAGACTATCAGATCATTAAACAAACTATTAAAAACCCTCTTGAAATATATGACAGAGGTAATTTTTTTTTATTAAAAGTACCCCTCATTTTAAATAATTTCAGTTGGGAATCAAAGCTAAGGGGCGTGCTTTGCCTGTCATTTGATTTAATTTGATAGTATTTAATAGCATTTTCAGTGATACATTTAATTAACTGCAGGGTAATGCATTTTATTAACTGCAGGGTTTTAGAAATTATTTTGAAGCAAGATAAATAACATGTATGTTTTCTTTTAGGGAAACATGCTTATACACAGTGGCTCTGTTATTGAATTGTCAGATATTTCTTTATCAGAGTAGAGATAATTCTGCCAAAGGAAAATAGCATCTTAGATGTGAACAATTAATTTACCAATTAATTTACTTACTTTACTGTGAGAGATTGGTGATGTAGCGCTGGGAGAATGAAGCCGAACATGTTCATTGGAGGCTCTAGAATCACTGTGTTCAAGTAAGAAATGTGATAATCTTCCCAGTGTGATACTAATTGGTGTGCTTTTCATAACCAAACTATGCTTAAACTATCACTGTGTTATCTTTTCCTAGCTTGACACTGTAAAAAGCAATGTGCAGAGTATTGGAGAAATTGAAAGTGATGATGTAAGTGCTAACACTAATAATCCGAAGAACATGGGAATCACTAAAAACAAATCAAGACATCTACAGTCAACAGCTGAGAATCCAGATGATGAAGATTGTGTAGAGGAAACCAAGCAGGACATGGCAAGCAGGAAGGTTGTCAAAACAACGCTCCAGGTGACTGCCCAGAAGAGAGAGCGAGAGGCTCCTGAGAAGAAGCTGGGTTCCACGCATCAGCAAGCACTAGCCGAGGCATTGCCAAGGGCTGTTCATCAGAAAATTGAGAAGGCAAATGAAGAAAGAGAAAATCAAAATTTAGATGATGAAGAAGAAGAACTAATGCAAATGTACCAGCTCCAGTTAGCTGAAGAAGTGGCAAAAATTAAGAAAAAAATAAGGAAGAAACTCAAAGAGCAGTTGTCTTTAGATAATTCCTTGCATGATGACAAATTGAGCAGTGAAAAAAGGAAAAAGAAGAAAGTTCCAGCCCAATCTAAAGCTGAAACAAGGTACTTCATGTTGATAAATATGCAGGGCCCTCTTAAGGAATCATTGATTTTCAGCTTTTGAGTGATGCTTTTAGTTTGACAGAAAATTCTTAGCCTTTAATTTGTTCAGCTTGCCAGTACAATAACAATAGCTAACTTTTATATAGAAACTTGCTGTGTATTAAATGCTGTATGAGCATTAACTCATTTAATCCTTGTGATAGCTCTTTAAGGAATAGTAAAATTATCTTATTCTGCAGATAAGGAAACACAGGGTTTAACTTACAGAAAGAGGAAGAAGCTGAACCAAACCTTGGCTGTCTTACTCCAAAATTCCTGCCCTTAACTACTCACTTGTATCTGCTTTTTAAATAATAGAAACTTAATATGTCACCTTTTTTGAATCACAAAGGCCTTTTTGGATATCTGAATGTAATTATTTGAATGTAATTATTTCAGTATCTGAATGTAAATTTGCTCATTTTAGGCCATAGAGAAACAAAGGAGAAAATAACTGTCTACTGATCCTCAGCAATGTTGTATTCTTCTAGTCTTCTATCTGTATGTTGCTTATACATACATGCTTACATATGAAAGATGAACTTTGGTTATTTAAATGTCTGTCCTGGGGAAATAAGAATGTCTTTATGTTAATTAGCCTTTTCTGCATTCTACATTTAGATAATCAATTTCAGGCAATAAACATTTTGTATTTGATATTCCCAATTCAGGGATAATATTATCTAATGTCCTCACCTGAAAATAACTCCCTTCTTATCAAAAGCTAGACATCTATGGTAACAAAATAGAATTAGTATTTTTTTACTTATCTATTGCCGCATTTAAAAATAGCTGTTGAATTTAACAGCTTAGAACTACTTGTTCAGTTTGTGTGGATCATGAATCTAAGTGTGGTTTAATTGAGTGCTTCTGACGCAGGGTCTCTCAAAGGTTTCAGCCAGGATGTCATGTGACCTGACTCAGGTGGGGAAAGGTTTGCCATAATGAAGCTTTGGAAGGCTTGGCAGATCCGCTTTTATGCACACTCATGGCTGTTGGCACATCTGACTAGTTTTTGCCCAGAGACATCAGTTCTTTGCCACATGGACTGGCTGTTGACTTCCTCAGAGAGAGGGCTCCAAGGGAGAGCAAGACCAAAGATCCATTGTCCTTTTTAGAACCCATGTTAGAAGTGGCATTTATTACTTTTTTCATATTCTGTCTTTAGAAATTTACCACTAGGTACAGTCCACAGGTAAGAGGAAGGGGACCACACAAAGATATAAATGTCACTGGAAGCCACACAGTTCTATAAATTTTTCTTCTAATAGTTGTTTATATGTCTATATGAACTAGTCAGTTACATGAACTTTAACTAAAACCATGCCTTTTGTATGACAGTGGCATGCAGAATATTAGTAATTGGTGATGGAATGGCATGGGTTTCTGAAATTAGTAGTTTGAGATATTTCCCTATAATCATATTATTCTACTTCAGTGTATATGACTAATTATATTAGAAGTCAATTCTTTATTATTTAAACACAAATAAACAGGGATTGTTTATACAACTCAGTATATTTCTGAGCTGCTACCACTTATCAGTTCATATAGTGGAGATTTTAATTTTCTTAATTAAAGATATTTTCTTAATTAGAGAAATCTTTATGAAGATGTAGTGGCACAACACATTGGAAAACACAAGCAATTTATTTACCTAGACATCAAAAATTGAATATTTGAAAGCATCCTTTTTGTTTTTAATTAAGTTATTTAGAAATGTATTAATCATTTAGCTGAAAGTAGATTAAAGATTCTTTGATCACTGTTATCTAAAAACAGATTCACAGTTCATAATTGCAATTTTATTTTTTTGCTGATATTTCAAACTCAGTTTAATTTGGCTGTATGTTATATCTATATAACTTATCAACATGTATTAAAAAAAAACCATAATACTTAGTCTGTCAGGTAACTATTTGACAGGTAATACAAGGAAAATAAGTAAATTTTTTTAGAAGGTGACAATGCTGATTTTAAGGTTTGTCTTTCCTGTATTAGTTGTTGCCTTTGCTTTATCATGAATAATAATAACTTATTTGTGCGGGTTTGTACTTTGTGGTAATATTTTCAGTACATTGACCAAGTCTGATGATACAGTTGAAAATGAGCAAAAAAAGGAATCTGGTTCTGGAATAGTTACTTCTGATTTTCATCAAGATGATGAAATAAGTTCAGTGTTACAAAACGTAGAAGATAGCGTGAAAGAAGACACAAAATCCAAACCCTCCAAGAAGAAAAAGAAGGCCAAAGCAGGTTTGTTGTCCAGATTAAATGAAAATGTGTGCTTGGTATGAAAAAAACTTGATTCTAGGACTTTTCATCCTTAAAAAATGTAACTGGAAAAAACCCATTGCAGAATATTTGGTATTCTTGAATTCATCTGTATTAAAATATTCATTTATTAGTAACTCTGGGTCTCTGTGATGAGTTAGTTATTATTTGAGTTATCTGTAATTCTTGACTTATTTTAGATTAGCTCCAGAATGATGTTTACTTTGTGGATGATATTGTGACATAGATTTCTTCTCAACACAATTGTTTAGAGTCCCCTAAATAATTAACTCAGAGTTGTTAAAAGCCAAAAATGGCCAATAGCCAATAACATTTCAAAAGTTAAGCCTGTATCTGTGTCCACTGTCAAATCCTCCTAGTTCCTCAGCTACTTTAGCTTCTGCCCTTTCCCCACTTTTTCTTCCATCTGCTTGTTTTCATTCTACCTCTACACTCTTTTCTGTTATTTTTCTTAAAAATTTTGCCTTTTTGAAAACCTCTTCATTTTTTAACTTTTCAGTTATCATTTATTTGGCCAAAAATTGGTACTAGGAGATTATGATCCATTTTTGAACTTACGATACTTATTGGAATTTATGAAACATTTTGGAATTTATGATATTTATGCATTAAATGATGCAAGGTTATTTCATTTTTAAATTTGTTCAAGTCCTATGTATATCATTTAAGAAATGGAATAACTTTTTCAACTTATATAATTTGTGGGAATACTTTATGTTTCTGAATAATCATTTTTCCCTCAGATATAAGCAATCACACACACACACACACACACACACACACAGAGCAGTCATGATATCCTGACAGTCTGGGTTTTATTCATTTATACCTTACTGTCTTTTCATCAACAGAATTTCAAAGTAAAATTCCAATTTAGTTTTTGTTTTGCTTTGATAATATATTCTTTCTGTGATATAAGAAATCTCCCAAAGTGCCAAAGATGTGTTTCTTTGTTATTTTCTAATTATAATTATTAGAAATTTTAATTTATGATGTGAGTGGCAGTAATCAAGAAACATTTTTAATCACGTGAATATTTCCCCTAGTGCAGTTTACCAAGGAGAGCCTCTTTTTCTTGTTTTGCAGTGTCACTTTTATCATAAATAACATGACTATGTAAATGGATACATTCCTGTAGTCTCCATTCTATTACATTAGTTCACACCAGCACCACCCTGTGTTAGTTACTGTAGCTTTCTAATAGATCTATATAGGAGTGTTAGTGTTTAGCCTTTTCCCTCTTCTTCAGCATTGCCTTTGTCATTATTTTCTCCTTGCATTTCTATATGAATTTTAGAAGCAGCTTCTCAGTTACCCCTCTTCACTTCCCCTTTTATATTCCTCATGATTTTTGTCCACATGGGTTAATGTCAAGAGAGTCACAGTTAACAACTCTCTGAATAGACTTAATATCTTTACAAAGCATTGAATCTTGCCATACATGAAGTTGGCGTTTATTCCATTTATTTGTATATTCAGTTTACCTTGAAAATATTGTAAGTTTCACCTTGTATTTATTTCTAGGTAGTTGGTTTTTCTTAAGCTATTTTAAATAACAGTGTTTTAAAAATTTTTGTTTTCCATTTGTTTCTGGTATATATACATATATAGAAATGTTTTTAAAAGTTTAACAAAGTTTGTTTTTAAATGTTTAATGTTGTATCTGTGTTCTTTCTAAATTCATTTTACTTCTAAGACTTGATCCATAGATTATTTTGTGAATTTTGTTGTACATGTACAACCTTATCATCTGTGAAGAATTATAATTTTATTGCTTCTTTTTGGTCTGTACACCTTCTAATCCTTTTTCTTCTCTTGATACACTGCAGTCCCATTATCATTTTAAAAACATATAGCAATGACATGTCTCCATCTCTTGTTACCAGCCTCGTGGGAAAGCTTTCATTTTGTTACTTTTGAGTATGATGTTTCCTAGAGATTTTTTGGTAAATACCCTCTAACAAATAATGGCTTACCTTATATTTTTAATTCTGATAACTTTTCTAATCATGAATAGCTTTTAAATTTTATTAGGTGCTTTTTCTGCATTTATTACAATGATCAGATAAGTTTCACCCTTTGTTTAATTAATATGGTTTTATTAGGACATTAAACCATCTTTGTGTTCTTGGCAGAAGTCAGAGTGCCTATTTGCTTGGATGTGATGTATTGTGTTTCACTTTTATCTGTTACTAGATTTGATTTGTTAATTGTTCAGTTGGGATTTTTATATCTGTGGTGAGGAAAGTGATTATTACTTTAACCTTGAAATATCCAGTTGTTGAAAAGTGGCTTTAGGTGTGAATTAACCATGCCATATAGGGCTTCATCTTTACCTGGTTTGTTTTGGGCCACTACCCCTGGTCATTAGCGGGGAAATAAACATTCTTTGACACATTTTAATATATTAATAAATGTAATATTTTACTATTAGAGTTTAGTGTGCATTTTTTATGGCTTTCTCTCCATAAACTTTTAAGTTCCTTTATTGATAAAAACAGATAATCATGGATAGTAAAGATTAGTTATGTGTATTCAACATATACTGTTGAATAAATTGTTATAGGAACAATAATTATACTACCTGTTATAATTGGCACAGGTTTTCTTATATGTGTGTAGTTTCAGATGATCATGAAGAAACTGATGGGGATGGTGTTCATGAAATAACAAGCCAAGACAGTCCAGTTTATCCCAAATGTTTGCTCGGTGATGACCTTGTCCTGGGAGTTTACATTCACCGAACTGATCGACTTAAGTCAGATTTTTTGATTTCTCACCCAATGGTAAAAATTCATGTGGTTGATGAGAATACTGGTCAGTATGTCAAGAAAGATGACAGGTAATGTTTTAAGTTGATATAACTCTACAGAAGTTATTTTCTGCCATTGAAAGTTAAGTGAATGTACCTATAGTTATGTATTATAGTCTACTAGTTGTATCATCAGACATTGATATTGATCAATATGATTTTTAGTAGAAATGGAAAACATCTGTTAATTCATGGAAAATGGAGGGAAGTTGAGGAAGCCTCTACAATTTAAGTGACCAACTTAGGGCATTTAACTTGTATTTATATTATCTTATTTTGCTCTGTGCTCTGTTGTCTAGTTTCATATTTTTCTTACAAAATTAATGTTACCCGGGTTCCAGGTGAGGTAAATGAATCTTGAATTTAATTTTTCCTGATACCATTTTGTACCTAACAAATTTGAAGGTCCAAATAAAAAAGTACAATAAAATAGATTGTTTTGTTAGAATTTACATATATGTTAGAATTTACATATACATATGTGTATATACTTATACATATAAGTATATACATGTATACATATATGTACATACACATATTGAAAATACAGAGGAGTAATCATGAAGATTATCAAAAAGGTCATTGACTTACTCAATTTTCTGAGGGCATGTAGAGAAAATATAACAAATATTGAAGATTTTGCAATTCTGTTTTGCTCTTTTTCTCATTTTTCCATTGTACTATTTGATCAGAAACTTAAGATTCTGAGGGAAATACTTTATTGTAGCTGTATATGCTGAAGGTATGATTTTACTTTATATCTTTATAATAACTGTGACCACTGAAATATAATGCAAGGTGATATTAAGATATTACCAATTTTATATTTCCTAAATTCATCATTTTCTAATGGGCAATCAGAATATTTTTTTTCTTTTGTATTATGACTATTCATTGGTTACTTTAAACTATTTTTATTTTTTCTCATTTCAAAATTATATTAAGGAGTTGTTTTAATGGAAATACCTGTTTTTGAACAGTGAACGGCCTGTTTCATCTTACTATGAAAAAGAGAGTGTGAATTATATTCTTCCTATTATGACTCAGCCATATGATTTTAAACAGTTAAAGTCAAGACTTCCAGAGTGGGAAGAACAAATTATATTTAATGAAAACTTTTCCTACTTGCTCCGTGATGATGATGATAGCCCTAAAGTCATCCTGTTCTTTGAGGTACGGATTAAATACAGCAGTTTAAAGTAAATTTTAATTGATATTTTAATGTAAGCCCAATTGTTTTTAATAATAATACAACAATACGATAATATGACAAAGTAGGGTGATAATTTAATCTCTGGGATTTAGTGTTTGTAATACTATAATGGAAATACTAGTGGGGGATACAATTAATACTTGCTCAACATTTATTTGTGCATTTAGTCATTTGATTTACTCTGTATTTAATCATTACAACACCATGACAGTTATCTGAAGTAATAAATCCAATCTCTATATATGCAATCCTCCATTCTTAGCCCACTTCACAAAGCATAAACTCATTTATATCAGGCTGTCTAGAAATTTGTATACTACTTGGATATATAAAAGTAACCATAAATCCATTGGTTAAAATAATGTAATGCAGTATATAACCAAAATGAAATAGAACTTTGTAGATATGAAGGGTTAGTGGAGCATCAGAGGCAGTCAGAGAAGATTTCAGTGGAGCACCTGACCTTTGAACTGACTTGTTATTTTAACTTTTACTAAAGCAAAGAAAATCAAATGACATCACCAGAGACAGTAGTTCTGTCAGGTTACTTGTTTTTATATCCAACTTTTATATGCGATTGTTTTGTGATCAATACAAAGCTGTGATTATTTTAAAAAAGAGAATTTGTGATGTAAAAATAAACTTTTTTTTAAAAAAGAGAATTTGTATTTTAAGAACTTTTTTATTGTGGTAGAAACTTGTCATTTATTTTATAATCTTTTAAATTTAGTGTAATAAAACTTTAAAAAGGTAGATTGTTGGATTAAAACACTTTTGATTATGTTTTAACAATATGTTATTGTCTACAAAACTGATTTTGGATTTCAGCTTTTTAATGTTTTTTGAGGAAAAATTGATAGTAATACAATTCTTTAAAACCATAATTCCATTTTTAGGTATTTTTCTGAAGGGAAAAATGACAGAAAATATAGATGTGTGCAGAGTACTTATTTCAGAACATATTATAAAAGCAAAAATGTTAGGACAGAATCATTCTTTAGTTAGTAAGAGATTTGATTAAATAAATTTTGGTTTTATTAAACCATAATTGAGCCATTATTAAAATTTGATATTTAAAATGCAGAAGATTACATATGTATATGTGACATGAACAGATGTCACTTGATGTTATATGAAAATAGTTTACAAGATAGCATGGAATTATAATGCTATAGATTCAGGAAAAAGGTTCTTAGAGTCAGATTTTTTTGTTGTTGTTATAATTTCTCCTCTTTCTGTTTTTTTTTATTTTTTATTTTTCATTTTACTTGTTTTTTTTTAACAGTTTATTTTTTACATCATTTTGTACTTTTTTTTTCATCTCAAATTGTAATCCCCGCGGGTTTCCCATCATAGAGTCAGATTTTAATGCTGATCATCTGAATTGTAAGTTGTTTTACCTGTGAAATATTTTTCTTAGACTTTTAGTTTTTTTTTTTTTTTCATTGAGCATGTATTACATCTGAAGACACTTTTAACTATATAAAAAAGAAAGATGGAGGGTCATATATTTTTAGTAGTTTTCTATAAAGATTCTTTACTTCAGTTGAATTTCAATAACACCACTATTTTCAAAGTGATAGTCTCTGGCAGTTACCAAGAATAGAGTCTCTGTGGCTGGTTGTAAATCTTTAAGTTATAACATCAGGATAGGTGATACACACACACACATATATTTATAAATTTCTACATTTATAAATTTATATATACTTATATATATATAAAATGTTTTTGAGAAGACTAATTAGAACATATGTACAAAAAAGAATGCTTTGGAAGGATGATCTTTTCTATCTTAAGGAAGACTGTCCAAGGAAGGGTTAGAATATAGCCAACCCCTTTTAAAACAATTCTTTGTAGTCTGTTCTTACTGTTCAGAAAGTGATCTAAACTTAAGCTTTCTCTCCTTGGTATAATTGTGCAGAGAGTAAATTTGAGGTAATACATATTTTGCCTGGGTTTCAAAATAAAACTTGCTAAAAATATGTATTCACAAAAGATAACATGGTTAAAAAAAAAGGGACTACCATTGCCTGGATTATTATTATTATTATTATTATTATTATTATTATTATTAAAGCTTTATTTATTTATGCACACAAGAATTGGGTTACAGGCCACAGGTGCACGAGGCAGGGGGTGAGAGGATTCACCAGAGACAGAGTGGGTAGCAGAAAAGGCAGATTGACTCAAACACATTGCTGAGCAGCAGTGGGTCAGAAGAGGTCTGCTGGGCCATGTGGGTCACCTCCCTGGCTGGGGATGGAACTCCTGCTGCAGTGGCTGCAGATAGCTTCATAATGTTGCACTTTAACCCATTGTACCACCTGGAAGGGCTCTCATGTAAACTTTTATTGTTATTTGCATATTTGTTTTGATAGGGACAAATCTTATTGCTTCTAAGTTTTGTTTTTAATAATTCAAGTTTTATTAATTATTAAGATTTATTTATTTATACATAGAAGAACTGAGATACAGGCCAGAGGTGTGGGGAGTGAGAGACTTCACCAGAGACAGAGTGGGGAGCAGAACAGGCAGAGTGACTGAAATCCACTGCTGAGGGGAACAGTGGGCAAGACAGGAGAGGTCTGCTGTACCATGTGGGTCACCTCCCTGGTTAGGGATCAAACCTATGCGGAGGCTGCTGATAGATTCATTGTGCTGAGACTTAATGCCTTGTGCCACCAGGAGTCCCTCATTCAAGTTGTTTTTTTTTTTAATTAGTTAAAAATTACTTTTTTTAAAGTAATATAATAGTTTATTTTTACATCATTTTCTGCATTTTTCCATCTCAGTTGTAATCCCTGTGGGCTTCCCATCACCAAGCCGCCCATGTGCCATCACCATAGTCCAGTGCATTTCCCTCCCCCACTGTTTAGATCTCATTCCGTACTCCACCCCCATAAAATGTCTCTAGTATATAGCTGTTCATTATTATTATCATTATTTTCTCCCCTGGTCTGTTATACTCCTGCTATGAGTGAAACCATCTGATATTTTTCCGTTTCTTTCTGGCTTATTTCACTAAACATGATCTTCTCCAGCTCCATCCATGTTGCTGCAAAAGGCATGTGTTTATTCATTTTTGGTTGTTGAGTAATATTCCATTGTGTATATGTACCACATTTTTTTAATCCAGGCATCCATTTTTGGGCATTTTGGTTGTTTTATGTCTTTCCAGTTGTGAATAAAGTAGCAATAAACATGGGGGTGCAGGCATCTTTTTAAATCAGTGTTTTTGTGTCTTTTGGGTAGATCCTAGGAGTGGGATTGCTGGGTCATATGGAAGCTCTATGTTTAGCAGTTTGAGGAACCTCCACACAGTTTTCCATAATGGTTGTATTAGTTTGCATTCCCACCAGCAGTGCAGGAGAGTTCTTTTCTCCACATCCTCGCCAACATTTGTTGTTGCTAGTTGTTTTAAGATGTGCCATTCTCACTGGAGTGAGGTGGTATCTCATTGTGGTTTTAATTTGCATCTCCCATATTAAAAGTAATATTAAACATTTTTTCATATGCTTGTTGCCATCTGCATTTCCTCTTTGGAGAAGTGTCTCTTTTGCTCTTTTGCCCATTTTTTGATGGGGTTGTTTTTTCTGTTGAATTTCATGAGTTCTTGTATATCTTTGTGATCAAGCCTTTATCACTAGTTTTGTGTGAGAAAATTTTTTCCCAGTGGGATGTCTTTGTTTTTTGTAATGTCTCTTTTGCTGTACAGAAGCTCTTTAACGTGATGTAGTCCCATTTATTTATCCTTGTCTTCACTATTGTTGCACTGGGTGAATGAAATGAAATGAAAATGCTTTTCCTCCCTATAAGGAGAGCATTTTTAAGCACACAAATGATTTTTTATTTTAGTAATTTGTTACTAGAAAAAAACTAAATTTTATGTGTCCTTGTATTCTGCATAGCAATTTTTTTTATGCTTATTACCAGATTCTTGATTTCTTAAGCATGGATGAAATTAGGAATAACTCTGAAGTTAAAAACCAAGAATGTGGCTTCCGGAAAATTGCCTGGGCATTTCTCAAGGTATGTTTTTCATCTGCTTTGAGCACTTTTAACATAATCTTCAAATCTGATTAATTGCTTTCCCAAGTCATCTTGACTTTTTATATGGAGCTGTGACCTAAGGTAGGTTATAGCAGTAAAGAATTAATAATTCAAACTCAGGAGATGCTCATTTAGATTATTAAATATTTGAGTTCCTACTGTGTGCTGGCTATACTCTGGCTATGAGGATACAGCATTGAGAAAAGACAGCCTGGCCATAATTTTATTCAACTTAACAACTATATACTAAACACTTCCTGTGTTTCAGTCACTCTTCTAGTTTAACAAAGAAGACAGACTCCTTGGCCACCAGGAGTTCATAATTCTAAACAAGAAAGCAGATAGAAAACAAATTATTTAGCATTTATCTTTGTTACAATATTTATACATTCTCTGGGGAGGTATGGTATGGATAATAAGACATCCGTGGAGTTAGGGAATGGTTTCCTAGAGAAGGAGACCTGAGAATGAGGCGGAATGTGGCAGTGAGGGAAAGTTCCCATTAGAGGGTACAGTCTATGTAAAGATGCTGATGTTGGAAGGAGCTGCTCACATAAAAAAAGGAGGGCCACTGAGATCGTAGGACAAGGACTGAGAGGGAAAATTGTGCCTGATGAGGTTGCTGACGTAGAGAGGGGTTCTTAATTAGACAGGGTCTTCTAGTAGTATGAAGGCATCATAGAAATTTAAAGAATAATGAGAAGTCATTGCAGGATTATAAACGAAGAATATTATAATCTGATTTATGTTTTAGAAAGATTACTTTGATGGATGGAAAAAGATTAAAGAGGGCTCAAATATCTATGCTGGAAGATCAAGATAGATAATTCTTGAAGTAGTCTAAGAGTAGAATGGTAGTATTTATGAGATGCTTTTGTCAGAGATGAAAGAGATGAATAAATTGATGTCTAAAAAATTTTAATTTTATACTTCTTTTATTTTTTATATTTTTATGAAACACATAAATTTGACTTGTAAAAAGTATTGAAAGATTAACCTATATTTATTATCTTATTAAACTTTTATAGTTGTACATCCCTCATTCAAATATGTCTAGTTGTCTTAACAATAGTTATTCTTGTTCTCTAGTTCAGTTTCTATATAAATGTGTTACCTGCATGATTTTGTGCTATAATAAAGATGCTGTGAAAACCCAACTGAAGCACTTAATCCACATTGGAGATTAGGAGAGACTTTGAAGAGGTACCGTCTGAATGCTGAATGACAGTTAGGTTGGCCATAGTGAGGAAGTAGTTTCGCCACCCTTTTCTCTTCACCTCTTAAGATGCTTCAGTTCTGTGGTTAATTTGTAAGTGTTGGTTGTCAGGTTTGTCTTTGATCCTTTGGTTTCTCTCCACTCCATATATAAGTGACACCATACTATATTTATCTGTCTCCTGGCTCATTTCACTTAGCGTAATCTCTTCTGGTACTATCCTTGTTGTCATATACAGCATGAGTTTTATCTTTTCTTGATAGCTGAGCAGTGAACAAAACACCCAAGTCTTACATTCACATAGTAGACATTGCCACCTTGTGGTCTTATTAGAAACTACTTTCATTCCTTTTATGCTACTCATTACAGATCTGCAATATTTATATATATACGTAGCATTTGCAGAAACAAAAATGTGTCTCATAGCAATTTTACCTTTAAGTGCTTGTGGATCTTTAAAATTTATCCTACTGTTAGCAGAAATGGCAGAGCAGATTTTTCCCATTCTCCATTCCCTGTAAAGGGTAAAGTACATTAAGTGCTGCTTTTATTGAACTACCTCTATATTGCCTTCATTAGATTATAAGCTTTTCTTAAAATCTAAGTGACTTTTCTGAGTGACTTCTTTTTGGAAAGTTTGCTGAACATTTATTCTCTATCTTACTAGATCTCTTTAACTTTACTACATTACTCACTCGAAACACTCATTCTATAACATCACAGCTCCCAGTTTATTAATACACAGAAAGGAGACAATGAAAGCGGACCTGTTTTGAGTTGGTAAAATTTTTATTCTCATAATAATCTTTTATCATAATAATTTATTTACCTTAAATGTCATTATTTAATCAGTTTATTGAATAACTCTTCAGGAGAAGGTAGATTTCATCACATACTTTAAAAAATAATGATTTTTGGCCCTCCCTGGTGGCGCAGCGGGTTAAAGCACTGCACTGAGAAGCTGAAGCCACTTCCGCATGAGTTCAAATCCCGCCTGCCCCGGAGGAGACCACATGGCGCGGCAGACCTCTCCTGTCTTGCCCGCTGCTCCCCTCAGCAGTGTACTTCGTCGATCTGCCTGTTCTGCTCCCCACTCTGTCTCTGGTGAAGCCTCTCACCGCCCCTGAGCCTCTGGCCTGTACCCCAGTTCTGTATGTACAAATAAATAAATCTTTAAAAAAAAATAAATAAAAATAATGATTTGAATGAATTTGATTATCTTAATAATTAATTTTTGAAAATAACTTATAATTAATGGTTACTTTTTAAAACTACTACATTATACCATTTTACTGTTTAAAATACCAATACTACACAAATGGAAAATCTGCTCCTCTGTTTAAAATAAGTATTTTAATTCTGGTCATCATTTTAAACAAATGCATATTGATCCTTGGTGCAAAATGACATTTGGCACAATAATATAAATGCTTTCCTAATAAATCTGAAATTGTATTTTATACAGCTATCAGGAAAATATTTAAAAAGCCACTTGGGTTTTTGTCAAAATGATCTGGAATTATGGCTTAACCATCTGTGTCTAGTTCTTCCCTTTACTTTATAAATGTAAGGAATTTTAGCATGCCAGATTAATAAGTCTTTGGTTATATATTATTTCCTTATTGGATGTACCTGTTTTCAGTGAGGTTGAGATTTCATTGGAATTCTTATTTTAAGCTTCTAGGAGCCAATGGAAATGTAAACATCAATTCAAAACTGCGTTTGCAGCTCTATTATCCACCTACTAAACCTCGCTGTCCATTAAAAGTGCTTGAAGTGTATGAGTGGTGGTCAAAATGTCCAAGAAATCGTTACCCATCAACCTTGTATGTGACCATAAGAGGACTGAAAATTCCTGAATGTGTAAGTTAATAGCACATTAAAATTATTAAATTTATGTCCATTGTGTTGAGATTAAATAATGACATGTTTTCTCTTTCTAAAACGATAAGGTCTCTAGAGTTGTTAATAAATTACTACATTAGAAAAGTATACTGCAGAGGTTATGTACTAGACCTGTACAGTTCTTAATAAATTACTACATTAGAAAAGTATTGCAGAGGTTATGTATTAGACTTGTACTAGCTGATACTTAGAAGATACATGCATGAATTTTAAGTACTTAATGTAGATTTGAGTGTTAGGGGAAAAGGTTTTTTTCTTAATAATAGTTTTTAAAAATTAAAGATAAGCTTGTGTTTTTAAAGCAGGTGTTGACAGGTGTTTTCCATACACAACCAAGTGTTAAATGGTTTAGTCTCTATATGCTATATAGTCTCCATCTCAACTTTAACTTTGCAGCAAAGTAACCACATGTAGGAAATAACTAAATTAATGGGTATGAGTGTATTTCAGTAAAATTCTTTGTACAAAAACAGCAAGCTAGATTTAGTTCACAGAACAGTTTTATTTATAGGCACATTTTCCACAATATTATATAAATCAATATTCAATAAGTAGTAACTCTACTGGCATTTTCCATAGACAAAATTTACAAATAATTTTAGCAAAGAATTGGTCTTCAAGTGAAGTGAAACTTTTCCTGTGGTCTTACTTGCTATTAGACATTTGAGATGAGTTGTATAGTCTGTAGTTGATATAACCTGTGACCAAAGGCTTGATTTGAATAAAGTTAAAGGAAACCTGTTTTAAAGAATTGAAATATTTCAAAACCGTTGGACCTTTTTAATATCCATTTTGTGATTTTTAAAGCCAGAGAGAGCTTATCAGAGCTATTATGTAACATTTGGTAGGTACTGGTGAAGATGCCAAAACAAGGGCATTGTTACTAAACAGTTGTTACAAAACAATTTCATATAAACCATTGGAGTTCTTAAAAGTTCTTCCCAGCCTCTTAAGTCATTATTAATTTAACTAATTTCCATTTTATTTAGAATAATGTATAAATAGATATATAATTTTTCCTGGGTTACATTTTGGAAACATTTCTGTATTATTCCTATCAATTTTTTTTTAAAGAAGTATATTCTGGAAAAGAGCAGAACATTAATATAATCTATAAACTTTCACATTTTTTACATGTACTTAGATAAAACCATCTTACCGTTCTATGATGGCTCTTCAAGAGGAGAAAGGTAAGCCAGTGCACAGTGAACGTCACCGTGAGTCAAGTTCAGTAGACTCAGAACCTGGATTAGAAGATTCAAAGGATGTTGTAAAGTGGAATCGACTGCCTGGCCAGGTGAAATGTTTGATAATACAAGGTTTATGATAATACCAAGTTCATTTGGATATGTACTTTAAAGATTCCAGTAGCTTCTAGGGTAATTAACTTGCTACTTAAAACTTTATTACCTCATTCTTATCATTCCATTAATTCAGTTGACAAATAATTAAATGGAATAACTGTCAAGTGCATAAAAGCATTTAGGTCTGAGGACCTGTGGCATTTTCTTACTTTGCTAGAACTGCCACAAAAAATACCACATTCTGAAAATCTAAAATTAATTTTCTCTCAGTTCTGGAATCTCAAAGTCCTTAAAGATGAAGGTAATGTCTGGTTGGGTTTACTCTAAGGCTTTCTCCTTGGCTGGAAGGTGACTGCCATTTTGCTTTCTCTTCATGGCCTTTTCTGTGGACATGTATGTCCTTCATGCACATTTAGACACGGAGTGTAAATTCATTTAATTTGAGGGAGAACTGATTCTACTTCAGAAATACAGTAATTTATTGCAGGTTTCCATTATTCTGCTTACTTGTTTTTCTCTTCTGGGACTTAAAAAAGAATATAATTCCACCACTGTGGTAAGTAAAGTTAAATCTGACTTTCCATTTCAGTGTTTCCTAATTTATATCTTTCAAATGTATTTTTAGGCTTGCCGTATCCCAAACAAGCACCTCTTCTCACTAAATGCAGGAGAACGAGGATGCTTTTGTCTTGCTTTCTCCCACAATGGAAGAATATTAGCAGCAGCCTGTGCGAGCCGGGATGGATATCCAATTATTTGTAAGTATATTATCCTGTTCAATCTGTTTACAGTTTATATGGAGGGCATTCTTTGATTTTTAAAATTCATTGAAATATAATACTGTTACAGGGTAGCCCAGAGTGAACTGGGCCGCCTGTCTGCGGGGCCTCACCCGTGAGCTTACAACTCAGTTATACTGCAGGTACACACAAAAGGGTCAATAATGGGTTTATTTACAAAAGGGGAAAGGAATAGGAAACACAAAAGGGTCAATAATGGGTTTATTTACAAAAGGGGAAAGGAATAGGAAACAACTCAGGGAAAGAGAGCGGGATACAAAGTAAATGGAATACTTTACGGCTAGGCTGACTGATACTGAGTCACGAGGTCAGGAGAGCTGCTTCCCGAGTGAGAGAGAGCGTGAGATGCAATCGTGCCCTGTTTGTCCCTGCAATGCCCCAGAATTCCTTCCTGCTAGCTCTGCCCTTGGGTCCTCCCAGTTCTCTCCCTGGTACTGCTGGGAGTTGTAGTTTCCAATCACTGGAGTAAGGTGTAGGGTCTAGAAAGCTGGAGTAGGGGGTGGAGTCCATGACTCTGCAGAGTTCTTTTAGGACATCCTTCCCCTTAACAATACTATTAAAGAAAATAGGCTTCAGTGAAGCAACAACTTTTTCATAATTTACACTTTTCTGTATAGTTTATATTTAGAAGTAGAATGAGAATGATGAAATGAGGATATAAATATATATATTTAAAACATGCAGAATGATTTTTGTAAAGCATTTTTCATTTTAAATACAGAAATTTAGGGGCAGAGGATTAATTGATCTCATGAGGAATTTTAATTCAAAGTTGGCAGGTGAGAGTAGCCATAAATTAAGTTGTGGGAGCCCTCAAACATGTGTGCTGTGAAACAATAATTGGCTCATGAGTACCTTGTTGGAGAAGTCTTGTTACAATAGGAAAGTTGGCAGATACCCCAAATCAATCTCAAATTGCCTTGGTGGCACAACCGGTTAAAGCACAGTTCTGCAAACAGCCCCAGTGGTGATCCACAGGTGGTTCACATGGCGCAGCAGACCTCTCCTAACCCACCCATTGCTCCCTTCAGCAGTGTACTTCGTCAGTTGCCCTGTTCTGCTCCCCACTCTGTCTCTGGTGAATCCTCTCACTGCCCCTCCACCTCTGGCCTATATCCCAGTTCTATATGCATAAGTAACTAAATCTTAAATATATATATATAGAAAGCCATACCAAAAAAGAAAAAAACAGTTCTAGAGTATTAGAGATTTCTTTCTTTTTGAAGTGAGCATTATTACCACACAGTCTCTATAAATCCTTTTCCTTAATTCTTGCTCAGTAATGATAACCAGTTCACCTCAGAAGGGAGTATTTGGCTTCTCATGCTCTGTCCTTTGCAAGAGAACTTACTGACTTTTCCTTGACTGATTTGCTTGTGTTCAGCTGGGACTCATAATTGGCTTGATTTGGCACGTATTAAATAATATTTCTCCTCATGAAATAGTGTTAACTTTACAAAACACAAAATTATTTATGTAGTTTGATCACCATCATGTGATTTTAAAAATTCACCAAAATCTATGTATAGGATAAAAAAAGATTCTGAAGAAACACCCCAAATATTAATAGTGATCTTTCTCTTTATGACACTGAAATGAACTTGTTCAAAATGTTCAAAATGTTGAGTTTAGATATACTTACTACTAAAACAAACAAACAAACAAACAAACCACTGCCTTTGGTTTTTCTTTACGATGCTTCTATTGGGAATTGGTTTTGACTGTTGGGTGTGCAGGTGAATGTTGTTCATACATTTGGGAAAAACAGACTATTTCTTCAGATGTCCTTTGTAACCCTTTCTTATTTTTTTGAACTCCATCCTGTTTTTCTGCTTCTTCTGGAATGCGTTCACTTCTGTGTTGCCACAGTTGGTACTATCCCATACATCTCTGCAACTTTCCTCTTTACTCATTTCCTTCGTTCTTTTTCTTTCTGTTCATCAGATTGCATAAACTCAAGTAAGCTGTCTTCAAGTTTACCAATTCCTCTGCCAGTTCAGATCTGCTCGTGAGATCCTCTAATAAATTGTTTACTCTAGTGAATTGTATTTTTCAACTCTAGAATTTCTATTTGGTTTTCTTTGATAATTTGTATCTCTTTATTGATAATTTCTTTCTTGGTGCAGAGCCAGCTCAAATAAAGCCAGCTGAGCATGGAGACTGAGGTACTGCCCCACTAATACTGATGTCATGAACATGGGACTTTGGGGAGACTTCAGACCTTAGTGTCCTTTTCCATGTCAGCTAGACTGTGGTCAGGGCAAGTTAAAACACATCTGAACTCAATGTTCTTACCAAGATATAGCTATTTCCTTGCACAAGTGCTCCTCAGATTTTTAGAAGCTTTTGCTTACCATCCAGAGTTCCGGAAAAGTTGATTTTTTTTTGTTCATGTTCTTATTGCTTTTTGTATTAACTTTTTTTAAAAAAAGATTTATTTATTTATACAGAAATGGGGTATAGGCAAGAGATGCAGAGGGTGAGAGGATTCACCAGAGACAGAGTGGGGAGCAGAACAGGCAGATGGAGGAAATACACTGCTGAGGGGAGCAGCGGGCGGGTCAGGAGAGGTCTGCCATGCCATGTGGTCACCTCCGGGGCAGGCGGGAATCGAACTCATGCGGAAGTGGCTGAAGCTTCTTAGTGCAGTGCTTTAACCTGCTGCACCACCAGGAAAGGCCCTGTATTAACTTTTTGGAGGGTGTGAGGGTAGAAGACAACTTTTCCAAATTTCTTATTTTTTCTGTTCCAGAAATAATTCTGTACTGATTACCATTTTAAATGGCCACTGATTTTACCACTAGGTGGAAGTAGAGATATAGAAACTTTTGTTGTTTAAGGTTTCATTATCTACATAAGATAACAATACCCAATGCCTTGTTTATCAACTGGTATCTTTTAGTTCTTCTAATATATATATATATATATCATTATTATTAAATTTTTTCCTGACAAAGTGCAGTTTAAATTACTTATTACTTAAAATAATTAAATCTTTAGTTGGATTTTTTTTATTTTCAGGTAATAACTTATTCATAAACCTCCAAATTATAGAAATTTTGAAGTAATGCAATTTTAATGTCTTTGTTATTTTATTAGTAAATTGATTATTACAGATTACTAGGAGAGTTTCTTTGAAGAGATGAGAAATGTTAATTATAGCATTTTCAGAACTTTTATGTGTGTGGATTCTTGTGTCTAAAGCAAATGAAAAACTTTTTCAGTAGACTTTGAATTTTTTTCATATTGAACATGTCCTTGATGACACAGTGTTCTTGTAGACAGCTGGCCTTATGTATGAGTTATTATAAATTGTGAATTTGTGTACTGTTGAATTAAGGATTCTCTGGAAACCTACTAATTTTTTTAATATTTTCATTAGTATATGAAATCCCATCTGGACGTTTCATGAGAGAATTATGTGGTCACCTTAATATCATTTATGATCTTTGCTGGTCAAAAGATGATCGCTATGTACTTACTGCATCATCTGATGGCACTGCCAGGTGAGTATACTTGAGAAAAACTTACTGTATAAAGTGTTTGCTATCAAAAAGCAAAAGGGATGTTTAAAGTGTGGTAGCTACTTTTATGCTTGCTTACATTTTTCTTATCAAGGTGTTGTCATAAATATTTATCATACATACTGAGTAGGTGTAGTGAAAGCTGCTTATTACATATTCTTGTTAAATATATTTATTTATGTAGTATATAATTTTCTAGTCCTATCTAATAGTCACTACCTGCACTTTTTAATTAATACTTTGAGATGAGTTTTTTGAACAGCTGAGATTTTTGTAGCTTATGAGTTCTTGATTGCAGGTGCTCCATCTTCCCTGTCAGCTGGACACAGAGGCCAGGCCCAAGGTGTCCAGTATATACCCAAATAAATGAGCATGCACCTCATGTTTTAAGAGCTTTATACTTTGTCAGATATTTGCATTATTCAAAATGTCTTAAATTTTTTTTATTTATTTTTTATTTATTTTTTTTAATATTTCTATTATTCATACAGAACTGGGGTATAGGCCAGAGATGCGGAGGGTGAGAGGCTTCACCAGAGACAGAGTGGGGAGCAGAACAGGCAGATCGACGAAGTACATTGCTGAGGGGAGCAGCGGGCGGGTCAGGAGAGGTCTGCCTCGCCATGTGGTCTCCTCCGGGGCAGGCGGGAATTGAACTCATGCAGAAGTGGCTTTAGCTTCTTAGTGCTGTGCTTTAACCTGCTGCGCCACCAGGGAGGGCCATTTTTTTTATTTTTTTAAAGATTTATTTATGTGTACAAGAATGGGATACAGGCCAGAGGTGTGGGGAGGTGACAGGATTCACCAGAGACAAAGTCGGGAGCAGAACAGGTTGATTGACAAAGTACACTGCTGAAGAGAGCAGTGGGTGAGTCAGGAGAGGTTTGCCACACCATGTGGGTCAGCTTCGCAGCCAGGGATTGAACTCATCCTGCAGTGGCTTCATAGTGCTGTGCTTTAATGTGTTGCACCACCAGGGAAGACCTTTAAAATAATATCACAATAAAATATTTAAAAAGCTACTTTTAGAGTTTCAGTTATACTTTCTTTAGTTGCTTGTTCTATGCTGGATGTATTCTGAAAACATTAATCTTTATACATACATATATGTATCTTTTAATTCCAATAAATGTTAAGTATCTACATATAAGTATTTGTTATCTCAACAGACTTGGAAAATGACCTTTAGAGCAAGTTGAAATCCACCCTGATGTCTGTCTTCTTTACTTGGGCATTTTTCTCTTGTAACACACATTTTTAACAGCTACTTCTAGGATCTGTGGTCCTTCTATTACTCTTATCCATTTCCTTTTTAATATAAAATGTCTAATTTATCAGGATAGTATTACTCTTTAGTTTCTATTAAAGCACACATGATAGCAATTGGTGACAATTGATTTCCCTCACCATCTCAGCTGGGAATCTAGACCGGAATCTGCTCTGTTTTTTCTGGCCAGTTCTATCTGATGTCAAGTTATGCTAGAGAAAAATACACAGCTTATCTAAGACCAGATCTGTAAGTGTTAAAGTCATCTGAGTCTCAGCTCTACACAGCAATAATTTTACTTACTTTTACTCAGCTTGCCTTTCTCATTCCACTGACAGTAGATCCACAGCTTATTGCGCATCGGTTTCTCTGCACTCAGTCTTTCTGCTTTCAGTGACGCCTGCAGTTTACGGTGACATTTAGCCAGATGTGAGCTTTTCTGTTTCCCTCATAATACCTACAGATAAACCCATTTTTATATGTGCCCACCTATTTTTACTAGAAAAGTAGGGAATCTTTAAGGTTAATCTGTGACCTACACTTTTAATCTTTGTCCTTTAATTTATAATTTTTATTTTCTAGCTATCTTGTCTCTTTAGTAAATCTTTCTCCTCTCATCTTAGGAAATATGTTCAAATCTCCTTATCTTAAAAAAAAAATTTTCCCCTACTCTTTCTACTTTCCAGACTACCACATTATTTTTCTCTCTGTGCCACCAAGAGCCTTCAGTACATGTTGTCTTTACTTCAGTATGCTTAGTCTGGCTTTTTCCACTCTTACTCTTCCAGAGGGCAGCAGTTTCATGCTAATTTTCTGATGAATTGTTCAGTTTGCATTCGCCACAGCAAATTAATTACTGACCAGTCTTAATTCATGATTCTCATTGACCGCCTCTTCTGTTTTCTTATCATGACTTTGAGCAATTCTTGCTCTACTTCTTTCATTCCTTTTCCTCTGTCTGTTCAGTGAATGTTCTCTACAGGTGTTTGTTCCTAGGGTCCTTTACTTGATTATCTTCTCTGGTTTGTAATGTTTACTTGAGTTTCTCTCATCTTCTTCAGTTTTTTAATCCCACTTATAGGCTAAAAGTTCTGGCTCCCACACTTTTTTCCTGAGTCTGACCATTATTTAGATATTCTGGTAGTACCTCAAATCCAGACTTAAACTTACCTAAATCCCCACTTTTTTTCCTTTGACCTCATGTTTTAAAAGCATCCTTAGCCACACTGTCTCCTTGGGTGGGAACTCTGCCTTCTCCCCACCATCCCTTTCTGTATCTAGCTGATTCTAAACTATGTCAGTTCTTCTTCCTAAAAGGCTCACCATCGTAGCTTTCAAACAGTCTCATATCTCCCCACTCCAGCCCCTCTTATACATTTAGTAGGTTTATTTTGGTAAGTTTATTCTTTTTAATTCTAATAATTGTTTTGTGTTATCTTTTCAAATTTGTATATCCTTGTTCTCTGTGATTAACCTGAATTCCCTCCTTCCCAAATCTGTTGGTGGGTTTGTTTTGATTGGGATTCTACCATTGCTTCAGTGATGGAAGCCATCACTAATAATATTAATTCAGTTTGTACCTAAAAAACTTCATTTTTATTTATAAGTAGTAATTGTTTTTAATTGAATTATTTTTAAGATACTGCTTCATTCTGCCTGTTGTTTATTAGTACTTCAATTAATTCTTCCAATACTTAATAACAAGCACCTGAAGTTTTTATATTTTAGCTGTCTTAATATTTCCCTTCAAATTAGTGATTTTGTTCTTTCTGTATTACATTTCATGTACCACCTGTTCATTGAAAGTACTGCTATGGTATAAATGTTTATGCAGTAACACACATGCTTATTTTCACTTAAAAACATGTTCTTTCACTTCCTTCATTATTAGTTTGGATTCTTAGTAATTGAAGACCATATCCTGTATTTTAAGCAGCTGCTGAGAAAACACATAGAGTGATATTCTTGAATAGCAACTGTATACTTTTTCTTTTATGTGATAAACTTGAGAAAGCCTTAATTTGCTTCAGTTTTCTTGCAGTTCTTAAAAGGGAGGACTGTAAATCCCCATATTAAAAAAAGAAACATTATTTTAATTCTAATAAACTGAATTAAACTTTTTTTAAAATGCACTGTTACACACTCATGTAACTCCTGTCTGTTGCTAGATTTTTGCCTTTTTTAATACATTGACTAGAAATGTAACTGGCATAATAGTTTGCCCTTAGGACTCATACTTTGTCAAGACTGTGGGTATATGTGTAATAGTAATGTTTTAATTATCTATTATGTAGAAAGACAGTTTAATGTAGAATAATCTTCTATCAAAATATCAGTTATTTTCATTTTTTTTTAAAGATTTATTTATTTACACATACAGAACTGGGATAAGGCTAGAGGTGTAGGGGTGGTGAGAGGATTCAACCAGAGTCATAGTGGGGAGCAGAACAGGCAGATCCATGAAGTACACTATGAGGGGAACAGTAGGTGAGTCAGGAGAGGTCTGCCACACCATGTGGGTCACCTCCAGGGAGGGGATAGAACTCATATTGAAGAGGCTGCACAAGCTTCACGGTGCTGTGCTTTAACCCATTGCGCCACCAGGAAGGGGCCCAGTGATTTTAATCTTTTAGCCCATAATTTTAGTAATTTCAGTATGGATTTTAAGTCTTTGGGATTTTTATATTCACTATCTAGACTCAGAAAGGTTAATAGAGTGTTTTATTCTATTTTTTTTTTAAGATTTAGTTATTTATACATACAGAACTGGGGTACAGGCCAGAGGTGCTGGGTGGTAAAAGGATTCACCATAGACAGAATTGGAAGCAGAACAGGCAAATATACTGAAATACACTGCTAAGGGCAGCAGCAGGCGGATCAGGAGAGGTCTGCTGCGCCTGGTGGATCACCTTCCTGGCTGAGGATTGAACTCATGCTGACATGGCTGGGCTAGCTTTATAGTGCTGTGCTTTAACCCATTATGCCACAAGGGAGTACCCTAGAGAGTATCTTATCTTTAAACTACTATTAGTAAGCACCTTGAATAAGCAATGTACACAACCTAAATAAATCGTTAAAGTTTCTCCTGATATTTTATTTTTGATATATGTTATACCAAGTGTGATATTTTACCAATTATGTATTTGCTTAATCAATGGCAAAGATAGGTAGATTAAAAAAAACAGATAAACTTTCAAATGTAAATACAAGTTTTCATTTTGCTGTATATTGTAGTTGGAAACAATATTTATTTATACTTGATAATGACTGTAAAGATACCTATAACATGTGATCACATTATTTTTTATTGTTATAAAATTTACTTTACCATTGGTTGTTGTCCACTGCTTATTTAAATCCTGTTGGCTTTAGTGGTTATTTGAGAAATGTCTGTTTTTCAGAACCAATGTGTAATTTTTTATTCCTTCTCTAGGATATGGAAAAATGAAATGAACAATACAAATACTTTCAGAGTTTTACCTCACCCGTCTTTTGTTTACACGGCTAAATTCCATCCAGCTTTGAAAGAACTAGTGGTTACAGGATGCTATGACTCTGTGATCCGGATATGGAAAGTTGATATGGGAGAGGACCCTGCAATGCTTATTCGACAGTTTGACAATCACAAGAGTTTTATCAACTCTCTCTGTTTTGATATTGAAGGTATGTCAGTGATAACATATAACATATATATTCCAAATGAAGACTAGTTATATAAGAACTATATAAATGTTATTTTCACTGTGATAATGATCATTTAAGCTTTAGAGGAATTTTATGTGTTCATACTTGTTTGTAGGTATTTAAGATTTATACATATGTTCAGATCATCTCATAGACCTGAGCACAGAATTGGCACTGATGAAGTTCTGTTTGTAACTTTAAAGTATTAAATTCCTAAACATTTAGATTTAACTAATCTTCAATGTTACAGCCAATCCTGTTTCAAATAGGTAAATTTCATTGGATTAGTAATTATTATCTTAGATTTTTTTAATAACCTTTTAAACTACGGGGCAAAAAAATGAGAAATATGCAGTGAAACCTAAAAGGATATTGAGAAATATTTTTTGATTATAACCAAGGGATTATCAAATACAAAAAATCTAAGCAAAATTATTTAAATATTTGTCTAACTCTATGAATAATGTAGCTGGTATTTTATTAAAGATGTAAATGTAGATTATCAGCTGGAAGAATAAAGAAATTCATTACGTCTATTAAGTTTCATTTTTTACATTATTTCAGAAACTAGGCCTTCAGGCTATTGCTTTAATTAATTAGCATGAATTCAAATCAAAATGATAATATTGCTAATGTACTCAGTACAATATAAAGATGTTAATAAATTGGAATACTTTCAAGAAAGGTCAGCCTTAGATGGAAAGGTGTTTAAAAATTGTCATATTAGAAGTAGCTCATATTGTACAAGAGAGATGAAGAATTTTTTCCCAGATATTTGGCATTAAGATATTTACATGCGATAAAAAGATAAATTAGTATGTATTATTCCACTAGGTAGCTATAGGATCAAAGTTGCCACAGAGGGATTTTACTCAGAATTAGAAAGAACATGTGAATATGTAGTTTATTGGTTGTGTAAGCTGTTTTGTAAATGAACAACCATATGTTTGTAACAGTGTCTAAGATACTCCTGAATGGGTATGAACTTGATGGTCTCTGAAGTCGCATTCATGCTGTAAGGTGGTGTGATTCTAAGATTGATATTAAACTGGAACAACTGCCATTTATTATTTTACTCATTCTCCAGTCATTTATGGGTCTTAGTCATTGTGCTAACATTATGTGTTGGAATAGTAGAGGTGTTTTTCCTGGAAAATAAAAATTGAGTATATAAGTTGAAAGAAGTAAGCAGTACAGATTCGTGATTGTATTTACTATATAATTTGTTTGACTTTGTAATTTACCATATCTGCATTACACATTTGCACTGAGATGCTCATATCCTTTTGAACCAAAGTCAGTCAAGTCATCCACAATAATTCAATAGAGTAAAATATTCATTTGAAGATAATTTTAGGATTTGTTTGTGAATTTGGTTTTTGTATTTGGGATTTTTATTTTAACAGAAATATATTTTAATATATTTTGCTGTATATATATTTTCCTTGTTTTGCTGTATAATATATTTTCCTTGTTTTGCTGAAGTATATTTTCCCAATTTCATATTTTCGTTTCTACCTCTGCATAACATTTATAAGTGAGTAATTTTTTTTTTCTTCAAATAGGTCATCACATGTATTCAGGAGACTGCACAGGAGTGATTGTTATTTGGAACACACATGTCAAAGTTAATGATGTGCAATATTCAGTACATCACTGGAATGTAAATAAGGTATAAAATCATATTTCGTATTTTGATATTCAACTAGAGAAACTGGAAAAAGTGTCATTTCACATTACATTGTGTCTCCCCTTTCAAAAAGTGTTTTCTCAGTTCTTGAAAAATCAGTTATCATTGATTATCATCCTGCTGGCTAATTGATGATATAGTGGCTTAGTGAAATTTTCTTCACTGGGGCCAACCTTAACTCTTGATTTTTTTTTTTTTGAGCCTTAATTGTACAGTGACATTCAATTATACATTAAGGATATTTATGCTAAGTGAGGTTATATTGTCATCTATAAATAAGAATACATTTTCCTGTCTTTTTTTCCCTTGATCTAGTAATACCACACTAAAATCTTTCCCTGCTCTTAATCTTGCAAAATTATATGATGATGAGGTTGTTTATCATTTAATCACAGTCATTGTTTCATTTGAACTTGCTAAATAGTAATGAATGTCTGTGTTTGTTTTTGGAATTCAGTGTTTTTTTTTTTTTTTAAGATTTATTTATTTGTTCATACAGAACTGGGGTACAGGCCAGAGGCTCAGGGGCGGCGAGAGGCTTCACCAGAGACAGAGTGGGGAGCAGGACAGGCAGATCGAGGAAGTACACTGCTGAGGGGAGCAGCGGGCGGGTCAGGAGAGGTCTGCCACGCCATGTGGTCACCTCCGGGGCAGGCAGGGAATCGAACTCGTGCGGAAGTGGCTTTAGCTTCTCAGTGAAGTGCTTTAACCCGCTGCGCCACCAGGGAGGGCCCAGAATACAGTGTTTTAAGGTAGCTTGTATACTAAACAATTCTGTTGGATTTTTAGTTAAAACATAAATGAATCATTAAATTTGAGTTTGTCTTATATGTATCGACACAACCTTTGTGTTGCATGCTGCCTTTGTCCTTCATTTGTTTTGTTAGAATACACTGTTAACAGTTGTCCTTATCTGAAAATACTCTTATGTGATAAATAATTCTCATGAATTTTAGTTAAGTATATACAGCCTGTGAGTCTGTGAGTTTAAAAACAGTCTATCTTTAGTCATTTTTCACCAACTCTGTCAGATTGATGAATGAGGTCTTGGAATTCATATAGTCTAATTTCAGTCACATTGAGAATAGAGCTTTCTAATTACTTATGTACCTTAGGGATTGGCAGGGCTCCAAAGGTACAGACTTCAATTATTTGCATCTATAATGAAGACTTCATTATTTGTGTTAAGAATTGCATGTTTCTTTACAGCATTATAGTAACCAAAAGGCAAATTTATCTTGAGAATCGACAGCCTGGTGGTTATTTGAGATAGTTTTCTTTGCCATAACTAATGCCCTAGGACAAACCAGAGAGAACAATTTCTTGCTTGGTTTTCTTCAGCCAGTTTTGTGGGGGAATGCTAAGTTATATTCATCTGTCCATAAAGATGAAATGTCCCTGTGCTTTTGTACATGCTCGTTGGTAGATGACATGGATTTTAAAACAAGGGTTTTTTTTTGTTTTTTATCTTGAGCATGAATGTGAAAAGGAAAACATGTAGACAAAATCATTAACAGATACTACAAGCACGAAATTTTCCAGCACATTTCTCAAACTTACACCTAACAACTAACTTGTTAGGTGGTTTTGGTTTTGATATTGCACATTTGCATTTGTCTAAGTGTTCGTTCATTTGCTCAAATCCCACATAGTGCATACACACCCCTAATTGCTATAATTCAGCTCAGTAAAATCCCCATCTGGTTATATGACTTTTTCTGTGACTTTTAAAAAGTGGCTGGACTCAGTTTTTAATATCAAAAAGCAGTAAGCAGGGTTCAGCTGCTGACTACAGTTCTGTAGCCATTTGTACCTGACTTCTGCTGCTGCCATCCCACCTCTGAAGAGGAGACCATCTAGAAACAGGGAATAAAAAATAAGAAGGCTAAATTCAAAATTCTTCCTGTAGGTTGAAGCAGATCTTCCTTAAAAAAAAAAAAAAAAAACTAGTTTACTTTTAAATGTGGTAACATGAAGGTTCTTTCTATCTGGTATCACCCCCACCATAGGGTACACCCCACCAAATCGCCCACTGTCCACCACCTTAGTCCATCATGCTTCTTTCCTTCTCGGTTCCTCCCCCTCCCCCACCCCTCCCTTTGGATGCTTCAGTTGTTTAGTCAGTTTCAAGGGCTAGCTTTTAAGATTGTCTTGCTCTGGTTCCTGGTTTGATTTTTCTATATTCCACATTTTAGTGACACCAGCTGCCTTTCTGCTTCAGACTTATTTTATTAGCATTATCTCTTCCAATTCCATCCACGTGACTAAAGCAGACTTTCCTTTGACTCAGTGAACTTCAGTCTCACCAGTTTTACTTTCACAGTTTTTATTTCTCAACTGGTAGAACAAGCAAGGAGGAACTTTGGTAATTTTTCTTATGCGAGACATATCAACAGATTGTTTCTCAGTGTTGAGACTTTATTGACATCATGAATTATTGCTGCCTTAACTAACTGTAAAAATAACCTTAAAATTACAATCTAAATTAAATTATTTCAGAAAGAATTGATTATATATTCTTTTATGAATTATGTAGAGGTAAAGGTATGAGGAAATAATCTGAGTCTGAAATAGAACTTCAAAGTTAGTTCTGTGCATTTGAATTATAAAAATTGGAAGCTTTCTTATATGGTGATTTGTAGAAAGAATCTTCATGTTACCACATTTAAAAAATAAACTAATCTTAAAAAGGCTCAACACTAGACAAAGTTTATAGCAAAAGCAGTGTCACAATATGTTTTTAGCAAATGCTTTCTTGGAACCAACTGAATTTTGGTAAAGTGTGTGAAATACAAAAGCACATTTTAATTAAATGTGACTTTATATCATATCCAAAGCTATATTTTATCAGCTTTATTTTTATCCTTAATCGGAAGTCACTGGAAATCCTTTTGCCAACAACTATAAATCATCCCATGTAACATGTACA
The DNA here is from genome assembly GCF_000260355.1 of Condylura cristata. Taxonomy (NCBI): domain Eukaryota; kingdom Metazoa; phylum Chordata; class Mammalia; order Eulipotyphla; family Talpidae; genus Condylura; species Condylura cristata. The sequence continues at coordinate 69,937,867 of NW_004567102.1, read as the reverse complement.
AGTAAACACAATATCTTAAAATTAATTTTGTACTATAAAAGAGGCTCGACACTAGACAAAGTTTACAGCGATAATTATCTTATCATTTCAGGAAATTAAAGAAAGTGAATTTAGAGGGATTCCAATAAGTTATTTGGAGGTTCATCCCAGTGGAAAACGTTTGTTGATACATACCAAAGATAGTACTTTGAGAATTATGGATCTCCGACTGTAAGTATATATAAATATTGACAGTTCAAGGATTCATAGAATTTATTCATATTTATAAAATGCAGCTGTGATTCTCAACTAGACTCTTTTGCTCCTAGGGGACATCTGGCAGTTTCTGAAGATGTTTTTGTAGGTTGATTCTAGCACCTAGTGGCTATAGACTAGAGATACTGCTAAACATCCTATAGTCTTAAAGACAAAATCCCTCCTACTCCCTGCCCCAGAGAGTTATCTGGGTCAAATGTGAACAGTTTTGAGGCTAAAATGTAGTCAGTTGCTTTTTATTTTCATAATGAAAAAGAAATAAACCTCTACTTCTGTATCTTTTCATCTCTGTGATATTAGTATATTATCACACAATATCACAGTTGACTGAATAATTTTTACTTAATATATCCTCATTTTTATTTGTTTTACTTTTAAAGAAGGTAAATGAAAAGAAATGTCCTCAATGTCAAAGAGTTCTGGTAAAACCAGTGTTAATTTTCTGTTAAGCTTTCCTTTTGATGTTAACAGTTCCTGTGGAACGAATGATGGCAATTTTTTTTTAAAGATTTACTTCATTTAGAAAAACCAGGTGGTAATTTGTATTAGTTTATTCTACAATTATCTTTTGGGACTAACCTTTAACCTTTAAGCCTTTTAATATTTATGTAGAATAAAATAGTTCAAGGAGGCACTGGTCTGGGTGCTGCGGGGGAATGATAAGCACCATCAGCTTATCTAGAATTTATCATCTAGCTGTGCCATTTCCAAAATAACACACAAAACCTTTAATTAGGCTAAATGTGAGATCTTTTCTGACTAGAATCTGCTTTTTTTTTTTTTTAAAGATTTATTAATTTATTTATGCATACAGAATTGGGGTATAAGCCAGAGGTGTAGGAGCAGTGAGAGGATTCATTAGAGACAGAGAGGGGAAGCAGGACAGGTAGATTGACGAAGTAAACTGCTGAGGGGAGCGTCAGGTCTCCTGCAGCGCCATGTGGATCACCTCCAGGGCTGGTGATTGAACCTGCACCAAAGCAGCTGTTGCTAGCTTGCAATGCTGCCTTTTTTTTTTTTTTTAAGATTTATTTATTTGTGCATACAGAACTGGGGTACAGGCCAGAGGCTCGGGGCGGCCAGAGCCTTCACCATAGACAGAGTGGGGAGCAGAACAGGCAGATCTATGAAGTACACTGCTCAGGGGAGCAGCGGGCGGGTCAGGAGAGGTCTGCCACACCATGTGGATCACCTAGGGGCAGGCGGGAATCGCACTCCTGCATAAAGGGAAGTGGCTTTAGCTTCTCAGTGCTGTGCTTTAATCCTCTGCACCACCAGGAGGGCACACAATACTGCCTTTTAACCCATTGTGCCACCAGGGAAGGGCCCTGCTCTTCTTTTTTTTTTCTACATTTGACATTCATGTCATCCTGGCAGATAGCTATTCAATATGCATTTTTTTAATGGAAACTACTTTTTTTTTTAAGATTTTACTTATTTATGCATACAGAATTGGGGTACAAGTCAGAGGTGCAAGGGCAGTGAGAGGATTCACCAGAGACACAGTGGGGAGCAGAACAGGCAGACTGACAAAGTACACTGCTGAGGGGAGCATTGGGTAGATCAGGAGAGGTCTGCCGTGCCATGTGATCACCTCCAGGGTGGGGATCAAACTCATGCAGAAGTGTCTTTATCTTCTTAGTGGTGTGCTTTAACCCGCTGCACCAACTCAGTACACATTTTTTAGTGAACTTAAGTATATAGTAAAATGAATATATTTTTCATGGCAGCAATATGGTAGGTATAATAAATTTTTCTATTAAAGACTTAATGGAGAGTGGGAATTTGAACTCAGTTTTGAAGAATGAGTAGATTTAGACAAGTTGTATGTATTTTCAATAGGATGGGAGGCATGAAAAGCTTGAACTAATGTTCATAAGTGAGTGTGTAAGTTGAGCTTGAGACAAAGTAAATTTTCATCTGTATGAGCATAGGTTTCCTGATAAGGAGTATTAAGAGAAAATTTTTTAGAAATAGAGATTAGAGCCATATTTTAGAATACCAAGCCTTAGAAATTTGGTTTTGTTTTTAGCAGTATAATATTCAACCTAAGGTCATGGCTCTTGAGACAAACTGCTTGGAATCAAATACTACCTCGTCCACCCCTTATTAGCTGATGACCTCTGTGTGTCTCTCTTCATATCTCCAATAGGGAAAAACAGCGCACTAGCATCGTATAGGTTTTATGGGGATATATTGGTTTATAATATAAAACACTTAAATCATTACAGCACATAGCAAGGGCTTATGGTATGTTTGATCCAATAACCTCAGTTGTGGGACATTTATGGAAAGGAAACATTATAAAATAGTGCAAAAAATACATATTCAGAATTGTTCATATAAATCATATTCATCATGAGGAAAAACTAGAAAGACACTAAGAATTATCCAACAATAGAAACTTTAAAATATTTTATAGCATAAAGCTTTTAATATTATATATACTCGTTTTCTTGTAGGACCATTGTGGTTTATTATTAAATGAAAAAAAAAAAAAAAAGGAGATAACAGAGCAGTATCTGTAAAACCAAACCCTGTCTTTAAACCAGGGATAATAATAGTGCTAACTGGGTAGACAGTAGGTACTGTAACATTGTTACCTGATATTCATAAGTGAAATAAGTATGTGAAGTTGGATACCATATTTAATAGATGAGTTAATAATTTTTTTGCTAACAATTTTATGAGGATCAGATATTTCTGTAATTTTAAAAACACAATGCATGAAGTAACTATTAACAGAACTAAACAACATAACGACAGAAGTACAATCATTGTTGAAGGCCTCATTACACTACTGACATGAAGGGATAGATCATATGGACAGAGAATTTGACAAAGAAATAAAGGCCTTAGATGAACTTTTAGAACACATAGAGTTATTAGACACTTGTAGAGTGTTCATCCCAGAAAAAAATAAAGACACTTTCTTCTCCAGTACACACAGAGCATTCTCAAGAATAGATCCACAATATGGCTACTTGGTATTTATCCAAATATATGAAAGCTTTAACATGAGAAGATTTTTCTATGTCTGTGTACATAATAGCACTGTCCACAATTTCCAAGTTACAGATCCAATCCAAATGCCTTTCAAAGATGAATGGATAAAGAATGGTAGAGTATATACTCAGTGGAGTATTACATAGCTGTGCAAAATGAATGAAATAGTGGCATTTGGGGCAATGTGCATGGGTCATGAGGTGATTATGTTAAGTAAAATAAGTCAAACAGTGAAAGAAAGATAGCGGGTAGTTTTATTCATCCATGGAATATATATAAGCAAAAATATACATAGGAAAAATAGTAGGAATAAATCTTGACCTCTTGAAAGAAGATAATGGTATCCAGAGGGAGTAGGGGCTAGGAAAGAGGAGAAGGAGGAAAAGGACAGCATATAGGGGTATGGATACTGGTGGATTGATAGAGTGTGTATATGCACATATAGAAAAAAGAAGAAAATAGTAATTCATCACATGAGAAATATATCTAGAAATATAGAAATTCTGTTCATTTTTTAGTCACCAACTCTAGTGTTTCTTCTAATGTAGTCTTTCTCTCCATAGCTAGAAGTAATCTCTATTATCCAGATTTGCAGTTTCCTTTCTGCTCTTCATTTGTGGTACTTTCTGCATCTATTTTCTGTTTTAAATTGGTTCATTTCTTCTCTCTCGCATTAAATTATAATCTCTCTGATCTCTAGGATTATCTTGATTTAATCTATAACCATCATAGACTTTCTCCTGCAGAGACTGAAAATGTGTTTATTAAATGCATGTGAAATATTTAAAATTTTCTCTACTGCTAGTCTTATAAATGGGTAAGACAGATTACATTTGTAAAGCTTTTTTGTTGTTCATAGATTAGCTGCAAGAAAATTTGTAGGTGCAGCAAATTATCGGGAGAAGATTCATAGTACTTTGACACCATGTGGGACTTTTCTCTTTGCTGGAAGTGAGGATGGAATGGTATATGTTTGGAACCCAGAAACAGGTAAATAACTCATTGATTCAAAACAAGATTAAAAAAAAAATTTGGAATATTTTTCAGGGAAATTCTGGCTTTAAGTTCTTAATTATGTTTTTTAAAATTGGAAGGTTGATAATGGAACTGAGTTACACTCTAAATTTACATTAAATTCTGTTCTTTATTGTTTTGCTATCATAATAGATTTAAAATAAAATTGAAAGTTTATTCTTTTCTTGCTTGTAATGAGATATTTTTGATCTTAGTAAAGTATTTAATGAGTATTTTTCTGTAATGAAAAATAAAGAATATTTTTTCGGTATAAGATGAATTTATAATATTAGCTAAGCATACAAATGGCTAAACATCTACAGAGTACTTTTTTATTAGAAACAAATATTCCTATGAATTTTTGATATCTAAAATTCAATAGCAATTTACTGCAATTCAGGTTTTTTTCCCTAAAACATGCTACTTCCCTTGGGTAGTTCACTTTTGCCTCACCTTGCTTTTCAGAGGGAAAACTAAAATTCCATAATTAAAAAAAAAATTATTTATATAAGAACTGGGGTATAGGCCAGAACTGGGGTATAGAGGGTGAGAGGATTCACCAGAACAAGTAGATTGACTGAAATATACTCCTAAAGGGAGCAGTGTGTGAGTCTGGAAAGGTCTACCGTGTAGGTCAGTTCCCTGGCAGAGCTCAAACTGTGCTGCATGGCTGTGGAGAGCTTCATAGTGCTGTGCTTTAATACCTTTTGCCACCAGGGAAGCCTTTGCTTAAATTTTTCTTGAAACATACTTAGGTAATTTTACAACATTTGCTTTTAAATTTTTTCAATGAATGTTACTTGATTTATACAGTTCTGTTAATCTTCCCTTTAAACATTTTTTGATCTGTCGATTTACTTAGATATTTTTTCTTACTGTGATTTGGTACTTTAGCATCAATTCAGAAATGTTAAATGGATCCTTTTCCTTCGATAACTTGATCTAGATTTTTTATTGAGTTTTCATTTTCACAGTTTCCACAGACCTGTGCTATAGACCTGGTTTGGCCATTAATAATCATAAGTATCTTTAAAACAGGTGCTAATTCCAGTAGTCTGTGAAAAAAGTAATAGAAAATTAATTTCAAACTTAGTTTCCACTGAATTTCTTTACTTTGAGATTCTTTGTTTTGAGATCTGCAGTTTCTCACTTTGTTCTGACTGGAATTCTGTTAGTTGGCATCTGCACAGCTGTGTTGGTTTCAGAGATAGATACTATTCAACTTCCTTCTAAGTTCTTTGTTTTATACCTTGAACACCTCATTTAAAAGGTTGAATTGAGAAGTGGAAAGAGGAAGACTGACAAAATGAAAATAAAGCAGTGATACACATATACTTATAAGTACTTGAGGTTTTCATGTAAACAATGTGAACTTTATTATACTTACTGTAAATATAAAAAATAATCTTTTAATGAGAAATAGACAGTAAAAAATAGTGTATGTCTTATCTCTTTTAGGAGAACAAGTAGCAGTGTATTCTGATCTGCCTTTCAAGTCACCTGTTCGAGATATTTCTTATCACCCACTTGAAAATATGGCTGCATTTTGTGCATTTGGGCAGAATGAGCCAATTCTTTTGTATATTTACGATTTCCATGGTAAGTTCACTACTTGAGGAATAAAGATATTCATAGTAACCTTTATATTTAGACTGAATTAGAATTATGAACGTACATGAAAATTGTCTTTTGTGTTAACAAAGATCTTTTGAATATACTGAGTCAAATGGATTAAAGTTTTTATTATTATATTTCCTTTTCCATAAGCACAGTTATTAAGCTTACATGTAAGAAAATGTGTCCATAATGATTATGACCTTATGTGTATATTTATAGATAAGGTAGTCATAACTTTTTTTGTAAATCAATTTAAATAGAAAATTCACCTAAATATGTTAACTAAATTTATTGTAAAGTTATGTTTATTTTTATATTTTTAATTTTGTATAGAAGAACAGGCCAGAGGTGTGGGGGAGAGAGGATTCATCAGAGATAGAGTGGGGAGCAGACTGGGCAGATTTACTGAAATACATGGCTGAGGAGCAATGGGACAGATGGGAGAAGGTTACTATGCCATATGTGGGTCAGCCTCTTGACCTCGATGGAACTCCGCAGTACCAGCAATGGCAGTAATATTGCTGTTACTTAATCCCAACATGACCAGGAAGGCCCTGTATTAACTAAATTTAAAAGATAAAAAAATTAGGAAATGTGAATCTTATACTTTTAGTTGAATATTGAGTTAATTTCTTATTTTATGTTTTTGCTCTTGCTAAAGCATGTAGTTTTAATGAACTCTTTGAGAGTTACTAAAATAAAAATAAAGCAGATGATTAAGTATCAATAACAACAAAATCTGAATTAGAAATCTAATATTGTTCTTTGCTCTAAAATTACACTGTTCTATCATGTGAGATATAATAGGAAATACAGACTTAGAACACATTCTTTAGGTATAGTAGTACATTCTCAGAATTATTTGGATTTGTGCTGTCTTTGATATATTTCTTTAATTTCAGTTGTGAATTTATAGCTTCATTAGTCTGCATTGTACTGATAGTGTTCTCTCTCTCTCAAAACTGCAACTCCATTTTCTTCATATGTTTCTGTACAAGTAAAAAGTTTTTATAATCTCTTGATTTGCTTCGGATATTATGTATCATGATTGATGTTTTACTGTTTAAGCTGAGATGGTTTATAGTGTTGTATATTATAAAATACATAAATATACATGCAGATAGCAATGTGGAACTACTTGGAGAGTTTTAAATTAATTAAATGTATTTCTTTATGCTAAAACAGATTGTTTAATGATTATTGTAAGTACTAATTACCAAATGAATGAGTTAAGTTCTAAATCTGAAGTTCTTGAACATAGCATGGATTTTCTTATGCCTTTTCAGGCAGATTAAATTAGAGAATAATGTGTAAATTTGAGGTTTATTTTAAAGAACTTTACAGAGAAGAAATAATGTACTTGCTAACACATTCAGATTTACAGAACACTATTACTAACAGTAGAATTGTTAAACAACTCAGTACCATTTACTCTTTTTTTTAAAGACTTATTTATTTATGCATAAAAGAACTGCGGTACAGGCCAGAGTTGTGGGTAAGAGGGATAAGAGGATGCACAGAGACAGAGTAGGGAACAGAACAGGTAGATTGACTGAAATCTGTTGCTGAGGGGAGCAGTGGGCCAGACAGGAGAGGTCTGCAGCGCCATGTGGGTCAGCTCCCTGGCTGGGGATCAAACTCATACTTCAGAGACTGTGGATAGCTTCATGGTGCTGCACTTTAACCCCTTGCACCACCAGGGAGGGCCCCAATTCAGTACCATTTACTCTTACAAGAAATTATTGACAGAAAGAAACTATATACATATTATATATTATATGGATGTATAATATATTACAGGATGTCTACTTCAAAGATATATCTTAAACAAGGTCTTCCTTTGTATCCACTCCAGATCTTCACATAAAGGAGACTTATGCTAAGTACTTAATAATTGGAGCTGTTATTCAGGAAACAGGCACCACAGTTATTTCTTCAGACTTTTAAGAGGTTTCACAACAGTCTTCATTAAATTTCTAATTTGCTTTTTAGGCTTTTGAAATATTTACTATGAATACAAGTTCAAATGCCACTCTTATTAAACTTTTATCCTCAATTGTGTTATGTCACTTCATCAATAGAATAATCCTGGTAAGATTTCTCATTAAGTTTTATACAGTGGGCATTTAGACTAAAAAGTCTATTCTAGAAGCATGAGTAGAAAGAGTCAAGAGTTGCAGGACCCCCAAAACAAGGCTTTTAGGTTCAGTTCTGTGGTCTTGCATAAGTCTCTTTCCTTGCCTAGCTAAAGTGCACTTTTTTGTCTGGTTACTGGTTCTACTGTTAATACTTTTCCTATGTAAGAGATAGGTATTATGAGGGTACTTATTAGGAGAGAGGAACTGTGAAAGTGTTAATAGGGCAACCCATCCTTTCCCCCCAAAAAAAGTACTTTATTTTTTAATAAATACAAACAAAAAAGGTAAAATGGGTTTTTGTATGCCCACTACATATTTGACTTTATGAGAACTTACGTTTTAATAGACTGATAAGTGTCTCTCTATGGAATGGAAATTAAATTACTATTTTTTTTTTTTACCCTTCTCTTTTTGTTCTTTAGCCTTCTCCTTTTATTTGAGCATATACCTTTTTGGGTCAATTGTATTAGAAAACAAGTGCGTAAAGTTAAGAAAATTATGTTCTATTCATGATGTCTTAAGGGTGGTTTAGATTTCTATTGGTGTTTTAGAAATTAAAATGTTCAAATAATGCCATAAAATTAGAGTTATTTTATACAATGTATTTACTGTACAATTTTTAATATACTAGCACACCTTTAAAACAAAACTCAAAATATTTCAACACATTTTCCCAACTCTTTGCTGCCTATTTTTAAAAAGAGGAAGCTTAGGAAGAAGTTACATAATCCCAAGCAATCCAAGATTTAGCACAGTTTTTGTGAATGGTATATATCCATAAGTTCTTTCTTTCAGACTTTAAAATATTTTACTTATTAATACAAGTCAAAATCAGTTCAGATAGTGTTTAAATCTCATATGAAAATTATATGTGCTATTGGCGTATTATAGTTTTGCCTTCCCTTTTATTTATTTATTAATGCAACAATATTTTGTCCAAACTTTCTTATCTGAAAATGAAGTATAATTGCAGTTTTAGATAACACTTTAATGCTATAAGATTTGAACAATGTAGTATACTTGCATGATTTTTAACTGGTATTATTCAGAGTTGCTGATATACATAGGTAATTTTCAGGGAAAATGGAGTAAGCTCATTCTTTATAAGTCAAATTTACTGTGAATGAGACCACAATGGTAGCTAAATGTATCACTCATCTTTCAGTTCTAGCAAAATCTGTGAAGAGTCAGCAAGCATCTTTCCTTGTTAGGCTTACGTTCAGGTTGTGGTCTTTTATTCTACTGACTTTTTGCTTTTTTTGGTAATAAATACGATTTTTACTTTCAGAAGCCAGTTTTATTTGCCTGGTATTGAAAGGGTTAATCATCTAGTAATACAAAATTTAGTCACAGAGTACCACAGACAGTGTACTTTTAGGATTCCCATAATAACAGAGGACTAGTCAGAGAAACGGCTTATACTGAATTAAATTTATGGAGCTATATTCCAGCAATTAATTTCCTGGTATTAATGAGTATTTGTCTACCTGAAGAAACATGTTCTACATTTAATAATAATTATAGCTAGTACATAGCACTTTTCTGTGTTCCTGGTACAGTTTGAAACCTTTTACATACACTTATTTTTCATAGTAATCTTAAAAAATACTGTACTTCTTCCCATTTAATAGGAATCAGGATTTAAATCCAGAAATCTGAATTTAAAGTCCAAGCTCTTACTTGTTAACTGCTTTTTAGCAGATTTCCTGAAATACTAGCTTTTGAGTGTCTGATAAACCAGTATTTTATTTTTCATGCATGATCTTTTACTCTATGCCTCTCACTGGAGTATGTGATTTCTTAGTGTCCGTTATACTTTGTGGGGGGGCAGAAATGAAAGCCTATTCATATTTTTCTTATCAGTGCCTAACCTAAATACTGACATATAATCAAAATGCATATAATATTTTATGTGGATGAAGTCTTCATTTGGAAATTTCTCAACATTATTTGATGCTCTTAGGTAATGAGCTAAGTTTTTCACTAGGTGGCAGTATCTCCTCCAAGTCAGAATTCATTTTGGCATGATTTACAATGGTATAGTGCCTCAGGCAAGATCATCTTTATTGAACACTTACTGTGTGCCCAGATGGAGAAGGTCATGAAGCCTAGGAAATACGTGCAGATGGATTATCTTTTGCTTTTCCAGTCCTTTATGCTTCTTAATAGTTAAACTGATAAACTAAAATGATTTCATTTATATAATTCATATTCATTAATGATCTACATTATTATTTTTTCACACTGATAAATTCTGTGAAATGTATGCTTTTAGAGTCCTATAAACACTTTGTGATATAATGTGCTTAAATCCATAGTGTTTGTAATGCCCTATGTCAAGCACAGTACCTGGACTATTACTGATATCGAATAAATGTTTGAAATCATAATCACAGATATTATAGAACAACATTTTTCCCTTAAATTTTATAAAAGTATGGAATGAAAAGCATGATCAATTAGTAAAACAGTGATAATGGTGGTGTTGGGAGCAGCAGCAGCAGCAGCAGCTAACATTTATTAGGCATGTGCTGTGTACCCCTTCCACTTGAGAGCATTTTGCATACACATGGTGCCTGCAACACCCTCACTGTCGATGCTGTTTTCCAGATTATGAAACTGAGGTACAGGGAGAATGAGATAATTCACCTAAGAGCACAGTTAGTAAATTATAAAACTACAATTGATTTCTGGGTGACTTCAAAGCCTGTGCTATTAAAACGGTAAGCTGTCACAGCTACTTCGTCTTTCATGTTCTGTTTCATCAAGTAACTTAAATTAAGACTGTAACTTAAGTTTCCTCTGGTGAAATATATTGTTTTTAACTTCAGTATTAAGAACAACACCTTACAGTTAAAAGAAACTTTGTGTATCTAGTATTATCAATAGTTCATTCCTTTATGACTATTGGGGTAATCATAATGAATTAAACCATAATATAAACATATGAATTTTCTTATTAAGTAGTATTAACTGTTAATGTAACTACGTTTATAATATTCGTGCAATAAGATAATGTCTACTTGAAATAATTGTAGTAATCATGGTTTATATATAATTTAATGGTGTTCTTGAAGTACTTACTGATGATAAATGACTCAAAAGCAAACTCATTATAATCCTCATACTTGGAAAAGATTATGCAGTAAAATGTGTAACTGATTGCAGGTAAAAATTTTAAGTATTCTTAGCTCAGTAGGAGAAATTAAGTGATAGAGATGCCAATTTTTATGACATACTGAAACTGCCTATTATGGTTCATATCTTAATGTATCTATTTTAATAATCTTCATATAATGGAAACTTCACTTGAAAGTATGTTATTCAAGGTTTCTGGATATTGGAAAACTTAGTCAACTTAATGTTTTGAGCATAAGTCAGAACTCTGAATTCCTCATCCAGGCAAAGTTTTTAATGCTTACGCTGGTGCTGTTTAAAGTCACCAAGAAGGTAGAATGATATGGTAGACGACTGCGTGGCAGGGAAGACTAGCATAGGAGGAGAGCACTGGCGTTCTAGGCCAATGCCATCCATCTCTGCTGTTCAGATAGTTCAGCATTTCTGTGTTTGTATTTTTACCCATAAAGTTATATTGCATCAATGTTTTATCAAAGGGCAAAATGAATTCAATTAATATTAGACTGAATGAACTGAGCTACAGGAGGGAATCCTAACTGCTGTCTGTAACAGTATGCACAACACACATTTTCAGTTGAGAAACGGGTGTGATGATTAATAATGGAGTAGGAAACCAGCAAAAGGGCAATCACATGTAGCTTGGGGGATTTGGAAATGGTTTATTTTATTTTAGCATTCAACTAACAGATTTGATGAGTGATATTACATGCTTTCCCTTTTGGTTGACTATGAGACACAAGGCTATTACATTTTCTTGGATTGGTCTACTACATTGCCTGGATTTTTGAGCAGTTTTATTAATAACAAAATTCTACTTGATACTTAGAAAATATCAAGGAAATAAAAGATAAACAACTGACCCTGAACTATAGCTAGGCAAAGTGTTAGTAGACTTTCTTTAATTTCTTTATACATTGTCTTAATATTAGCTGAAGCAAAATCAGGTTGATAAAATACAATTCAATCATAAGCCCTTGGAAATTATATATATATATATATATATTTTTTTTTTTGCGGTAACTGGTTTACAGCACTGCATATGATTCAGAGGAATAGAGTCATACCTTCTCAAATGTGCATCGCCACACCCCACCCAACCCAGGATACCTATGTCCCTTTTTCATATACTAATGGGTTCCCTACCCACATTATCCCGATCCTCACTGTCTGCCTCTAGCTGCCTGAATTCTGCTGTTATTTCTAGATTTTGTTTTGGTTTGGTTTTATTAGTTCCTTTGTTTTATTTTTCTTTCTTTTATGTGAGTAAAATCATCTAACATTTGTTTTCTCCTTTATAGCTTATTTCACTTAGTCATCTCCAGTTCCATCCATGTTGCAAATAGCATAAGCTCAAATTTTTTTATAGCTGAATGGTATTCTATCATGTATGTGTACCACATCTTCTTAGCCTAGTCATCTGTTGTTAAGATTTAGATTGTTTCCATGACTTGGCAATTGTTAACAGCGCTGCAGTGAATGTATGAGTGCACATATCCCTTTGAAGTAGTGCTTCTGCATTCTTTAGATAAATAACAAGGCATGGCATTGCTGGATAATGAAATATATCTACTTTTAATATTTTGAAAAAGCTCCACACTGTTTTTCATAGTGGCTGAACCATCTACAGCCCCACTGACAGCGTACAGGGGTTCTTTTTTTTATACCCTTAACCAACATTTCTTATTTCTGTTTTTTCTGATATGGATCATTCTTAATGGAGTGAGATAGTGTCTTACTGACTTATATTCTTGTTTCAATCCCTTTGGGCTGGTATAGTAAAATCCAGAGACTGTATGACTCATGAACAAAAAAAATGTATTTCTCGTAGCTATGAAAGCTGGAAAGCCCAAAGTTACGAGCCAGCAGATTCATTGTTGATCAAGAACCCACTTTTTTGCTCATAAATCATTCCTTCCAACTATGGGAATGACAAGGGTGTTCTCTAGGGCTTCTCCTATAATAAAGGCCCTAATCCTATTCATGAGGGTTCTGGTCTTGTGACTTGATCACTTCCCAAGGCCCTCTCTCCTAATACCATCACTTTGGGGATTAGGATTTCAACATATATATTTTTAGGAAACACAAACTTAAGACCACAGAAATTCTCTACACATAACAGATGTTAAAGGAAGAGAAGGAAGCTGAATGCAGAGAAACTAGAGAAGTATACCTACTAGCTTACAGTAATCATAATTAGAAGTTTTTTTTTTTTAAGAAAGAGATTAAGTATCATGTAAAATGATTGTATAGTAATAGGGTTACATATAATAACAGGCCTTGAACAAAGAAATTGAACTTTTAATCAGAAGGACATTTTCCTATAAAGGGTAGGGAGAAAATATGTTGTGTTTTTGTTTTATTATAAAACAATAACATAAATCACATTTTAATAATAATAAACCTTATATTTACTTACAATGGATTAAAACTCTATTTCCTCTATTCTTCCTCCTATAGAGATAAAAATCTCCTGAGAAAGCCACATCATTTTTTTATTAAGATCACAGCATAACACAAAGCATTGCATTTACTATAAAAATGAAAGGATTGTCAGTTACAAAAACAGATTAAGAGTTTGAATTGTGTAGAATTGAAAACTCCAAGTTGTAGCATAATGGAGGTAAACTTAAAAGTATTTTGATGGTGTAGCATTCTTTAAATGAGTGTATTGTAGTTGCCACCTCTATGTGCACAACACCTTGTCTGTTCCTCTGTTGTACCACTTAGCAAATTAAAGTCATTCCTTGTTGCTCTGTAAAAGATTGAAACCCAGGCCCTCCCTGGTGGCACAGCAGTTTAAAGCGCAGCACTAAGAAGCTATAGCCACTTCCGCATGAGTTTGATCCCTGTGCCGGAAGTGACCCACATGGCGTGGCAGACCTCTCCTGACTGGCCCGCTGCTGCCCTCAGCAGTGTACTTTATTGATCTGCCTGTTCTGCTCCCCACTGTGTCTATGGTGAATCCTCTCACCATCCCTGCACCTCTGGCCTGCATCCCAGTTCTGTATGCATAAGTAGATAAATCTTAAAAAAAAAAAAAAAAAAGATTCAAACCCCCAGAAGAGGCCAATGTCTTTGTCTTCCCAAATACTGCTCTAGTGCATGCCTCAGAAGGTTACTGAAAAAGTGGGAATGAGGCTATAAAACTAAAAGTTTTAAACACAGGTTAGGTTAGAGCAAAATATTTAAAGTATGAAATTAATTAGCGCAAAGAAGAAAAAAATGGAGAAGTGAAGAAATTGTTATTGAATTGCATCATCATACTCCAGCCATGGCCTATGTAAAAATGATTTAGAAACCTTTAAAATGTCAGAAGCATAGAGCTTGGAGGAATTTCCGAACTATCTATTATAACTTATTTGACAGGAAATAACCTTTTAAGTCTCTTACAAGTAGATATATTTGTTTGTGGAAGGTGGGAGACAGAAAAGAATGTAAGAAGCCTGTAAGCAGCTACTGTTTCTAGTATTTGAGAAAGGTCTTTGGGAATATTTCTGCAAAAGTTGTTTATGACTGTTTTCACAGAAAACAGCTACTAAAGATAAAGTAGGATATTAATTTGACTCCTTGACATCCAGTCATAAAATTATCTTCAGACAATAGGAGCAAGTATGCATGGTTGTTTGGGGTTTACTCTTGTGATCTGCATTCATTTAGGTCATAAGTCCTTTCTGAAAGGCATCTTAATGCCTGAAAAAATAAACAAATATTCAGACAGTGCCTTTGTTATTTTTCACTATTCAAATTCTTTCTTTAAACAAGAAGAATAAATCATGCTTAGCAAAGTATACTACTTGGCAAATACTGCTTGGCAAAAAGAATAAGGCAGATAAAATCCGAAATTTTACTATCCTGTATACCTGTACTTAATCAGAGCTAGAAGTGAAATACCAGTTGAAAAATTAATAAGTACCAAATGCAAAACATAGGAAGTTAGAAAATTCCATTAAATAATTAAACTCAACTTTCTGTAACAGCAGGAAAAAAATAATGCAAGATTAAAACAATTATGAAAAGCAAATAAAGCAAAGATGAAAAGATGGATGACCCATGATTTTCATGTGTTGATTTCTTCATCCCCAATCTTTTTACTGTTTTAAACCATCCAAATTCCAATCTTTGAGTACTTTTGTTTTCTTCCATAGCTTTAAATTTTCTTTGTCCTTTAAACAGTTTTTGAGTATTTGACAGTTAAATAAATGTCCCAAGTGTTAAGAAATTTAAAATATGTGTTGAAGATAGTCAAACTTGAAAAAAAATCTAGGTGCATGCCCACTTAGCGACAGCAGTTGGTGTGGAGGGATGTACCCTATTCTGACTGGAGCTTTGTCAGCTGATCTCCCTTAAACTGCTCTCTGGCACTTACATCACAAAGTCTACAAGAGAGAACACAAATTATTACTAAGCAAATTATTCTTCACTTGGGGTGTTTGAATGAAGTAATACATTGATACAAAGACCAAACTTAACATTTTTTATGCGTGCCATCTCAAATTCATAGTTGGGAAAACAAAGGTAGTTAACTAAAATAATGTGATCATTCTGTTGTATATTGTTTATATTTTTACTATTTTCTCTCCCAACTAATAATATGAGAAGTTTTCAATCATGATAATTTTACTTCTGTATATGACTTTAGTAACTAAACTCCTTTTCATTAAAGGAATAGTTTATTTAAACACTATTGTGTAATTCTACTATTACATGTTTTTCCATTATTTAAACACAATGTTACTAAATCCTGGCTACCCTTATTCATTGTTGTTTTAATTCCTGATACTTTGCTAAGTTTAGTAATTGTTTTTATTATTTTTTCCACGAAGTTTTGAGGGCTCTCTATATATTATGAGAAAAATACAATAAAAAAAATAGGTTTACTTTTTCTTTACACATTTGGATTCCTTTTATATATTTCTCTGGTCTCATTGCTCTAGAACTTCCAATACTATGTGGAATAGTAATGGTAAGAGTGGATGCCCCTATCTTGTACCAGCTCTTAGTGGAAAACTTAGTTTTTCATCTTAGAGACTGAGATTAGCTATGGGTTTGTTGTAAATAACTTTTATTATGTTAAAGTAAGCTTCATTTATCCTAAGTTTTTCCGCAGTTTTTATCATAAATGGATGTTGGTGCTTATCAAATGATTTCTCAGCATTATTGATGTCCTCATATGGTTTTTATTTCTGATGATGTAATGAATTAGGTTGATTGATTTTTGGATGTTTAACCACTTTTATCCTGGTATGAACCCCATTTGGTCTTGGTGTATGATCCTTTTAATGCTTCATTGGATTCAGTTTGTTAGGATTTTAACATCTCTGTTTACTGGGAAAATTGGTCTGTCAGTTTCTTTTTTTGTGGTGTTTTGTTTAGAGTTAGATTCATGTTGGCCTGATAAGGTGGATTTGGAAATTTTCTTTCATTTTTGGAAGAGGTTAAGCAGGATAGGTACTAGTTCATCTTTGAATTTGGTACAACTCACTTGTGAAGCCATGTGGCCTGGACTTCCTGTTATTGTTTCAGTTTTCTTGCTTCTGATTGGTTTATTGAGGTCATTTGTTTTAAATGTTTTACTACATCTTCATTGAAAATTTTTCAGATTTAAACATTTTCTTACGTCTTTATCAGGTTTGGGTTAGTATTTAATTTCTGCCCTCCACTATAATAATTTTAAATAATAATGGTATATGTTTGTGAAAGCATCCTAAAACCAGTCAGGAGAATATGGTGTAACCATGTATCATCATTGTTATCATCAAAAACAATCAACCTTTGAGTCATCTACCCTACTTTGGGGAAATAAATCCAAAAAAAGAATTATAGTGAGGAACTAATTAGACTATGAAAGTATTTATAATGGTCTGTGATGAAGGAAAACAAGAAATATGCCTAATATTGAGTTAGAGAAGTCATGCATAAATTATCATACTATATTAGGTGAGGTATTGTAATTACATAATTATAGAAACACAAAAATGTTCTCATTTATAATACATGTTAAATTGTATTTATACTATATTACATAAAATATAGATATGTATAAAGATTAGGAGAGGTATATGAAAATAGTTGTGTTACAATAGTGGGCTTTTGAATAATTTTTATTGTTCTTTAATTTCCTTTACTTACATTATACTTTTGATTCTTTGTGGTATTTTTTACATAGATGTATATTTAAATTTAAGCTCTCATACCAATTAATATATATTCCTTCAAGATCTTTATAGTATTTAGTAATTTGACATGTTGAGAGTGATGCTGTCTTTTTATTATCCAGTATTTAAAATATATTATGCAGCTTCTGATCATTTAATGCTACTATTTCATGGGCTAATTATTTCATAATTATATGCCTTTGCTATAATTATGGATTCATTTTCCCAGTTGCCCAACAGGAGACTGAAATGTTGAAACGCTACAATGGAACGTTTCCTGTACCTGGGATACAGCAAAGTCAGGATGCTTCGTGCCCCTGCCCTAAATTGCCATGTCAAGGCTCTTCTCAGATTGATGACTATGTCCACACTGAAAACTCATCAATGAAGATGCAGCAAGTGAAACAAAGACTTGATTCTGTCACAGTATGTTTAATTATTTTATGCAGTTGGAAAGTTGGAAATTTTAAAGCCTTGTGATCCTGTTTTACATTGCCTTTCTAGTAGATACTAGTTAGGTGAAGCAAGCTAGTAACTTAAAACTAAGCTTTCTTATACTTTTATAGTGCCTTTTTGTTACTAGCTACAATACACAAACTGACCTTATTATAACCTGTCATGCTTTCCTCACTTGATATCTCTGTAAACACAGCCTTCCCAGTTTAAAATTATGTGTGTCACATACATGCACTGCACATCAGTCTAGGGAAATATTTATATGAGACATATAAAAGGAAGACCCATTCCTTAACATGAAAAAAATAGCCAAAAATGATGGATAGTGAGAATTTAAAAAGAAATGGACCAAGGAAATAAGCATGTTTTACATTGTTTTATAAGTATGTATAAATGTTCTATCTAACCTCTATGAAAAGAAGCACCACACAAACTAGGTATTGCCCACAAAACTGGAAAACAGATAATGAAAATAGGAAGGGAGTGCTTGGTCCATAGAAGTATGATGTTTGGTATTGAAAGCTTAGGATCTTAGTATGTTAAAAAAGTTGATATTTCATTAAAAGAAATTATCTGTTTCTTATTGTATTTTTTAGGAGGTGATAAGAGCCTCTGCAGCAAAGGTAAGTAGTTTTTACTACCAGGAAGATATCATTAACACAATAGTTTTCATTGTGATGCACACAGAAAGTTGTATATATTGCTAAATGAATAGTTTCTAATAGAATTTTCACAAAAGTAGCTGTTATATATTTTCCTTATTTAAGCTTGAATTTATCAAGGAATTACATAATACTGGAACCTGCAAATTTTGCAAGTAGTTTCATGGTTTTTACGATCTAAAAATATTCAGTGGCTGGGATCTACTTTCAGTAAAGGATCAGTAAAGTCACCAGTACAGTTCCAGTGTGTGTGTGTGTTAAGTTGTATAAACCTTGAAATGTATACAAGCTGCAAATAAATAGCAGTGGGACATTATGCTGATGATGCTTTTGATCATTTGTATACATTTTTCACATCTTTCCCTGTTAAACTACCTAACAAGCCTGTATAAACCTTGCAATGTATAGAAGCTGCTTATAAGTAGCAATGAGACATTATGTTGATGATGCTTTTTATCATTTGTACACATTTTCCATGTCTTTCCCCGTTAAACTACATAACAAGCCTGAGAGATTAGTTATCATTGTAATTTCAGCGTTAGGAAGGAGGAAGCGGAGACTTGTTGAAGGTAAGTGGTTTTTTTACAATACCCTAAAATTGGTCTAAAAATGATGGTATATTTTGTTTGTTAAACAATTTCAAGTAAATTGTTTCCGAGATGCTTTTAGCCCAGCAGCACTTTGCAGTTTACTGGCAAGGTTGTTAGCCTTAAACTCAGTTGTCAAGAAACTAAATTTTTACTTACAAGAGTTGGAGTGACAGCACATGTTCATCCTTCCCTTTTTTCTTCTGTTCTCCGCCACCAAAAGTCAATTGAATAGTTAACAGTCATTCATTTATAAAATGTAATTATACATCACAAAGTGAAAAGGTGAGACATCCATAGGGAAAGAATTAGAATGGTGTGAGTTATGGTCAAAGACTATTTCATATATATCAGTGTAGTGAAGTTTTTGGTTTGTTTGTTTGTTTTTTAATTCAGTAGTCACCTTCTACCCTCTGGAATATAGAAGTGAGCTGCTGTCTCTTCACTCAGGGCATTATGGAGCAAAGTGTCAGAAAATACTAGACTTGCCCCATCATTGAGCTGTCCAGTATCAGTCAGGACCATCACTTTTTTTTTTACCTAATATCACAAGTCAACAGGATATGGAATATAGACAAGGGGAAGGAAGACAGAGGAGAAAAGAGAACAAGCTATATTCTGACTTGGGCTGCAGATGTTCAGGAAACTTGTTCCTGATAGCAGCAATGATTGGTGTGATGATTGTAGCACCAAGATTACTAAATCTTAAGTATGTATATTATATAAAATTAGAGTCAAAACCACTTTATTTTCTGCCTAACAATTCAGAGCTATTTCTCTTTTGTTTGTGGCAAATATGTCATATAATAAATACAGCATATACCTCAGTGCTGTCCAAAAGTTGCATGACTAAAGTGTTCTGCATGTATCTGGCAGGCCTTTATGGAGAACGTCCTCTAGTATTCTGAAAACCCCCCGAGTGGAGGATCATGTTTTTTCCCTTATATCCATCTTGCTTAGTAATAGCAGGAGAAATGCACATTGACAATATGATGATGTATTTGGAAATTAAGAAGATGAACCTACTAAAGTCTTTATTCTCTTTTTTATACCAGTTTTATTGTGATTTAATTTATATGCCCCTCTGTTCATCCTGTTAAAGTGTAAATTCATTGAACTTACCATTTTCATTGAATTGTACATCACTGCTGTCTGATTTTAGAACATTTTCATTGCCCCAGAAAGAAATTCCACATTTCTTAGCCATCATTCCCCATTCCTGATGCACCAGGCAATCATTTGTAACTGGCTTTTTTCACTTAGAGTATTGTTTTCACAGTTCCTCCATATGTAGCAGGCAAGTAAGATGCTGTAGCGTGAATGTATTTTATTTGTTTATCCATTCATCATTTTGTGGACATTTGGGCTACTTCTCCTTGTTGACTGTTAAAAATAATGCCTCTGTGAATATATTTGTATAATTTTTGGGTAGGCATATGATTTCATTTCACCAGTCCTCTGATTGGGCTGGAATTGTGGGTTATAGATCTGGGACCAAAATCTTAGCGTAACTCTGTGTTAACACTTTGTTTAACTTTTCAGAGTGGCTACACTATTAATTCTCCAACAATTAGCGGGGCTCCATTTTCTCTCCTCATCTTTGTCAACACTTATTATTTCCTGCCTTTTTTACTTTAGTTACTGTAGTGTGTGGTAGTTTCTCATTGTGACTTAGATTTGCATTTTCCTAACAGTGATGAACATTTTTGACATATTATTTGGATATCGTTGGACAAACACTTGTTCAATTTTTTTTTTTTTACCATTCTTTAAATATTATTTTTGGTTTTTAGTGTTCACTTTGAAGAGTTCTTCTTGTTCAGGTCTTCTAGCTAGATTTGCAAATGTTTTATCCCATTTTTTAGGTTATCTTTTCACTTTCTTTTAAATCAAAAAAGGTTTTAATTTTTATCAAGTTTAAGTTGCTCATTGTTTCTTCTTTCCCACCCAAATTTTTATATTGTTGAAGATTCACTCTTATTTTCCATTTATATTCTTTATTTAAAAAGACTTATTTATTTATGCACACAGAACTGTGTTACAGGCCAGAGGTGCAGGGGCAGTGAGAAGATTCACCATTGTCAGAGTGGGGAGCAGAATAGGCAGATCAACAAAGTGCACTTACGAGGGGAGCAGCCAGTGAGACAGGAGAGATCTGCTGCATCATGTGGATCACCTCTGGGGTGGAGCAGGGATCAAACTCTTAACAGAAGCTGCTGCAGCCAGCCTCACAGTGATGTACTTCCACAGACTGCACTAGCAGGAAGGGCCCATTTATAGTCTTTAAACAAATATTTATTGAGTGCACGCTGATAAATTTTTTGGTGTTTGGTATGGAACATTGAAGAACATTTTATCATGAGCTACAAACAATAGAAAAGGAAAAATCATTTCATACAATAAGTGATGTGAAGGAAATAAAGTAGATTTCATGGGACAAAGGGAAGGAAATAAAGTAGATTCTGGGCAGAGTCTTCTTTCAGAGGACGGTCCTGGAAGCCTCTCTAAGAGAAGCACCTAGTAAGGAGCTAGTGCTTAAAGTCCTCAACTGGAAGAAAAACTGGCGTGCACGAAGATCAGAAAGAAGACTATCTGCAATGAATACAATTAGCATAGTGCAGTGAGTCTGCCAGCAGGCATGGTATTTCGTGACAAGATTGGAGAGATAATTAGGAGTAGCTCACGTGGACCTCTGCAAGCATGGTATGGAGGGTTGGAAAAAATGTTCCTTCTTCCCCTTCTATGTTCTGTAATCTCTCAAAGAATGAAATTGACAGAGATTAACAGGAGGGAAAAAAGCCATTTAATTACATACATATAAGGGCTCCAAAAAGATAGGAGACTGCAGAGGCTGCTGGGCAGTTGAGGCTTATGTGGCCTCCTGAGACTAGAAGGCTCTGGGGCTTCTATGTGGGCAGGGCAATTATGGGAAAGTGAGCAGAAGAGAGGTTGACTCAACAAAGATTGCCCTTCTGTGTGGCTACACAATAGGTGTAAAAAATGATCTCCGGCAATAATAACATTCTTCTTGGTACAGGCCTCCTTTCTGAGGTAAACTTTCTTCAGAAAGGTAACTTCTGCTTTCAGCACCTCTCCTGTTTCATTTCTCAAAGCAAATCTTAGGCCACAGAGGCAGTTTGGGAATGGCATATTCTGCTACCCTTGAGTGAACAGTGAGGATGCTGCTTTACAGATGTTAAATGTCTGAGGTGTTAACTGGGGAGAATTCAAGAATGAATCTTAATGAGAAAGTAAAAATCTTCCAAGCAGAGACCAGATAGCACATTGTGGCAATACTCCAAGAATTAGGTGATGGAAGCATGGAATAGGATGATATTAAAAGGTAAACAGATATTTTATGAGTTTACTTGAGCAAAAATCAGGTTGAGCAGTGCTGAACCAAAGGTGGTTGAAAGCACTCTACACACAGGAAGGTTTTTTGTTTGTTCGTTTTTTGTAGAAAAGGTGGAAGCAAAGCAAAAAGGTTATACTCAGCTAGAGCTTAAAGCCTAGCTGTCTGCCTGTGGTGGTTGATTTTGACCTTATGGTTTGATTTCGTAACCTAAAGGTAGTTGCAGGCTTAGATTTTAGTTAAGTAGGTCAAAGACTAGCTGCCATGGCATTAGAGCTGCCTCAATCTAATGGCCTTTCTGTTTAATTACTATGACAATGGTAATAAAGAAGATGCAGATTTGGGATATTTTCTGGAAGTAGAATCACGTGATCTATTGATGAATGTGGTTTTAGGTAAAAGAAATAGGAATTGGAAAATGGCTTATTTGTTGTTGCTTTCAGCACATACTCTTGCAGTGCTTTTTAATGACATGAGGAATGCTGGAGTGGAGGGAGCAAATTTTAGAATAGAGTTTTGTATATGATTATATCTACAAAGAAGGCAATGGGTACTTGTTTCTGAGCTCATGGAAGAACCCAAAGGCATCTTTTTCAGAACTGCCAGCTTAGATGAGATTGCCTGGTCTGAGTATAGCTAAATATCTGAACACTGGCTCAGGAGAAGGGTATACATATATATATATATAGGAAGTCAAAAGGCGAGTACAGGAGTGATAAGCTCATATACTACTGAGAGAAAGAGTAAAATGAAGAGAGAAAATTTGACCATTGTATTTGATGGTGTGGTGTCCTTTGGTCACCTTGATGAAAGTCATTTCAGTAAGTAGTAGTTATCAGTGAGTAGTAGAGTCAAAAACACAACTGGAGTGGGTCGAACACAGAATGGGAGCCATTAAAACCAAGGCTGAATATGCAAAGCTTAAATTTCCTTTAACTAAATACTAGTGAAAAAACTAGCTTTGAGAAGGGATTTTTCATCCTTTTGATAGACCAGTGGGTGGAAACAGGATAGCTGGGCAGATAAGTTTGATTAGTTTTCATCTGATTCCTTCCAAGACAATAAATGGAAGTAAAATGATTGTGTGACTCTGAATCACAGTAGCCCTAGACTATCTACATATGAATTTATTATTTACAAGTTTCCTTGCTCTGTGCTTAGAATTGGATTGAAGCACACCAGAATTGGCATTCCCTAGGTTTTATTCCCTTTAGCATTTTTTGATTCCTCACAAATGGAATTAATCTGGTTTTTTTCTCATGTTGTCAGATATTTATGTCTGGCATGCTACATAATTGGGCCTATTCTGTCTTAAATTATTATTAATTTTTCTGTCTTTTCCAAATTAAGTTATTCTTTCAGGAAGGAGCAACTCTCTTTCCTCCTCCTTCTCTCCTTTCCTTTTTAAATTTCACATAACGTTGCCTTGTGTCCTGTCTTTACATGTCTGAGTTTCATTACTTGTCTGTAAGTTGTTTGACTTGAGAGAATTTGATCTTTTTGCTTGTTTATTAATGTCACCTACTCTAGATGAATATAAACATGGGCAAGCTAAAATTTACTTATGTTAAGTAGAATGCTGTAAAGGTAAAGTAGTAATTTATATTACAATCTATCTGTTATGTATTATTCACTGAAAAATAGAAATGTTTATAAAATAGAATTAGAGAAGATAATTTTTAATCTCCTTAAGTTTTTTTTTTTGGTATTTTTAGCATAAAGAAAGATTGGATTTGAATAGAATAGTGGCTTTTAATTATTTAGAGAGGTTTTCCTTCTAATCTTTTTATACACAATTATTTCATCCCCAAACTCACTAGATGCAAATTAAACTTTATCATTTTGATAGTATTTGGAAAACTGGCATGATTATCGGAATAGTATAAGTGGTAATAGGCCACTAGAAGAAATTAACTAGATTTTACTACTGGAAATCCTAGAAAACTGGAAGAAAACTTAGTGTTTTTGAAAAACAAACTTTCCTCCTGTGTGTCCTCTTTATTCTTGTACTTTTCTATACTTGTAACACTTCTGGCACCAGGTACATTGTGGGTTTTTCCACCTAAGCCATTCTGTGACACCAGCTGTGTGCCCTCAGTTATGACTCTGTCCACCTGGAGGTAGTGTCAGGTTGCTCAAGATAAAAAACTCAGTCCCGCAAGATGCCCCCCAACTTCATGTCCAGGTTGTTACCTGTGTTTCTGACCATTCAGCTATAAATTGGAGGTTCCCACCACCCCCTCTATGGGGTTGATTAATGTACTAGAACAAATCATAGACACAGGAAAGTAGTCTACATGTTGATTATCAATTCCTTATAAAAGGCTATGATAAAGAAGAAAATGAACATCAAAATGGTAGGGCAAGGTAAGTGGGGAGAGGTGTGGAGGGCCTTTGCCCTCCCTGGGCATCCACCCTGCCCGCATCTCTACATGTTCACTCCCCCATCCTATTGGAGTTTTTTTTTTTTTTTTTTTAAGATTTATTACTTACGCATACAGAACTGGGGTACAGGTGGTGAGAGGATTCAAAAGAGACAGGTCAGTAGCAGAATGGCTGACGAAGTACACTGCTGAGGGGAGCAGTGGGCAGGTCAGGACAGGTCTGCTGCGCCATGTGGATCACCTCTGGGATGGCGATGAACTCGTGCTGAAGTGGCTTTAGCTTCTTAGTGCTGCACTTTAATCCACTGCACCACCAGGGAGGATCCCCTATTGGAGTTTTTAATTGCAGGTTCATCAGGTAGGTACAATCCATTTTCTGTAATTCATATAAACATTATAGAGTTACTAGTGCCCTCTTGGCAGAATGGGCCAGAAGTTACAAGCTTCTAATCATTGCTTAATGTTTTTGGTGACCAGTCTGTATCCAGGGTTTCACTGAGAATCATGTCATTAGAGCAAAAGACAGTCCTGTCACCTGGGATGTTCTAAGGGACTAAAGAACAAGAATCAAAAATCAAATATCAGAACAAAAAAAAAAAAAAAGCATCTATTTCTCTTATCACTTAGAAAATTGCAAAGGCTTTAGGAGCCGTGTCAAGAAATAGGACTAGAAATATATACAACCATAGTTCCTGACACATGAAAGTTTTCTATTTCACACTCCTGTTTCTAGATTTAAATTTGAGTGTTGGACCATGTTACTTAATGAATTCCTTACTTTCAAGCCCAGTTTTTATGATTTTTACCAGCAAAAAGTTTCTTACATTAAAGAAGTCTGAAGGTTAATATCACCTTACATTTGGATGAGATTTAAAAATACACTGCTTTCGGCCCTCCCAGGTGGCACAGTGGGCTAAAGCACAGCACTAAGAAGCTAAAGCCACTTCTGCATGAGTTCGATCTGCCTGTCCTGGAGGAGATCCACATGGCGTGGCAGACCTCTCCTGACCCGCCCAGTGTACTTTGTCGATCTGCCTGTTCTGCTCCCCACTGTGTCTCTGGTGAATCCTCTTACCCTCCGCATCTCTGGCCTGTACCCTGGTTCTGTAAAATAAATAAATAAATAAATCTTAAAAAAAAAAAATACACTGTTTTCCCATTATTGATCCAGTGAACTTGTAGGCAGTTGTTATTAGTGCTATAACAGCCATTTACAAAAGAATGAGAATGAAAAACTGGCCCTTATTCTCAAAGATGATGGTCTTGTAGGAGGTAATAAAAAAAAAGTGTGTAATGTCTTACCAGAGCTATGTAAATAGAAGATAAGGATCTAGTAGACAAAGGAGTGTAAGTCCTATTGGAAAAGCCTGTTAGGCTTTCACACATTGTCATACTTGAATTAGAGCTTGAAAAAGGAGTTGGCATCCACCAGGAAATACAGTCAGGTGGGGAGCCCATTCCAGGAAATGGGAGTAGTGTGAAACACTTGTCTGGGAACTAGATGCAGCTGTTGTAGACAGAACATAGGAGATGGAGCCATAAGTCTGGAAAACTAGGGTTGGCTGGAGGAGAGCTTTTTACATTGTTAATTTTATAAAAGGCTTGTTTGCCTATGCTAAAAAATGTAAACTTTATCCAAGGAGACAATGGATCATGGGTTTTATGTTGATCAATAAAATTCGCATTTTAGAAAAACCATCCTGGTAGTATTAAGGAAAAAGAATAAAAGAATCAGAGGTGATGCAAGGCAATGAATCGGAGTCAGCTGCAGTTTTCAAGCACTAGGCAAGACCTGTAGCAGAGCTCTGAATATGGAGAGGGAGCAGGCTGGGCCACCACATGGGCTTAGTAACTGGCTTTGTGTTACTACCAGCACCATTCCCATCTTTTTGGCGGGACAACTAGGTGTTGGGGAGTTTTCTGAGGAAACAGTGTATGATTTATTAGCCACAAACTAAAGGTTGTTTTAGTTCTGTCTTGTGGATCAGAAGAGTTTCACATTTAAGAAATATCAATGGCATAGAAGAATAATGGGGAGATATAAAAAGAAATGTTATTGCCCAAGGTAATTTAGTTAGCCACAAACTAAAGGTTAGTTTAGTGCTGTCTTGTGGATCAGAAGAGTTTCATATTTAAGAAATATCAGTGGCATAGAGAATATGGGAAGATATAAAAAGAAATGTTACTGCCCAAGGTAACTCTGTAGTATGAGGGAAGGAGATCTAGCAAATGACACTGATAAGCAGAGGCAGGATAAACAGAAAATGGCATTCCAGAAACAGAAGAGAGGGAACGACAGTGTCAGATGTCTCAGAGGCCTAAATGAATCTACTCTGTTTCATCATCTGAAGTCCAGAGAACTTGGACCTCTGACTGCGTGTTCTAATAAGATGTTTCTGTAGCTGGTGAAAGTGAACTGTTGAGGTAGATAGCATTTGTGTGCTAATTCTAAGGATTTAACTTTTTAGTGAAACTTATGGTATCATGGAGTCAGTGTGAATTTTCATGTTTGCTTTGTTTTTATACTCATTAGAAAGAGCTAACATTATAGCTTGTAGAGTAACAGCCAGTAGAGAAGTGAAAGTAGAATTTGGAAGACCTTTTAGGAAATCCACAAGGCAGCAGATTGTGGGATTCTCTTGAACAGAACACCTGCTCCTTTAACTCTAGATAAAAAGGGGTGGGGGGATAGATGCAAGAGGTCTTTCATTTGGAAAGTGAGAATTTCATTAGTCTTTCATTTGGAAAGTGAAGATTTCAGTCAATTCAAAACCAAATTTTCTTTTTGAAGTCAGAAAATATACTAAAAATAAATGAAGTAAAATTTTGGAGAAATCCAAGGTGGACTGAGGTAAAGTTCACTTTTGCTGGTTTGAACCAGGACTAGGTTTTAATTTTGAGCTTCTCACTGAAATATATACAAAATAAACTTTTGCTTATTTAAATAAACTTGATTCAGATTTTAATTTTGTAATTGGCATGAACTAGGGGAGGTAGGGCTTTTGGTACTTTACCTCATTATTAAGGGTAAAAATTTACCCTTAATAGTAGTATTTCTTCCAAATGCCTCATTTCACTTTTCTGGCTTCAGAGAAATATCTTGAGTCCTAGAAATCATTTTTGAATTTCTCTGTAAGTTAGCTTAGGGTCCTCATTTCTTAGCTTTTACTAACAAGAAATCACCGGAAAGTAAGGTACTTTAGCATTTATGTTAGGAGAATATTAATATACCTGAACTTCAGATACCTTGAATCTTAATTTGCTTCAAGTTTTCCACTTAATTCTTTTTTACTGGGGTTTTAATTTTTACAACAGACATTTGGTTTGCAACAGAGCATTTCCTAGATACTGGAGTTTTGCCATCAGATGTGTCTTCAAATTAAAGTACTATCTGCTTTTTTGTTCAGAGTTAGTAGGAAAAAAGGAACAGCTGTTTAGAAGGAAGGGGATGCATTTGTAAACCTATGTATTTACACAGTATAAGCACCTTTTCAATTTTAATTTAAAGCCAACTTGAAATGTCTTCAAAATTTACAATTTTAAAAACAATCTTACTTCAGGCAAATATAGCACATAATCCAAAATAAACCAAGTAGATTAATTCTAAATAAATAAATATGTATATCTGTATATATAAATGTGTATACACACACACAGTGGTTTTGAAATTTAATCACTAAAAGAGAAACTAGTTGTCAACTTTTTAGTTTTGAGTGTTCAATTTTTGGTTCAGACAGTGACCTTCAGTATGAAAACTACCTCCTAAAGAATTAATAATTTGCATATTTTACACAAAGCTGTAGTATCCTGAAAGATTAAGCAAAATAGTTTTGTGATAAACATGGCAGAAGTTCAAGGTGATTTTTCTTACTTTTCATCTATTATAGATTCCATGAAATGTTAATGCTCCTCCTCTCCCTCCTCTGCCCCCCAGAGTGGATGTATTAAACTGACTTTGACAGACTGTGGTTTTTGCATGAAGCAAGCAGAAAAATGAGTTGTGAAAAAAGGGTAAATTGGTGTAGCATAGACTATCTTAGCCAACCTTTCTGTTGTTGTAAAATTATTAAGCAATTCTTTTCCACAGCATATATTTCAGAAATAGATATTGCTTCACTCTGTTTAATGGTTATTATTTTCTTCCTTTAAAAGAAATAGTGAATATGTGTACGCTAGCTAGCTCATTTCAAATTGCTGTGCTGTTTTCCCAAACCTTAGAAAATGATCTGTCTTTTCTGATAAGTGGAAAGCTTATCACTTCATGAACATTTGATATTCTCTTAAATGTGCCAAGACAGAGCAGAATTGTAAAAATGCCTAAAAGAAGATATAATTGTAGGTTATATTTCCATTTTTTAAAACAAATGTATTTAAAAAGAATGACAAATTTTTCTGTTTGATCAAATATATTTAAGTATCCTTTTCTAGTGCTTCTGATGTTCTCTTGTTTTAGTACAAGTAAATTTCTGAATAGGGAGACGGGGAAGCTGTGTGTTTATGTGTGTTTGTGTACATCTGTTCATCTGTGCTTGTGTGTTCATGTATACTTGTTCTTTTGTACCGATTTAAAAACACATTCTTTGACATGTAATACAACACTTTCAAGAACATAGAAGTAAAACTGAAAAATGATTCCAAAAATAGAAGTGGATTAAATAGTTAAGTGACAAATATATCACTTTGTATCTAGTACTTCCATTTAGAACCATTCTACTCTGCACAATTTACTATATCATATATCTCTAATTACCCTTCCTTCTAGGGATGCTAATAATAATAGCAAACATTTATATAGCACTTCATGGTTTCTTTTTGCCAACATTCAATATTTAATTATTTTCTTACTTACTATGTTGCTTAGTACTTTATGGTTAGCATATCTAGCACTCTAGACTGTCAATTCATATTTATCACCCAGGCACATTGCCATTGAAGAACACACATGCTGATTTCTTTGTTACTTTACATGTCATATGAGTATAAATAGCCAACATGAATTTTGGTGAATGTCCAGCAATGGCTTCTGAGCGAATGTTTTAAGCTGAGGATAATATTTTAAGCATTAATGTGGTGTCAGAACACTTTGAAAATCTCTGTTTTTGTTTGCATGAGATGATGTCATAATGGTTAACTGATAATGTAGTATTTTATCTTATGGTATTGATTTTTTTGCCAAGGATGTAAAATCTCAGCTTCTAAAAGAAGTCAAGCTTTAATCTAAAATAATATGCACTACTATATTTTGAAGAAGAGAAGGATTTACAGCGTTATGTAAATGATGAGTGAAATAAAGGGCATGTAACTACTACTGTTTTTTATAGAACATCAAAAGGGAATTCTAAAATTCTAATATATTGGAAATATTGTGTTTGTTTCAGTCATTTTTTAAAGAGGAGGAGGCTCTCACTCACATATTAGTCCTTCTGTGCCATAAAAAACTACCAGTTAGCATTTTATTAATTCATGTATTATATTTTTTATCAATAAAAACTATTTCAGGTTTTACAAAATTAGATCACATGTATTGTGATGTTGAAATTACAAAATATAAAAACATACAGAATAATTTATTAATAAGAGCAACAGACTAGAGCATTACTGAAATTAGTTCTAAGTTTGCAAGGTACTATTCAAAACTGCAATGTGAACTATTGTTTTCCTGTAATGGCTGTAGTTGTACTATTGCACTACTTATACATTTAATTTCTGTAGTATCTTTTCACTGAGAGAATTGTAATGGGTTTTTATATTAGAGAATATTGTATTTACTAGGAGAAATTTTACTTGTTCATTATTTAAATGATGGTCTTCGACATTGTCTTAAGAATAAGGTTTTTTGATACACTGGAAACTACTTCACTTGGCAAGTTAGGTTACAGCTGTGCTATCTGTGTCAGCATGACATATGTAAACATGACTATTACAGGTGTTCTCTGCAGTTTCTGAAAAGGAATTACTTCACAAAAACCTAGAGAAATGTGCATGTGAAGAGTTTAAAATCTGTCTTCATTGAATACAATCAAGAAGTTACTAATTTTTTTGCATTCCTTTGTATAACTCTTAAGACCACTCTATTTTAAGGTTAATGTCAAATCCATGATAAGCAAACTTGTTTTAGTAAGGCAGACATAGCTTTCATTATTTATGCTTTCAGTAGCTGTGTTCCTTCCTTAATGAAAACTGTTATGCTTTTTAGAACTTAAAACCTCCTACATACAGGTTCATTTCCATTCCTTTTATCCTGTGTCCTTGTTTGCATGAGAGCAAATATTTCTCATCGTTTTTTTTGCATCAGTAACCCAGGAAATTACACTTTAGTTTCTGATTTGCCTTTCCTATTACAGGTCAACAAAAATTTCTCGCTTACTTCAACACCAGTCTCCTCACAACAGTCTAAGTTAAAACAGTCAAACGTGCTGGCCGCTCATCAGACCCAACGTCATTTTGGTTTCACTGAGACTGGTGAGCCCTTTCTTACTTGGACTGTTCTTTTAAATGTTCAGATACTCTAATGAATGTAATTTACTGCAGAAGTATAGTTCATACCACTTATAGTTGTCAGAATTCACACTTGAGGAATTATATCTATTTCTTTTTTTCTTTAAAAATCAAGTTACTGTGAATTTGTCACTTTAACAGTAGGTACTCTCAACCTTATTTTACTGAAATAATTTTCAGCAGCAGACAAATTTAAAAATAGCAAAACGTGATGTTAAATTTGCTTAATTTTCCTTCCAAATATTGGAGCCATAGAATATGAGTAATCCATTTCATAAATCATTTCAAGGAAAATATTTTGGCAAAAGTTGTATACACCTTGCCAGTCATAACCTGTTTCTTCAAAGTTGGCAAGTTAATAAAATATGCAAAGAAGTTAGTTACAAAATCCTACATGAATTGCTGTGTTGAAGTACATTGCAAATTTTTAGACTGATGCTTTAAATTAATTCAAATTAGAATTTCAAAGACTATCAAAGAAAAAGCATCTAGGTGAGAAATATGGGTTTTTATTAGTGATAAATAAGACAACTGAAATAACAATTATCTTAAACAAAGAGACTAAGAAGTAGAAGAATGTTGTGCCCAAAAATGATCAATATAATTTACTTAGAGATTTGGGAGACAGTAATTACTTTTCTACTTTGAAAGTATTTAGATTTTACATATGCAAATTATTTTAATGTTGCTTATATGATAATATTGTTTTATGTTACCCATAATAATTAAGCCAAGAGTAGTTAAGCCAAGAATTCATGTTTAGTTTTGACTGTGTATTTTATTACTCGATTACCTGAAAATTTAAGGATCTTCATTTGAAAACTTAAATGTTTTATATATAATTGAAGTTCAGTCACATAGTGCATATAAAAAATAAAGTGTGTAAATAAAACTTTGTGAGCACAAGGTACTATGTGAGTATAGCACACTTATAAACATGAGTATTTGTTTGCTAGCTTTGAAAATACTTGGAGTTCTAATTGTAAGTCACTATGACAATTTTCTCAAGCCTTGAAAACTGTTTCTAGAATTTCTGTAATCTGCCTTAAATTGGAGCAATAGTAATGGTCATATGTGCAACAGAACACAAGATGTGCTACACTGAGAGACTCTTGGTATCTGTACCATAAGTAGATATTTGGCATAACATTTTCTATGCCATTAGCCTCTTATTTTCTGGACTTGAACTAAATACTTGGTTTGCTTTAAGACCCTGTCATTCACTGAGAGTGGGGAATGGATGGTATTTCCCCATTTTTCTTTCTGCAGAGGTCTAAAATTCTTCTGAGAACAAATTTTTCATTCTACACTTCAGGATTAAAGGCATAACATGTAAATGTCTACTTAAATTAATAGTATATTAATTGAAAATTCATTCAAGTAGTGTCTTAAATTTGTTAACTTACCAAGTGTAAATAATAGATATCACTGTATCCTATAAAGGGAAAGAGCACAGAGGACAGATTGGAAGACCTTTGAAATGGAAAGTGGAATTACTGGATTAAAGGGAAAAGTGGATATGATAAAGGCAGACATTGCAAACCTCATAATTATACAGAAGATTGGGTCCATTAATCTTTAGATTTCTGCAGCCATATTTAGGGTTTGACGTGAGGATATTTATATCATGTATTTCCCCCCATGGGTGAACTTTGCAAGTATTATCTTTAAGCTGTAGGATACATGGTAACTCTATTTCACTTGATTTTGTTTTAGTTATTAATATGCTTGACTTCCTTCATTTTGAGGCATACCCTTCCTATAAAATTTATCGAGCTGTCACTTACAGAATT
This sequence comes from Condylura cristata, assembly GCF_000260355.1. NCBI lineage: Eukaryota > Metazoa > Chordata > Mammalia > Eulipotyphla > Talpidae > Condylura > Condylura cristata. Next base: position 69,904,812 of record NW_004567102.1, on the reverse strand, counting down.
ATACAATTCTGAAAACAGGATGAATAGGCTATTGCATTGACCAAATTAATCCATTTTTTCCATTAAGAAGCCAATCTTTGTGGGCGGGGGAGGGGAATCCTTCACTAGGAAATATCTGAACTAGTTTCTATATTTGGCTTCATTTCTGAATGACTGTGTAATCTTCAGCGATTTATGTAGGCATCAATTTTCTTCCTGCTACTAGTAAATGAAAGGCCTGGGTTTGGTAAGTTTGTGTCTCACTGCAGACTTGGGCCAACCAGATTGGGAGGAGAGGGCACAAAGCAGGAGGGTTCCCAGGGGACTGTAGCAGAGCAGCTGTGGTGCTGCTCCTGGTATGGTACCATACATCCTGTGCTCCTAAATTATATGTAGTGTTGTGAACCAATATCACTGCAGTGATTTTTTAAAAATAATATAATAGTTTATTTTTACATAATTTTGTGCATTTTTCCATCTCAGTTGTAATCCCCATGGGTTTCCCATCACCAAATCACCCATGTGCCATCACCATAGTGCAGTGCACTTCCCTCCCCCCACTGTTCTTGATCCCATTCCCCACTCCACCCCCATAAAATGTCTCTGGTATATAGCTCTTCATTGTTATTATCATTATTTTCTTGCCTGGTCTGTTATACTGCTATGAGTGAAACTATCGGTATTTTTCTTTTTCTTTCTGGCTTATTTCACTAAGGGTGATCTTCTCCAGCTCCATCCATGTTGCTACAAAAGACATGTGTTTATTTTTTTTGTTTGGTTGTGGAGTAAGACTCCATTGTGTATAAGTGCCACATCCTTTTAATCCAGTCATCCACTTTTTGGTACTTGGGCTGTTTTCATGTCTTTCCAATTGTCTATAAGGCAGCAATAAACATAGGGGTGCAGGTGTCTTTTTGAATCAGTGTTTTTGTGTCTTTTGGGTAGATACCTAGGAGTGGGATTGCTGGGTCATATGGAAACTCCATGTTAAGCAGTTTGAGGGACCTCCACACAGTTTTCCATAGTGGTTGTACTAGTTTGCATTCCCACCAGCAGTACTGCAATGATTTTCAAACTTCTGTAATTCTATTAATATTCAAAGCGTTCTAAAAAGTTAAGTGTTCTTTACATATTATGTTAGAATCTGAAGTACAATGAAGATAGGTTGTTTAAAAATTAAAATCTCGTGGGAAAATCTGTCCAAATATTCAAGTCTTACTTGAATGCTTGACTGAGTACAGGATTAAAGAAACTAATGAAAATGGGCCCATTAGCCCTTGTTCTAAGAGGCATAAGGTCGGGAGTTAATTTGACATATAAAAGCAAATTTATATGCTAGAGAACTGTACTCTAAGATGGAATTACGGTCTTTTGTAACTTCTGCTGCCCTTATTCAGGGTGAGTAAAGGAAATGGCTAGAAAAATAAAAATTTCTTCTTTGGTTTCTGTTTCTTAGTTTCTAGACGATACCTTTATTCCTTTTTAAATAATTTTAATGAAGTTTTTCTAAAGCCTTCTCCAGAGGGTTTAAATATTGCAGTCTTAGCCCTGAAGAGGTTTATTGTCTGGATGGGGAATAAAGCGAGCATGCAACAAATTACGTCAATTTGGTGAATTTTAAAAGGATCACTGGGAAATGAAAGGGGTAGGACAACTAAGAGACTTCTTAAATTTCACATGTCCAAATAGAACTCTTATTCCAGACCACTTCCTTCCACCTCTACCTTCTGAACTAAAACCAGTTTTTTCCAAGCCCAGGATTCCCTATAACTTTACCCAGTTTAAGTGAACCTAGGAACTCTTCCTGACCTCTCCTTGTCCTTCTAATTCCTTGCTTCCAACCTTGTCTTTTAGTACATTCTCCTCATTGTAACTAAATGACTCTGTGAAAAATAAATTAGGTCAGGTTACCTTCCTGCTTGAGACTCTTCAGTGGCTCTCTGACACAATTAGAATGAGCCTCAGAATCCTTATCCTCTTTACAAAACCTCCCTTGACCTTGCTTCTGTCTTCATTATTGGTCTTATCAGGTTAGAACTCAAGCAAGTCAAGCAGCAGGTAAGAGCTTGATGTGAACAGTGAGTGATTTGAATCTTAGTTTATTTAGAGGAGATGGTTAGATAGATATATTTTTTTTCAAAAATTTATTTATTTGTGCATACAGAACTGGGGTACAGGCCAGAGGCTCAGGGGCGGCGAGAGGATTCACCAGAGACAGAGTGGGGAGCAGAACAGGCAGATCGACGAAGTACACTGCTGAGGGGAGCAGCGGGCGGGTCAGGAGAGGTCTGCCACGCCATGTGGTCATCTCCAGGGCAGGCAGGGATCGAACTCATGCTGCAGTGGCTTTAGCTTCTCAGTGCTGTGCTTTAACCCGCTGCGCCACCAGGGAGGGCCTAGATAGATAAATTTTAAATGAACTGAATCTGCAACGGTAGATTGGGGGTCACAAGTTTTACCATACTAAGTAATTCATGTTGGTTCTCTAAGTAAAAAGAGAGCTGCCCAAAGCTATGAGGTATTTTGTAAAATTGTATTTTACAAAATACAGTGGGTATCTGTGTGAAGGATAGGTTAGAGAGGGGAGAAAGCTAGATAAAACTCTTAATGAGGGCCCTCCCTGGTGGTGCAGCGGGTTAATACACAGCACTAAGAAGCTTAAGACACTTCCACATGAGTTCGATTCCCGCCTGCCCCGGAGGTGACCACATGGCGTGGCAGACCTCTCCTGGCCCGACCGCTGCTCCTCTCAGCAGTGTACTTCATAGATCTGCCTGTTCTGCTCCCAACTCTGTCTCCGGTGAAGCCTCTCGCAGCCCCTGAGCCTCTGGCCTGTACCCCAGTTCTGTACACACAAATAAATAAATCTTAAAAAAAAAAAACTCTTAATGAATTACTTATTTAAAAAATTGCTTTTTAATCTAGGTTCATAATTGCAAGATCATAAGATAGCTAATTTTGCTAAAATTAAAACTATAAATATTCCCTGAGTACTTTATATAAGTACAATGTTACATCAATTATACTTTAATAAAACTTGGCCATAAAATTTTAACATCTTAGGTTAAGGTGTAGGTAGATCAAATAAATTCCTCACCATGTAGTGAACATGTTAACCCTTCTTCCAAAACTGTTTCCAAACTTTTTTAGAGCAAGGACGAAAATCTACAAAATGATGACAGCACCTGGGTTTATATAGACATATAACCTGCTTTCATTATATCCTTATTTGATCCCTAACAAAACTTCCTGGGAAGTAGGATAAACATTAAGAGCACAGGCAAGTGAAATCTGTTCAGAGCTTCTAGGACCTCAAGGGATTTTCTTCTGCCCCTTTACTGTGCAACTGGGAAGCAGAGGGACTGACTTGTAGTTCACTGCTGGTGGTAGTTGTGAAGGAAAACAGATCTTACTCCTAGCTCAGTATTTCTCATTCTCACTTCACAAACTTCCTGTTGTAGAGAGGGCTAACTTGCAGGAGGAGCAATGAACTGCCTGCCTGGACCATCAGGTAGGTGGTACCTCCTCACTCAGGACCCATTGTCTTCCTACTCTGCCAGCCGGAGCCTGGGTCTCTGGGTGCTGTCTTTGGTACCTTGCTTTAGAGGTCTGAGATATATTGCACAGTAAATGCCTAAGCACCACTACCTATTTGGAACAGAAGTAGTTGCTAAAACTAAGTGTCAGGAAGGTATTTTCTGAAAGTTAATGAACTCTTACTTTTCTTGGAATATAATTCTGTTCGCCAGTTATTAGTTATTCAGTTTTTAGTCAAATCAAGCATTTCTCTATGCAGAAATTTTGCTCTGAAGTTTGTCTGAACCCCAAATTCCATTTAACCAACTCTAGACTCTATTATAGAATTAAATGATAAGATTAAATTAAATCAGTTGCCATTGAAAGCAATCACTGTGGTAGGGGAGGGATATTTAAGTTTGAGTAAGCACTTACTCTGTTGGCAGTGGGGTAGCTGTATTCCTTGCATATAATAGGATTTAATTTATATTTAAAGGACACATTTAGTTTTTATTTACTGTGCCTTTTTAATACCTTGCACTGAAATAAGTTTAAATAGCTAAGTTAAGTCATGCAAAATGAAACAAATCATTATATTAATATGATCTTATTAATCTAATCTTTATATTTTTAAAAATTATAGACAGGGTTTGTTGGAAGATAGGCAGCATGCTATATTTTAAAATAATCAGTAGTTTTTGTCTTCATATCTTTTTTGAATTTGCCACTAGACCATATAAACATAATTGAGACTTGATAGGCAACCTTTTCATCTAATTTTCAACATATCCTAATTAGTCATTATATTTTGTTTAAAAAAATCGTAGCATTATTCCGATGACTTCAATACTGACTGAAATATCTATCAAATAGCAAGTTAATTTTTGTGCTATGCATGTTGAATATTTTAAGTACATTTTCCTTTATTTCACTTTTAAAGTTAGACCAATCTGCACTCATTCCCTTGTTCGGTTCTTAAAAATGTGAGCTATTTTCCCAATAATATTTAATTTTTTGTCTACCAATTGCAGTATTTCAAAAAGTTTTGAACTTTTTTTTGTGGAGAAATGCAAACATTTCAATAACGCCCCGTCTAAAATGTAGACTGGTTCATCATTTCATCTAGATTCCATGATAGCCTTCTATAAGCTATTGTAAAGGTAGATTGCATCTAAGCTTGAAACAAGATGGGTCTTGTATTTCAGAGAAGAAAAGGAAAACATTTTGGCAAAAGCTAAGGATTAGAATGACCTTCAGTAAACACAGGTGATGGCAAAGGGGTTTCCTTTTTAAGTAAGGTAAAAATGAGTTTCAAAGTAGTTTCAAACATCTTGTCAGAATTGGCAGAGTTTTAGGTAATATTCTTAGTGAAATCTATTAATTAAAAGTTTTATTGAATTTCTTTAAAAAAAAGATTTATTTATGCATACAGAACTGGGGTACAGGCCAGAAGTGCAGGGGTGGCGAGAGGATTTACCAGAGACAGAGAGGGGAACAGAACAGGCAGATTGACAAAAGTACACTGCTGAGGGGAGCATGGGTGGGTCAGGAGAGGTCTGCCGCACCATGTGGGTCACCTCCAGGGAAGGCAGGGTTCAAACTCATGCTGAAGTGGCTTTAGCTTCTTAGTGCTGTGCTTTAACCTGCTGCGCCACCAGGGAGAGCCCCAATAAATCTTTTTTTAAAAAGGAGGTGTCAGGGAGGCAAATACAGAATAATAGAATTTTGAAAAACATGCAAAAAGAGACATTAAGCTGAAGTAATTTGTATATATGTATATATACATATTACATATATATACATATTATATATATATATATAAATAGTTTATTTTTACATCATTTTGTGCCTTTTTCCATCTCATTTGCAATCCTCTTGGGCTTCCCATCACCAAATCACCCATGTGCCATCACCATAGTCCAGTGCATTTCCCTCCACCCCTACAAAATGTCTCTGGTATATAGAAGCTGAAGTAATTTTTAGAACAGTAAACATCTCAAGCTTACATAGTCTACTGGAGCTCACTTAAATTTTGAAAGTTTGGTTATTTGGGATTCTTCACATTTGGGTTTTTCTGAACACTAGGGAAGAGATCTTGGATCTTACGGATTTTTTAAAAAAATACTTATTTGTTTAATCATACAGAACTGTGCACAGGCCAGAGGTACAGGGACGGTGAAAGGATTTGCCAGAGACAGAGTGGGAAGCAGAACAGGCAGATTGACGAAGTACACTGCTGAGGGGAGCAGTGGGCAGGTCAGGAGAGGTTTGCTGCGCCATGTGGATCACTTCTGGGGCAGGTGGGGATCGAACTCATGCTGAAGTAACTTTAGCTTCTTAGTGCTGTTCTTAGTGCTGTGCACCAGGGAGGCCCTCTTAAGGAATTTTTAAAAACTTGTTACTATTTACATTTCTCTTCCAAAAGATTGATGTTTTTGTTGTCATTCATGATTAGATTTTTATATTTGGTGCATTATGGGTATACTATACCATTTCATAACCAATATTGGTAGTCTACTACAAATTAACCAGTGTTCTGAGTTAATCCACTACTTGTAACACAAGGTCCAGGATTTCCTGGAATAATAAATGTCATTTGAGTTAGTAAAGTGTTTCTAATCATGTTTATTACTTAAAGTATCTATGTCTACCACTTCCTAACTTTAATATCATTTTATCAATGCTGACATATATTAATATACTTAACAAGTGGTTCTTCATACACAAGACTATGTATTTGATATTAATGTCACCCTTGAGATATTAACCTTCTTCTAATACCTACTCTCTGTGGTAAGAATATGAATGCAAACTTTTTTCCTCATTTAAATATGCTGATCTGACTGCATTTAAATTTGCCTGCAATTTCCTCGCAATTAATTTTGTACGAAGCTATGTTATATGACATTATGTGCCATGTATAGTGCCAACCATATAACCTTGAACCTTTTTACCCCATCTGTTGAAAATAGACAACTTACTTTAAACTTTTTCTCCTTTTCAGTCACTCTCTTTGTATTTGTTTAAAATCTACTAAATTTGCAATATACTGTAACATCAAGCCAGATTTTACAAGTGAAATACTTTTATTTAACAATCAATGAAAAATAAAAAACAACTGATACCATAAACCCTAAGAAACTGAGCTCTTATTGATTTAATTATTAAATGTACATAATTCAATGCTAAAATAGTCAAAATGCTTACCAAATAATTTAATCATCATTTTATGATATTCTGATATTTACCTTTTCCAGAGTTTTCCATTAATATATTAACAATTCTAAACCTGTTTTTATGTATTGAAGGTTTACAGAGGTTATTTGTATGTATCAAATTTGTTTTTAAAAGATCAAATGTAAAATTGTTTAGGTAAAATTAAACAGCTTTTGTAGTATATATATGTGGCTCTGAAATATGAAATCTAATCTCAGGCAAGATATTCAATCTCAAACTTGTACAGTAAGATATATAAGCTAACCACTTTTGTCATTTTTATAACAGAAAGGTCATCATTGCCATGAATGAGCCTGTGTTTTTAGAAGGAAGCTTCTCTGGTTTTCTCTTCTGTCTCATTTCTGATGGTCACATTCATTCTTTCATGTAGAAACTATGGACTCATCTGACTCCTTTTCCTTTTCTAGCTAGTCAGTCACTGAGTCTTCTCATATCTTCTTTCTAAATTTCTCTTAATTCTCCAACTGTTCCTTATGGTATCTTTTCTTGTTTTTTTCCTTTTTCTAATATCAAAATTTTGTGACTGTCAATACATCTTACTGAATATCTACATAGAAGTTCTCTTTCCTGAATGGATGTCACTTCTATATATTTTTAAATCACTTTATAAAGTGATCCTTAGTATCTGCCTTTTTTTTTTTTTTAAATGAAGGACCGGGTGTAAATATTGTACCCCTCTTCTGTTGTGTCAACAATCTATAACCTTGCTATTTTTGCTCGCCTTTTGTGAATTTTGTATATATGACTAAGACACCTTAATGGTAGTTTTTAATTTAAAATTAACAGACAAAATAAATGAGTCCACCCATTGGACTGACAGACTAAATGCCAGAATGAGAATAAGTGGGACAATGGTATCTATCTAGAAGTCTCCACTCCTCCCAAGTGGTTTGCTTATGAATTATTCGTAGATATAAGTCAACCTCCTTTCCCTAATCCATGTTTACTGCTTGCAGCATCCACATTATGTGGGATCTGGTGTCTGTTTGGCTTATAGCATTTTTTCAGATGACCCTTCAATGATTTCTTCCAAGTTTTTTTTTTTTTTTAATGTTACTCCTTATCAAACATGCTGATTCTTTGTTCTTCACGTGTCTTCCAAGTTACATGGTCAGGTGGATCTTACTATTGTAAACCACCATAATGTTTTCAGACAAATGTTTTTGATCATTTTTCCTTTTCTCTAAATTTATTGAATTTCTAATCTGTTTTTCTTTTCAAGCTTACCAATGATCTTTACATTACTAATTCCAATGGTGAGTTCTTTGCCCTTATCTTACTTGACCTATCAATAGTGTTGGACACATTTGATCAGTTCTTAAACATTGGTTTCTGGGACACCACATACTTGGTTTTACTCTTATCTCATTACTCACTACTCTTCATTCTCCATTGCTGGTTCTTCCTCTTTTCTACCATCTCTTATTAGATTGTTCAACTGCAGTCTGATCTTCTTTATTTCTTATATATGTTTGCTTCTTTGGTAATTCATGAGTTTAGGTAAAACCCATATGTCAGTCATTCTTGAATAGTTCTTTTTTAACCCAGACCTCTTTTCAGAAATCTAGACATGCAGAATTCAGAATGGTAGGCTTCTAGTCTCTTATGGCAGTTAAATACCTGAAATGTGGCTGGTGTGACTAAGAAATTAAGTATTTCATTTAAATGTGAATATCCACATGTCATCAGATGCAGTCACATTGGATAGCTCAGAACTATTAAAATCTACCTCAGGCCCTCCCTGGTGGTGCAGCGGGTTAAAGCAGTACTGCACTGAGAAGCTAAAGCCACTTCCGCATGAGTTTGATTCCCGCCTGCCCGGGAGGTGACCACATGGCGTGGCAGACCTCTCCTGACCTGCCCGCTGCTCCCCATCAGCAGTGTACTTCGTAGATCTGCCTGTTCTGCTCCCCATTCTGTCTCTTGTGAAGCTTCTCACTGCCCCTGAGCCTCTGGCCTGTACCCCAGTTCTGTGTGTACAAATAAATAAATCTTAAAAAAAAAAATCTACCTCAATGTTCACCTTCATTGTTTAACACCAAGCAAATCAAGTGTTAAAATAGAGAATTGAATGCCAGTGTCTAAAATTGAATACAAGTAATGCCTTTAATATTAACATTCCTCTAAATGTAATATTGAAGATTTTATATGTCATCATCCTGATTATGCAGATACTAATAACCATCAATATTGATGAACTTAAATAGAGATTATAGAAGTTTCTTATTTTTCTTATTTAAGTACAAACATAATATTTGGAAGCACTTAACAAACAGGTCAGAGATACCTGATTTACATTCAGGTGAGGATTAAATGAAGAATTATAACAACTTTATATGGTTGCCACAGAGTAGGTGATAGGTCAAGTTATAAAGTGGCTAAATTATTTAGTTTAGTTAGATTGTGACCTTAAGCAAGTTATTTCATCTTATAATTTCTCCTTTAAAATAGAAGAGGAGAAACTGTTTATTGCAAGTAAAAGTTTTGACTTGCAATGCAGTAAGAGTTATAAATACTTCTTTATGACTATAGTCAGAACTATTTTAATCACTGAGCTTTCTTATTTTTAATTCATTTAACTTTCCACTAAATTGTAGAAAGAGAAATCACTGTGTTTTTAGAATTAAACTTAATGAATGTCTTATTAAAATCCTTACTATTATAATACATGTTTTTCAAAATACAACGTTTAGGCATGCCAATTAAAACATGTCAATGACAAAATGGTTTTTGGTATTTAATTTTAAAGTGGCAAAACTTAAAGTTTATAACTTTATCAGAACACGGTTTTTTATCATGGTGAAAGTAGTAAGTGATCTGTAACTTGTTGCTATTACTTCAGAGTAAAATGAAACTGTAATCAGCTTGCTCAAAGGTGACTATTAAATGAAGAATTATACCAACTTTATATGGCTGCAACAGACTGGGGATAGGTTAGGTTATAAAGTGGTTAAATTATTTTGACCAGGCATAACTTATTGTTTTCATAGTTTGAGAATAAGACTACATTTAATAATGTGTTTATATTTCTTATAAGATCTGCTTTACTATTTTTGTGATCTCAAACTGCAATTGACAATTTCTTTTTTGTTGTCAAATATACCTCCTTTGAAATTCACACTTGTTCCATTTTTAAGATAATTAAGTATTTAAAATACTGTAGGGAATATTTTCAAATGTGTAGCTTTTAAATATAAATTCATAACTTTTTCTAATAATAAGCAATAAAAGGACTTTTGAAAAAGTGTCACATAAACTCGAAGCCATGATTTAATTAGTAGATATCGTTATTTATTTCTGATATTATAAATAATAAATATTATTATAAATATTATAAATAATAAATCTGCATATCAATGTTGACCACATGTCTGATAAAGAAGTTTGTTTAAAATAAAAGGTCATATTTTATTTCATATTGTTTTATATATTATCCCTTCCCTCTATATACATGGCATTAATATTTTCATGTATTTGACATCATTGTCTTTTCACTCTCTTCCATTCTATGATTTTGTGAAAAGTGATGAATTTTTTAAAAAGTGATAAATTTTTAAATTTAGCACTCAATATTATTCATTGATTTTGCTTTGGGCCAGTATTACTTAAAACCAGAGAACTTCTCATTTGTTGGACAGAGAAAGATGAAATACCATTTATATCATAGAAATAAAATAATTTTGTGATCCCCGTGCCCTATGTAAGTTTGTAAATTCCCATGTCTCACAATTTGTTTAAATTAAGTATATGACAAGAACTATTTTTGTTTTAAAACATGTTGGTTGTGTCTACTAAAGTCTCTGGAAATTTAGAGTCAGATCCTGGAAATTCATGGGGAAGAGAGCTATCTAAAATAAATTCTCATTTACTTTGTCACTTAGGTTATACTTTTTTAAAAAAGATCTCAGATTTCCCTTAGAGTAACTCAGCACAGACTTTTGCATTTGTGGTTTAGTCAGTTTGATCTGTATAGCGAACAGTCCTATGATATCATAGAATTTACTGGTAATGTTTTCTGGAAATGAGCATCCTTCATTTATTGAAACTGTTAACTAACAATGGAAATTAGGGCTGGGAACCAGACCTTCTTGTAATGACAGTGAAGTCAAGATAATATTGATTTGTATTTTCCAGAATTTTAAATGTGTGTTTTTAGGAAGCATTTTCCTTGAATGAAAAGTGAATGAAAATGTAAAGAATCACTCTCTGTGTTGTTCTTAGTCAGCAACTTGTCTATAGATCAGAGAGCAGAGTTGATGACAAATATGGAAACTAAGAAATGACTGAATCGAGTGACTGGTCATTTTTTTAAAATTATTTAAAAGATTTCTGCATTGTAAATGTTCAGTCAGTAAAAAGTAGAACACTGTTTTACTTCAGGCAATTTACTCAAATGCTCTAATTTCAGGCAACTTACTTTTTTAAAAAGATTTATTTATTTATGTATACAGAACTGGGGTACAGGCCAGAGGTTCAGGGACGGTGAGGATTCACCAGAGACAGAGTGGGGAGCAGAACAGGCCGACTGCTGAGGGGAGCAGTAGGCAGGTCCAGAGAGGTCTGCCATGCCATGTGGATCACCTCTGGGGTGGAGATCAAACTCATGCTGAAGTGGCTTTAGCTTCTTAGTGCTGTGCTTTAACCTGCTGCGCCAAGGAGAGCCCGCAAATTACTTTTTTCCTCAATTTTTTCCTATGAAAAATTTTCAACTCTACAAATTCATATAGTAAAAAAAATTGATAATATTTATCTTACTAGTGACTGTACTTTTCAAAATTTATTATCTCTCCTTGTAAAGTAAATTATATTTTATGGTTAGATTTGTTAAAGCAGTCCTCATCTTTTTATATTCTAAAACATCATAGCAGTAGAGTAATAGATGAAAATACTTTTTCCATCATTAAATTCTTCCTCATTTTAATGTTGGGTTTTGTTGTTTAATGCCTACATGCATATACTAAGAGTGTAGAATTCATTCATGCATTCAGTAAGTACCCAATGAGCACTTATTTTATTTCAGTCACTATTACAGATGTTATGAGTGTATTAGTGAACACAACCAGTAAAATTCCACGGCCTTTTTTATCTTACCTTGTAGTGGAGGGAGAATGACCATAAGCAACAAAAATGGAATAAATAACAGACAAGGTAGGGAAGAGGAATTGCATGAATTGGAAATGGCTTAGATTGTAGTTTTAAAGAGAGTGGTGAAGAAGACTTCAGAAAGAATCTCTTGCAGAATTTGGACGGAGAAAGCATGCAACTGTATGAGAGAACAGCATTAACTTAGATCCCGAGTCAGGAATGTGCTTGCTATGCATTTGAGTGGCATAGGTCAGTAGGACTAGAAGGGAAGAAATAGGAAGACAGTGAGGCCAGAGGAGTATTAAATGTAGTAGTAAATAATCAGGAGCTAAATTATACAGAAACAGATATAAATGAAGTGCTATGAAACACCTGCAGTACTGGCATTATGCACTAGAGATGTGTGTCTAAAAGGTGACATGGGTCACATTATACAGTTTGATATTGCTATCGTAAGAAAACTAAACAATGTGTTGGAGAGTCTATATGACATATGGCCAGTAATTCCTCATAGGGAAAGCAGTAATTAAACTATGAGAAGACTAATAATATGTAAATATGTTAAATCATTAATTAGGCATTTAGAATGGTAGTGGTAAGGGACAGAGAAGTAGAAAATGAGGGTAATTAGAGATTCTAATTTTGGTGATTGAGTGGATGACAATCTATTAATATATAGAGAAATAATGGGAATATTGAGTGTGAGATGCCTGAAAGACATGTGGAATAAGCTAATAGCTTCCAATTTCATTTAAGCCTTATTTATTAAATATCTAACTTTGGGTCAAATCTTGTGGCAAGAGATTTGTGCTAAGACCAGACTGCATACTTTGAAATTCAGTCTTGGACCATAAAATATAGGTAAGGAATTAATAACCTATATGTAGTCTTTGAACCTACAGGAGTTAATGAGATAAATTGAAAGATATTACTGAATGAAGATAGACCAATTGATTAAGAACCATTGATATGACTCTTGGTTCAGGGCTTACATATTTCCTATACAAAGAGACAATAAAGAAATTGAGTACATAGGCAAATACAAGAGGTTGACTAATTGATGGATGGTTAGTGATAAAGATATATCGACATGTCCATATTTGTACATTCATCTGTATCCACATATAAATGTGTGTGTATTATACATATATACTTTCACCTCAGGTTTTAGGAGGCAAGATACTAAGTTTTATAAACCAGAACTCATTGTTAGAATACCATATCTTTATCATATAAATAATTATAACACTATGTTTTCCTTTAGAGCTTTAGTTTTATGTTTATTTAAAAGCTATTGAAAATGTATGACAAACAGTATTTTGAACATCAAAGTCAAAATAAAAATTTTGGTACGGATATATCTATCTTGATTGTGATCAGTAGGCCAAGTACAAATCGAAATATTTCTCCTATATTAATTAACTAGTTTAATCCTCTGATCAACCTTTGAGATGCCCACGTTTCTCCTGTACTGAATGAGGAAATGGAGACATAGAGTGGATAAATAACTTGCCAAGGTCACATATTTAATAATTGCCAGATTCAATCTTACAATACGTATAAAGAGACTCTAGAGTCAGGCTTTATTATACTAATAATTTGTTCTTTGAAATGCATTTTTTCTAGTTGTAGAGGCACTAAAATTTATTTAACTATAGAGAATTAGAAATAACACATGCCTCTGTTTTGGGACAGTGCCCAGAAAATTTTTCAGTGAACAGTATAGTTATTGAATGGAACTGTCACTATATAAAATACAAATATATACTATAACTGTTCATCTGTGCATTAATTTTGGAGCTTTCTCTTTTTTTCAGCAAGGTGTCCTAATTATTCAAAGTTAGGGGAGAAATGTTTTTGCTGTTGTGGTTTGCTGTTTGTTTTTAAATAATGCTGAGAAAAATTTTAATGAGAATTTAAACCACATTTAAGTTATGTGGAAGATTTTCTAATGCTTAAAAGCATTGAGATTGTCTTGCCTAATAGATGTCATTAAAAATCTACTAAAGGAAACTTGACTGTAGAATTTAGGCTGTCCCAGGGAGTGAAGTGAATGGGGCACAAAGGGTGATGGCGACCTCGCGGACTTTAGTGGGTGCCTGGCTGCTGGGTGTGGTGTTAGCAACAACATCCGAAGAGGTAACAGCTTATTCCTTCCTTCCAGTCATATGCAGTGTTGTAAACCATTGCTCCCCTAATAAAACATAATAGCAAACAGAAGCCTATTCATTAAATCCTATGATCCTTTACCCAACTTTATTTTGATTTTTTTTTAACCACATAGAAGTTGAAAGAAAATAAAACTAAATTCACATTTGCTTCTTCCCTGTTTAACCATAATACCATTGCCCCAGCTAGGAAAATAGAAAATGATTCTATAATATCATCTAATAAATAGTTCACATTCACATTTTCCTTAATTGTATCTAATATTTCTTAAGCAATTTTATGTTTTCTTGCTATTTTATAACATCAGACTTTTCCTTTGTAATTTGAGTAATCTGTGAGATGATACTTTGAGGTCATGTGAAAACTCCTGTTTCTCAACAGCTTCCTCAGTACTGTCAGACCCAGTGATCATCTTTTACTGACAATAGTGAAGGAGTGCAAAGTGGTTAGTTTCTAATGTTGTTGTTGCTTCTACATTTATTGGATGGTAGTCAAGAAGAATGTTTGTTCTTTCTTGCCAATTTCTTTGAATATCATGAGTTTCTTTTCATTCAGTTTTTTTTTTTAATATTTCTTTACTATTTTCCTTGTGTGGCTCAAATTGTCCCCTAATTTGGCAGAAGAGATCTCTTTACTGCCTACTCTTCTATCTTTTGATAGGAACCAATTAACCTTTGAGTACTTCCTTGCTTTTGATGTCCTAGGTTCACCTTGTACTTTCCTTGCCCCACAGCTGCAGTTGGGCTTTTCCCCAGGAGCCTGATACTATTTAGTGAATAATGAAATTTGAGACTAAACTGTGGTACTAAGAACACATTGCTGTTGGTGTAGGTGCTTCTAGGACCAGTCATGGACATAACTAGAAATCAGTTTTTTAAAATCAGTGATTTGGTGTTTGCATTTTTCAGGTAGATGCCCAGGAGTGGACTTCATATAGGATTTAT
>NW_004567102.1:69725408-69889782 GCF_000260355.1 Condylura cristata | reverse complement strand
AGGAGAAATTGTCATACTTTTCATAATAATTGCACTAACTTAAAATCCTCTTCAGCACTTGTTTCTTCACTTGGATAATAGCCATTCTCACAGGTGTGATCTAATGTTTGTTGATTTGATTTGCATTTGTCTAGTAATGGATAGTGAACATCTTTTCATGTGTCTATAGGCCAGCTCTATGCTCTGCAGATAAGCGTCTATTCATAAATTGCCCATTTTTAAATGTTTTTTTAATTGTTGAGTTTTATGAGGTCTTTGTATGTTTTGGATATAAAACCCTTTTGCACATAGTATGTACAGTATCTCTTCCCTTTCAGTAGGATATGTTTTTGTTTGATGCATTTCATTTTTCTATACAAAAATGAATGTGAATATGAATATGAAACAAAAATGTCTTTTTTGTTTGATGTTGTCCTGTTTATTTTTGCTATGCTTCTCTTGCTATTCAAGTCAGTTCCTAAACATATCCCTAAACATATCCCTAAGGCTGATGTCAAACTGTCTATGTCCTATTTTTTTTTCTATGTATTTTTATGGTTTCGGTCTTATATCTATGTCTTTAATATTGAATTAATTTTTATTTATGATGTTTAATAGTGTTGTAATTTTGTCTTTTTCATGTGACTGTCCAGTTTTCCTAATGCCAGTTTTTAAAAAGACTTCTCTCTCCACTGGAAGTTCTTATCTCCTTTGTTGTAAATTAGTTGCCATTATGTATGTCATTTTATTTCCATTGACCATGTGTTTATTTTTGTTCTAATACCAAATTATGTTAGTTGCTTTGTGGTATAGTTTGAAGTAAGGGGCTGTGAAGCCTCCATATTTGTTTTTCTGTTTTCTCAGAAATACTTTTTTTGCTTAGAGTCATGTACATTCAAGTAAATGTCATGATTTTTAAATTCTACTTCTGTGAAGAATGCCATTGAGAATTTTTGATATGAACGCCATTTCCCATCAGCAAGTGGATAAAGATATGATGTATCCAAACAATGGAAAACCATTCAGTTATGAGATGAAATCCTGCCATTGGCAACAACATGAATAG
Source organism: Condylura cristata (assembly GCF_000260355.1). Taxonomy (NCBI): domain Eukaryota; kingdom Metazoa; phylum Chordata; class Mammalia; order Eulipotyphla; family Talpidae; genus Condylura; species Condylura cristata. The sequence continues at coordinate 69,888,737 of NW_004567102.1, read as the reverse complement.
ACCTAGAGGGTGTTATGGTTAGTCAAATAAACCAGACAAAGATACTGTGTGAATTCAGTTATAAGGGTGTGTATAAGAAAATAAAACAAACAAACAAATAAAAAAGCAGATGAATTGAACAGAAAAAAAATCTTTTGGATTATAATACCAATTTATGGTTTCCAAAATTAAAGAGGGAAGATGGGTGGGTAAAGGGGAACAATTGTATGATGAAGGATAAAAGAAATTGGCCATTTGGTGGCAAATTTGATGTAGTATATATACATGTTGACTCTCAGTGATGCACACCTGAAACTTATATGATATAGTAGTGCAGTGTTACTTCGCTAAATAAATAACATTCTGATCACTAGTACACACAGTTGTTATGGTAGCATATGAATAAGGTGAGTATAGCATAGATTCCAGTTCATTCAGGAGATATTTTAATCAACTCTTGAGGACCTTATTTCAAGCATTTGGATGAAGCCATATTAGATATAAATATCAATAAGACATGAGTTAGATATAAATGTGAATAAAATCAAGACCGAACCACAGGAGCTAGTAAACACATAGATGGGCCTGTAGGGTTTATGACTTAGATATATGGGCTCTGTCATTCTTATTGCTCATTGGCTTGTGAACTTGGGCTGTTACCTATCTTCCAATTTACTTTTCTGAGAATCAGTGTTCCCTTCCTTTAATATGGAGCTATCTTTATTTATTCATTATCTTTAGTTTCTAATAGTTATTGAGTTTTGTTTGGTTTTACTTTAAGAGATTCATTCACTATCCCATTGTCAGTGGCACCATGAGTTAAAAGTTTATTTGGTGGTTACTGAAACTCCATCAATGAGTTAATTTTCATGATTTGTGGTCCTATAGAAGTCTGAGCTTCAGCAAAAAACAAACAAACAAAAAGCAACAACCAGTCTAACCAATAGTTATTGGTTAAATAGTCTATTTAGCAAATGAGTAACTTCTCTAAAGTCTCATTAATCCTAAGTTACAGTGTTAGATCAACAGTTGGCAATGGCTGGACCTGGAAGCAAATTCCTCTAGGTATCCTTTCCTTTTAGGTTTCTTGTGTATGGAGAATATTCCAGACTACTGATTTTACTACAAACATTAAGCTGATAGATATGGGCAGTTCTAAGATTTTACAGCTTTTACTGCCTGAAGCCCTCAGTGAACTCTGTGTACCCCATTTTCTGCTTACCTGTTTGGAAGAGACCAAGAATATTAAATGTAGTAATCCTCTCAGAGATGAAAATTATTACGATAAATATGAGATGAGCTACAAAGTTAGACAAATACTAGAATAAAATTTCCTCGAGAAGAATAGTCAGACTTTGTAAAGGGTTATCAGTCCCCAGAAAGAGTAACTATAACAAAGACAAACTTAGACATGCCCTGATGAAATTCCTGATTGCCTGGATAGTGGGAAAATATCCAAAGGTCTCTACAGAAGAGGAACAGGTTATTTATATTAGAAGAGTTTTAGACTTCTCATCTAAAACTCTAGAAGCTGGCTGATAGTGTAGTAATATTCAGACAACCAAGGTAAAGGGATTCTTATCCATAATTCATTATCAAAAGTATAATGTTTCTGCCAATAAAGGATACATATGTTGATATATAACAGTTTAGAGAGCCGAATGAATTAAGACAGAAACCTCAAGCTATAAGGGAAAACATTAGATTTCTCTTAGGCATAGAGGAAACATTAACTTTTTTTCTTAAAGTATTTTTTGTTTATAAATTCTTAATACTTCACAAATTCTTATGCATTTTCATCCATTTAAACTTACATGTATCAATTTTTATAGCGGAATAGAGAAATAGCAGCCTTCTAAAAGTTTAATCTTAATGTAGAGCAAGGCAATATTGGTAAGTATAATATCTCAGTTGGAGAGAGACTCAGATATTCTGCTTGGTTAAACAATGATATATTTATTGTTGTAAGAATTGGGAAGATAAGCAGTAGCAAAACTGAAACATTGATGGAAATTAAAAATATAAATTCAAGAATAAGTATGCTCTGACCAAAAACAAAACAAGTAGAAAAATTTAAAAGCTATAATTTAACAAAACGGTAATGAATACTGGTAATAACCATGACTTACACTTCAAGAGTGAGAGACCTCACATGACCTCATTAACAAAAAAATCATGAAAGTATAGAAGCAAAAAAAATAAAAATAAAAATTAAGTGAGAACACATCCTGCTTCATGAGGGAATGGAGGCCAGCAATCTCTTTAATACCTGTTAGCATTTGTTAAGATGCAGACATAGGAAGTAGAAGAGCAAGTCTTTTATAGGGAGTGTCTGTGATCAGACAAAAACCAACTGGACTTCTAATGCCAGGTCGACTGGCATGATGAACTGGAATGGGAAAGACTCCAAATGTAAGTCAGTACTCACCACTGTCAATTTTCCACCACAGGAATTTTGTAGCAAAGGCAATGATATGTGAAATTATAGAAGAGGCCAAAAGAGAGTTTCTTTAATCTCTAAAAGCATCCCAAAGTCGTTCTAGAAGGAGGAACTAATAAATTTTGAATCTTTGATACATATATTGATGTTAAATAAATCAATATCCCAGACCAACTCCCTGTCTGAATTAAAAACTTTTCTCTAGCCATAGTTTCTAAAATAAAAAGATGAACCCTTTATGTACAGGTTGTATATGTAGCTAATCTGATTTGTGGTGGGAAATTTTGAGACTTGTGAATAAACAGGAGTAGGTGACCTGTAATTAACACAAAGAACAATCAGTGAAGGAGACTACAGATGATCAAAATGTTAGTTAGCACACAAGAACTTTAACCTTGTACATATGTTAAATGAGGAAACATGGGCTAAATGAGTGAAAAGATGGAGAAATTCAACAGGGAAATGAAAATTTAAAAATAAATAGAAGTGAAGAGTGTGGTAAATAAAACAAAAAAAAATCATTAAGTTGGAGAAGTGGTAGATATTGTGCATTAAAAGAAAAGGGTCAGTGAACTTGGACGGAATAACAAATTATCGCAATAGAAACACTGTGTGTGTGTGTGTGTGTCTGTGTGTGTGTCTGTGTCTGTGTCCGGGTAGGGGCAGAGGGAGAAAGATAACATCAAATGAACTAAATAGTGTTATTAGCTTCCAGAAGGAATAGAGAAAAGAGGCAAAGAAATAATGGGGTTGGTGTTTTATGACTCTAATAAAATATATTTACCTAATAGATATAAAAATGATATAAAAAGCCTAGCAAACACCAAGAAGGATAACTGAAACCACACCTAAGTACATGAAACCTAAAGAGAACATCATAAAGGTAACCAGAGAGGGAAAAATTGCATTGCATGTAGGGCAATAAAAATAAGAGTGATGGCTTCCATCTTATAAGAAACAATTGAATAAAATAACTTAAGTGTTAAAAAAAAGTAACTGTCAACTAAAAATTCAATACCTGGCAAAAAAAACTCCTTCAACCCTGTTTAAGACTTCCCAGTACCCAGTACAAAAAATGTAATTAGTCACCAGTAGATTTATACTACAAGAGATTCCTTAAGGGGTATATGAGAAATAATCACATGTAAAGGTCTAAATCTTTAGAACATATATGTGTATATAAATATACATATATATGTGTATATATATATATATATACATGAAAACTAGTTTTTGAAATTTGCAAAGACTATTGACTGCATAAAACAAATATAAGGATAATATATTGTGGAAGGATATGCTGATGATAATGTAGAATTTATAATGTGGAAGTAAAATATAAGACAACAGGATAAAGGGTGATAAGGATAAATGGGAAAATACTGTTTTAAGTGCAGATATTGCTCATGAAATGAAAAATCTTAATTCAGGTTATACCATAATAATTTGAAGATATATATTATTATTATTATATCTAGATTAACCATTAAAATATATACAAAGATGCATAGCTAAAACTTTAGCTGTTAGCTTACTACAAATGGAATAGTAAAAATATGTTTATTCCAAGAGACTATAGAAAAGGAGGAGGACAGGAACAAAACTAGATGCAATAAAATGGCAAGATGGCATGCTTAAACATGGCCATATCAATAATTGCATTGATATGTAAATAATCTAAGCACTAAAAGCAGAGATTGTCAGATTGGACAACTATAAGATGGACACTATTCTGTATGCTTCTCGATTTATATTCTTGAATGATTTTTTTTAATTGATTACAGATGTTGGATATTCTTGAATCCATTTTTTGCTATTCTAAATTTTAAACAATCCATGATAATTTGATATTTTAGCTATATTCCTGCACAATTAACATGTTTAGTGAACACAAAGTATATTTGGAAAATAAATGAAGACAGCTCGTTTTTCATTTTATTCTTTCCCAGAAAATAAGTGCCTTACTCAATGTGCTCCAGAAAAACAATCAGTAGGATAGAGAGGGAGGGAAGGGGGAGAAAGAGATTCATATTAAGGAATTGTTTTTTATCATTATGTTTTCTGGCAAATTCAAAATCTGCAGAGTAGGGTAGCAGACGGGAGACCAAGAGAGAAGAGTGACAGTTCAAATCTGAAGGCAGTCTGTTGGCAAAATTCCCTCTTTAAGGGAAGGTTGGTCTTTTTCTTAAGGCCGCTCCACTTTATGAGGAGCAATCTGCTTCACTCCCTGTCTGCTGATTTAAGTGTTAATCCCATACCATAAAAATACCTTCACAGAGACCTATAATGTTTGACTAGATACCTGGCACCTAGCTAAGTTGACACTTTAAAAAATAACCACTACAGTAAGCTATTTGTGAGCTTGCACATGGCTTTATACCTTAATATAAGTGATATAAAATACCAAACAAAAATTTTGTAAATAAAACCTGCTTAAAATAGGATCTCAAAATTGGAACGTTATTCCTTAAACGTGTTCTCCTTTGTTCATACTCAAATCTTGAAAAACTTGTATACATGCAAATATGTATGTATTACAAGTGATGTTTCAATTTGTAATCTAAATTTAAAACAAAGATTGTATATTTGGATAATCAACTTAAGAAAATGCTAGTTTTGAACACACCCTTATACCGAAATTGAAATGGCAAAATACGTAGCTTTTTTTTTTTTTTTTTTTGGTAATTTTACAACCTGAGGATTTAGATTTTTTTAATTTATTTTTTTAATTTTGAAGTTACTTTCTTTTTTAAAAAAAAATATTTATTTATGCATACAGAACTGGGGTATAAGCCAAAGGTGTAGGGGCGGTGAGAGGCTTCACCAGAGACAGGTGGGGAGTAGAACAGGCAGATCGACTAAGTACACTGCTGAGGGGAGCAGCAGGCAGGTCAGGAGTGGTCTGCTGCGCCATGTGGTCACCTCCAGGGCAGGTGGGGATTGAACTCATGCTGAAGTAGCTTTAGCTTCTTAGTGCTGTGCTTTAACCCGCTGCGCCACCAGGGAGGGCCCTGAAGTTACTTTCTAATTGGATAAGAATTTTAAATTAGTAATCAGCTGAAGCCATTTTTACAGTGATCAGATTGTAATAGTGAGATGTTACTAATTCTTAAACCCATTGTATAGCAACTCTCACTCAAAAGTCAGTGTGTCTTGCCAGATTGTTCTCAATGGTTGCTGCTAGAGTATGTAGGAGTGTGGAGCCTGAGGATGTAAGGATTTCACTATTTGTTCTGTATGCTTCAGTATTATTAAGAATTTACAATAAGAATTGGCATTGTTTGAATATTTTCTATTATGAATTAACTGAATTTTAAAATATATTTAAAGTCAATCCCAGTGTTAGTTTATGAACAAAAATCTGTCTTTCCATCAAAAATGACCTATAAAACTTTAAGACAAATTACTAAATTGCACTGTAGCATTTCTTCAAAAAATAAAAAAAAAGGACATGTGTTTTACACTTAATCAAAAGCGTAATTTATCCTTTCAAACTTATTTTTTTTATCACTGCCAAATAGGCACTCAGTGGATATCAGTTTGTTGAATGAAGGTAGTAGAGTATATTACACTTCATTGGCTAAAAATAGAGATTCAGAAAATGTTTGCTGGTTTTTCTTTTTTTTTAAATTGTACTATTTTTTTGTTGAGGTTATGTTGGTATACAGCACCATCTATGATTTGGAGGTATAGGTTGACACCTCTTCTGCTGTTTGTTACCACACCAGAACCACCACCAAGGTATGCTTCATCCTCCACCATAAACCATTGGACTCACTCCACATCTTGCCCCCTCCCTCTACCTTCCTACCTGGCAGCCTCAGTTCTGTCTCAGATTTTAGTGTTAGTTTTGGTTGGCTTGTTCTGCTCCCTTTTTTGTTTCTCTGTATTCCACATATTGGTGAAAGCACCTGATATTTGTCTGTCTTCTGATTTATTTCACTTAGCATAATCCTCTTCAGTTTATCCATATTGTGGCAAATGGCAAAATTTCTTTTTTTTATTGTTGGGTAATACTACACTCCTTGTGTGAGTGTGCGTGTGTGTGTTCACACATACATAAGAGAAAACATGTATATATGGGATTCATACACACATACACATCTCATCATTATTTCACTCATATGTCATTCACATTGGTTCCATAATTTGTTGTAAATAGTGCTTCAGTGAACACACCAGTGCATATATCCCTTCAAATTAGTGATTTTTGGTTTTGTTTTTTGTTTGTTTATTTTTTGAATTCTCCATACGGATACCAAGGAATTGCTGCATCATCTGGTAGATCTATTTTTACTATTTGGACAAATCTCTATACTGTTTTCCATAGGAGCTAAACCAAACAACACCCCCACCAACAGTGTACAAGGGTTCCTGTCTCCCCAAACCCTCACCAACACTTACGGTTTCTGGTCTCACTAGTGTGAGGTGGTATCTCACTGTGGTTTTGATTTGATGACAAGTGATGAACATTTTTTTCTTTTGCCTGTTGGCCACCTGTATGTTTTTAGAGAGGTGTCTATTTAGCTTTCTGCCCACTTTTTGACTGGATTATTTCTTTTTGTTGAGTTGCATGAGTTCTTTGTAAACCTTAGGTATCTCCCCTTGTCAGATCTTTAATGTTTAAATATATTTCCTCCCATGTGGTCAGTGTCTTAGTTCTTTCACTGTGCAGAAGTTTTGTAGCTTGGTATAGTTTGTTGCTTTATTGTTGTAGTTAAGTTCCCAAAGATACCATGAAGTCATTGTCATGAAGTATATTGCTTATGTTTTTTCCTATGTATTGATATTTGTTTGCAGGTCTTAAGTCTAAGTCTTTGATCTATTTGAAATTATTTTTGTATGTAGAGTAATATAGTATTCTCATTCCTTCCTTTTGTTTATGGCTGTCCAATTTTTCCAACACCATTTGTTCAAGAGATTTTCCTTTCTCCACCTCGTACTTGTGACTCCTTTGTGATAGATTATTTGCTCACAAAAGTGTAAGTTTATTACTGGGCTCTCAATTATATTACATTGTTTCTATGTCTGTTTTTACTCCAATAAGTACTATTTTGATTACTATAGCTTAATAGTGTTGTTTGAAGTCTGGGAGTGTGATAACTCTTTTTTTTGGTTGTTAAAATTGCTTTGGCTAGTTGGGCTTTTTGTGATTCCATATCAATTACAGTGGTAATTGCTCTATTTCTTTGAAGAATCCCATTGAGTTTTTGATAGGTATTTCATATGTATATTGAATTAATGATATGTAAATATACATATTGTAATAGGTATTTTTCATAGGAATATGTTTATTGATTTGGATAAGAAGGCCATTTTAATAATGTTACTTATTCTAGGCCATGAGCAGGAAATAGTTTTCTTTGAGTTTTTCTCCTTGTTTTTCTATCCCTTTCAATAATATCTCCCAGTTTTTATTGTACAATTCCATCACCTCTTTTGTTATGTTTATTATTAGGTATTTATTTTTAATGTGATAGCAAATGAAATTGTGTCCTTGATTTCTTTCTCATCCAATTCATTGTTGGCATATAGGAATACAACCAATTTTTTTTAATTGATTTTGTAGCCACTTTACTGATTTACTGTTTCTAATAGTTTTTAGTGGAGCCCTTAGGGTTTTCTGTGTATATTATCATGCCATCTGCAAATAGTAATAGTTTTACTTCTTTCCCAGTATGGCTTCCTTTTTTTAATCTTTCTCTTGCTTAAATGCTTTTTCTAGGAATTCTAATACTATGTTGAATGATAGTGATGAAATTGGACAGCCTTGTCTTGTACCTGATCTTAGAGGTAAACCTGTTTCTCAGCATCTAATAAGATATTTAGCTGTAGTTTTGTCCTATGTGGACTTTATTATGCTGAAGTGTGTACTTCTATCTCCATTTATCCATTTATCAAATTTATCAAAAGTGAATAGTGAACTTATCGGTGCTTTTGCTGCTATTGATGTGATAATATGATTTTATCTTTCATTTTGTTGATGTGGTGAGTTACTTTGTTTTTGGAATATGGAATCATCCTTGTATCACTGGAATAAATACCAGTTGATCATGATGTCTGAGCATTTTAATGCATTGTTGAATTCTATTTGCTAAGATTTTGTTGAAGCATTTTGGATCTTTGTTCACCAGGGATATTGGCCTATAGTTTCTTTTATGATGTCCTTGTCTTCTTTTGGTATCGGAGTAATGTTGATGGTTGAGAAATTTTTTCCCCCTTTTAATAAAACAGTAACTACATTGTTTTAAAATCATGTACTTTGTTCATTTTGAATATATGTTTGCAAAGTGGTGAAAATGATTTTATGTTTATCTCAGCTTAATCCCTTATCAAACTTTAAGAAATTTAGTTAAATGCGTGTAAATGAGAGAAACTTGTATTTTGTTACAACTATGAATTTTGGCAGTTGTCACTAACAACACATTGCAGTTCTCATTTATAACCACCTCTCTTGTGACAACATTTAACATAATTTGAACTATTCCAGTGTTCTAATCACTTAATGATCTGATAACCGGGTTATATAAGTGAGACCCTTATCTGTGTCCTTTTTTTACCTTGAGCCACACTTTGAACTAGTATCTTTTTCATAGATGAGATGCAATGTGTTAAATTTTTAGAGGCTGCTTTTTGTAAGAAAATTCAGTAGAGGATATGGGGGGACAAAAAGATAAATCCATACATGATAAAAGAATTTTTTCTCAAGTTTAGCAGTCAATATCATTTTAAAGGAAGGAATCAGGGTAACCTTTTTCTTCACATGCCCCATGGTGATTAAATAGATGACAGAATATGTCATGGTAGGAAGTCAAATGATCAAAGAGAAATTCAAATAGACTTGTTTATTTCTTTTGAGAAAATAAAGCACTGATTCCTTCTGTTGCCTTTTTATGAAATCTTAGTGACCCCCAAGTAAGAAATGAAACTTTTATGGAAGCAATCTAGCAGAGCAGACATAATGGTAGAATTTTAGAGCCCAAGCAGGATATCGACACATCTTGTGCTGTTGCTGGACACAGCACTGGAATGGGAAAGTTGGCTTAACTAACCTTGAGTCTGGTTTCTTAGTAAACTAACCTCTTGGACTGTTTCTGATCAATGAATTCATGGTGAAACTTGAAGGATCCTGCCATCAAAAAGAAGCTTCTTTCCTTGTATATACTGTAGGAATTACATATTACAGACTTAAATGTTTCTAGAATAAAATGGATGCATCCAATAAGCAGATATTTACAGTCTTTTCTTTTCACAGGTATTATCAGCACAGAAAGAAAACCTTATAACCACCATACAGATACAGCACCAATGGTAAGGCAGTCTATTTCTGCAGTGTTATTACTGATAAGAAGCTACAAAGTGATACTGGGGACAGTGACAAAAAATGCAATTATAAGAAATGCTTTAAATCTCCCTTTTGCCAAAGTTGCAGCCATGTTTTTTAATTAATGAAGAATACTACCAATTTTTGCCAAGAGAAAGTAAGATGCACTATCACTTTTACAGATACTTGCTTAAATCAGTGTTATAAACAGAATTTTTTTTTTTTTATTGAGGTAACACTGGTTTACATTATTTATGACTTAGGGAAATAGGTTCACATAGTGTCAGCTGTATTATCACACCACAACCACCACCAAAGCAGCCGAGTTCTTTATTCAAGACTTCTGGGTCCCCTGCCTGCTTTGCTCCTACCTCTCTTCTCTCGTCCCTCACCTTCTAGTAACCTCTATTCTGCAGTCATATTTCTAGGGTTGTTTTGTTTTGTTTTCAATTTAAAAATAGTTTGACTTTTGAGAAATAAAGTAAAGCAGATTTACTTGCATGTTTGTTTGTTTTTTTAAGATTTATTTATTTATTCATATAGAACTGGGGTACAGGCCAGAGATGTGGAGGGCGAGAGGATTCACCAGAGACAGAGCGGGGAGCAGAACAGGCAGATCAATGAAGTACACTGCTGAGGGGAGCAGTGGGCGGGTCAGGAGAGGTCTGCCGCACCATGTGGATCTCCTCCGGGGCAGGTGGGGATCGAACTCATGAGGAAGTGGCTTAAGCTTCTTTGTGCTGTGCTTTAACCCACTGCGCCACCAGGGAGGGCCTACTTGCATGTTTTAATGATGAGTGGTCAGTATGCTGGCATCATTGTTTGGAGTACATGTTTTGCAATGGTGCACACAGGCTATTATGTTTCATTTCTCTTATGTGCTATGTTTTATTATTATAGAAGTGAAATCTTATCTCTTACCCTTCTGTATTGCTCACATACAACAAAAAACATTTCACAATTACAGTATTTATTTACTACATTAAAAGTAATTACAGATGATAATGTAAGAGGAAGACAGGGTTCCCTTTAATCTCTGATAATATTTGTGTGAAACATCAGTTGCTAGAAAGCTTCATAGGAGATAGAGCCTGGAGTATATCTTACTTGACACTAAGTTTAATCTTACTTCTTACCCTCCTATATAATAAATCTTTTTAGTACTCCATATAATTCATCATATCCTATTGTGAGAAAGATTTGATAGTATTTTTTTAAAGAAAGTATAAACTATGTTAAGCTATTTGATTTTATTGACAACAATATTTGTTTACTGACAATAGGAAATTGATTCCATTTCGACTTTGTAATAAATCCAATATGACTGATTCAACATGTTGGTAACTTAATAAGTAGGACTTCAAAAAAAGACTCATATTGAGCAGTTAATTATTAATATAATCATAGAAAGAAACAGTAATAATGTATAATACAGTTACATTATCTGCTAAAAATGTGGCCATAATACTTATAGACTTTATTATTTAATACAAAAAAGGTTAGCAGTTATAGAAAATATAATTTAATATATTTGTATAATATACACAGTCATGAAATTATTTTACAAAATTTTGAAATTTAATTCTTATGGGCAATTCTTAGGCTATTCCTGTGTTTACATATCTTTTATGTACATTCTGAACCTCAGAAAAATGCATCTTGACAAAGTTTTTTTGTTTTTCCCTATGGGATGATTGGTATTTCCACATTAATTAGATGTTGAAATAATAGATGGGATTCTTAAAAAAATCATGAGGAATAATATTTGCAGAGGTACAATCTCAAAGTGATCCTAGTGAAGTAAAGGATCTAAAGTACATGATCTAAAAATACATAAAAATTTAGATATTGGTCTTTTGATTATATATTTCAATTAGATTATTAAAATGATAGAAATGTTACTAGCATTTCTACTCAGTATACTTGTTAATATTGCCACTCCAAGACCATTTGTTTCTGGTTATGACTTGAACCAAGCTTCCTTTCTAATGTGATTTTCTGAGCTCTTTTCCTGCATATTCCATTATGCCTCAGCCTTCATAGCTCCTTGCCTTCCTGACATTTACATTTCACTTTGCCCTTTCTTTATAGTCTTTAGGTAGAATCACAGTTTGCTTGTTATGTAATGTCCTCTGGTCCCTCAACTACAGTTAAGGACTGATTTTCATAGAAATATAATTTTCCTAATTTGTACTTATGTGTCATTATTTCCCTAAAGTGATTTAAGAGAAGGAAATATATAGAGGGGAGAATAGGAAAAATTCTGTAGAAAAGTCTAACAAGGTGGGGTATTTATAAATTCAAAATTTGTACAATATTGGCATGATACTCCTGAAATCTAACAAAAAAATAGAAAGACAAAGGCCAGGGTTTCCGAATGGCTGCAGCGAGGGCTCTGATTTCTTGCAGGTGTTTTAGTCTCCACTCTCCAGCTTACCTTCCAGTGCCTTGTTAGTCCCGCTTTCCTCTAGCCTCAGGTACTGCCATTACTTCGGAGTTAGGGGTATGTAAATACTAGTTACAGCAAGTGAGGGAAAGGAGGAATGAGACATTCTTAAGCTTCCATAAAAGAGAAAGTTATGTTCTTAACATTTCATGTTAGAATTTTGAATGAACTTTCCAGTTAACATATGGTTATAGAGGATGTCGTGGTTGGTGGCGTGTAGTGTAATTCACGGACCATCAGGTAACTAAGGGCAGGCCTGAGAACTGTCTCTGCCCCTTTGCCCAGTGTTCTACCATATTTTCAAACTACTGATTTGTCATTTGCTAACATAAGTATATAATTTGGGGAATATACAGTCTCCCACCTCAGAGTGTGCATATGCTTCCCTCACCCTCCCAAAGCTCCCTGGATAAAATAAAACTGTGTTACCCCTCCTCTCCTGCTTTACTCTGGTAATGCCTCTATTTTCCCTCAGTCTATGAACCATTTCTGTTTTCTTTGCCAGTTTGTTTTCTTTATTTATATTTCACTAATGAGTGAAACCATTTGTAATGGTCATTTACTTTCTAAATTTTTCACTTAGCATAATCCCCTCAAAATCACATGTTCTCCCAGTTGGGAGAAATATTTTTTTTCTTTAAATAGCTGGATAAAATTCCATTGAATATTTATACAACAATTTCTTTATCCAGTCTGTCAATGGACATTTAAGTTGGTTGCATCTTGGCTTTTTGTGAATAATGCTGCTGAGAACATTCATAAGTCTTTTCGTGCCCCGTGGGTGAATATCCAGGAGTGGTGTTGTGTTGCGGGATCAATACAGCTCCGTGGGCTTTAGTCGTTTAGGAAGCTCCATACCGTTTTCTATGTAGACTGTATCATTTTATATTCCTACCAACAGTGCATCAGACTGGCTCATTCTTCTCCACAACCTCACCAATGTTTGTTGTTTCCAATCTTTTTGATATGGATCATTCTCATGGTGATATGATATCTCATTGTGGTTTTGATTTGCATTTCTCTTATAGTAAATGATATTGAACATTTTTTCAATTGTTCTATGGCCATCATTGTTTTTCTTGGAGAAGTGTATACTTAATTCTTCTACCTGTTTTTTTAATTAGATATTTTACTGATGTTGAGTTGTATAAGTTCTTCGTACAGTTTGAAAATTAACTCCTTATCTGACATGTCTCACCCTCTTTTTGTTACTTGCTTCCTGTTTTTTCATTGATTACATGACCTTCAGATTTTTTGTTGGTAATATTTTTTTTTCTTTTTGACATACACTTTTTTTGATAGAAAGTAAGCAAGAATGTCTCCTTGTGGAATGGCCCTATTCCATCAAAAATAATCAAATCTTTATTTTATAGCTGGCTATAATCACTACTCATTTTTTTACAGGCTGAGCCCTTTAGCTTGCTCATTTCTAAGAAAATGTTTTCAGGTTTGTTTTTTTTTAATAAATATAATAAAGATTATGTTATTTGATTCTTATTTTGAAATCTCAGGTGTCTTAAGACAGTTGCCAGGGTTTTAGTTATTTGAACATAACCTTTTCCCTTTAAAACATTTTGAAAGTTGATGATCATTTGCCTCCTCATGTTCAGTACTGCAGAAGAAACATTAGATATCAGCTTGATGGTTATTCTTTTGTCTAAGAAGCTTATTTTGCCTGTTCATATGTTATTGAGATTCTCTTATTTTCTTTAAAGCTAATGTAGAGTTCAGATTTGATGGTTAAATGTGTGTCTTTCTTTTCACTGACTCTTGTGCTGAATGGTATTTACATAGATACTTCATTAATAGAGCAAAACCAACTAAGACATCAAACACTTCGATTAAATGAAAGTAATTAGATCATGCCCCTTTAAGAACTAGTTGCTACACCTGCTTATAGCCTATAGCAAGCGAAGGGTAATAGACTCAAACTAATCGGAGGCCATTCTCTGAACTCTGAGAGGCAGGTGTAAAAGTTAGTTAATGGTTAAGTCAGCATCACATCCATATTTACTTTAAATGGAGGACTTTATTTGCAAATCAAAGGGAAAGAGCAGCTAGCATAAGGGAGTCTCCCTCCCACATGTTTGGTCTTTTCTTATTTGATGTCATTACCTGAGAAACATAAGTTAAAACATACCTGTATTTTCATGTATAATCACATGCACAGCATTTACCATAACTTTTCATATCTTCTCATAGAAAAAAAACATAGTAAATCATACAGAATATATAAAGAATTTGTAGTAATTTGGAAACAATTTTTTTTAATCTCCAGTGAAAACTGATATAATGAAAGTCAAATAACATCAGTTAGCCCATTATGATCAACCACTGATTTTTATAAAGTGTCTGCATTCCAAATAACACTATTATTACTTCTGATTTTATTCAATGCTTTATAACCCCTATTAAAGAGCTAAAGCTTTCTTTTAATAAATGAATTTTAGACCATTTATAAAATTATAGATTGTATTTTTACAGAAGCTTACACATATATCACACAGATTAAAATAAAATTCAGGTTGGTGCATCAGAATTATCCCAGATGGTATTACATGATGTATTACATGAATAATAAGTATTACATGATTTATTTGGAATTAAAATATACTAAGCTGATTGAAAATTATAATGTTGATTCATTATTCCATATAGTTACAAGACCAAGTTAATAACCTGTTCATTTTTTCTGCACTTATTCTCTTTCTGGTTTTTCAAGGTGCTGATTAGTAGATTTTGTCACATAATTCTTTGCATTAGTAAATGATTGTTTTAGAGTATTTTATTATGCTAAAAATATATCTAAAATATTTGGGCTACTGTTTACCTTCAGCACTTAGCCTTGTTCTTAAATGTCTTACCTTTAATTATTCAAATTAAATTTTATTTTGAAGGTCTTAAATTATATGATATCTGTACTTTTCTACATTTTGAGTTCTTTTGTTGCTAGATTACTTCACTGTTAGTCCAGTTATTGAGATTACTATTTGTTACATTATGGGAGAGAGAGATAACAATATGATTGTTTTCATTTTAACACAATATTTGGGGTAACTTGTTTATTAATAAGTATGTAAGTTAAAGAGAGATGTCTTTGATCCAAAGGAAGCTCTTATTTTTTGTAATCTATAGAATTTTCCAGGAATTCACAGTATGTAAACTGGAGGGAATGTACCCCTATAAAATTCATAAAATAGGACCTATGACCAATTTCTTCCTGTAAATAATTACAGGGTGGAGAGGGAACTGATAAACTATAGGCTTTTATAACTTAAGTCATAAAAGTATATGTTTTCACCTATCAATAAAGTAACAATTCAGAGCAGTTCTATTGAGATTTCCATATAAAGGCAAAATAGACACCTATCAGGCTACCGATGACTTGTCTATAATTGTTATTCTTAAGTGTCTGAACAGAAGTTTTTTCTCTAGTCATTATCAGTTATGAAGCTATGTTGATATTTTTCCATTTGCATAGTCCACTGAGATATATTTCCCCCTGAGTTTTCTCCCTATTCCTTTTTGAATTTGCTAAGGTTTTCTACCAGAGAAACTATTTGAATTCTGAGAATTTCATATTGCTGGAGGACTGTTACATAATAGTGGCATAATGTGAATTTATTTTCTAAATGATCAGCAAACAGTGTATATATAGAGTGCATCACATAGTACTGTCCCAAGCACTAGGTGGGTGCAGGGGTGGAATGAGGGTAGTAGAAATGCAACAAAATATAAAATTCACTTTCTTCTTTGAGTATTTTTTATGTGTGTTTAATTAGAAAAGTGAGGCGTAAACAGTTAAATTCCAAATACAACATTAAAAAAGTTTAATGCAGTGTGGGACAGATGTCATTAAGGCAGTTACTTCCCAAGTACAATAGCTTTTCTCTATCCTCTGTAAGTTCTAGGTAACTACAACATTTTAATTATTTTTTATTTGGAGGTTACATTTTTGCTCTCCCATACCTGCATACCATGTTTTACCTACTTACTCCCCGTCAAACCCCCGATCCAATATCTCCTCTGCCCTCCTTGATCACCCCTTATTTCATCCCCCATGCAACTTAAGCAAAAATGCTTAATGAAACCAGTTTTACTAAAGGCTAATTGATATAAACAGAAGTTAATTTCTTATGGCATATTTCTGGTCACAAAAAAAAAAAAAAAAAAAGCCCAAACTTCCCAAAAAATACCCAGAATATTTGTAATGGTAAACACTAATTCTTGGATTCAACCCTGAATTGGATGCCCTTGTTGGACAGCATTTCACACCCACCACCACATTCACTCAGAATGGGACAAATGAGACACACTAGCTGTTTTTACTGTTCCAAGTGAACACATAAAAAGCAGAAAAACTAAGCAAATTCTGACAGTCATCACATACATGTTCACTCACATCTCTCATTCTTCCTTTTTTCATAGTTCACTTAAAATTCACTCCCATATTTTATACATATGACAGTCATGTCCTCCAAGTCAAATAGTAACTATTCATTACCAGAATCGCTGTGGGGAATTTCGTGCTGCATAAGTAGTGAGCATGTAGTTGTCATCAGCAAGTCATAAACCGAAGGACTAAATCTCTCTATCTTCATAAAACCAATGCTTGGTGAAATGATACCAAGCAATAGGATATGGTTTCTAGATATCAGCACAATTTAGTTAACAGATAGGGTTAGGAGAGCATGTGTGCTACAGTGGGAAAGAGGGAAAAATTGGCCAGGCTTCCTAATGCTTTCTGCAAAGAACACATAGAAATCTTGTTTGTCCAATCAAGCTCTTTCTGTATTTTTCCTAAAACAAGAAAAGGTATTTTCAGTTATACAGTGTGGCAAAGCTTGAGAAATCAGCTAAGCAAAATCATGCGTCAATTCAATAGTATAATTATTTTTAAATAGTACACCTTACAGCTAGAATACCAAAGAAATTACAGTTATTCCATTTAAGATGCAAGTTGCGGTATACCTATTTTGTTACATTACAAACACTTAGGTCCCAAAGACTTATTCCACAGGAATTGTTTCAATAATTTTTCTTCTGAAAGCCATGAAAAGAATAAATTCAAGAAGGGAGACTGTGCCTCAGTAGCTTAAACTAAGAAGACAGGAACTCTGTAAAATGCCATAAATTGACATGATGGTGTGCTCTGCTAAGATATTTGCTTTGCCCCAACCTGTTTCTTTCTAACACTTATAAGTTAAGTGCAGTCTATGTACTTGTAATACACATTAGTTTGTGTGCGGTTACAAATGGGTAAATGATGTCAGCATAAGTGCAGTTTTTGTTTTTGTTTTTTGTTTTTTTGTTTTTTTGCATTTGGAGCAATCAGAGGGAAACTCAAAATTGAATGAAAAGACAATCAGTTTATCAAAAAGCTGAATTGCCTTTTCTCTAGTGGCTCATTTATGAAGTAGCTTCAGGAAATGCTAGGAAAGATGAAGAGGCTGCAATAATTATTTCCCCTAACTTAAAAAAATAATGTTTTATGGATGAAGATATCTAAAACCTAGGTTGGAGTTTTAATTTTGATAAAATGATCTTTATTTCAAGGACCTGCATTTCAAAGGTGGTCTCATGGGTACTAGATTGTAAGAAGACAGAGAGGATCAGGATTACCTAATGGGAATTCTAGGTACAAGTGTCAGCAGAAATGTAATACTGAGGGCCCTCATTGGTGGCGCAGTGGGTTAAGCCTCAGCACTATGAAGCTATCCTCAGCCACTGCAGCACGAAATCAATCCCCGGCCAGGGAGCTGACCCACATGGCTCAGCAGGCTTGTCCTGTCTCGCCTACTACTCTCCTCAGCAGTGTATTTTAGTACATCTACCTGCCTGTTCCGCTCCCCACTCTGTCTCTGGTGAATCCTCACACACACACACCCCAACAAGCTTTGGCCTGTGCCCAGTTCTTGTATGCATGAATAAATAAAGCTATTTTTTAAAAAAATGTAATACTGATTTCATACTTTGATTAGGATTGTTTTTATAGCACCCTACTCACAAGGTTCCATAGCTAAAAACAGTATGTAAAAGACTTTTCCCATAAGCCCATTATATTTAGTGTCCAGTTTTACCAAAAAAAAAAAAAAAATGTGAGGCTTTCTCACACAAAATCAGTACATAATTATGGACTTTCATTTTCCCCGTAAAATGTATACTCTTAAGAGAGGGATTTTGCATGTCTTGTTCAGTATTAAAATCTACATTAATGCATTATTAATAATTATTATGTTGCTGATATTCATAATGAATCCCCAAGAGTAGGTTAATCATAAATATATCAAAGTATCATTTAACATATTAATACTTTCTTGTGAACATTAATGTCATTTATGTGTTGAATTATTACTGTTACCAGTGTATTTTTTTAAAGATTATATTTATTTCTGCATAGAAGAACTGAGGTTTGGCCAGAGGTGCATAGGGTGAGGTGCAGTAAGGGGATTCACCAGAGAGTGAGAACAGAGGCAGAGTCAGAACAGAACAGGCAGAGTCACTGAAATACACTGCTGAGGGTAGCAGCGTGCGAAACAGAGGTCTTCTGCGCCAAGTAGGTCAGGTCCTTGGCCAGGATGAAACTCGGGCCATTCTGGTGGACTTTTCCTTCATCAAGGTGGTGATGCTGAAACTTAATTCCTAGGTCACTGTGGAAGATACATCCATTGTATTTTTATTACACCTTTCACCTGTATAACTCTTAGGTTGATATTATTTCCATTTTATAACTTATGAAACTGAAACACCAAAAAGAAAAAAGTTTTGCCTCAGAACACACCAAGAGGTGCTTTTTCTTTTTAATGAACGTGTTATGAAGGAGCCTCTGGAGTTCTTGATAGTTCCATCAGGCTTTATTACCTACCAGTAGTACAATACTGTGATATGAAAGTGTTGAGACATTTCTTACCTCTGCACAGTTCTAGTTATTTAATGTCAACATGAGAAAGATGTCGTTGACTACTAAAGAAAGTAATTGTGGATTTTTTTTACTTACAAGTCATTTGTTTGGGGGCATTATTACTTATAGACAGTTTTTCAATGTCATGTTGCATTGTGTTTTAACAAAGAATTTACTTACATGTCTCAACATAAGATTTGTTGACAACTTAATGCTTTCCTTCTAGTCAATATCTAACTTGATCCCCATAAGGAAGTATCAAATAAGCCATATCAGAAACCAAAGCATGAGTTGATCATGTCATGAAAGGAAGGAAGCAACTGTTTTGAAAAGAAAAAATTCAGCATTCATTACCTTATGGAATATTATTTTCCACATGGGAGAAACAGTCAAGTTATCAAACTAATACTGTTTCCTGCCTAGATTGATAATTACTGTTCACTGATACTGGTGTTCATCAGTTTTTTGTTTTTTGGTTTTTTCCTTGATAAATATGTAAAGTTCACCCAGTTTTTTCTTGCTATGATCTTCTTTTTTTTTTACAGAAAGTTTTACTTATGTATGCATACAAGAGTTGTGGTACAGTCCAGAAGTGGGGTGGTGGTGGTGAGAGAATTCACCAGAGACAGAGTGGGGAACAGAATAGGCTAACTGACTGAAATATACTGTGAAGGGCAGCAGTGGGTGAGACAGGAGAGGTCTGCTGCACCATGTGAGTCAGTTCCCTGGCTGGGGATCGAACCTGTGCTTCAGTGGCTGCGGATAGTTTCATAGCACTGCACTTTAACCCTTGGGGTTTAACCCTTGCAGAGGACCCTGTGATATTCTTTATTTTGCCATCATCTAAGTGGTCCCAGAGATGTCTCTGGCAGTGATAGCAACACAGTGGTCAATAGCACAGACACCACTTAGATAACCACTTAAATGGGTCACAGATTAATTTGATGTGTAAAGATTAAGTGAGATAAATCCCTAGAGGAAATGAAGCTTCATAAAGTTTTCTTAACCATCACTGGCTGGTTCTCTGAGGGCACTTTCTGGATTTAGAGCTTAAATCGAGGTATAAATTTGTATTTTCAGAAATGGAATTGGATCTAATAGATCTGTATTTTGTTTTGAAAATATAGTCATGCTTATGGCTGTGAATTTCTATGGAAGTCTTTTTACTGCAAAATAATTCCTCTCTCACAGTTCAAAGACAGTTGGGATTTGAATAATAATTCAAATAATTATATATGTAACAGCTAGTGCACACTGTGAGCCAGGCACTGTGAGTTTTTATGTAGGTTATCTCACTTGACTGTCATAATAATGCTATAAAGGTGTCATTATCATTTGCTAGTGGAGAAACTGAAATATACAAGATCTTTAAGAGTATTCCAGAAACATTTAAATTGAATGTGTTGATGCACTCTGCTAGATGAGTCAAAAATTCTTATGCCCTTAAAGCAAAATCAAACTTTCATGTCATCAGTAGCACAAGGGAGATTCTATAAAAACTGGGAGCAGATCAAGTGATATTAATAGAAGTTAACACTCACAGTTTATAGTTTTAAAAGCCCTGCCTTGTACAGCATGTTATCTCATCTGATCTTTGTATCATCATTATAACTTCTAGTAGGATTAGCCAGGGATTAGCTACTGGAAAGGCTGACCAGAATGACAGCTACAAAGGGCCACAAGGGCCTTGGCGTGGTGAGGGAATATAGCCAAATACACATTCCTCCCTCTTTAAAAATCTACCACAGGAGTTACCTAAGAAAGCCAATTTCTGATTTTTTTCTGGGAAACATCCTACCCACCTACCAGGAATCTTTTTTTTTTCTTTTTAAGATTTATTTATTTGTGCATACCGAACTGGGGTACAGGCCAGAGGCTCAGGGGCGGCGAGAGCCTTCACCAGAGACAGAGTAGGGAGCAGAACAGGCAGATGGACGAAGTTTACTGCTGAGGGGAGCAGCGGGCGGGTCAGGAGAGGTCTGCCAAGCCATGTGGTCACCTCCAGGGCAGGTGGGAATTGAACTCATGCGGAAGTAGCTTTAGCTTCTTAGTGCTGTGCTTTAACCCGCTGCGCCACCAGGGAGGGCCCCAAGAATCTTTTAATGATAGTCAGCACCCCAAAAAGAAATCCTGTACTCATTAGTTCATCACATCTCCCTCCATTTCATTACCTTCTCTCCCTACCACCTGGCAAATACATTTTATATTCTGTCTCGCAGGTTTTTCGTATCCTGGACATTTACTGTTAATGAAATTTGATAATATGCTTTTAGTTTCTTTCATTTAGCATGTTTTCAGAGTTCATCCTTTTATTTATAACTGTATACTTTTCTATTATATGGATATATACCACATTTTATTTATCCATTTATTCTTTGATGAGCATTTGGATTGGAAGAGAACCATAGCTAATTCCTGGGAATAGGGTCATCACTATTCTAATAGCTGTGCGGTGTGTTGAAAACTAGTAAGTAGCAGAGAGTAATCTGGATGTGAGAAGGGGATCTTGGGGTTTGGTGGGAAGAAAGGGGCCCAGAAGCTGTGGTTTTGCTTGTACACTGGCAGAGTCACCTGTGACCTTGAGAAAGGAAATTATAAACACCTGCTACACTTCAAACTATGCCACCCACATGCCACAGACAGCTGTTTGGAGAACAAGTGTGTAGGAATAAGAAGGTAATTATGAGTATCTCCCAAGAATGAGGTGATTTGGCTTCATCCTTTTAAGCTTGAGACCTACTTCTAAGACTCATTATATACAATTTAAGTTTCAGATGTTGCTTCCGTATGATCGACTTCTCAGTTGATGTGTCTAATCTTAATTATTCTTTCCTTTCTCTCCATCCACTGGAATAATCATAATAAATGCTTAGACTGATAACCATTTGATAACCCAAAAAACCTAAAAATAAGTAAAGCTCAACATTCTTGTCTTCTCTGGGAACTTCAAGCGCTTCTTTGCCTTAATTTGCTTTCCCTGGCACTACCAGCTGCTCAATTCTTACCAATAAAACCGTGATAATATAGAAATCTTCGTCGATTTTACTGTGGCCCATATGTATGCTTTCTCCTTCCGTTACAGTTCGTAGTCTAATCTTTCATGTCTATTTCATGTCCAGATTTTCAGGGCTCCCTTTTATGACATGTGGAGCTTTGGTCTTCTCTGTAGTTTTGCTTGCATCTGTTGCTTTATTTATATAATCAACTTCACCTCCCATAACCATAACTTCTATGGTCTTTTTATAATAACTTTATTTTGATATAAATCATGTAAAATTTGCCCCCTTAAAGTACACCATTGTGTTTTTGCAACCATCACTACTCCAACTTTAAAACATAGTTAGCACCCCAAAAAGAAACCCCGTACTCATTAGTTCATCACTTCTCCTTCCATTTCATTGCCTTCTCTCCCTATCTCCTGGTAAATACATTTTATATTCTGTCTCACAAGTTTTTCGTATACTGAACATTTACCATTAATGCAATTTGATAATACGCTTTTAGTTTCTTTCATTTCGCATGTTTTCAGAGTTCATCCTTTATGTATGCATCCAAACTTCATTACTTTTATTTATAACTGTATACTTTTCTATTATAAGGATATATACCACACTTTATTTATCCATTTATGCTTTGATGAGCATTTGGATTGCTTCTATTTTTAGCTATTATGAATCATGTGAATATTAACATGTAAGTTTTTTGGACATATGTTTTCAGTTCCGTTGGCTGTATATTTAGTAATAGAATTGCTGTGTCATTTGGTATCTGTTTCATTTTGAGGAACTACCAAAATGTTCTTGAAAGTGGCTGAACCATTGACTATCCCACCGGCCATGTATAAGAATTTCATGGTTTCTCTGTATCCTCACCCACACTTGGTAGTGTCCTTTTTTCTTATAATCATCCTAATGGTGGAAACTGGTATCTTGTGATTTTAATTTGCATTTTCTTTAATAATTCATGATGTGAACATCTTTTGAAGTGTTATTTGTTACCTTTTTTGGTGAATATTTTCAAAATTTTTCCCCAGTCTAATGAGCCAGTTATTTTGTATTCTATAATTATGTAAATCAGATTTTTAATGAACATCTGTTATAGATCGATAGATAGATAGATAGATAGATAGATAGATAGATAGATAGATAGATAGAAAGCAAAGTATAAACCAAATGTAGAAATAACTTTTGTTTCTAGAAGTGGAGATGAAGTTATAAACCTATATAACTCTAGATAGCTCGAAGAACTTCAGGTGTTTAGTAATAATAATTATACTTAACACTTACTGAATATTCACCCTGTGCCAGGCATACAGTAGCTACACATATACTATTTGAAAATTAGTTCTATAATTATGTAAATTATATAAATAGGATATAAACATATTTATCTAATTGAGTCACACTATTAACATCACTTATTAAAGTTTTCTTTATTTATAAAAAGCCCAATTTACATATCTTCTCTTTTGTCTCTGTACTTTGATGTCACACCTAAACAACCATTGTCTGATCCAAGATCATAATGATTTGACTCCTATATCTTCTTAAGAGAGTTTAATATACTTAGCTCTTTTTAGTCCTATATTTTATTTTTAATTAATTTTTATATTGTGAGCTGGGATGCACCTTTATTTTTTTACATGTGGCTATTTGGTTGTCCCAGCACCATTATGAGAAATACTATCCTTTGCTCCATTTAATAATAGTCTTGGAGTCCTCGTCAGAAGTCTGTGTATGGACTCTAAATGCCATTGTATTGATCCATAGGCCTGTCTTTATATTTTACTCACTGTAGTGTTGTAGTAAGTTTTAAAATCAATCAGTATATGTCCCCCAAGTTTGTTCTTTTTTATGATTCAGTTTATTCTGGGTTTCTTGCTTTTCCGTACAAATCGTAGATCACTTTCTGAATTTATTTGTTTCAAGAAGCCCTCCCCTCCCCATGTGTCACTGAAGTGTATTTATCAGAAAAGGATGTTGGATTTTGTTGATGCTTCTTCTGTACCTCGTGAGATTATTATTTGAGATTTATCCTTCACACTATTAATATGATTTATTACATCAACTCATTTTCACATGTTAAGCCAATGTGTCATTCCTGGGATATATACCACATGGTCATATAATCTTTTCAATATCTTATAGATTCGGTTACTAGTAGTTTATTGATTTTTTTTATATTAGTAATAACAAGAGATATTCATCTCTGGTATTCTTAACTAGTTTTGGGATCCTAGTAATACTGACTTCATAGAATGAGTTGGAAAGCATTCAGTTTACTTTTATTTTCTGTTACCCTGCTTACACTTAACATATTAGTTTTAAATAATAGTTTGAATTAACACAAAATTAATTTCAATAGTATGTAAAAATTTTGTTCCAATTTTTTTTTCATTCTGCCTCCTTTATGTTGTTATTTCATACAAATTACAGCTCTATAATTTGGAAATCCATTGATACATTTTTATAATTATTCCTTTACAAAGTTGTCTTTTAAAAATCAAATGAAAACAATGAGTAACTATAAATCAGAGACGTTTTATGGGGGTGGAAAAGGGAGTGGGATCAGAACTGGGGTGGGAAGAGTGCAGTGGACTGTGGTGATGGCACACAGGTGAATTGGTGTTGGGAAACCCATGGAGATTACAACTGAGATGAAAAAATGCACAAAATGAAGAATTATGTTTAAAAAATAAAAAATAAAAAAATCAAATGGAAAGAAGAGTTACATCACTGTAGTTACCTTTGCCAGTGTTCTTTATCTTTTCAAGTTTGAAGGAGCACTATTAGTTTTTATCAAAGGGCAGTCTGTAGCAAGGAGTTCTGTGTTATCTTTATCTGGCACTGTTTTAGTTTCTCTGCCCATTTTAAAGTACAGGGGCTTGTTTGTTTGCTTTTGTTACTAAATAATTGGTGAGTCTTTCAACATGAAATGTTGAAAACTTCACCCTAGTAAGGTTTCAGACTTGAAGGTATCATCAGTCTCAGTGAGAATTCCTTCTAAATGGTGAGGTTTTTTTCTCTTGATGCTTGCAAGCTTCTTTCTTTGTCAAGTGTTCTGCTATGTTATGTTCTAGGTGTGGATTTTTTTCATTTGTCTTTCATTGCATTTTTTTATGAGTGTGAAGATTAATGTTTTATCAAATTAGGGAGTTTTGGCTATCAAAACTCTCTTCAAATTTTCTCTTTTGGCTTTCTGTCTCCTCTGCAACTGCTATTACTGCTTCTGTTGGTACATTATCCATGTGTTAACAGTATCTTAGAGAGGCTCTGTTCATTTTTCTTCATTCTTTTTCCTTTCTCTTTCTCAGACCAGATAATCTGAATTTACTTATCTTAAAATTTCTGTTTCTTTCCTCTACCAGTTAAAAGCTCAACACTCTTGCAAATATTGTATGTTTTAACTTCATAATTTGTTTTTTAAATAATATCTTTTATTGCTCTCTTCTGCTTAAAAAGATATGCTCATACTTTCTCTAAATCTTTAAAGAGCTTCCTTTAGGCCTTTGAAGAGAGAAAGAAGGGAGCGAGGAGGTGGAGGGTAAGGGGGGGAAGCAGGCTGACTTGAAAATCAACAGTCTGCAACTCCCTGTGTATCATTCATAAACTTATATGCCAAAGCAGGGACATTTTCCATTAAGCTTCTTCATTTTTCTTCTTTTATTAAGTTGTTATCTTCTTCCTTGTTAAACCAAATGACTGCATTATATACTTGAACATTGCCTAAAATATAAGATTTGACTTTAGAATTAGAGGCCTCAGTATTGCGGGTTTTTTTTTTTTTTTAAGATTTATTTATTTATGCATACAGAACTGGGGAACAGGTCAGAGGATCAGGGACAGTGAGAGGATGCACCAGACACAGAGTGGGGAGCAGAACAGGCAGATCAACGAAGTACATTGTTGAGGGGCGCACCTGGCCAGCCTGGAGAGATCTGCCGCGCCAAGTGGCCATGTTCCAGGGCGGGGATCAAACTCATGCTGAAGTGGCTTTAGCTTCTTAGTGCTGTGCTTTAACCAGCTGCATCACGGAGGAACCAAGGCCTCAGTGTTTTAATGAGATGAATATTGAGTTGTTGATGTCAGGCTGCCCCCTCAGGAATGTATTTCAGTCAATCTGCCTATTCTGGTCCCCACTCTGTCTCTGGTGAATTCTCTCACTCCCTATGCCCCTGGTCTGTATCCCAGTCTTCTATGCATAAATAAATAAATCTTTTAAAAAATAAGAAAACATCAAAATTATACTTTTAAATAAAATACTTCATAAAACACAGTGATTATTATAAAGACACACTAAGCTTTAAGAATAAAGAATTCAATATGTATTATTTTGAAACAGTGCACCCTTAATTATCGCCTGAGTTTGTGCACATCAAGAATTATTTCTTTATGTTTCTCGTACTGCACACATGCTTATGCACACATGTTTATTGTGTGGATGAGATTAATTTCCTTAGAAATTATTTTAATGAATTCTGTTAATAAATAAATATTCTTAGGCATAATCTTAAGTAGTTCCTAAAAGTTTCTTTCTAGAATATCTTAAAATATCAAGGATTCCTCTGCTGTGTCAGGTATCTACTGAGATACTTTCTGAGAAAAGCATCACTAGGCAATTTCACTGTTGTGTGTAGATAATTAGATTACACATGTAATTATGCAAAGCTCTGTAATACAGTCCACTGTCCCCCTTGGTTGTTTAGTGTGCTCTATTGGAACCACATTTGTATATAGTTTATTGACCAAAATTTTAAATGGTGTAGTTGGTGACTATACAACTCTCCATTTACAGTTAGTGTCCATGATATCCTGAAGATCTATTAAGCATCAAAGAAAACTTTAATTTCATTTTCAATATCTATCTACAACCTCATGTTATTTCTGATAGGTCTAGTATCTGTGTTTTTCATGTTTAAGCACAGAGA
The DNA here is from genome assembly GCF_000260355.1 of Condylura cristata. Classification (NCBI taxonomy): domain Eukaryota; kingdom Metazoa; phylum Chordata; class Mammalia; order Eulipotyphla; family Talpidae; genus Condylura; species Condylura cristata. The sequence goes on along the minus strand of NW_004567102.1, from coordinate 69,861,720 downwards.
AAAATACCCATATGTAACTAACTCTAAAAGAGAACAATGGAAATTATAGCCATTTAGGTGTGTTTGTGTTCTTATAGATACCTAATCAAGTTTAAAAAAAAAACTTTTCCAGAGTAGCTTTATAGCAATACAGGTCTGTCTATTGAAGAATTATATGTTTTTATATGTTTATATATGTTTATATATATATGTATGTGTGTTTATGTTCATTTTTTTTTTGTTTTTTGTTTTAATTTACTACCTCTCATAATACTCGTAGCTATGGAAAGGAGCTAGTGAGGAATGTAGCATCTAGGTAAATAAAATCAAGTAATAAATATAGTAGGATTAGAAGAAAGAAAATTCCACTTGCCGTAAGTGATGAGTGTGTGTGAGAGATCCCTATAAATGATATACATATGCCATATAAATACATGCATTCTACCTATATGTCCATATAAACCATATGTAATTCCTATAAATCAGATATCTGTATGTATGTATCTATACACACACACATACCCTATAACTCACAGTTTTAAACTGTGAAGTTTTTGGAGTATAAAGCTCATTCCTACTAAAATTCTTACTCTAAATTTTGAAAGTTACTGCAAATATTTTAATTTGTTTAAAAACATCCTAATCTAGTTCTTTTGTGTGATTTTTTTTAATAATGTGTGTTTTAACACAAAAAGCTTTGACTGCACTTAAGATTGCTGTGTTGAAAATAGAATTGTTGAATTAAGAAATACGAATATTTTTAAGGATCTTGATATATAATACATTACCAAATTTGCTTTTCATAAGGTTGTAGAAATTTACATTGTCTCCACAGTTCATGAGCGTTTTACCGTACCCTCTTCAGTTAGAATGTTCTCTTTATTTTTGAAACTTTATGCATTTGCTAACTGAAAATAGTATTCCCATTTTAATTTGTGCTCCTTTGGTTACTAATAGGAGTAAACATTTTCTTAGGTTTTCAAAGCCATTTTGTTTCTTCTTTGTGGTCTTTTTTATTACTCTATTTTTATTTTCAGGATCTTAGCAGTTTACATAATGGTTTTATAAGCTCTTCTGTATTAAGAATAGCAAGCTTTCTTTTTACTAGTAATTTTATATTTACTCATAATTGATGGTTAATCATTAGAGAATTTAATGAAATTCATTACACTTTTCAAAATGATTCATAAATAACTTTTTTAATATTCATTATCAATATGTGCCCCGGAACTATATTTTAACAACTTAAAAGTAAAGAAACAGAAGTGTAACTTGTACAGACATTAGTGTCTTGTCTTTGAAGTGGATCTTTACCTAATAAAATAGAAGATCGCTGAGGACAGGAATTTGTGTCCATTATTCACTGCAATTTCCCTAGCCTTTAAGAGTAACTTGGACACGGTAGGGGCCTAATAATTATTACTGGTGAAACAAATTCTATCTTTCATTTTTGCTTGGTTTTCTATTTTTAAAGTTCAGTAATCCTTAGGAGGTTAGAGGAAAACCTAAGAAATGTTTACTATGACTCCTACTTACAATTTGAACATGAACTTGTTGAAAAAAATGAAGTAGATGGTAAATTACTCAGATCTGGAACTAGTCAGCATTTCAGTGAGACAAGAAGGAAAAAGAGGAGAAGGAAGAATAAGTTTACCCTTTTAAATTTTGCCAGTGCTGTCTATTTTAAAATTTGGTTTTATATGTAAAATTGTATTTCTTAGCCATTTTAGTTGCATATTTAATATGTGCAAAAGTTAAGTGTAAATGTTCTGTAAAGTAAGCTATTGAAATAGTATTACTACACTTCAGGTACATCAGAATCATCTGGAAGGCTTGTTAAAACAGATTGGGCCCATCTATAGAATATATTATTTAAGTCTGTCTGGAATGGAGCCCAGTAATTAGCACTTCTAACATGTCTCCAGGTAATGTTGCTGCTTTTGGTCTGGAACCCACTTTTTGAGAACCAAATTTAAATCAGAGCTTCATGATTTTCCTTTCCCTATTCCTCTCAAGAAAGAGAATTATACTATCATTTTTCTTAAGCAAAAATTTTAAAAATCTGTAATCCAGTGCATGTAAGTATGGATATTATGCTTAATAAAATAAGTCAGATGAAGAAAAGCAAAACCTTATGATTTCATTCCTATATGATGTAGAAAACAAATGAATGAATAAAGGAAACAAAAAATTAGTTAGGACATAAGAGCAGTTAGTGATTACCAGGAAGTAAAGGTCAAGGGTGATGGGAAAATCAGGTAAAAGAGGATAAATGATGAAAGATAGAACTGGACTGATAGAGAAACATATATGTGCTGATTTTCAGTGACCCACACCTGACAGTTATTTAGTTATAATGTTACTTCAATTAAAAAATGTTGAAGGAATAAAGGTTTGCATTGTTCTCATGGTACTTTAAAAATAGCCCAACATAATAAAGATGTATTGTACAACTTTTTTTTTTTAAAGATTTATTTGTACATACAGAACTGGGGTATAGGCCAGAGGCTCAGGGGTGGCGAGAGGCTGCACCAGAGGCAGAGTGGGGAGCAGAACAGGCAGATCAACGAAGTACAGTGCTGAGGGGAGCAGCAGGCAGGTCAGGAGAGGTCTGCCACGCCATGTGGTCACCTCCCGGGCAAGCGGGAATCGAACTCATGCGGAAGTGGCTTTAGCTTCTCAGTGCTGTGCTTTAACATGCCGCGCCACCAGGGAGGTCCTGTACAACTTTTTTTAAATGAAGCAGTAGTTATCTGTAATAAAATATATAGTGATTTTCAATGAGAAAGGGCTTAATGGTAGCAATAATTTAAAAATTTGTCTCCAGATTTAAAACTATTTGTAAAGCCCAAAGATCAAGTCATTCCTGTTTATCAAAGAAAAGTAATAATTTTTCAAATGGTAAATTCGAAAGAAATGCCTTGTCATGATTGTTCTTTAATTATTACTGAGAGGCTTTTCTGGATAGTATTATGACAAGCAGTGAACAAGTTTTTCCATTTTATATGTGATCACAGCCATGCTACTATTTTTAATTAACTTTAAAATCATGAATGTTGCTCATTTAGAATAGATACTTGAATAACTTGTGTGTTAAAATTTTTTTTTTAAAGATTTAGAACTGGGGTACAGGCTAGAGGTGCAGGGGGGTGAGAGGCTTTACCGGAGACAGAGTGGGGAGCAGAACAGGCAGATCAACTGAAGTACACTGCTGAGGGGAGCAGCGGGAGGGCCAGGAGAGGCCTGCCACGCCATGTGGTCACCTCTGGGGCAGGCGGGGATCGAACTCATGAGGAAGTGACTTTAGCTTCTTAGTGCTGTGCTTTAACCTGCTGCGCCACCAGGGAGGGTAGTGTGTTAGAAATTTTTAAAATAATTTTTAAGTTAATAATGGTTTACAACAGATTACGATTCAGAAATATAGGATCCTACCTCTTCAGATGTGTTAGCACACCACACCCAACACCAAGACTCCCATAGTCTTCTACCAGTCCATTTGTCCCTTCCCCCTTCCTCTCATCCTTGTTTCCTTCCCCCAACCAGATCCTCAAGAGCATTAGTTAGAGTTCTAACTGTAACTGTTAACTATACTAGAGTTTTAAAAGCTGAAAAGTATACTACATACCACCTGTCCAAACTTCCTTTTCCTAACATCCAGTCTATATGTTTTATGATATTCTTTAGCCTTAGAGGCCCAGACAGGACTGGGAAACCTACTGCCTTGATTCATAATCTGGTATTCTGTCCATTATTTTATCAGAAGATACTTGGAATTAAAAATTTTCAAGTACTTGATGATTGTTTCAGGTACCTGTAAACTAAAATATTGCAGGGTTGGAATAGATCATTTGCTTGGTACAGAGGCAGTGAACTTTGTGTGATTGTTTACTTTCTGTATCTCTATTTTCTTATTATTATCTAGATAAGATCAAATAAAAGTATCAGGAACTTTGTTTTTTTTTTTTATAAATATCTTTAAAGTTGCCTTACATGCTATTAATGGAAATAACTGTAAAAAGTTCATTCATATTTTTCTCACATGAGATGTTAGAAATAGAGCCAGATGTGTCTTCATTCCTCTTTTGAAATATAGTTCCAAAGTCATCATTAGGAAGTAGATAATTTGAATGTTTAATAGTGTCCTTCTGAACAACTCAGGATTTATGGTTCAATTTGGTTTTTTACTAATATGCTTTATCTGTTGTTTTTACTATTTGAATAATAAAGACCAACTATTCCTTAAGTGCCATTGTTGAAAAATAAGACTTTGTTAAAGTTTAACATGCTTCACTTCTAAAATAATGCCTGGTGAGGGGGGACTAAACGGGGCTTGCCGGGGGAGACCCGTCTGGTGTGGCAGCATGTCCCCCATGCTCAGCGTGACGTGGTCAGCAGTAGGGCAGTAGACAAGAAGCGCCTACTCATGAGCCAGGCCATCAGCATCAGCCCAAAGGAGCATGTGCCCGGCATCATCAACTACTTGTCACTGTAGAGGACAGGCAGTATCTGCTGGGACTCCATGGTATGACTTCCAAAAAGACTGTGATTGAGACACCTTTGTGTCATCCAGTGATTGACTGGTAGTGTCCTTAAATGCTTTTCTGTGGTACATCGGCCTCATTTCAAAGTGCACCAGAGTTTAACTAATATGCACCAAATGTACTCTTTTAATTAATAAAAATTCAGATTGATCTCCAGGATGACTCCACAATTTTAGTAAGACAGAACAATATGAAAGAACAGTTATAGGTATGGAACAAGGACAAAAACAAGCAAGAGTTAAGAGCATGCTACTAAGTGGGATGGTTGATCAGAGACTGATTGAGGCCTTCATACCCATTTTTAACTCCAAAGGTAAAAATAGGATCAAGATATAGAAACTGCTGTTTCAGTATATGAAAAACATCTTCAGTCACCTAAGAAGTAGAAAAGCATGTGAAATGCTACAGTAGACCCAGACCTCTTACAATGCTGAAATAGCTTAGAACTTGAAAGGAAAAAAAAAAAAAACCCTTTCCTCAAAATTCTATAAAATGCATCAAGAATGTCTCTTAAAGGCCCAAGGATCAGCAAACATCATCATAAGTCGCAGTTATAAATACTTTACTAGAAGGGACAGCTTCATATTTTAAAAAGCTACATCCTATAACTATCTGGTAAACTACACTTGAACATAGTTTAAAAAATCAACTCATGTAACTCCATGGAAAACAATACTGTAAATGAAACTACCTGGCTTAGGTCATATACATTATAACATATAATAAGGTTATTTCACTGTTTCTTCAGTACTTATGAAATCTGCACAAAGAAATTTTTTCTGCCTTTTCTGAAGTTAATTGTTGCTGTAAGTAAGTTGCTTTCTACCCAGGATATCCAGAATGGTAAAGTAACAGGACCAGCTATACAGCCAAAGATTACACTGAGCTAGAAGCACATAGGAGATGGGTCATACCTAGGAAACAATGTATGAAATCAAAAGAACAAATATTATTATGTGAGCACACATTCAGTGTAATTTAAATATTTCTACAGTAGAGCGTAATGTTTTCCTAAGGTAAGTGCCAGTAATCATTTGAAGTACAAGCCCTCTTAGTAAGCTGTTGGCTGAGTGATGGACATGTGCATATGGTAAATACATCAGAAAGGAGTAAGTTATGTCACACAATAGGGTGGAAATAGCCAGAAAGGCAAGCTTAGAAATTCCTGATAATGAGATTTATTGAACTCCAGAGTAAAGTCTTTGAATCTACCAGCAAAATTTATAACATAGGAAGAATCAAACTAACCTCAAGTAACTATATGCCAGAAAAAGCCCACACCCTTTAAAGGAATACACGAAAATCCACATCTCACCAAAGTAACATAGCCCACATAACAGTACTGGTTAGTGTTCCTTCAGTACGCTGCTTTGAAGAACTTCACAGATAACTATAATAATGAAATATCTCTCTAGAAATAATACAAAGAGGCATTCGCAGCTTGACACAAACTAAGCTGCTATAAAAACTAAGAAATAGTAAACAAAGAGTATTATTTAAACCCATAAGAAGTAACTGACAAGCACTGCTATGAAGACTGAAATTCCTATGTCAAAATAAAGCTTGTCAGTTGCACTTCCACATTGTGTGTGCCCAAGCGACTTGGAAATTTTGAGAAAGAGAACTCTTTCAAATATGTTAACAGTGGTCACAATCTGACCACATGCATTTTGTATTCTGTCTCTTTTTCCCACCTCTGAAATGAGCAAATAAACTCATATATTTAAATTTCTATTACAGAAAATTTCCTAACTACTGTCAGGTCAGCACTGTCAAGAAAATTGTTGTATCTATATGTCAGGATACTGTGTGCAGGGAATGATAGATACATAGAAAATAGTAAGAAAATAGATATAGTAAAAATGGGCAAGACATTTTCTATGACAAGACCTACCAGAACAAGGAAAAACAGAGTATTAACTCAAATCTGATGGAATTGCATCTCCCAACTTTTTTATGGAGCTTTGCTTTATCCTAAAATAGTGAGATAATGACAAATCCTAATTGGAAACGGGGTAGATAGGATGTTTGCAGAATCTTCTGCCAAAATGAATGCGCTAATGTGAAACATACTGATTGCTGATTGTACAGGAAATTTTTTAGCTATAGTGGCAAAATTAGGTGACATGTTTGTTTTGGGGTTTGTAGCTTCTAAAACCATCACCCTCCTAGGGATGTTGCTTGTGGAGTTGGGGCAAGATCTGTTTCTACACCAGGAAATAGCATAATAGCAGTGTGGACCACAGAATCATAAACTGCTAAGGATCTAAAATGGATGCAAGTAAAACATCACCCATTTGCTGCACCCAGATGGTTGTGTGTGGTTATGTGAGTCATCTGACACCATCAGGTTGTTGGACTGGGTTTGTCTGCCAAGACTGCTGTAACAAAGTAGCATAGGTTGGGTGACTTAAACAGAAATATATTTGCTCACTATTCAAGAAGTCAGAAGTTCAAGATCAAGTTGCCAGTTTCTTCTGGGACCTCTCCTCTTCACTTACAGACAGCTGCCTTCTCAGCATGTCTTTACATGGCCTTTTACTCTGTGTCCATGTGCTCTGGTATCTTTTTATAAGGACACTAGTGGATTAGGGCCCCATCCATATGGCTTTGTTTATCCACAATTCCCTTAAAGCTGCTGTCTCCAAATAGTCACATTGTTGTTTAAATTCTTCAACCTATGAATTGGGGAGGACACAATTCACTTTACAACAGACATAGTATATAGGACATGTTCATAAGGACCTTAGGCCATGTGAAACTGATATACTGTGCTTTCTTGTGTAACAAGAGAATAATTAGTGAGCACTTTAGTAGGAAAGTTGAAATACAGTGTAGGTCCTTTGCACCCCCCATACCTCTGAAGAGAGTCACACTCCTGGTAGAAAATTCAGGAAAGGTTTCCTGACTTCACATTGATAAATCCTAGACACTTTGTGCTATCTAGATAGGTATCTACACAAGTGTTGCACATAATGATACAAACCTGATGTGAAAGCTCCTTACTAATCTGTTAACAAGTCTGATTTCACCTGCTTTTTTTTCCAGTAGCCACCTCTGTCTTCAATTAAGTATACACTGGCCTCATAGTTTCATAAAACACATTGATGTTGTATACCAGAACCAGGGGGAGTGTTATAAGAAGCAATGCCACACAGCTTTCAACCTCCAGGCTGTTTTAGGTATCCTGCAAGGAGCGTGTGGGTCTACAGATGACCCAGGATAATTGGTGTCATCGCAGCCAATTGTCATAGTACTACTATCCCAAAATGTGTCTCCTGTTCCTCCCCTACCTCTCAACTGCTCCCGTTCCACATTTGATGCTAGACAAAGATGGGATGGCCTATAAATGTATATAGTTTTGCGGGGGGGGGGGGGGAGTAAACTGTGCTTAAGTTCTGATTCTATCACAAGTCAAAGTCTTCAGTTTCTCTGTACTTAAGGTTTTTCATTGAAACCTAGATGTTAAAAAAATTGAAATGAATGTATCTCCTCAGGATTATCATAAAGATTCTATAAGCTAGCGTACATAAGCAGCTAGCCCAGTACCTAGAACTTGGCAGTCATTCAGAACATATGAGTTAGCTTGTCCTCTTTTGCTAGTACTAGGTAGGGAAATAAAGATTTGAAGAAGGAAGAATGAAGGGAAAATGTAAAAGTTCCGCTTTTACAAAAGGAATTTGGCATCAATTTACTGAAACTTCTGTTTGTAAACTTTAGAGAACATCCTGCATACTATGTTATAAATTACGGACTGTGCTAAGCAGTACAATAAAGATTACTTTTGTACCATTTGAATTCAGTTGTCATGTCTGCTCTTATGCCATATAGTGACAACACTTAATTCCAGGTTGATCCATTAAAATCTCCTAGTTAATGTGTTAGTATGTATTGTAAAATTATTAAAAGTTAGCACAAAGAATTTTGTTAACCATTATGGAATCCCTTGCTGAAAGCTCTGTCTTCTCATCCCTCATATTAAGGATCTAAACTCTTAGATCGGGTACCTGCCTATAGCTTTCATTTCAACTTCCCTCTTCCTTCTTTCTATAGGCTCTTACCTCCAATGCCAGGCTCCCAGCAATGCGAACTATCTTGGTTTTCTCTTCCACGGACTCTCACATACATGGCATAGTCTGCTTGTGACATACTTTCCATCTTTTCACCTGGCTAAATTCCTGATTATCCTTTATTTTCCTGCAAAGCCTAAATAAGGTACCCCTTCTAGAAATTATCCTATTTGTCATTGTGTATTTATCCCCTGACATAGTACCACAAGCATTGGGATTTCAATAAATACTTGTTAAAGAGAATGAATCAGTACTCAATCTCAAGTGAAAGGATTGTAGTGATAATTTTCTGGTATATGTATAGTTCTATAACCTATACATTTTCAAGTCCCATTTAAGTAGGGAAAAGTAGAGATAAGTTATTCTTAATAGATGCATTAAGTCCTGCTTTATACAATGAATCACATTTAAAATGGGAAGAGAACTGCCTCCTTGTAACTGCTATGAGGCAGTTTTAAATACTTGGGCAGCCACTGACAGTCATTTGATTTGGGTTTTTCAAAAGATAAAGCAAATCAAATAAAGGACTGCTGTAACAACACAGGATTCTCAGTGAGAGACTTTTCTTCTTAAATTTATATGCTTCTAAAATATGCTTACAAGGGTGTTTTTAAAGGTAATCAAATGGATTATATTGTTTATATAAAATGTGAAAAATATGTTTGTAGAGAAATATATCTTAAAAAAAGAGACATGAACAGTAAACCAGGGGATCACCATGTAGTTATGTAATCAAGTTGTTCCATTGAGTTTTTGCTTTGTGTAAAATTGTTGACCTTCTGAAGAATTTTTTTTTTTCAGATGCATCTGCTTAGCCCAGAGAAGGTATATAAAGGTGTCATATAAGGCAATTCTAAGAAAGTGAATGGTGTGAGCACTTTTTTTTATTTGCTTCACAAGTAATTTACTAAAAAAAATTGACATCTGCTATTTTGAAGTTAATCTTAGTGTATTGAATGCTCTTAACCATTTCTCAACCCCACAGTCTTTTATCTTGCTTCTCCTGCTGTGTTCCCACCAGCCCTGATCCCATTAGCAAACCTTGAGCCAGCCTCAGACTTACCAAAGTACTGCTTTGGTTTCAGCTGCTCTTCTGCAAGAGGAAGTGAATGTTGGGGGTTTTCTCTGTGGTACAGTTGTGATAAAGCTGTGGTGGTCTTATCTCTCTCTTAGGTAGTGGCTCTTTATGACTACACAGCGAATCGATCAGATGAACTAACCATCCATCGCGGAGACATTATCCGAGTGTTTTTCAAAGATAATGAAGACTGGTGGTATGGCAGCATAGGAAAGGGACAAGAAGGTTATTTTCCAGCTAATCATGTGGCTAGTGAAAGTAAGTTTTATGCTCCCTTCCTGGTTTACTAATATGGTCTAACTGATAGTCCAAGATTTTATCATGTTCTATATACCCTTTAATTTACTGTCTTTGTAACTTGTGCATATACTTACCAATGGGTAATTGCTTTTCATGTACATGATACAAAAATAAATAAACAAGAAACAAAAAAGCAGGGCACCACTCCACTCGAGAACTTTCACACTCAGATCAGGATAGCTGCTGCATGGACTTCTTAGTCTAGGGTTTGTCCAGCTAGCCACCAGCCTCCTCGGGCCCCTTGTTCCTGCCACTACTTCTTCACACACAGCCTGTGGGGGGGGGGGCCCTCATGTTACATGACTCCTCAGTGACAGGTGCCCCAGCTCCCTTTCTTTTACTGTGGATTCCTCAGTCCCAGCTGGTATGTGCTAAGACAAAACTGCAACCTGCTACTTAATTTTCAAGTAAATTAGACCCTCGTTTTTTTTAAAAGGAAAACAAAATGAATTGCAAACACATTCTAAAGAGTTCCTGAAAGTGGCGGTCACTGACATTCTGGCATAAGAATTCTTGGCCTTTAGAGATGAACCTTTCTTAAAGTCCTTAACAATGAGTCCTACTGAGGTGAAAATGGACCACAGAGAGGCTGAAAATAAAAACTAATAAAGAGGAGTATAGCCATACTTCTTCAGAAGAATGCTTCATGTCAACAATTAACTTGATGGTGTGGTAGGAAAAGCACCAGACCAAAGGCTCTGAAAGACCAACTTGTAACCCGAGCCCTTGGGGCCTGTTTCTGCCTATAAAATGAGAACTTCAGCTTATCTCTAATCTCTCTTCCAAAAACACTACAGTTTTGTAGTTCTGACTTAAAGTGTGCTATAGGCAGCCTGATTTCGAGTATGTATTAGAATAAGTCTTTTATTTCTGCAATTATTAGATATGTAATTATGTAATAAATGTAATTATTATAAATTCTAGTTGATTTGCAGTATGCGCAAACTTCATTTAGCCAAAACTATGGCTGAATACAAATACTGTTGATTCCTAACCTAAGTTCTGAATTTCAGAACAAAAGAAATGAAGGAAAGGAAGAAGAATTTCTCCCATGTCTACTGGGTGCAAGTGTAAGCCCAGTAGTAATATTTCCCTTTGGCCTGCTCCCTTTGGTATTCTGTTGGGCCCTAGTCAACCTTGACACTTCCCATTATGCCCCGCCCTGGTCTGTGCTCTCAGTCTCCTAGGCTTAGCTGTGGCTTTCGGCAAACCCCTCTTCTGGGAAGTGCTAAGTGTCTCAAAAGTAACCCCATTCTATCATGACAACATTCTTAATTTCCTCTATGTACTTCTTTTCATTCGTTTTAGCTAAGTGGTTAATGATTTTTAACTGTTAAATCTATGATTAATAGAGCACAACATAACAGAGAAAACTTAAAGTGGTTTTTTCTCCAGTCATCACCCTTAAACACGGCACAGCCAACTTTCAGAACATCTCAGATATCAAGTTCCTTCCTCCCCATCCCGGGGATATCTTTCCTACAGTATCACTAGCTGGCCTTCAGCAGAAGCAACTTCTGGTTTTAAATCAAGAGCTGCCTGTTTTGCTATAGTGACTCCTGTGTATATCTGTAACTCTTACTAGCTGCTGTAATTAATTGTTTCTTCCACCTACACTGGAGACATCTAAAATCTTTTTTCATTTGGCTACATGAAGAGATTTTGTATTTCCAAGCAGGGTGATAGTAGGCTTGTGAATCTAGAAATGCTGTGGATGCTTTTCTCAATGATTTAAAACCCGTTAACGTTTGTTTTCTTCCATAATAACCAAAGTAAGAGTACGTGCACAAATCAATTCCATGTTTGCAGTAGTCATGACCCCATGACTGCTGTAATTACTTTTATATCCCAGGAGAATTGATGTTTTCTGATGGCATCCATCACTGCTTTTTGAAAACTCACCTTGTAAAGGTCAGAACAAACAGAAAAGATTCTCAGAAAACAGAGTATTAAGACTGAGTTATCCTTTAATTAGGGATTATTTTCATTTCCTTTTATTCTACATTTTAAAATAGGAGTTTAAAAACCTCACCTACCCAGTTTCCACATTAGACAAAAACACAACGCATATTCCTTTCTAAAAATAGCAGGACAAATTGCCCTTTATCTAAAGTCAGATATGCAAAGCAAAGGACGTCAGTGTATGTGTGTGTGTGTGCAAACAGAATCTCTTCCCCACTATTAATTGAGAGCCCTGTTCACTAAGAATATAGCACAATAAAGGATATTAGTACTCAATTATTATAAAGGACTTAATGTCTTTTATATGTTAGGCCACTGGAAAGAAAAACAATCACCTTTTCTTAATCATATCTGACATCCTTTCCAATCATAGATGAAGAAAGCCAATTAATTATCTCTTAATATTAGAAGCTTGATCAGGAATATTTTAAGAATTTCTATTAATACAGAGTTGTCTGAGTCCTTTAGTTATCCAAATTAGATTTTCTTTTTAGCCCTTTAATGTTCCCACATAAACTTTTAATATTAAACACTGTGAATAGATTAAATAAATTATGCAAATTATAATCTTAGATTCAGCCCTGTGAATATATTCAGTATCTTGTTGGGCCCTAGTCCTGTGCTTCTTTATCTCATCCCAACCTTCCAGATTATTCTTCTTCCACACCTATGCCTGGCAAAACCCTACCTATTCTTCAGCCTCACCAACCTACCATTTCTTCCTTAGGCATCTGCTGTCCCCAGTCAGACTTTACTGTTTCTCCTGCAAATAATGTCACATGCATATTGCATGTGACAAACACTATTGCATATTACAATATCTTGGAAACATACCTGTCTCTGACGAGATTGTAAGCTCCTTAAGAGCAAATACTGCTTTATGATCCTCTTCATAGCTCTTCAACAGTACCTAGCAGATAACCTTGCATATCACAGGTTGCTAGTAAATGTGTACTAACATAAAATGAAAGGATCTTCATGACCACATAGTAAATGAAATGACGCCTCTACATTTCTGAAGTTCAAACTTCGGAGCGTGTGTTCTTTTGGTAACTGATGTGTACGGCTTCAAATCACTGTAACTATAAACCCAAGGCAGCTTATTGTAACACCAAGGAAGTGAATGTCAGTTTCTTTTTCACAACTGCTCCCCTCCATTGCTATTTTTCCCTTCACAGAATAGTATTCCTCAAATTAATTACGTGAATTCCTATTCAATTCCAGCACTGTATCAAGAACTGCCTCCAGAGATAAAGGAGCGATCTCTCCCTTTAGCCCTTAAAGAAAAACACAAAAAGGAAAAACCTTTCTTGGCTCCTCAGAAGGTAAATGTTTTAAAGAATATGTGTTGCATGTATACTTTGATTTTCACTCTCTCTAGATAAAATATTACTTGTTTTTCCTGCTTCTATTCCTTATTGTTTTCATTATTACTTCTTGTGATATTGGTGTCGACTTTATGAAATCTGAAAAGCAAACAGTTTTCATATAAAGAAACTCAGAAGGCACAGAGTATTAAAGCAGCCCTAGGATGCAGTCCAGAGTGGAGCTCATAGCTTTTGAGTGTTGTGCTCTTTCCATTTCCACTTGTTTCTACAGCTGTGATGTGGATGCGGTCTTCTCCAGCTGAGGGTACACCTCATGCCAAAGTGACTGGAGTTCACAAAATAAAGATGCTGTACTTCTCGGAGCAATCCTTTTACTTGTTAATAATTTAAAGTGTCTTCTTTTAAATTTAATATGAATATGTTATTCTCCAGAGAAACATGGTTTTTAGCCTGTGCCCCCAAGTTCATCATGAATCTCAATCAGTGTTCTCCTAGTGTTACTAGTACTTTGGTAGGAAAGTTTTACAAGCATTATATTATCATATATTGCTTATTAAACTTGTCTTATTATGTGATAATTGTTCTTGACCTAGAATAACTTTGCTTCATGAACCAGCAGGTTTTTTTTTTTTTACAAATACCACATCATTATGAAGTTTCATGTATCATTCAGTCATCCAACTTATATATGTTGACTGATGACTTCATTATGAACACTTTACTAGTCTTCACTGAAAAAGGATTAATAAGCCAGGCACTGCCCTTGAGGGAGCTCCCAGACTAGTAGGTGAGACACAGGCAGCAGGCAGGTAATTCCAACAGACCATGGAAAGAATTGCAATGACGACTGTGCAAGATGCACTGGGAACATTCAGAAAGAAATCCTCTAAGTCACCTGGCAGTAGGCCAAGAAGACTTCCCAAAGGAGGCCATGCTTGAGCTGAGGTCTATAGGGTGGAAATGTGTATGCTAGGTGGAGGATCTTAGCGAAACACATTCCAGCAGAAGGAATAACTTGAATAAGGTGTGGGATGGTATGCTTTTTGCTTCCCAGGGAATAAATATTGGGGAAGGTCTGAAGATACTTCTGGTTGTCTCAACAGCATCTTGGAGGTAGACATCATGGACAGATGCTGTTAAACATCCTAGGATGCACAGGCCACACGCCCTGAGCAAAGATTAACTGGACAAAAGGGTCAGCCACACTGACCTTAGAGCAGAAGTTCCTGAGTCTGGTTAGTGGGAATGAGGATGTAGATGATAGAGACTATCATTCTGCAAATTCACATTTTGTTCTGCAAAACAGAAAAGAAGATCTACTTAAAAATCTAGGGTCAAAGGAATAAATTGGGAGGAAGGATAGTGACTGTTACAATAGCTGTAAGAATAGTAAGAGCAGGAGCCCATTTGGGACATGTAAAAAGGATTCCTGAGTCATCCTGGGAGCTGCTATTTGGATACCTGTAAAATGGAGTAATTGTGGAGTTGGATTTTTTCCTCCAGTGCTCAGCATCTAGGGCATAGTGGAGAAGGCAGATTCAGTTAGACACATAGTGGAAGGTGCTTGGGTGTGATAGAGGATAAGAATAAGGGACTTTGTAACATTGGCAAGAAAGTTACTGGAGTGACTCACTCTAGAGTATAAACCAGACTGAAAAGAAGGTAGAATCTGAAAAGTGACAGAAAGTGAGGCTGCCAGATGCAGTCAGCACCCACACCCACAGAGAGGCCTCTTGTCATACAGTAAGTGACTTAAAAACTGAAACTGTGGCTTATAGAGCCAGACACTCTTGCTTACTTAATATTTCAGATGTCAACATCTCAAGGTTTATTATTAATTCACTGAGTGTATTAAGAGTGGAAGGGAAATCAAAGGGAAGTTTATTAGAATCGAGCTGGCAGGGGAAATGGGATTCAGTGTGTTAAATTATTGTTCTCTTAGACATTCAAATTACTTGATGATTGTAAGAGTTGGGATGAAGTGGACACTGTTAAGGCCTTGATGTCCTTAATTGTTGTTAGTGCTGAGGTCTCAACCCTGGTGGCTTCACATTGAAATCACCTAAGAAATTTGAAAAATATTGATGCCTGTCCCCACACCCACAAATTGATTAAATAGGTCTGGGATGGGTTGTGGACATGGGTAGATTTCAGCAGCTTTCCAGGTGATCTACCTTGTAGCCAACACTGAAAACCATTGTGTTAGAAGTGACCACAAAGTGTGAAGGTCACAGGCACACGTAAATAGTGGCTGTTACATCCAGCCATCAGGACCTCCAGGAGGAGGGCTCTGAAAGTCTGCTAGCCTAAACCAGTAGCGCAGAACTAAGAGCAGGCCAGAGTGCTAATTCCAGTCCCTGAGGCTGACAGATGGTTGGTGTGAGAGCATACAGCCTATGCTGCAAAGAACTGAAAGAAACATGGTTTCTCAATAAAACGTTGGCTTCAAATACACAAGGATGTATGCTGGTGGTGGTTGTCCAGAGGACTACAGAGGATAATATAGTTTAAAAGGCTGGTAAGCAATAGGACTATGGGCAAATGCTATTCATGTAATATTATCCTGTTTGAAATTCACCAGATATAAGAATTTTGGAAGTCTTTACTATAAATGTATAACCTAAAGGCATATAATGCAGTAAAAGCCTAACTCTGGTGTGGGGAGCTTCTTTGACAGCTAAACAGTGTTTGTAGTCTCAGTCAGAACCGTGTGAGTGCCATGAGAACATGAACTTACAGCGGCTTGCTGGTTTCCCTGACTCCAGAACATGCTGCCCGCTGACACTGGGATTACCTAGCCCCCACAGAGATGCACTTCTGTCTAATGGTCTTGAATTAATTGTGCCCCAGCCAGAGAAAATGTAAGGAACGCTATCACTATCTTACTCGCTACCTGTGGAGCTGGTGAGACTGCAGTTGATTTTTTTTCAATTTTCTGTGCTTTTTTAATTCTTACAAACTGACTACTGTGCTTTAACCACACCTTTAGATTCATTTCCCAGAAAACAAATATTTCATACTTGATCCTTGAAGTCAGCTTTGAACCAGTCCCATTGTTGCCGAAACCCTGATTTTAATAGATCTCAAGGTGTACACATGCAAAACAAAATATTTAAAAATGTAAAATTGGTAAAACAGGAGAATAGCGGGGCATAGAATCCATTTGGATAAGGAAGTAAGAAAGTTCTCCTGAAGGAGAAGACTCCTGCCTTGGGCTGAAGTTCCATGCATGAGTTTCTTTAAGAATGTGCTTTGATTACTTTATTTGAACTCAGGTGTTAGATAGAATCCTGTTTGTCTTTCCTCTTAGGGATGTAACATGTATAGTTCGACAGTGTTTCACTTCCCTGTGGGAGAAAGTAGAAATGCAATGATCTGCGTTCACGTAGAAAAAGAAAAGTCCCTGAGAAGCGTAATGTTGTCCCAGCTGACAAGAATGTCGTGGGCACACTCTGGGCTGTGAGCGCTGCGGCCAGCTCTTCAGAAACGTGCGGCCTGGCTTTTGTGCCCTCTGGGGTAGTTGCATTACTTCAGTTTAATTACTTTATGACACTATATATGGTTTTATTTTATCAAACCCTGCCTTATAAGCTGCCTACAAATTCTATCAGAAGTTTAATTTTATGAGCAAGTTTTTTTTTTTTTAAGATGTATTTATTTATGCTCACAGAACTGGGGTACAGGCCAGAGGTGGGGTGGGTGGAGGATTCACCAGAGACAGAGTTGGGAGCAGAACAGGCAGATCTACTGAAACACACTGCTGAGGGGATTAGCGGTGGGATCTCTAGTGACTAGTGGGTCAGCTCCCTAGCAGGGGGTTCGAACTCGTGCTGCAGTGGCTTTGGAGAGCTTCATAATGCTGCTTTAACCCGTTGCCCCACCAGGGAGAGCCCACAAGTTTCATTTTCTTTATCTTGTATATGTTTAAAAAAAAACAAAACATGAAAAGTAGTCTCTGGTAAGTGACTAGAATTTGGTGCTGAAAGATGCCCTAAGTTCATAGAATTATAGACATTGACAGGAACCTAAGAGTTCAGTCACTGGTGATGCTAGTCAACTCTGTTGCACCGATGAGGACATTAAGTTCCAGAACATGTTTTGAGGTTCCTTCAGCATGACAATCCTAATTAGGAACTTAACCTCCTTTTCTCAGGCCAGTGTTGTTTCTCCTCCACCACCTATTGAGGGATGCAGACAGCTGTATCTGCACAGCTTGCCGCATTTTGTGTCACACTACTTTTTTGCTTCTCTCTTTTATGTTTGTTTCATTATACCCTTCTGCATGTGGAAGTCTTTAGAATTATATTCTTTGTACTTTTAAGCAGAAAAAAGGAAAGAAACCTCAATAGTTTTCTTTGTTTTTTTAATTATTTCTATTCAAACTATTGAATAAGAAGTAAAATTACACCCTTAATAGCTTGGCAGCTGCTAAATCTTGTAAGTTCTTCCAAGTGGAACACACCTGTTCTGTTGCTAAATGTGCCAGGTACCTTCCGATATTTCATATGGTTCACTGAAGTGCTCGTGGGTGATGGCAGCATTTGACTGTTCTGCTGCAGGAAGAGAGATTGAGTCTTGAGTTATTCTCCTCCATAGACATAAGAGTGCCCAAACACTTACAATTATCTATACATGGGGGGAGTAAAAGTAGGAGGATGTTTTCCTCAAGACTTTCCATCACAGTGTGCTATAAAATTTGCATCTGGTCAAAAAGAGAATATTGGTGCTATCAAGGAAGAAAGAAACTCAGCAACTTTGAAAGACTTATGTTGTTGATCTTGGCCCATCTGTGTACATATTTTGGATTAGCCTGTTTCATTCATTTTGGGGAGGGGAAAACTTGTTAAAATTGTTAGATTTTTAATTATGTTTGATTATCGAAATGATATATGCTCAGGATTTAAAAAGCAGTCAGTAAAGAATAGTGTAAATAAAAATAAAAGCCCTCAGTCTTGTTAGTAGTCACGTTCATGCTAAACAGTTTCTTACATATCCAGCTAGTAATGCTCTCTGCACATGTAAACATATTTCTTTATTCAAGTCTTTGTTTTGATGAACTTTATTTTGATGGTCCTGCTTAATATTTTTGTTTTTCTTTCACCAATGTATCTTATTAACACAGCAGTTCTACATTTTTTTTAACAATTGCAAGATACTAAAATGCTCATTTTTTTTTTTACTTCTAAAAACAAGCGCAGAGTAGAAAAGTAATTCTGTTGTCTATAAATGTAACCAAGAATATTTTTGATAACACCAAATGTGTAATAATTATGCACAGGAATGTTAGGTTATTTCTGTGAATGTAGCGAAATTACTGAATTCTTTATCTGAAAGCACACTTAATTATCAAAATGTCCATTATAAATGATGTCCTCACTTGATGGAATGTTTTAATTATGTCCAGTACTTTACTTTGTATGCAGATTTAATGAGAGCAAGTTGGTTTAATTCTATAGAGTCAGCTCCTAAACCAGTGTGTTTACTCCAGTTTTGTTCAGGAACAGCTGTTTTCTTGTCTAGTCCAAAACAAGAAATGAGAACTTAAAAGTTTGAGATAAGTCTATGGTAGTTCCTCTTCCATCCAAACACACATGCACAGAAAATTTTAAATTAGTGATTCTGTTGAACTTTCAGAAAAACAGTGGGTGATAAACAATTTGCTTCATTGTGTGTATGTGTCTTTCTTAGTCTGCACAATGTCTAATTTTCACTTACCCTCTTCATCCCAAAAGTAGAAAATTCATTAAAATCTGGATTAATTGTGCTGTGTAGTGCCATTTTCAAAAATCTCTTCAAAGAGGAAATTTTTTTTCATTTACTCATCCTTATACTAAGAGTCTATTTGAATTCTTAACTATAGATATAATATGATTCAGTTGTGTCAAGTCCAACAACACATTTATAATAGGCAGTGGTTATTATTGGTATGGTAAAGCAGATTTTCCAAATATCTAAAAGCCAGTTAATGTGCTTAAAGCATTGAAAATGCAATCATAATTATTGTTATCTTTATTGTGTTTACATTATTTTACTTTACTAATTATCGTTACCAAAGAAAATGCAGTTGATTTATCTCTAACCTGTGATAGTTGATAAAAATTAATTTATTTTTGGATGTGTTTTAAACCTTAGGAATATTCAAAGGTTTTCCCCTTTATTTGAAGAGCGCTAAATCAAAATCTTACAATTAAAACTTATTTTTGTCCCATGAAGAGTCTTAATACAGACAACACTCTATTTCTTTCTACTTCACAATTTATTTCAGTAAGTTATTTTGAGGAAAAAAGTTATTAATTTCAAAAGGATATGAATGTGAAAAATACCCATTAGTCTAGAGAGATACTGTGTTCCAGCAAAGAAAGTGAGTGGGATTTTAATGCTATGACAGTGAGTGTCTCCTCACAACCACGTCTAACAATAAAGTCCCTAAATGCACAAAAAGGAACTCAGAAAGCCTCCAGCATCTCTCTTAACTCCCAAAGGAACTCATCAGGTCTTGATCCTCTTAAGGTTTGTAAGCAGCACGCTACTGTGTTCTCTTACACCTTGGCTCCGGCCATTGTGTTTGACATGCATGTCTCAGTCTTGCTTTTCTCTGTCCCCAGCACTTTTATTTCTTGCTAACTTGCATAGTTCTCCTCCATGTTTCCAGGCCCCTCATATCCTCAAGTGAGATGCCACAGCTTGTCTTCTCAGTTTACCTATTCTGGGAGCAGCATCCTGACTAATTGCCAGTAGTTCTAAAATAAAGTGCTAAGAGAGAATCCCCCATCTTTGCCCCATCGCGAAGTTTGGAGAATGTCTTGTCCTTGAGGTCTTTGCACCCCCCCTTGCTAAAAACATACACAAAGTAACATAGAGACCAAACTGTTGTCCAGTCGAGTCTCTGGGCCTCAGCTTCTAGCATATCTGATTAGTCTTATGTCAAAAGTCCTTGAAAACTCAGTTTACAGACTAATAGGAATTCTCAAGAAATATTTCATAACTGTTTCAATAAACTAGTAGTAAGTACTCGTAGGATACTCCTTCATGACTCCATGAAGGCAAATATGAATTTTAGTCTTGTAATGATGAGCGATGTAATGCTGGTGCAACCGGTGTCCTAATTGGCCTTCTGCTCTCTTTGGCAGTAACCTAGAGGGGGGTTGATGGTATAAGATGGTGTTTGATCTTCATGAAGATATTTTCAAAGGTCAGCTTAAATATCAGCAGCAACCCTACAGTAGTCTGTTACAAATCTTCCAGTCATTCCTAGTCAGAAGTTGTCCTTCAGATAGTGGCAGAATTGATTCCTATCAGTCACCATATCTTCTGACTTGGCAAGCAGTGTGACCTTCTTTTCATGACTCTGCTGTTTTCTTGTTTTTTTGCCACGTTTTCCACTCTTTGCCCCATTGGCCTAGATTTAGGGCTAGGTAATTTCTTGTTTGGGGGTGGGGGAAGGTTGATATATTGTGCATTATAGGATGTTAAATAGCATCCCTAACCTCTCTCCTCTAGTTGCCAAAAGTATTCCCCTGTCTAGTTATGACACCAAAAAGGTCTTCCAGACATTGCCAGATTTCCTGAGTCAGAATTGCCCCACCCCAAGTTGTGAACTGTTCTACTTTAATAGAAATAGATATATGCGTGTGTGTGTGTGTGTGTGTCTGTATGTATATACACATACCATTATAAATAAACATGTTAGGAATATTTGATCTTTAGTTATAATTTTTTAAGACCCTGTTAGTGAAAATTTGCTTTCATTTTTTTCCGTTACTTACCCTTGCATAAGTAATGGTGTTAGAGTTATAGACTGCTTTAAAATAACAGCTTCACATAAAGATGTGTGAGCCAAATATAACGAGTATGTATAAAATGTTCATTAATTGATCTATTAACTACTATTTATTTCCTTTCCTTCGTAAATTAGTAGTAATTTTTGCAGAAAGCATGGGAAATTAGCTTTGTGATATTGTTACTACTTAACAGTTCCGATTTAGTTGACATGAAAAGGAAAGATAACTGTCTCTTTTATACACCACCCAATCCATGCATACAATGGAAGATCTCTCTCAACATACTGGAATAGATTTGCTTTTATCACTCTTTTACTGAACTTTTCTGCATTAGTGACTCCTTTCTTTTTACCCTCTTACTTCCCCACCCCCTTACCATGGGTATATTTAAGTAACAACCTCTTATACATTACTTTGTTTACACAAAGGTGATAAAATGTTTAATAAACCTCCAAAAGGTAGTATCTTCTTTGTAAGAAAAAATTTTCTGCCTGTGTTATGTCAGCTTTCAGAGTCACTGACTAGAGAGCAGTATCATTCCCAATATCACTGTAGAAAAACATGCCTGGACCAAGATCATGAAGATGAGATATGACCTTATCTTTAAACTTACTGGCACATGTTGCTATAAATTACATACACTTTGAGTTGAATTATTGTGTATCTTTTTCTAAGGATCACTTTTTAATCGCAATGTTTTTATTGTGCCACAACTGCCAGGTATAATTATTTAATCATATGTCTGATAAACTTGCATTTAAATATCATAGGACAAAAGTGTGGTTTGTGCTTGGATGCACTTAGTGGAAATAAAAGAAGCCAAAGAGCAAATTCGAAAGCAGTAGGGTCAAAAAATTTTATCAAAACAAATGAGTATATATACATAGGTACACATACTGAGGTGACAAGAAAAGGGAAATTATTTAAACTGAGCTGTAGACAGACCAGAGTTTCCCTTTGGTCTGAGGAAGGTTTTTCTCCCATAATATAATGGCACATTGTTTGTCTCTTACTGCATTTATCACCTGCTACACCAGTGCCAAATTATTTCTGCCTGTCTTTCGACCTCACTAAATTATGAGCCATGAAGCCGTTGTTTATTAATATTGTTGGAGGTGGGGGGAGATTGAAATCCGTGATGGACCAGACTGAATCTAGACTAAAACTAGAGGCAAGAAGGTGAAGGACCTGGTCGGGATCAGAGCTGTCCTTGCTTATTGATTTCTAAGCTATATTCATGAAGTTAGCTTCAACTGCACAAGTCAAGAATAAGTCCTAAACTCTCCTACCCCCACAAATTGCCACTGTGTTATATGCCAGACTGCTCAACTTCAGAATCTACCATGAGCACTTACACAAAACACCAGTGCCCACAACATATGCTAATCTAGTAAATATTATTATGTGCTAACCCGGTAAATACTATTATGTTTCTGAAGCTCTTTTGTGGCTGCAAAGGGAAATTAGGGAATTTAGCTATGGAATGATCTTTCAACCTTATTGGAGGAAAAACTTTCCTATGTCAGGCCCCTTGGTCTCTGGATATAAACTTCCAGTTCACTTGACTATCTGGCAGTCTATAAGCCTCTTTACATGAAACCAATAGCATTCAACTTTCTAACAGTCATTATATCCTCCCCAAAGTTCCTACTTTAAAATTTACAAAGGACGCTTTCAGAAAATGATTCTTAGAAATGATTATGATTTGATTGAGATAAAACTTCCAGAAACTTGATGACTATGTCAGGAATAAGATTGGAGAAAAAAAATAGCAACTAAAAACAGTAAAATAGTGAATTGACTGATGCACAGAAGCCACACTGAAAAGCAGTCTGTTCTCATCAGTCACAGTAGTTAGGTTCTCTAAAGTCACCATGAACCCTGAGTGTGATGCCAAACCACTGCTGCTGTTAGGTCCTGTGAGCCTCTGATCACATTTTCATCAACCAGTTTTTCTATTATGCTGTTGATTTGTTAAAATTAAATTCATGCCCACCAACACTGCAACATGTAGCTGAACAAAGCTTAACTAACACATGGATTTTATCTCTAAAGCCCATCAGCCCTCTTGCACTTAGTCACACTAGACAGCTCTTCAACACTATGCTTAGGGACCATTTTAAACAGCAAAATCACCAACAAATACATGAAAAACATTACACTGAACAGACCACAAAAAGAATACTTATCTACAGTATGAAAGTTAAAGCCGTAAGATACAGCTAAAGAGAAATATGTAGCAGCATCAGAAGTTTCCGATGTTCAACCTCAGCTGAAATGTGTGTACCAGCCAGCTCAAAAAAACGCCAGCCATTCTGCATAAGTACGTATCTTCAAATAACTTAAAGTGACATAAGTAGTGATTTAAAGATTACAAATAAATTTGAGTGAGGAGGTGAAATTTCAAGTACAGAATCCAAAAATAATGAGCAGAAAATTGGATTTTGAAACTTTATTAAAAGTGCATACGTGTTCCATAACACCTTTAAGTCTTTTTTTCCCCCACAATCTGATACTTTATAATGTTCCCTGGTTTTCCATACTTGCATTTTTTTAATCATTCTTCATTTTTGTACAGTGTATGCTTGCTTCTCCCAGGTGTAGTTCCCATTAAAATTCCCACCACCATTCACCCATGTGGCATCACCATAGTCCCTTGTGCTCTTTCCTCCCCTGTTTTGATCCCTTTCCCTCCCCTGCCCTGCAGAATGTCTCCGATTTACAGATGCCTGTTATTTTTGTATTTTTTTTTCCTGATCCCTTATTTGATTCCCCTATATTCTGTTATATTCCCCTATATAGTGAAACCATCTATACTTTTTCTTTTTTCTCTCTGGATTATTTCTGTGAGAAATAAACTCTATTGCTGCAAATAAATTTAGTTTATCTTTTTCTAATTGTTGAGTAATATTCCATTGTGTCTGTATAGCACATCTTCTTGATCCAGTCATCTATTTTTGGGCATTTGGGTTGTCTGTTATAAATAGTTCTGCAATACACATAGAGGTATTCTTTTGAATCAGTGTTTTTGTGTCCTTTGGGTAGATCCCTATGAGTGGAATTACTGTATGGTAGCTCTGTTCTTAGTTTGAGGAACCTCCATACAGCTTTCCATAGTGGTTGAACCAGTTTGCATTCCCACCAGCAGTGTAGGAGAGTTCCTTTTTCTCCACATCCTCGCCAACATTTGTTGTTGCTAGTTTTTTTTAATATATGCCATGCTCACTGAGCACCTGTCTTTATAATAAGATAAAAATGTACAAATCAGGCAAAGTAACTTGGATCAAATAGAAAAGGGTAACCTACTTTTTTCTAGCATGGTCCAGCCCTATGACTTCTTTGTTCTGTTTCTTCCTCTGTGTGGGACTAAAAGGACTAAGAGAAGGGACTTGTCTTTATTCAAAACTGAATTTGTTACATCTGTTAAAAAAAAAAAACAGGCATTCAGTAAGTGTTTATTTAATGAAGAAAGGGCCAGGTAAATAAACAGAAGTAGTTGTTTTCAGGTATTTATTACTCTTTCAGATCAGACCTGACACCTGTCAGAGGCATCAGCAGCAGTGATGTTGCCAACAGGAAGATGTTCAGGAATACACAAAGGGTGGCCTGAACTTCCTGCAGCTCCCAGGTCTTCTCCAGTGTCTCTCCCTAATCTGCCATCACTGAAGAGTCACAAAAGAGGATATAGATGAATCAAATAACTGCAGTTTGCAGGAATTAAAGAAAAAGGGGAGGGGGAGGGATGGCATTCTGGGACCTCTTACTTTCGTTCTCCCCAAACCAGGTCACTTAGACTACCAGGAAATAAGCTTATGGGAAGCACTTGATGGCAAGCACATGCACGGAGCTTTGAGTGCGTGACTCGGGCACTTATCTTTCTAGCCCCTAAGCCCAGGGTTTAGCCCACTGTCCATTTTTCTCACCACTACTATGGAATTTTGTCATTACTGAGGAGAGCCTCTTATTGTGTTGATCATCTCTGTCCTATTTATGACTCCCAATCTCAGGAAGGCCAAGAGGCTTGTTCACCTTTTTTTGTGCCTCCTCATTGATTTACTCCCTTCTCTATTCTTTACAGTGTCTGGTCAAAATAATGTGCATGTTTCTTGAGCTCTTAACCTCTTACTTCAGGTTGACTTTTTCTTGCTGCTTTCATGAAGTTGTTTAACATAAATTTTCTCAACTTCTCCCCACTTTCTCTGTATGTTGGTGATTTCACTTTCCTTTTCCAACTGCTTTGAGAGATCTCAGAAGAATTGCCCCTCCTTCCCACAGCTGACCTTTAAACCATATCTTCTAGCCACTCAATCAGTTATCCCCATCCTCTTCACCTCCTTCAGCACCTTCCTTATTTATTCCCTTAACACATACGTGTTAATTGCCTAATGTTATTCCATACATTGTAAAGTACTGTTGTCTGGATGGTATAATGGGGAATGAAACAGAAATAGTTCCCCCTATGGAATTTGCAGTCTAGTAAGTGAAATTAACCCTAATTATGGAGACACAGAACTAAAGATAAACAGTGGGAGGACAGTGCAGGGTGAAGGGAAGTGATCAGGATTTTTCCACCCGTAACTCACACCTATGGTCTTACATGCATACCTGGTGGCAGACACCTGGAGTGGGGTGTGGGCATGTGTGAGTGGGCACGCCTGAGTCGGGACACTGAGTGTGTAGGGCGACATCACCAAGGATGAGGAGCTGCAGAGGCACAAGGGGCAGAAGACTGTGCAGTAGAAACCAGAGAAGAGACCACAAGAGAACACCAGAGAGCCCAGAAAGAGGCCCTGCACCTGCTTGCCTCACCACAAGTGGTGTAGAATGATCAATAAAAGCCTGAGAAGGCCACCCAGAGCCCTCCGGGATTCTCCTTTATGCATCCGCCCGGATCTTGGAGAACCTGCCCCATGCCTTGCTGGAGCTACAGGCAGTACAGGGAAACTCTGGGACCATGTGATACAAAGTCAGTGAGTTTTTATATGGGGGCTGGACATAGGCAGAGGATACATTTGAAGCATTAGAAATAGCAAGTGCAAGTGTCCTGAAGTGGCCAAGAATGCTCGTCAGAGAAATTTAAAACTAGCAGATCTCGGGAGAAGGGATGCAGGGAGGGACCAAATCCAGCCGTTCATGGGCCATTTGAAGAAACGTTCCAGGCCCCAACATTATGGGTCAACACGATTTGTCTCTCCACTTTTCTTCTCTTCCCATAACTTTTGTGACTCTTCTCTCTCAATCCATTCTTCCTGCCACTCAAGTAAAACCTATTACAAAAATATAGACCCCATCATTTTAAATTTTTTTCTCTAGCTTTTTTCTGAATTATTTTCTCCTATAGAGTCAAATATTACTTTGGTGTTTCACATGTATCAAATTCTTCATAGCCCTGGCGCCTGGTCTGAACTCACTGACTAGTAGAAATGTTGAGGTAGGTATTCAGGAAGCAGAGGCTCTGCTTAAAATCAAATCTGTTTTTAAAAACCTGGTTCTTCAATGCATATGAAGTGTTTCGATCTACAGGAAATGGCAAGAAAGCAAAAAAAAAATGGACCCTGAACTAAACTTACTTAATGAGGAAATGCTTTCCAGAGGAGTTAACTTCTAAATTGTTTAAAATTAAAAGAGAGAATGACATCCAAGCCAACTGAACAGATGAAGCCTGGTGCACTTGGGACCCCTTGTTCTTGGAGCTATGGTGCAGAATTAAAAACAACTGAAGGTAGACAGGCTCTAGATGTGCCTCGTAGGGCATGTTAAGGAGCTGGGTTTTACTTTAAAGGTAGCGGGGGAGTCGTCTAAGGATTTAAAGCTTGGAGGAGGACTTGATCATATTGATTGTTTCAAAAAATGATTTGAGAAATCCCATCGAGTATGGCAAGAAATATGACCCAGAGAGGCTAATTCAAGCCAAACAATGAGAAACTAGAGCTTAGTGACTAAATCCTTGTAAAGGTAAAAGAAACCTAGATTTCCAATTTGAACATTACATGTGTAAGACTGTAAAAACTTCAACTTGAAACATAAAATTTGCAGTCCATGCGGCAGCCAGTGGCAGATACTCTACAAACCATGTACTCAGGAGACTGTCGCTAACAATGCAGACGTGTGAGGTAGCTTTGATGAAAATCTATGCATCGTAGGGTGGTTTCAGGAAAAAAAAAAATGCTGTTTACTGAGTTGGCAGAAAATTGATGGCTGCCAAACACTTTGAAGAAAACTTGAAATCGGTCTTCAGGGTATTGATTTGGAAGTCATTCACTAAGTGTGCTAGTTGAACCCATGGAATTGATTAGGCTGTGAAGAATGAAGGGATGGCAGCTAGAATGCTCTAAGGAATACCACTTATTAAAGTGTGAAAGGAGGGGAGAAGGCTGCAGAGGTTATTGCTGTGGCACATCCACACAGGCTCCCAGCCGTCACTGTACACACTGGTGGACCTTCTCCTTCCCCAGAGATACATCCTGAAGGAGAAATTAAGTTGTGTGCTTTACTGACTCTTAAATCTGCATCAGTTCTACATTCTCCATAAAACCCAAATTGCCTGATTTCTTAACTAGCTCCTACCTCTCAGAGATGGAATAAAAATCTTTACCTATTGTTTCTCATCTTCCAAAATTTCCTTCTGAATCTCTGCCCTGCACTGCACCTTAAACCTTTGCTCGCTCTGTTTTCTCAAAAGGTTCAAGTTTGTGTGTGTGTGTGTGTGTGTGTGTGTGTGCGCGCGCGTGCGCATGTGTCTGTGAATCCTCAGAACCTCCAGTGGCAATTTAAGACTTTCCTTCCTTTATTTCCATAAATATCCTTTTTTATCATAGCATCAGTCTCTCTGCCTCCTTGGTTATATCTACTTCTTTATCCCTTTAGAACATAAACTTCTCTAGGGCCTACTTAGCTTTGTATCCCCAGGGCTTCTAGCACAGGGCCATGCTTTTCAATTGGTGAGCTCTGTTAAGTATCTGCTGCTGTTTTGCACAGTTAACACAGAACTACACGTCAGTACTCACGAAGAAGGTCTTCACTTTTTATCATAATATTATCTGGAAACTGCATCTTAATGCATAGGAAGGATTTTACTTACAAAAAAAAAAAAAACATAATTGGAGGGCCCTCCCTGGTGGCGCAGTGGGTTAAAGCACAGCACAAAGAAGCTTAAGCCACTTCTCCATGAGTTCGATCCCCGCTTGCCCTGGAGGAAATCCACATGGCGCGGCAGACCTCTCCTGACCCACCCGCTGCTCCCCTCAGCAGTGTACTTTGTCAATCTGCCTGTTCTGTTCCCCGCTCTGTCTCTGGTGAATCCTCTCACCCTCCGCATCTCTGGCCTGTACCCCATCTCTGTATGAATAAATACATAAATCTTAAAAAACATAATTGGAGGACTTGGATCAAATTCAACTCTCATAATCACTAGTAAATTCGAAAATCAAATATCAGTATCACTATTTAATTTGTAAAATTGGGCTCCTAGAAACAGAATTTTACCAACAGAAGAACTCTGCAAGGGCTTTCTTGTCCAGGGTTTCCTAAGTTGTCCTCTGTGGATTCTTGTTCCTCATGACTGGGGAGTAGTGGGAAGTCCTGGGGAAGGAAAGTTTGTCAGACCACCAAACATGTTTTACCTAGAGTGATTGGCTTTTAAGTGTTCAAATTCAAGGCTTTCAAACAAAGTTGCATTGTACATAGTTTTGCTGTTAAGATAGTGTGAGAACATGGTTATAACCTTCTGCCTGCTTTCAAAACCTTGGTGACTCTGGGCCTTTGTCTCCTCATCTGTAAGTATGAAATGACACTGCAATAGTTCGTGCTTTCCTGAGCCCTCCTCCCCGTCCATTTTCAAATAAAAAACAGACCCCCAAGAAAAATGAAGTGGCTTACTCAGGCCACATGGTATGTTAATGACAGACAGAAATTTAATCTTAAGCCCTGATGGTGGTGTTGAAGTTTTTCTATTTTAAAAATATAGCTGTCAATTAAATGGAAATGATAACTGCCAGGAGTTATATAAACAGTATGTCAAAATAGAGCTATATTGTATTTTTGCCTTAACCAAAAATTGGTGTGCTAGCTGCAGCAAACACTGAACATTACCTGTTTTACATTCATTTTTCAAGTTTATGGAAATGTTTGGATGAGTTGTTTGTATGGCTCATTTCTACAAAGCTCTTTATGAGTTGTTTTCTGCGTGATTAATAGCCATGTAATTATTAGATGCATTTAAAATCATTCCATTAGTCATTTGTTTCATGTTTAAGTCATGCTGCACCTAAATTTGAAAGCATAGCTAAGAATTTGTGAGGGTTTAGGAAAGAGTCTCTAGGTCTGGTCCTTTCACTCATCTCCTTCACTTTGGCCAGTTTCCTCTCTTCACTCTCCTTTCCAAAATCAGGGGTATCTGTGGAGAGAAAACGAAGTCACAAAAGAGCTAACAGAGATGTGTGCAAGGAAGGAAAGAAGGTCAGCTGTGCTCCTTGGCCATGGCGGTGATGGGGGTCCTTTTGGGGTGATTATATCATAGCCTGTGTAAAGATGTAATGTGACAAGCAGCTCACAGAGACTCCACCTTCTTCCCCCTCCTGCCTCCATATCCCACCTACCCATGGCCTGCTGCTGCTGCTGAAACCAAGGCAGGTGTGAGTAAGGGCATGTAGAAATGAAGCATGGTCCTAATTAAACAAAGTATACTCTTCCAAATAGGTGTTAAAGTTTGTAATGTAAACACCATACTAAATTTGGGTTTTATAGGACGTACATATGCTAAGCTACCTTTGCATCATAAAAAAAGGTTGTGGATGTGTCCGTGACAATAGGATAGATGGCAAGGACAGTGTTTAACTTGCTCCTACTTCTTGACGATAGCACAACATCCATTTTACATAAGCAGACTTTTTTTTTTAAGATTTATTTATTTATGCATACAGAACTGGGGTACAGGCCAGAGATGCAGGGGTGGTGAGAGGATTCACCAGAGACTGAGTGGGGAGCAGAACAGGCAGATCGATGAAGTACACTGCTGAGGTTGGGTCAGGAGAGGGATCGAACTCATACTGAAGTGGCTTTAGCTTCTTAGTGCTGTGCTTTATTCGCTGCGCCACCAGGGAGGGCCATAATAAACAGACTTTTTACACACAGGCTTGGTCATACCTGCACATGGCAATGTATGTTGTTATTCATTTGTCAAGATACAACAAAGAATTAAAAGTAACATTAAATTAACAATGATGCTTTATTCAGTCTGAATAGGTCCAAACTCTAATTAGAGCTGTTATAGTGAGACTTTTTTTTAATCGAAAATTTTACAGAATGTCACACACACATGTGTATATGTGTTCATATGTGTACATACATATATTCATGTATACTGTATATGAATATATATAAGCATACATATTTACAGTAAAACGTTGGTCTTGCCCAGAGCAAAGAAATTGAAGTTACCTCTAGTTCGTTCTTTCATTTAGAATTACTTTTCATTAGACTGGAAAAGAGCTGAAGAAATTCACTTGCAGTTAATGGTTGCTGAGTTAGCTTTTACTGGTTTTCTTTGCTTCTTCCTCTGTTGGGTTGAGAACAGGTAGATTAAGCTGCATTGTAAACTAGTCCTTGGATTGGAATTTTCCATATTTTCATACTTTTGCCCCCACACCCATTTTGATTGAGTCAGTTCATCTTCACAGTTAGACAAAAATCAAGGTGTTGTTGAGTCTTATGTGAAATTGGGTCATATATTACAATGTCCACCTCTCACCACTTAATGTTATTTTTTAATTCTTGTGCTTTTTATATGCTTGATTTATGGTAATATTGCTAGGAATAACATCATGTAGTCCTGGCCCAGAAAGGCACGATATCCTCTTGAAATCTTTAGGATAAGAAAAGCGATTTGTATTTAAGGATCTTCAGTGCCAAATCTTGCTGAAGGACCTCACACAAATCTGACTCTGAAGGAGCAAACCTAAAATGGCAAAACAAACTTAAGTGGAGAGAAGACTAGGAACTCATGTAGTGACTGAAAGGAGAGGAATATGCCCTTTCATTTCATTTGGTCTTTCGTTTCTGGGATTTTAAAAAAAAAGTTAATTAAATATTTAGGTATGGTATATCGCTTTCATCTGTATATAATTCAAAACTTCAACACAGTAACAATTTATTTGAATTTTAAATGGCTCATTTCCATAACATAATTATCTCTATAAAACAGTCTGTTTTATAGCAACATTGGGTTGATTTATAAAATACTGTCTGAAGACAAAGACTTTTTCCCACAGTATACTTTCATCTGAAGGCAATAATCATATTCTAGAGAAACCCTCTAACACTTAGAGTATAATTTGACACCACTGAAATATTTATTAATTTGTATTTATCATCAAAGTGCCATTAATCAAGCAAACATACTAAACAAATTTTGTAGATTTAAAGAGCTCTTAGATCAGTGAGCATCAATCACCATGAGACCATATTTTAGATCATACTAAAATGATTGCCAAGAAATGTTGAAGGATAAATTTAGAAGTGATATACCATATAGTATAGCTTTACTAATTTAGGCTGATTTCAGAACGACTGTTTTTGCCACACACCTAAAAGCTAACTTTATTGATAAGGGGTAATGAAACAACCTGGTGATCTATTTCCTTGGTTCTCCCTAAAAGTGAATATATTAAGCTGATAGACCTTTATGTTCAAAACCAGAATGTCCTCTCCTCATTCAAGCTGCTGGGTTTGGGAACGTAAATATTTGCCTGTGTCACTTTATCTATTTTTTAACTTGTTATTTGTTTTTTGTTTTTTTTTTTCTCTTCTTTCTTAGTCACTCGTTAAAGACAAGTCCCAGGATCTCAGGCTGGGTTCACAGTCTGTGACACAGTAAGCAATTTTCCTCCTAAATAACTTGTAGTAATAAGATAGTTGGTTTCTGTTTTTCATGACAGTTTTTCTTGTTTAAACTAAGGAGACCGTTTTGACAGTTGAACATTGAGGGTCAAAGAAATAATTTTATGATGAAATATCACTGAATTTTCATTTTTCTGAACCTAATTTGTCATTTATTTTTAACATTTTGAAATGACATTAACTAAAAACAAAAAGATGATGTGATAGAAATCAAATTATGAAATGACTAAGTTGAGGATTGAAGGACAGAAGTTAATCCCCAGAACATTATCACTGTATATTTTCTACTTCTCAGTAATGTATTTGAACAGTTCATTTTGAGGGTGTTTTTTTTTTAATCAGGATCTCTAGTGTGATTCTATAACTGTATTTGTTACTGTGTCCCTTAAAACATTAATAGAAAAATCCCTTTTTACTGCAATAAAAATTTCAGGTCAAAAATCTTCCCAAAATTTGCCTCAGCACAGATCTCTTTGCACCTAATTTTGTGCCCACATTTTATATTCATACCACATCACCAGCCAACTCACATGAGAACAATGGTCGTGAACAACTCAGGTATTGGCTGTGCCCGCCTGTCCCACCCCATCATCACTGCGTGCACATCAGTATACATACATGCTTTCACACAGGCACACACAGACAGTCCCTGCCTAATCTCCTTCACGGAAATGTTCTTTAAGTTAATAACCTTCCTAAACTCTTCTGCATTTTAAAGAATATTACTTCTCTTCCCAACACAAAAATTCTGGTTCAGATGACAGTCTGATTTGCAGGAATTGTTAAATCAAACCAGGCAGTATTTCACAAGGCAACATTTTCATCCTGTGGATGGAAGACAGGCATAATTTTTAAACAGAATTTGAAGAGGCACAGGTGTAAGACTCCTTAGAACCTTTTGTTTGTTGAACTATATTCAATGTTGTCACACTCCTTGGTAAGATACTGCGCTTAAAGTTTAGAACTTTCATCTTGAGAGGTAAACTCTGTCAATATTAGGACTGTAGTCACTCTGTCACTTCTGAACACACACACAGTAACATAATTCGCTTTCATTCTCACTGTTTTTCTGGGAGGTACTGATCATCATCTGACCTCTCTATTACATGTGGAGAAAGGATTTGAGAGGCTGTGACATGTCTCAAATCATTGCAGATAATGTCAGACCCCATATCGGAACACAGGTCCTCTCTTTAATTTCCATGTGCTGCAGACAGACCTACCACATCTTTCAGATTTTTGTTTCTGATATATCTTCCAGGTATGTTTTCAGTTGCAATTTCTGAACAATTCTAATTTTACATATTTGGTAATAAAGTCACTGCCCCTTAGGTACTTTATATTCAATAACAGATTACATATAACACATATAAACAACAGGTTAGGACTAATGGAGGCAAAATGACTCAACAACTAAAAAAACATATTTCAAATTTTATGGGAACAATGTTCCTGGTGTCTATTAACATGTCTAACTGAAATTTTTAGAACATTTTGCCTAATGTGAGAATAATTGTGTAGTCAATGGCTGCTTAGGATCTGTGTTTTCAGGAGCTAGAGATCCATGCCATGTTCTCCAAATTGAAGTTCAATAAAAACCATGCAAATACCTGCTTCTACAGGCTGTCAGGGAGGTCTGGCTTCTCCTTTTGAAACAGTGCAAAGAAGCATCTAAAAGTAAAAAAAAAAAATTAATGAGAGGTTCAGCTGTGCAAAATGCTAAGTTTGGGGGCTTTCCCTACACTCATAATTTCTTAGAAGTAAAGATAAATTCAGATATATTTCTCATGACTTGAAAACTCTAGCCAAGTTGAAGATGGAAATATTATAACCCAGTACAGAGAGGTCATCTCTTTAACTTACCTAAATGATTCCATTGTACCCAAGTAAATGGCAGCCCTGCCATTCAGTTTGCAACATTTGTTTAGACTGTTGACCAAAATGTATAAATGAGCCATGCAGAAATGCTTCTTAACTACTTCCTATATGAATTTCTCAGTTTATCCTTTTTTTAAAAGAAATACCCATCGCTTCTGTATGGTTTATATACATTTTAGCAAAGCCACATGCTCATTTTTTAGTATAAAAAAGAAACTTTTTTAATTTAATATATGTTTTACATCATTCTTCATTTTCATACAGTACATGTTTCATCATCTTGTGTATGGTCCTTAAGGAGTTCCCACAACCATTAACCCATGCAACGTCACCATTGTCCCTTGTGCTCATCCTACCCTTGTTTGGATCCAGTTTCCTCCTCCCTGCCCTGAATAATGTCTCTGCTTTAAGATGTCTGTTTATTTTGATTCAAAAAGAAACTTTTATTGGTTAATTTAACAAAGGCATTTTCTTGAAAGTCCTTAATTTTTTACCTTTTGTCTCTCATGCCCTCGTAATTATCTCTACCCACTCTAGGGTTCATAATGAATCTTTCGTAAATACATTATAATAAATGTTAGTATTCCTTAGTCATTGATATATTTTAACTTGAGTGGTTGCTTTTTCTTAAAAATTTTGCTTTATTGCATTAGCTGCTTTGATTAAAGAGAAGCTAATTCAGAGTCAGCTATATGAAAAGCCATCATACACACTCAAATTTGAACTGAATGAAGGGATGAATCTCTTAATACAGCACAGTTATGAGTTAATTCCAAGTATCCTATCACCCTTCCACTATATACTTTCTCTACAT
This sequence comes from Condylura cristata, assembly GCF_000260355.1. Lineage (NCBI taxonomy): Eukaryota > Metazoa > Chordata > Mammalia > Eulipotyphla > Talpidae > Condylura > Condylura cristata. Next base: position 69,827,093 of record NW_004567102.1, on the reverse strand, counting down.
TTATAATCATCTTATACCAGACTTCTTCAATTTTGACTTTTTTACTCATTTTTCTTTTATTAAATTTACTTATTTTTAATTAAGATAATGTTTGCATACCCTGTCAAGTATTATCACTACAGTGCACCTACCACAAAATCACACAGTCCACCACCGTGGTCCATTGTCCTTCCTTCCCTTTTTGCTCTCACCCACCCCTTCCCCTTCTAGCCTCTCTAGAAGGCTTTAGCTCTCTAGAAGGCTATCAAGGGGTTAGTCTTTAAACTTGTTTTTATCTGTTGCTTAATTTAGGGACTTTATATTCCACATATTAGTGACACCGTCCAGTATTTATCTCCTCTTTCTGACTTATTTTACTTAGCATTATTTCTTCTATCTTATCCATGTTGCCAGTCATGAGTTTACCTTTTTTTGATCGCTGAGTAATATCTTTGTGTGTATATAGCACATCTTGATCCACTCATCTGTTTGGGGGCACTTAGGCTGTTCCCATAATTCAGCTATAGTAAATAGTGCTGCCGTAAACACAATAGTGAGTGTTTCAATGTAGTGTTTCTGAATTTTGGGGGTAGATGCCTAGGAGTGGAATTACTGAGTTGAATGGTAGATCCACGTTTAATGTTTTGCATCACCTCCATACTGAATTCTGCAGGGCTGGACCAGTTTGCATTCCCACCAGCAGTGTAGAAGGGCTCCCTTTGTCCCACATCCTTGACAGCACTTGTTTCTGTTCTTTTCAATATGGGCCATTCTCACAGCTGTGAGATGGTATCTCGTTGTGGTCTTGATTTGCATTTCCCTAATAAGTGAGGGTGTGCATTTTTTTTTTTTTTATATATAGGCCTGTTTGCAGTCTGTATATGTCTTCTTTGGAGAAGTGTCTGTTTAATTCTGTTAATTTTTTGATTGGGTTGTTTGTTTTTATATAGTTTAATATAGTGGCATGCAGATACTTTCTCCCAATCATTAAGAGATCTTTTCCATTTAAGTATGATTTCTTTTGCTGTGAGGAAGCTTTTTAGTTTGATGCAGTCCTAGTTGTTTATGTTCTCTTTTATTGTCCTTGTTGTTGGGGAGAAATCACTAAAGGCATCAGTAAAGCTTATGTCATGAAATGTTTTGCCTGTTTTTGTTGTTGTTGTTTTTCCTATGTACTTTGTGAGTCCAGGTTTTACATCCAAGTCTTTGATCCATTTTGAATAGATCTTTGTGTATGGTGTGAGACTGGAGTCTAGTTTCATATTTGAGGAGATACCCTTTTTCCCTTATCCTGCTCCTTGCAACTCCTTTTTTAAATTCTTACTTTGATTATCTATTTGTAGCTGTTCCTCACTCTATGCCTCCATCCATTGTCAGTAGCCAGACACCACAATGTACCTTGTGGATTCTAAATCTATTCCTCCTCAGATACATGATTTGCAGGTAATTCCTCCCATTCTCTCATTTGCCTTTTTACTCTCATAATAGTAATTTCCAAAAGGCAAACTTTTGTTATTTTGATGAAGTTCAGTTGGGAAATTGAACTTCATCAGAATGAAGCTCAGTTGGGAAATTGAACTTCATCAGAATGAAGCTCAGCTAGGGAGCTGAACTTCATCAGAATGAAGCTCAGCTAAGGAAGCTGAACTTCCGCAGAATGAAGCTCTGTTAGGGAGCTGTACTTCATCAGAATGAAGCTCGGTTAGATAGCTAAACTTCATCAAAACAACAAGAGTTATTTTCATTTATGAATCATAACTGAATAGAGGGTCTAAGGAGGTTTTGCCAAGCCAAAGCCACAAAGGTTTCCTCTGTTCTTTTTTTTTTTTTTTCTGTTTTTGTTTTTGGTAAAGTTTTTATTACACTAGGCTTTATATTTAAGTCTAATATGTTTTGTTCATGCTGTAAAGTTTGGATGAGAGGGTTTTATTTGATTTTTACATTGTATATACAGTTATCCCATCATCATTTGTTGAAAACACAATCCTATCTTAACCAAAGATCCTATTGCTCCTGTGTTGAAAATCAGTTTTTATTATAAGTATGGATGTTTTTCTGGACTCTACGCTGATCCATTGATTTACTTCTCTAAATTCACACCAGTAGCACAATTATCTTGTTATTTTTTTAATATGTCTCGAATCAGTTAGCAGTCCTTCAGCTTTTTTTTTTTTAATTGGTTTAGGTATTCCTGGTCCTTTGCATGTCCAAATGAGTTTTAGAATAAGTTTGTTAATTTATACAAAAAAGACTACTGAAATTCCAGTGGGTATGCCTTGAATCCACAGCTCATTTTGGGAAGAATTTACATGTTAATAATTTTCAGACATCTGACTCATTAACATAATATGTTTCTCCATTTATTTTGGTCTTTCATTTCTCCCACTGTTTTTTTTTAAGTTTTCAATTACATAAATCTTTCACATATTTGCTTGATTTATTTCTACATATTTTATATGTAAGTGATACTGCTTTTCATTTTCAGCTTACGTTGTTACTGATTGACAACTTACTGGAAATATTACTGATTTTTCTTATGTTGATCATTTAGCACACCACCTTACAAAAACTCTTTTTTAGTTTTAATAGCTTTTTGGTAAATTCCACCAGATTTTCCACATAGGCAATAATGCAACTTATAAAATCACTTTAATTTCTTTCTTCTCAGCAAGGAGGCATTTTATTTCTCTTTTTCCTTACTGCATTCTCTAGAACTTCTGGTTTAGCGTTGAAGAGAGTTGCCATCCTATTCTTCTTCCAGATTTATGGGGAATGAATAGTATAGCTTTCAGTCTTTCTCCAGTAGATATGAGTTATTATAGGTGGCTATAATCGCCCCCTATCTCAGATTGTTTCTTTCATTTTCAAGGTTGCTGAGAGTTTTTATCAGGAATGGATGTTGGACTTTGTCAAATGTTTTTTCTGCATCTATTAAGATAATCGTACTGTGTTTATTTTTTTTTAATCTGTTAATATGGTCAATTGTATTGCCTTTTCAAGTGTCAAAACAGACCTTGCATTGTTAGGATTAAGCCCTAAGAATAGTGATAGTGTGTTTTCCTTTTCATAGTTGGTGAAATAGATTTGATAACTTTTTATCTAGAATTTTTTGTAGTCTGCTCATGAAGATCATGGCTTCTTGTAATGTTTTAGTCTGCTTTTGATATCAGGCTAAACTACCCTCCTAAAAGGAGTTAGAAAGAACTCCTACCTTTCAATTCTAGAAGAGTGTATGGATTTGTTATTATTTATTTTACTGATTTCCATTTCTTTATTGATATGTTCTGTTTGGTAAAATATTATTCTCATACTTACTTTAGTTCTTTAGACATGGTTTTCAAGGAACATATTTCTTTAGTTACTTGAATTGCTTAATGGACTAGAAGTCTTTCCATTGTAAACTCAATGGCTGGGCTCCCTGAGGGACAGCTCCTGTTAATTGTGTGTTCTCCTCCTGTGCAGAGGCTGTGCATGCTTTTGTAAGCTTTTATTGAAAATGTCATTTTATAGAATATAATGTAACAACTCTGGAAATCAAATTTTCCATCCCCATGGTTTGTTGTGGTGACAACATATTGTAGTTATTAGTCTAATGTTTGTCTACTGTTATCAGCCACTCAGACTGCCATGAAGTTGTCATTGTTTCCGTGACTCCCAGGTGCAAAGGCAAGTTCTAAGGTTGTTCAAATACAGACAGCACTGCACGTGGTGTCCTCCAGTGAACTACCAGACAGGTCAAATGGGATTAAGGCTTTGAAAGAGCTCCGGCTATGCTCTTTTCCCTTCCGTATTGGCCAGGCCACTGGCTGGCACTATAAAATCAGGCTGTTCAGAGCTAGAGAGTGGAGATGGAACTAGAGCAAGTGTAAAAAGCCAGAGTTTCACTGTTTTTACTGTTTCTACCATTTTGCCTGAATACACATTGCTTTTTGTCTAATTTTCAGAATTTTGAAATTTTGATTCTTACCATTTTGGCCAGTTTTAACATCTAGTTTAGAATAGAGAACTTTCAGAAGTCCTTATTCCATCATTTTCACTGATGTCACGCTTTCTTGAAATCTTTATTAGATTCACCAATAAAGCTATCTGGGCCTAGAATTTTCATTTTTGGAATATTTGTAACTACAAATTCAATTTATTTAAATAATAAACAGCTGTTAAAGTTGTTTCTTTCTATATACACTTTGATAGCTTGAATACTTGCATCTTTCAAGAAACTAGTCCAGGTGGTTGAATTTTTGTTTTGTAATCAAAGTAACATTGTTTTCTAGCACTGCATGTGATTCAGAGGTACAGGCTCACATCTCCTCAGATGTATGTCACCATACCCCACATACCACCAATCCACAGTTCTCCACCATAACCCATAAACCAACCGCCCCCCTCTCCCCCGCAGTAACCTTCATTCTAGGGTTTGTAAATGGTTTTATTCTGTCCGACCCATTGTTTTGTTTTTCTGTATTTCACATACAGGTAAAACCATATGATATTTGTCTTTTCCCTTCTTTCTTATTTCACTTATTATCCTGATATTTCTTTCCACATTGTTGCCACCACGTGTTGTTTCTGGTCTTTTTTTATACAGGCCATTTTCACAGTGCGAGCTGTTATATCTTGGTTTTGATTTGAGTTTCCCTGATAATAAAAAATGTAAATATTTTTTCATGTGCCTGTTGGCCATCCGTATGCCTTCTTTGGGAAAGTCTATTTAGCTCTTCTGACCATTTTTTGATTGGATTATTTGTTGTGTTGTGTTGTGTTGTGTTGTGTTGTGTTGTGTGAGTTCTTTGTACCTCGTTCCATATCAGCACTGAATCCCAGAAGAAAAGCTTTCAGTCTCACTACTGAGTCTGTTAACTGTGTGTATCTCATATATGGCCTTTATAATGTAGAGGTGTGGTGTGTTCCATCGATCCACAGTTTTTGTAGGGGTTTTATCATAAATGGATGTTGAATATTAACAGTGCTTTTTCTGCATCTATTGCTATGATCATATGATTTTTATATTTTCTTTTGTTGATGTACTTAATTGCATTCATCAGTTTTCAAACACCTAATAATATTTGAATCTGTGAAATAAGTCCCTCCAATTTACTGACATGAAGTTATTTATAATACTTTTTTCATTATCTTTTTATATTAATAAAATCTGTAATAATGTTTCCTCTCCAATTGGTGACGCTGATAATTTCCCCCAGTCTAGTTACTGGTTGATCAATTTTATTGGCTGTCTCAGAAAGACAGCTTTTATTTTTATTGATTTCTTTTTATGTTTATGTGTCTTTTATTACATTGATTTTCACTCTAATTTTTATTATTGCTGGTTATTTTAGGTTTAATTTTTTCTTCTTGTCAAAGTTTTTTTAAAGTTCAAACTGGTCATTGATTTCATACTTCTCTCATAATAATACAAACATATATTAGTACTTTAAGTTTCCCACTAAGTACTGCTTTATAGCATTTCACAGATTTTGATATGTTGTGATTTACTACTCATCTCATTCAAAACATTTTTTAATTTTCCTTTGGACTTCTTTGAGTCATAGGCCATTTGGAAATGGATTATTTAATTTCTAATGTTTAGGGATTTTTTTCTTAGAAACATTTCTGTTATTGATTTCTAATTTAATACCATTGTGATCAGAGATCACACATTACATGATATGAATCCTGTTGAATTTATTGAAATTTTGTAATCTTTGCTTTGTTTTCTCTTGGTTAAAGTTTTTGGTATCCTTGAAAGAAATGTGTATTATGTACTTGACTATTAGAGTATTCTTTTTATAAATAAATTAGGTCACATGAGCCAGTACTATTGTTTACCTGTGTTACCTTGTTGATATTTATCTACCTGCATAAGTAATTGAAAGTGAGTTATTGAAACCTACAACTAATACACTTTTTTTTTCTCCCTGCAGTTCAATTAGATTAGATTTTATATCAGGTGTTTGAAGCTCTTTATTAGGTGTTCATATAACTAGAATTACTATGTCCTCTTGAAGGATTGACTTCCTTATTATTGAATAACACTTTTCCCAGTAATATTCTTTGTTCTGAAATCTAATTTGTTTAATATTAATAAAGTCACTCAACTTTCTTTTAACAACGTTAGAATGGTTTGTGTTCAGGAATTTTTCTTTCAAGTTGAACATTGCATTATAACATTTTATAAGGTTCAGGTGTGAATCATTAAAAGAAATCAATGTTTATATATAGTACAATGTAAAGACAGAAATAAGTTAAAATTTCAAAATGTGTGGGCCTCCCTGGTGGCAGAGGGGTTAAGGACACAGCACTATCAAGCTGTGACCAACCACTGTGGCATGAATTCAATCCCTGGCCAGGGAGCTGACCCACACGGCACAGTACCCCTCTGCTGTCTCACCTACTGCTCCCCCCTCAGCAGTGGGCAAGATAGATTTGCTTGTTTTGCTCCCCATTCTATCATCCCCGCACACCTCTGGCTGGCCTATACCCCAGTTCTAATATGCGTAAATAAATCTTTAAAAAAAAAAAAAAACTTGGTGTGATTTTTTTTTTTGTAGGCAGCATATAGTTGAACTCATGCTTTTTTAAAGTACAATATAATAACCTCTGCCTTTCAATTAGGGTAGACATTTACATTTATATTTAATGTGATTATGAACGAGGTTGAGTTTTAGTCTATGATGATGCATTTTTCAGTTTTTTATCTCATCAATTCTTTATTTCCTTTTTCTGCTTTCTTTGTATATTATCCTTATCAATTTTATTTTGTTTCTTAAATTAACCGTAATTCTGTTTTACTATTTTAGTGATTTCTTTGTTGTTTATCATATAGATCCTATCACATGGTGTATCTTCAAGAGTTTTTAAATAGTAAATTTTCCTCCTATTCTACATTGATAACAATTTAAATTTGAATTCATTTAAAAACATTTTTTAGTAACCCCTCTAATTTTTTCAGCACTTTGTTAAACATAACTCAGCTTTTTCTTTCTCACTCATCATTCTACTCTTTCTAAATATACTTTATTTGTTCTTTCATCTTTGTAATTTTTGGCCTTTACTTTCTCAGTTATTTTAACTTTATTTTACTTAATACCATATCTCCCTATGCCCATCTTGTCAGGTGGGCATGACAACGTCACAGACTAGGTGGCTCAAACAGAAATTAATTTTTTGCAGTTCTGGAGGCTGCTAGTTCAAAATCAAGTTCCAGTAGGGTTGATTTCTGGTGAGACACCACCCTCCCTGCTTTGCAGGTGACCGCTTCTCACTGTGTCCTCGTGTGACCTTTGTTCTCTGACAATAAGAAGAAAAAGTTATCTAGTGCTCCTTCTTCTTATAAAGTATACCAGCTCTGTAGATCAGGACCTCACCCTTACAGCCCCACTTAACCCCAAGTGCCCTGTTTCCCAGTGTGTCCACTTAGAGGTTAGGGCTTCAGCTTGTGAATTTCAGGAGAACACAATTCAGTCCACAACAGTCTCTGTTCAGTACTACTTACTAGTCTGGCGTTGAAAATCTATCATTTTTTCAAGCTCTATTTTGATGTCTCTAACCATTCCCAGGCATCCTTGAAAGGAGACATTATCTTTCATTCTTCAGTTTTCTTTTTTCTCATTTTTTTTTGTATTTTCTTTCTCCTGATATAATGTGTACTGCTATACACTATCCACAAAATATTTGTTTTATACTTTACTACTACTATTGAACCATTTGAAAATCTGTATTCCTCCCTCTACACATGTGCATGCGCTCCTCCATCTCATTTGATAGAACTTTCTTGTTTCTCCCAGGCATCTTAATACTATTCTGTGGCAAGTATATTCTTGGTCCTTTGTTAGCTGATATTTGTGTCTCTTTATTATTTGAGCAGCACTCTGTCTCTCACCCCCATGTGTAATCCCTCTTTTAGTCTGCTAAGTGTTTTTCTCTCAGATCCTTCCCTTTCATTTATCTCCTGTTTCCATTCCCACTGCCACTTCCTTAGAGCAGAGCCTCATCTGAGCTGTTGCTATTTCGCCAACTCTTACCTTTCCCTCTTGTAGCTCTGAAAGGAGTAAAGAACAAACCCTTGAGGACCGAGAACACATAATGGATATGCAGGTGAAGAAGAATGAGCAAACATACTGAAAATCACATTAACAGAGGTAAGAGGAAAGTCAGGCTTAAGTTGTGTCATGAAGTTCATGGGGGAAAATTTAGGAATGCTATAACCAACAATAACAGCTGCCGAAGACAAGTGAAAGGACTGAGAAAATGCCTTTGGAGTTTGTAACCAAGAGGCCATTTCAACTGTCAGGAGGATGGTCTTAATTGAGAATCGTGGAAGCATGATCAGTCACCAGCCCAAAGGGGAAAGACTAGCGGATGGACTTGCTTCTCCCAGAAGCTGGAGTAAAACTGTACTCATGAAACTTAAATAGTATTTTAAACCAATAATTTTTTAAAAGAGGTATAGAAACAAAAAGTGAGGGGCACTTTTTCTATTGAAACAGGCAAGTGGAATTAAAACTATTTGAGTGGTGATGCCTTCTGGTGGGGAGTGGAGTGCTTACGGGCAGTGGAGTGCTCGGTTTTCTCTGTTAGAAGTTGACTTATCTGAGGAAAGTGAAATATTAACAGTCCCCCCCCCACTTTCTAGAAACTAAATTCAATTTTAAAATATTTTAGATTGTATTTATAAAAAAATAAAATCTAATTATACAGAAAGCAAGCAAAGATAAATAGTTATATAATTATGGTTTAAGCAATGACTTTTTAACCTCGATACTGGAATCCTAAAATATTTTGAAACAAATTTCTAGATTTAAATATTAGACTTCTAAAATGATATATATCAAACAAAACACCACCATATGGGAAACCTAATAACAAAGCCTGAGATGGGGAAAAATTTCACAAAATATATAACAGGTGAAATATTAATGCCTTTAACATGAAAGGAATTGTTAATGAGGGGGGGAAATACACCAATAGAAAAAGATGTGCAAAGGACATTCTTAAAGAAATTCTTAAAATATATAAATAGGAATGAACCTGTGAAAAAGTGTCTGCCTTCTAATAGTCAAGGTAATAGATGAATCGAAATGAAAACAATAGGTAATGGGGAATTTTTCCTTCACAAATGACAGACTTCAGACTTATAATACCTAATGTTAATAAGGGAAAGAAGAAGTGAGTTTCCTCATATGCTGCTGATAATAATGTAAGCTTCATTTTCTGTGGAGGATAGCATGGTAAAATTTTTTAAGTTTTTAAATGGTTCATGTTCTTTGACCTTACATTTCTGCTTTCAAATATATTCAAATATATATGAAAATATTCAAGTATACATGAAGTATTTATAGGCAGAATAATATAGCTGTAAAAATCTTCTCAAAGTAGTGTTGTAAATGAAAAAAAAATTCAATTGCTATGAAAAGAATTGTTAAGTTATAAGACAGAAGAATACATTTATTTATTGCAATATAGTGTTTTTTAATAGATATGGAAAGATTTTTAAGTAAAAGATTACTATAAAGTGGCTGACATATAACAAAAATATTGAGAAGCTTATATAAAAAAAGTTAGTTATCACTGAGTAGTGAAGTTGTGAAAAATGTTTTCATCTTTGTGTTTTCGAATTTTTCTGTTCTATATATAGATAATTCACTACTTGATCACTTAAATTTATTTTTATTGAAGTAACGATGGTTTACAGTATTGTAGATGTCTTCATGTTACAGCTTTACAACTCTTCAAGTAGATGTCACTGCACTAAGAAACAATGATTGTTTCTTTTCAGGTGAAAGTAACTTTCAGAGATTTTCAAATACAGCCCATTCCTTCTGCATTTAAAGAAGCCAAGGTCTCTAAGTCACAGCTAAAAAGTGCCTGAACTAGGACTTAATCTATGGGCTCCAAGTTTCAGGTCATATCTGTCCACATACTAGGATTTGCTGCATTCCTCAGCTGCCAGATCCGCAAGTGGCTTATAGCTCCTTTGGTCAGAAAATATAGGGAAGCCTCGGGGTGCTGATGGAAGAGCCAGGAGGCAGCAGATGCTGATAGAAGCCTTGAGGCTTCCCGCATGCCCAGTAGCGTCAGATTTCTCTGGTGCCTGGTTCATTTCCTTCTGTATCCTCCATTAAGGCTCTTAAGTTGGCTTGTCTTTATTGAGGGCAGTTCCATCTTCCATAGCTCCATTCCTTACTGCAGTAGGAGAAATGTAACTTTCTGTGGCCCTCATCCCCTTCCTCAACAGTAGCTGACTCTGGACCATTGGCACCCACCATCCCACCTGCCCCGCCCGTCGATAATCCAACTGTGGTTCCCTCCAGATCCAGTTTCTGCATCCTGCGGACTAGTTGAGTCCCTGAATGCCAAGCCCATGGTCAGGGAAGAAAACAAGCAGCTTATAAGTGGACCCTGCATTCCAAGGGCCAACTGTACTACGCTGTAGTTAAGGCCTCTGGGACACACTAGTATGGGGCATGAGTGTTGCTGCCTCCTCAGCACCTGGAAACTAAGGCAAATTAAATTGCCTCAAGGATGAGGGTGATGTCAGATAAAAATACCTTCATGCTATTTTCCTCTTGTAATTTGTATAAATGATATTTTCTATTATGAAGTTATGACTCCAAATAGATGGTAAGTTGTTCTGGGCTGAGGTGCTCACATGCTCACATTTTTTCTGAATGTCTGAGCCTGGTGCCTGCCATAGAGTTAACCTCCAGGACACCCTGAGTTCACCGAATTTCTTGAGGGCTAGGGAACCTTATTTTCACATGTGACACAGACAAACACAAACCTAGTTTCATATTCATTTTCAAACTCTTGTTATGCAGATTTTCCTTTCTCTTCTCAGAAGCTTTGCCTTTTAAATGCCCCTTTCATGCTTTCATCCTCTGATAGCTGCCGGGGAGACAGCTCTGAGAAAGACTGGGTTTAAATTGTTCTGTGTTTGAGGAGATGGCACCTCCTCCTTCTGGGCACAAATTCTCTCTCAGCTGTGCCATTTGCTGCTCCGCCAGCAGAGGTGTGGAAGCAAATCCTCTTCCTCCTGTTCTTTCCTTCGCTCCCATTCACAGCAGTCTTTGGTGTTCCCTGTCCGGTGCTTCTTCCTCCTCTTAGTCGAATTCATTCCCCTGAAAGAGTTCTGTCCTGCCTACTTCAGCTTTTTTACTGAAATGTCTCTAGGCCCCTCTCCCAGGCTCTTCTGCACGTGCGGGAGGGCCCCCCTTACCCACTTCCAGCTGTTCTCCCTTTTGCCTGTTCCCTTTTCTGTTTTTCTTCTTCTTTTCCTCTACCGCGATCACAAACTCCTGCTCCCACTCTGTTTCTCCTGCTGTCCTCTAAGATCCCTTTCTCCTCCTTGCTGCCTTTTGAAGGTGGGGGTACCTCGTGCCCAGCATCCATTTGAGGCTTTACTGTTTTCCACTTTTATTGGACTCTTATTTGGGGCAAGTTTTCTCTATTCATGTGTGTGCACACAGGCACAGAAGCGACACCCGGTGAATGTGTGCCTGACACCTCGGATCTGTGCCACTTCAGATTCTACTTCAGCTGCTCCCAGAAGCTTCACTGGAAACATGGTTTGGGGCTTTTGTATATAGAACCAACTTGTCTGTGGTGACTCTCTGTAACAAATGTAAAATCAGCAAACACAGAATGACAAAACATTTCTTTTCCTTCCAGTTAAAAATGTGTTTGCTTGTGCAACTATTTATTTAAGATTGGGCACAGCTGTTCCCTACCCTTCCATGGCACCCTGAGCAAATGCTTAACTCATCCTGTCTTGCCATAGTGCTTCAGCCTTTACTCTTCTCAGGAGAATCAATGAAACTGCCACCACCTTAACAGGAGCCATCATTCTTCTTAGTTTTTCCCTCCCTTCCCTAGTGCCAGCATTCTTAAGATGCACTTTGTTTACTAAGAGTAACCAAAGGAGAAGCCCTTTCTGTTTAGAGGAGAGAACATTTTTGTGTAAATCCTGATACGCATCCCTGGTATATGAATAATTGCATGAAAAAACATCAGACTCCACGCCACAGGCTGGCAGCCTCTAGTTGTTGTGTCTTATTACATAGTCCCTTAGGGAGCAATGTTCTTATTTCACCTGCATATTGGCTCTTCATTTTTTATTAATGGTGTAATTTGTTTTATTCCACTGCTATCAATACATCTAGATGCATAGTTAACCGTCACATATCTTTCTCAATCAAAATGACGCACCCCATTATTTTGGACTGATTTGAAAAAAATATATAATAACCCACTTATAAAAGAGACAGAGCCACAGGCTAAATGAAAGAATGCAGTTTAATAAAATGGTCTATTTCCTTTCTGGCACTAACCCTGAAGGATTATCCCTGCGTTTTGTATTGTTTCCCCAATAACTGAAGAATTGTATGGATTCTAATTGGCTTTAAGTTACCAGAATTTACAGTACTTAATGTTTGTATTTTATAAGTGTATTTTTTTGTTGTTGTCATTAACTTGTCAATGCAATAGAAAATTTTAAGCAATTAGAGAAGATACTAAAAAAATGTAAGTACTAAGTTTTAGAGACAAAATAGTAGAAAATTTATATTTTGGTCTTATTTGGTGGAATGTGTGTGTGTGTTAAACCATGTGTTTTATTACCTGTGTATGCCTGAGCTTGCTAAGATTTGGTTGTGACCAGAAGATACTGTTTACATTCATTTAATATATTTTTATGTTTTCTTTTCCTACTAAAGCATTGAAGAATGAAGATTCAGAAGTAAAATGACTGTTTAAATCAAATCAAATTTCTCTTCAAAGTTCAGAATCTTGAAACAGTAAGGGGGAAAGGAAGGATTCCCTATTTGTGTCCTTATGAAAGAATCTAGAAAAATCTAAAGTAAGGTGGTCTTTTGAACTTAATTGTTATAAACCTTTGTGACTACTGTTGGTCCAAGAATTTGGTACTTTTATTTACTAGTAATTACATCAAAATTACATTACCACTATTGGAAAATCAATAAAGAAAAAACCGTAATTGTTATCAGCAAATGTGAAGGTAAAGTGTTTACATCGTTTTCTGCTAAATAATATTATTGTAACTGTAATTAAGTTTATATGCATAATATTTTGCTCAGAAAATGAAATATATGCTTTTGAAATTTATTGGGTAGTGAGAATGGTCCCAGGAATAAAAACTTTAAAAGAGCACAATTTGCTTTTTAGAATTAAAATTTCTATTTCGAATGAATCCTATATGTTATATGATACACATAAACTAAGAGTGGTTTGTGGATAGACCAACAACGGTGTTCCAAATGACTTTTTAGAAAAAAGCATTTCCTATTGAAGCATATTAGTAGTTTATATGTCAATACTGTTTAATATTTATATTTGTTTCTTAAATTATTACATTGCCTATTTTTTAAAGCGTGATGTAATTTTCATATATGCACTTATACATCTGTCAATAAAATATCAACTCCAAGAAGGTCAAGACTAATAGAAAATTAGAAAACTTATTTACCAAAGCAGACAATTGACTCCATTAAAATCAGAAGTGAGAAAAAGCATGCTGGGCATTGGGGTGTAAATTTTGCCCAGATGTATATCCGATGTGAAAAATCTTCTAGTAAAAATATGTTTGGCTCTTATCCCTGCACATGTTGTAGAGGCATGAGAACTCATAAACATGCCCCTGCTCTGTGGACTCTTGAGAAAAGGGGGGCCTCTTGAGTGGTGAGTGGCACCGAGACAGCCACAGCCTCCAGAGGAGCCAGGGAGGCTGCGTGCAGGTGCTGTCTGTGCTTCAGGTACAGCTGGGCTCCAGTCCCCCTGGTATAAGCTTTTTTTCTCTCTTGTGAATGCCCTTGGTGATTAAAAATAAAAATAAGCATATCTGTGCAGTTTCAGCTGACTTTAGAGATGTGTGGTGTTTCTCTCATTTTGGTTTTAATCAGAGAGAATTTCAACAAGTTGCAGAAAGATTTTAAATCAAGAAAAGTGAAATAGTAACATCCAGGGAGGGAAGCATTTGTTGAGATCTCAGTCTTCATATGAACAGTGAAAGGTTATTTTATATTGCAACTACTAAAGAGAAAAATAACAGTTGAAACAAATACTACAAAAAGGTGGTTTACCTCAGAGCTCAGTCCTTTCCTCTCGTCCTTGCCAAAACAAGACTCAGGCTACATTAACTAACAGAGCAATAAAGTGACCTTACCACACACACTCCCGGAGGTGTGCTGGGCTCTGAGCATCACAGGGCCCTCCGCTTCATAAGTTCAAATTACATTCAAGCAGGGGAATCGTGTGTGTTTACACAGATTGCACTGGGAGGGTTATGATATTGCACATTTTCTTAGCACAAAATTAGTTTTCTTTGTTTTACTTCATTCTGAATTTTGTCCTATTTTATGAAGTCTGTTTTTTCCACACAGAAACAGTTTAACGCTACCTATTTAAAGCCATTCATAGAAATTGAAATTCCGATTTTTGATTCTACCCATCTTGAAGATTAAAGTTCCTTCAGGGTCAAAATAATATAGTAAAATAGAATTTTCAATGCTAAGATTAGAATCAAGTTTTTGAAAGATTTGAAACATGAAATATTCTACACTATGAATGTTTAAAAATGAATCTTTTAAGTGAAATAAGTGTTTCTAAATGCTGAAGACTTGTTACTTGCAAAAACCTACATAAGTTCCTTTCCATAAAAGTGAATACTTAACCTTCATTTTATTTTTTACTTTTATTGAAAATATTTTCTGTTTAGGAATTCAGCAAGGCTATCTCTGGGGGAATAACTTTGCATTTTATATCTGTATATTTTTATGTATCTTTAGTCATACATTTAACTCACGACTTTTCTTTTTTGGTTTTAACACTGACTTTATATAGACAGGGAGAGAGAGAGAGATTTTACATCATTCTTCCTTTCTGTACAGTATTTGCTTTCTCCTCTCAGGTGTAGTCCCTGTAAAATTCCCACCACCGATTCACTGTGCGCCATCATCATAGTCCCTTGTGCTCTTCCCTCCCCTGTTTCATCCCTCTGCCTCCCCCTCCCTTGCAGAATGTCTCCGATTTACAGTTGCCTGTTAATTTTTTTTTTTTTTTACTATTTTTCTCCTGATCCCTAATTTGGTTTCCCTCCTTTAAGTGAAACCCTCCAATATTTTTCTTCTTCCTTCTGGCTTTCACTGAACATAATATAATCCCTGTAGCTCCACGTTCCTGCAAATGGCATGAGTTTATCATGTTTGATTGCTGATTAACTCTGAAATTTTTTTAAATGGAAAGTTCTAGAAACTTCAATAAAAATCTGTGACTTTGTACATGACTCCATTTATTCTTCACTTCAAACCCATGAAGTAGATAAAATCTTCCCTACCCTTCAAATAAGGAAACCAAGACTTTGAAGCTTTAGTAACTTGTCCCAATGTACATGGCCAGTAAATGTCAGTGCCGGCTGGAAGGAGGTTTGTCAGACTACATGGAGATGTCTCTAAAGCACTGAGTCTCAGCCAGCAATGCATAGAGTAGGAAACTCCAGCACACATAGTAGCAACTAAGTAATTGCATATATCTGCAATAACATGCAGGGACTAGAAACATCTAATATGTCTTTACTGTAACAGTGACCTAAGTAAAATCAATTAGTCTACTTTAATGAACTTTTTAAAAATATATATAATTATTTTGGTAAACCTTTATTCCATACTACATACCATACAGAAGTAGATTCTGTGAAATCAAACAACACATGTACAGTAACATTATTCAAGTAACAGAAAAGGCACCATTCCAGTCGGTGGAAGAGACGATGAAAACATTATGATTCACATCAGTCAGAAGTCTCTGTTGACTGGCAAACTCAATCTATGGTTGGACCCAATTATCTGTGGGAGAATTGGATGTCAGCCTCATTTAGAATTAACAATGGACCAAGGAGGCTAAAGCAGACTGCTACTCTCTGCAGAGAGCCAGGAAGCAAGGTCGGTAATGAGGTACTTCATTCATCATATCCTTCTGCTCTAATTATTAAAGTGAATAGAAAATACTTTAAGTTAAGGCAGGAACTGAGTAGCACAAAAACATTTGTTTTGTAATCACAAAGAATGCTTTTTTGGTCTAATGATTTCCTTGGAATTTATATCAAGCATATGTTGTAAGCACCTTGTTTTCTAAAATTGTTCATCTAACATCTAAGACTTCAAATTCTGATTATGGCTGAGTTATTTTTATTGTCTCAAAAAGTTGAGACTAATGCTGCCTAAGAATCCAAAATCGATGTCTAGGGGATCATCAGTGTCTATGAACTATTTGTAATAGTCCACCTCTCTCACTTGTGGTGGAATGTTCCAACTATACAGCATCATTTCTCAAAGTCCTGAGCAATCTATTTTCCACATATTCTAGTTTGTTTCTTTTTAAATCAGTGTTTGATCCTTGTCTAGAGTTGTGGAAATAGGATAATGGAAAAGGTGGGAATCTTGGTTTCTGCAACACTTATGTAAGTTACACATGTTATATAAGTTATATGTGAGTTATATGCTGTTTGTCAAAGGGTGGTTTTTATCTGCATGGAGATGATTTGCTTAATGAAGATAAAAAATAGAGTGCAAAATGAAAAAAAAAAAAAGCAAGAAGGTGAGAAAGTAACTTGCTGCCTGAGCAAAAATGAGCAACTGAAACTTCAAAAAGCAGTCATGAGACCAAGAAACAGCTTCCCTGGAGAAAAGCCTTGTAGCTTCAATTCACTTTTTCAGTTTTAAACTGAGAATCAGTAGTTAATTTTTTTAGTAAATATGCTGCTTAATTTTTTCTAAACTACAGTGTTTCGGTTTAAATGAAAGACGGCTAAACACAGTCACGGCTTTAGCATCCCTGCCTGTTAGAAGCTGGTGTACAGAAGTAGCTGTAGATGCTACTTTTAGCAACTAAATATTTCCATAGTGGTAAAGAAATGTCAGTAAAATCTATGCACTTTAAGAATATCAAATTCTTATTATACTTATCATGCGTGCAGGCAGAGTACATAATAAACTAGTCTATAGCAGCTGTAAATTTCTGAGGATTTATCTAACCACAAATACATTGAAATGGGGAAATGGGGCTATATTAAACTATGCAAGATGCTGCTGGAGCGCTGCCACTTCTGCAACATCCTGTAATTAATTTATCATGACAGGTCTGGCAAACTGAAACATCCAATACACTTGCGACAGACTGTTATACTGTAGTTGTAGGGGACCTGCAGTCACAAAAAGTATGAGTAGACTTTCCTTTCAGAATGTGAACACAGGACTGTTATACGTGGAGTGTCCAATAACCAAGGACAGACTTGTCCCTTTTCAATTTCAAAATAAGAAAACCTAAAATACAGGAAAGATTCCAGGTTGAGATAATGGGGTTAGACAGTTACCTCACATTTGTCGTGTTTCTCAGAAGAGACAGATAAGGCCATGAAACAGTCTCATCGCCCCTTCCCGTGTGTGTGCTAGACACTAGATGCCATGGGGGTTCAGCTGGGAGAGTGTGGGGGTCAGTTGTGGTAGTCTTTGTCAGTTGATCATCAGTCTAAAAGAATGACCCTTGATGTGCGCAGTTTGACTAGATGCTACTGAGGTTCATGGTAAGGGTAGGTAGTTGTGAACAAGGTTCTCTGCTGGGGAGTAGAGAACATAACTCTAAAAAGTGAACTCTACCTTGTGTCCATGTCCACAGCCTCACCCATCTCCATTGAAAGTTCAGAGTAACCCAGACTACAGGACCACTGAAGGCCTGGGAATCGTGGATCTGAAATTTGCAGTGAGTGGGGATAGGGCCCAAGCGACAGAGCCCAAGACGGGCCCTCCTCAGTGGAAACAGACTAGAGCACAGGTGAGGTCGAGATAGCAGCCCCGTTACCAAAGGCTCACTGAAAACATTTTCTATAGTGATGATCTTTCTCTTTAACCTTACTATTAAAAATGAATCCTATCTCAGAGAACACGAGAAGCTTCTTGCCTAAGCCCAAGTTTTAAAGAAAAAAAACAACCAGTAAGACTGTAATTCAATAACCAAACCAAGGGGGAAATGGACAAGCAGCAACATAGGAAAGCTGCTCTTTCCATCTGTCTCCTCCACCTGAAACTCTCCCCTCAGAGCTCTTCTTGTGCGTGAGACTTGGAAGGAGGGTGCGGAGTAAGTGGGCAGGGGTTTTCTTTCACAGAGTTAAGTAATCAGGCCAAGTTCACAGAAACCAGTGCAGTATCCTGCCTCCAACTGCTGCTTCTCCTACTCCATCTGCTCTTTATGAGGTAACATTCTCACTTAAAACTCTGTTATTAGACCTCAATTCTGAAAAAGTCCAAAATTTTTTCTCTCTCATACACAACTAAAAGTAAATAATACTGAGCATGGTCTGCATTCAGATAAATTCATCTTTAAAACTAGGTTATTTCAAGGGACAGATTTGCATGAGTGAGGGCTGAAAGTAGGTGGAAAAAAAAAGTCAACAAGATGGTATCAGTCCAGAGAAATGCCTTTTTATGCAAGCATGGAGAGAGAGAGAGAGAGGCTTTTTTTTTTTTTGTAATGTATTAACCGGTTACAGACTTACATATCAATGGCTTCAGTGACTTACTACTTTTCTAAATATATTTTTCAACTTCAGTTTCATTGCTTTTAAAACTGTCATCTTTCTTGAAAAAAAGTGTGTGTGTTTGCAAGCACACACCCACTCACTTATTCAACAGGTAGCCATTGTTAGCAAAAATTTGATCTGAGCAGGAAAGACAGTGGAACCGAAGTCTCATCTCTCAGCACTGCTTCTCAACGTTTTCAAGTTTCATGGTCACTCTACAGTGTTTTCCAGAAGCCGCCACACACATTACCAAATATGAACTTTATAACGCCCTGGCTAGAAAAGACATTACTCTCATTTTCCAAATCCCACGAAGGGGTGAAATAACTTACCCAATAAACTATGGATTAGCCATCTTCTGTCCTTGCCTCCTGGTAAGACTCCTTATTGACAACTAAAAATGTAGATGTAAATTATAAGGAAAACCAATATATGTCTCCTGTGCAGGAGACAACTATAAATTATTGACTCATTGAGACGTGTATTTAATAGTCTTCTGTGGTCAATTAGAAGAAAGTATATTTTTGCTACTGAACTATATTTAAATATAGTTCTTAAATGTAAGAACTTAATATGTGAAGTTATAACAAACCAAAGCAGTAAAAAAAAAAGTTTTAATTATGTTTTGTAGAAAGAAGAGGAAGGAAGGAGCATAAAGGGCCAGTCCCTTTCCCAAAACCTTTCCATGAACCAAATAAAACAAGGTCACTTAACGCATTGTATAGTTGTGCCAAGCGGTTATTGTTTAAGTTACCAAATAAATTACATTTTCTCTTAAAGGACAGTCATTTCCCATTTGACCTAAACTGTTAGACCAACTGATGAACTCAGATATAGCAGAATATTCATGAATTGCAAACCTGACCACTTCACACCTGCTTAGAACCTGACTGGTGTCCTCATCCACGAACACTGAATCCACTGTATTTTTCCTGTTTGACTCAGAATAACACCTGTAAGTCAAGTCTCATGCTCTCTGTTACACGAAACACTTGAATGAAATTCCACCGTTTTGGAAGTGACAGCAAAAGTAAGAAATTCGGTTAATATCTGAAAACCCACAAAACTGAGAAGCAAGCAAAAAAACCCATGTTCTGCCCCTGCTGTTTGTCCCATGTCCAGCTTCTTGGAGAGGGTTCCGTCACAACCAGCAGCACTCACTGCCTCCCTCGAGAGCCATAGTTCCTTCGAGCCCGGGGTGGTTCTCTTCACTTGAAAATAACTTTCCCTCCAAAGGCCATGATGAATATGGCCAATAAGGTGTCATCTTAGTCATCACTTGTACTAAATTCCCTCTTCCTTTCTGGGTTCTCAGAGTGTCCTGCATCTAATATCCATCCAAACACTTAGCACAAGGCAAGGAAACTGACATACTCTAGTGATCAACATACGTTATATGTCTTAGGTGCCTGGGACAATTCTTATAAATGTGTGTATGTTCTTGATAACTCAGGATGTTCTCACATGGGATACATTCTTTTTAAATCATCTAAATGCCCAGCAAAAACACGGAATTTATCAAGGGAATCAAAGAACTTACTAACTATTCAAAAACAGCTCCCCATGCTCACTGTTGTCTTTTTCATTCTCTCTTTCCTTTTTTACACTCTCCTTTTCTTTCTTTTTTCCCCCTGGCTTCCTTATGTCTTTTTTCCTGCTTGACAGTGTCCATTGTTCAGTGGCATCACTGAATTCAACATTAAAATCATTTCTGGCCCTCCCTGGTGGCACAGCGGGTTAAAGCACAGCACTGAGAATCTAAAGCCGCTTCCGCATGAGTTCAATTCCCGCCTGCCCTGGAGGTGACCACATGGCGTGGCAGACCTCTCCTGGCCGTCCCGCTGCTCCCCTCAGCAGTGTACTTCTTTGATCTGCCTGTTCTGCTCCCCACTCTGTCTCTGGTGAAGCCTCTCGCCACCCCTGAGCCTCTGGCCTGTACCCCAGTTCTGTATGCACAAATAAATAAATCTTTTAAAAAAAAAATCATTTCTGATGGTTCTCTCATCAGTCTGCTCCTAAGGCTCTGGAATCCGGGGTAGGGGCCCATCAGGCAGTAACTTTGGGTAACTACTCAATCCCTCAGAACATTCTGAGCCACACATTATTTACATGAAAACACAATCTTAAAATGTGAATGTATTTTATGACTAACTTTTTTATTGAGGCAAATTACCCAGAAGATCAAATCTTATTTGCATAAAATTTTGCATTTCCATTCATCTCACAATAAAAAGGCTTCAAAAGCCTCTCTAAAGCCCATTGCCTGTGAATCTAATATCTTGACCACTCTTCTCCATAGTTTTCTGAGAGAAGGTGCCTAGATTTATAAACAAATCCATAGTATCACTGATCACCTAATTTAAGGATTAATGGCTTCATGTTATTTATTTTCATACCAGTAAATGAATCCAGTCATTTTCATCACCATTTTTTTTTTACCATCCAAAAACTTCAAACAATTCTTTGTTCAACAGCAAGCCCAATACCCAACCTCACAGTGTTTACATTAAAAATTTCAGGAGCCCCTTGGAAAGACCCTGAGGCAGAGATGTACAAATCACACACAGACGTGGCTAACTGAAGTAGAGACGGGGGTTCAACATCTGTTGACATGAGTTCAGCTACATCAGGTTTGCTTATGGTCATGACACTGCACACAGATTTCTACGTGACAGATGATGCTGTTAAACACCTTTAACTTTTTCTCTTGATTTGCTTTCAGCTTTTGATCTTATCATTAGCTCAAGGATTAGCATAGCTACTCCTGAATATGCACGTTAGTCTGGTCAGGTCTTGAGAATGGAGGCCATTGTGTGTAACCTCAGTGTGACACTCTGTCTTCACAGCCAGGGGAATAGAACTTTGACATTGATCCCATCAAATTAATCACTCTTCAGCACTACCAGATAATTCCATTCAAAGACTGATTTAATTGTAGTAGATTGTAGCTATTAAATTCACAAAATGAATGTAGGAAAATAAAACGTAGTAATTCGTGATTATAAATTAATTTTAATAACAGTTAACATTTGCTGAGCACAGGCTAAGTACTATGTTCCATGTCAGGGACTTTATTATGTATTATCTCATTTAATATTTAAAATTAACTTACAAGGTAGAGATATCATTATTGCCCTCATTAAAAAAAATTACCTTGGACTATCTCTGGTGGCATGGTTGGAATGAAGCACCGTGATGCTATTGCAGCCACTGCAGCACAAGTTCAATCCCTGGCCAGGGAAGTGACCCACATGGTGCAGCAGACCTCTCCTGACATACCCGCTGCTCCCCTCAGCAGTCTATTTCAGTCAATCTGCCTGTTCTGCTCCCCACTTTGTCTCTGGTGAATCTTCTCACCACTACCCCCCCCCCACAACTCTGGCCTGTACCCCAGTTCTGTAGGCATAAATAAAACAATAAATAAATCTTTGGGGGAAAAATTACCTTAAAGCTCAGAAAGACTGAGTAGCATGTCTGTGGTCATAGATTGTAAATTTGCGGGTCAGGGTTCCATCTCTGGTTTGAGTGACTCCAAAGTTCCCCTTTTAATTCTTTAGACCATGGCCCCTGAGTTTATCAAGCTACCCAATAATGTCTTTTAAATAAAATGAGTTCTTTTATCCTCCACTCAGAGCTGACAGAAAAGTGACTTTCTACTATTTATCATATGAATATTGAGGTTAAAAGTTTAATGTTTTCCAAAATTCTAATACCTTTTGCAAAACAATTGGCAACAAAATAGATTGATCAAAAATGAAGTTACCTTGGCCCAACTTTTAGTGTTTGAGAAGAACATTGATTCCAAATTTTCTGTTACAGAGATGTTACCCTAGTCCAAGAGGACTGACTGATCAAACACCATCTGCATGTGTTTCACACCCCTGTGGAATGACGTCTATTCAAGCTGCTTTCCGGGTGAAAAAAGAGGTTTGTGGAAGGTTTTCCTTCTTGACATGATCTGCTTTAGTGCCCCTTCAGTATCCAAAGGAGATACAATGGTGCTTCGTGGCATCAGAGCCCTTGGAACATCTTGTTCTGCTGCCATCTCACCCCTGGCAGGTGAAAAACCACAGGAATTGGTTTTCCTTGCTGTCCTGCTGTAGCATCTTTGCATCATGTATTCCCAGAATTGACCTCAGTGAATGGCATATGGTAGGCACCGTCAGTCATGAGCAAGGCACAGTACAGATCCAAAGGTTTGTTTCCTATACATGGAAACATCGTCTGCCTTGTAGGTACGGATATTAACCTAGCATAGAGAAAATTCAGGAGTATCATACCATTGCAAACCGCTCTGTGTATTTTTCTAGTTCCTATGGTAAATCTATTTCCTCTCCCTTTCTGTACCTTTCCTCCCACCCTCTCTCATCCTTCCCTTCCTCTCCCTTTCTGTACCTTTCCTCCCACCCTCTCTCATCCTTCCCTCCCTTCCCCCACTCGCTCCTCTTCTCTCTATGCCCTCCCTCTTTTTTATCTCCCCCTGGGACTCAGCCACAACTATGCCTTTTAAACTCTTACGTTCTCTTTATTTACAGTCAAAATTGTTTGCAATGTCCCACACCTTCTGGCTTCCAGCTGGTACTTGTATTTAGGTGCAAACAAAAGCAAGATAAACACATATAGCATCTGTACCTTGAAACAGTATCAATTCCAGGTGGTTTAAAGGACTCCCTGAGGCACCTGAAATTCAGGTGGGGCCACAGCAGTGTTTCAAGTCCAAGCTGTAATTCCCCTTTCCTCTTTGCTGCCGGGCAGTGGAGGGCTGAGTGTGCAGAACTGATTGTTCGAGTGCTCCCAGGTGCCTGCCTCTGGGTGCCCAGGGGCGAGGGCAAGGCTGATGTCTGAAATGGCTTCACCACATCCGCTTCCCAAAGAGCATTTTCCTCCCGGACGGAAGAGGAAGATCCAATTCCTA
Source organism: Condylura cristata (assembly GCF_000260355.1). NCBI lineage: Eukaryota > Metazoa > Chordata > Mammalia > Eulipotyphla > Talpidae > Condylura > Condylura cristata. The sequence goes on along the minus strand of NW_004567102.1, from coordinate 69,803,619 downwards.
TGGTTTTTCTCCTGAACTACCATGCTATGGAAGACCTACAGCTCTGCTAGGCAGCAATGCTCTCCGAGCAGTTCCTGATTACAGCCATTGTAGGGTCAGGTGCTGGAGACATGCGCTGGTTCCCATCTCTGCTCAAGGTTACCTGAGTGCTCACGCATCTATGGCAACACTTCCATTGAGCTGTTTTTGTTACTAACTCATAATGTTATCTAAATAATCCTCTGGCTTTAATCTTGACCGGAAGAAAAAGATACAGCATAGGTAACGGGGACGTAAATTATGCTGTGTGAGTAATTAGGCGTGAGCTGATTATTTTCTGGCTAGGAGGAACATGTGTCCAATGACAATGCACATAGCTTTAAAAGGTGCATGAGTGGAAAGTGAAGAGGAGTCAGAAAGGGGGGAAAGTGAAGTGAGTCTTAAGTTCCTTTATGCCAAGAAATGAAGAAAGCTTCCTAACACCTTACACAACATTTCCCGCTTTCTTAATTCTTCCAAAATTCTTTTATTTGAAAGTTCAGTTTAAAAAAATTGGCAAATCAAGTGAGAAGGAAATCCATTTCCTTATGGCACAGCTTAATAAGAGACCCAAGATGAAAACTGAGAATCCTCATTCCCAGCTTGTTGGGGGCGATGCGGGGAGTGCAGGGGAATTTTCAAGATTTATGCAAAACTTCAAAGCAAGCCCCTCCCCCCACACCCCTCCCCTTGCGTGGGTGTTTCCGTCACCCCCACCACCACCAGTGTTGGCTTTCTGTGAGTATAATTGTGCTTTTGTCTTGGCGTTGGCTCACCTCGCTACACTCTAGTCTCAGATCCCCTGGCCCCAAGCCCAGGGTGGGGCTCTGCCCTCAGTACTGTAAATAATGGTAATTACCTTTACAAACTAAAAAAAAAATTCTCAAGGCCAAGAATATCCAAAGTCTAGAGCATTTTATATCATTCCTTGTGCATCAATCTGTTAGAATGTGTGTGGTGATTAAAGGTTCTCCCTCAACAAATGACCAAAATGAAATAAACACCACCAGTGCTCAGGGGTCCCATGACTCTCTCTGGACTGGTGAGTTTTCTGCTTCCAGATTGAAGTAGTGACGTAAGTCCAAACAAAATGAGTATTAAAGTTGAATGCAAGTCTTATTCTCACTACTCACACAGATGCTTTTATGAATTAGATTGAAGTAGAAGCAGCCTTCCTCCGATACCCAACATAGACTCAAGAGACAAGAATCACCTCCTACCTCGAGACTTAATTCTGAGACATTACTTCCTGCATTATCTCTGTCTGGTTGACAGCGGCTATTGTTGAGTAAGTTGACATGTATCCAGGCTTTTGCCTCATTAGATTATTACCATGGTACCAAGGCGGTACCTGCACCATATCTTGGCATTTTATTTCATGCAAAGCACTAGCAGCTATTATCCATATCTAAGATCAAACCAATTAGTGATAAGTCCAAAAAAATTTCAATTCAATAGCTGTGGACACATGGGCATACTTAAGATTCATGTAAAAGGTTTGATTTATGAATGAGACTGGTTTGCGGGTCACAGAGTTTCTTTGATTTAAGTGATTTGATTGTGGAGACCTGAACACATGGACAGATGTACTCAACTTTGCATTGATTGATTTTAAAGGCCAATGTCAGGGCAAAAGACAGTGTGGGAGGCTTCCTGGGCAGTGAGATAACTGGAAAGTTCCTAAGACTCTGAGAGGAAGTGTCAGAGTGGTCTGCATGTCATTTTTTCCACTCAAAAGTCAAATCATTGCCCCTTGGCGGTGAGTTATTGAGGTCATGCTGTGTGCTTATGTTGTGCATTACGGGCATTCAAATTATCTAGGATGTTTATCTGTGAGGATTCTTAAACTAAGAGGACCTAACAGCACGTGGGAGCCATCTAATCCAGAATGAAGTGATAGTTCACTTCATTAACGATCTCTCCCTTGGCCATTATCCTGCTGAGGCTTCAGAGAACTGAGAGGTTCACTGAGGATTCTGGAGCCTTCTCCAGTAGTGCTAACCTATAATCAGGGCTCACTATTTAAGAAACAATTTCTCCCTTGCACGTGGCTCCTTGTGCAATGTTTAGGCCTTTTGGAGCTTCTGAGAGCTACCAGGTCAAGGCTCACCATGTCACCTATGTACTGGATAAAGATCACCCTCCTCCCCATGTGCTCCCTGAATTCATCCCCCATCAAAGTGCCAAGGACAGCCAGAGAGAGCACCATGCAGATGGCCTGCCTATCTGGCCTCCACAAATTCAGCCTGTTTGGGGGACTCCCCAAGTGGCTGGGGCACACGTCATCCCACGTGTGATACAACAGGAGCTGTGGCTGAGACACAACAAACCCACACAGGTGTGAGACAAGGGAACCCAGTTCACTGTCTTTGCAGGTCTTAAAATTGGACTTCCCAGCAGTCTCTTCTCTCTGCTGCTTAGCCACTAAAGTAACTTGTTTGATGAGGATGGAAAAACTACTGAAGGCAAACAGAAATTTATTTCCTAGGTCAGGTACTTTAAGATCACTGAACTCCTGGACTCCTGGGGAGCCCGTTACTGTAGGTCCCCCCATTCTGGAGGAGCTAGAAGCACAAGCTTGTTGGAAGCTTGTTGACGCTCTCTCTCTCTCTCTCTCTCTCTGCACAAGCTTGTTGACTCTGTCTTTCTCTGTCTCTGTCTCTCCATGTGAGAAGAGTGTTTCATTTAGCATATTGGCAACAAAGCTGAGGAGCCCTAGCAATAATTTTTCAAAACTTTTTCTCTGGAATTATTTTGCTCCTCCTTTCATTGAATTGGGTGAAGTATTGTTCCCATCCCTTTGGGTTGAATTTCTTTAGAACAGACAGAGGGGTAGGGATTGTTTTCTAAACCACAAGACTTAATTCTTTGGTTCATCTCTGTGGGGGAAAAGGGTTAAATCCTCTGGGTAAAACACATTGTCAATCACTAGTGACTGCCACCGAGATGAAAAACAAACTGCACCTGTACATGGGCGATTTAAGAGACTCTGGTCAGCTATTTTTCTCTGGTGCTTTGTTCTGCCAGCTGCCTCTCTGCTTTGGATGCAGGTGGAAGCATGGACTTTGCTATCTATAAAAAAATTTAATGGTGAAGATCAACTTCCGCTTCACCTCCCCAGGGATCAAAGTTTTGGGGCTTTTTTTCCTTCCCCTGAAAAACTAGTAGAGTGAAGCTCAGAACAGACAATAAGTATGTTGTGGAGATACCCATCCACTTCCAGAAGGGTAGCAGGAGATCTTTGATGGGTTATATTTGCTCTTCCCAGTTTAAAGGCAGCATCGGAAGTAGGGAAGTGCACGCCCCTATGGGATGAGGTCAGGCTTTGCTGAAAGGATGGCTGGCCTGTGACAGTGGGCCGGCCACACTGCTCACTCTGCATGGAAAAGCAGCCACCCTGGAGAGCCCGCTTGGCAGGTGGGAGCGCCATGGAAGTAGCAGGCTCTGTGCCTGCAAATGGGGCTGTTGTCATTACCTACAGCCTTCTTTCCATGGAAGTGAATGTCACACATTTGCTAGCTGTTTAGTTTGCTTGCCATTACACAATGACCAGTAAAACGTATAAGTAGAAAAACAACTTTAAAAATCAGATGTTCTGGATTGATGGGCATAAGGAACTGCAAATGTCTCATCAGGGATGAAAGGATTTACCCTTTGCCAAAGCTCTTGCATCAACTCAATGTTTATCCTCCATCATGTGTGAGAAAATAATTTGTAACTAGACATACAGTGGTTATGTCTCCCAAAAATTCACTGTCAGGGGAAAAACCCATCTACTGCAGTCCTGCCCTGCAGAACATTGGAATGACACTGTGTTTGGAGACCAGATCTGCAAAGACATGACTGAGTCATTAAAAGGAGGTCATTAGTGGGGCTTCTATTCCAAGCTGACTACTGTCTTCATAGGGAGAAAAAAAAATGGACATACAATGAGTCCTATCCACTGAGCAAAGGACTAAGGGAAGACATAGTGAGAGGGCTGCTGGCTGCAAGCCAAGGAGAAAGGCCTCCAGAACTTTGAGGAAACAACTCATGTTTGAGCCACTCCGACAGTACTGGTTTGTTATAGCAACCTTAGCAAAGGAGGACAGCAGGAACATTGCCTGATCTGTTGAACTCACCATCTGATACTGATTGAAGCAAAGGAAACATGATTTCCCTGGACATTCAAAATGGGTAAAAGAACCAAGACCAGAATTCCCAGCTTATCTGGGGGTGTGTTTCATACAGCTTCAGTAGCAGCTTATTTAAATGAAGGATTTACACTTTATGTTTGAATTAAGGGTTAAACAGTATGATCATCTGAGAAGGCAAGAAATCTTGCACTGATCATGTGATAGGGGAGGAAATCTAAGAGATCGCACCTAAAAGGTTAAATGGAAAAGAACTGTGTGGCTAAGTCATCACGTGCAACACATCACAAATGTGTGGGCTTCGACATTATCAGCGCAAGCAAAGGAAATCTGTATATTTTTATAATCACTACACAGGTGCTTATTTTAGATTGTTTTCCTGAAAGTTGGTAGTTATTTCTTTTTAACCTCACTGCCTTACACTTATTGCTTCAAAGGAAGCATAATATTAGATAAAAATACAGAAGTTGCTATCTGGAGTTCAACAGGTTAAAACAGAGCTGAAAATAGCTTCTGGGCATGTCATATGCTTTGTTGACTATTTAATCCTCTGACATGTTAGAGAAATGGAAGTCTTCTAGTCTGAATATCTACCCATAGTACATGAAACTGTATTTATTGTCCTGGAGACTCTTGAGTATGGTCACTGGGAAAATGAACTGAGTATTTCCCAAAAAAAGTACACATTTCTCACATACTTGATAAAAGTGTTACAGAGTAAGTCATTTTTTTTTATGAATTTGCTTATTGCATATTCAGATATCGTAATTCTGTCCAGACAAGGACTCCTGATTGTACAGAAATAAAATTGCTAGGATCTCAAGACAAGGGCATAGTCATTTATTGGAATTGTTGCAAAAGTTCCTCCACATCCCTGAAATGACAACCTCAGACTGGAACTTAGAACAATCAGGATGGAATGGAAAGTTTTTATGCTGGTAACAGAATTTAAGTCTATTTCTTAGTCTTCAGCAGTGTTCCCAGTTGAAGCAGGATACTCCAAGCCAACCTGAATTTCAGAAAAATAACACAGCACTTTAATTATGAGTAATCCTCATGTTTCATTTGGAACATGCACTTTTGGGACCAACTATGTTAATGGTGCAGACCAGCTTCTATGTGGAAGGGAAGCAAGATCCATTCCCTGGTGTGGAGAGGGCCCAGAGCTAAGTCCTGGCAACTGTAAAACTGGACCCATCTTTCAAAGCTGCATCTGAGTAACCTGTGTGCACATATGTGCTACAAGAGTCAGCAGGTATACAGATCAGAAACTCTACAACAGAAACCTGACAGTTTACATTTGTCATGTTCTCTTGACTTACAGGTCTTTTCTTCTCCCTTAGCAATTAATGACCTCTTCCTAAAATTACCAGGCCATCACAATTGTGTCAAGGTGAGAAACCTAAGAGAAGGATTTGGGGCTATAACACACACTGGATTGCTAGAGTTCTCTTTAATAACTCATCAGAGAAGACTGGAGTTCTCTGACTAGCCTATCAATCCAGAGGAAAAAAAGAACAAAATAGAGGTTTGATATGACTTGCTGTTAAACTGTACTGCAAAACTATAGTTATCAGAAACAGTATGGTATTGAGGGGAAACAGGCACACAAGTCAATGGAATAAAAGCAAAACCCTTAAGTATATCCACACTTATATAGCCAACTGATTTATAATAAAGTAGCCAAGAGCATACAATGGAGAAAAGCAAACTTCTTCAATAAATGTTCTAAATGACAGCCACATGTAAAAGAAGAAAAATGCTAATACCATGTAGTCAGATCATTTCAAAATGGATTACAGACATGAATATAAGAAGACCAGAAACTGCAAAACACTTAAGAAAAAACATAGGTGATAAATTATTTGACATTGGTTTTAGTGATTTCTTTGTGGACTAATCTTCACCAGCACAGAGAATATAAAATTTTGAGACTTCATTAAACTTAGAAATGTCTGGTCAGCAAAAGGTACCATTATTAAAATGAAAATGCAATCAACTGAGTGAAAAAGTATATTTTCAAACCATATATATCATACAAAATGTTAATATACAAAGCATAAACTCATATAATTCAACAACAAAAGTACAATCTAATTTAAAAGTAGTATAAGATCTAAATAGGTATTTCACCTAAAAAGATAAGCAGATGGTCAGGTGGCCAGCAGACATGTGAAAAGAAGTTCTACTTTGTTTATCATCAGGGAAATACAAACCAAAAGCACAGTATATTTCCCTCTCACACAAGTTATATTGGCTATTATCCTGGTGAGGATGTGGAGGAAAAGGAACCCTCATCACCAGTAGGAATGTGTATTGGTGCATACATTGTGAAAGCAGAATTAAAATTCCATTAAAAATTAAAAATATTGGTGGTCCTCCCTGGTGGCGCAGCGGGTTAAAGCACAGCACTGAGAATCTAAGGCCACTTCCGCATGAGTTCAATTCCCGCCTGCCCAGGAGGTGACCACATGGCGTGGCAGACCTCTCCTGACCCGCCCGCTGCTCCCCTCAGCAGTGTACTTCGTCGATCTGCCTGTTCTGTTCCCCACTCTGGTGAAGCCTCTTACTGCCCCTGAGCCTCTGGCCTGTACCCCAGTTCTGTATGCACAAATAAATAAATCTTTAAAAAAAATTAAAAATATTGGGGCAGTCCCTGGTAGTGCAACAGATTAAAGTGCAGCACTGTGAAGCTAGCCACAGCGCTTCAGCACAAAGATGGATCCCCAGTCAGGGAGCTGACCCACATAATGAGGCAGACCTCTCCTGTCTTGCCCGCTGCTCCCCACAGCAGTGTACTTTGTCATTCTGCTCTGCTCCCCACTCTATCTCTAGTGAACCCTCTCACTGCCCCTGCACCTCTGGCCTGTACCCCAGTTCTGTATGCATAAGTAAATAAATATTTTTAAAAATTAAAAATAAGCCACCATATGATACAGTGATCCCACTTCTGGGAATTTAACAAAGAATATGAAAACACTAATTCAAAAAGATAGATGAACCCCTATGTGTTCATTGTAGCACTATTCACAGTAGCCAAGATATGGAAAAAGCCAAGTGCCCAGCAATATATGAATGGATTAAGATGTAGCATATATGCTTAGTGAGATAAGCCAGAAAGAGAAAGAAAAATACCGGATGGTTTCACTCATAGCAGGAATATAATGGACCAGGCGAGAAAATAACAAAAATAATGAACAACCATAGACCAGAGACATTCTGTGGGGGTGGAGTGGGGAATGGGATCAAAAACAGGGGGGGGGAAGGGAGGGAAATGCACGGGACTATGGTGGTGGCACAGGGGTGATTTGGTGATGGGAAACCCGTGGGGATTACAATTGAGATGAAAAAAAAATGTGCAAAATGATGTAAAAATAAACTTTTTAATAAAAAAAAAAGATGTAGCATATATACATGATGGAATACTACTCAACAGCAAAAAAAAAAAAGATGAAATTTTGCCATTTGTGAAAACATGGACAGATTTTGAGGGAATTATTCCAAGTGAAGTAAGTCAGAAGAAGAAAAATGAACACTGACTGAATTCATTCATTTTGTAGAATATAAAAGGGGGGGGGATTGAAAAACAAACAAACAAACTTACATTTTAAACACAGAATAGTGGTCATCAGAAGGGGCAGGTGAAGAAGACAACAGATAGAGGGAGCTGGTTGGTTGGTTGTGTTTGGTGATTAGACATTTATTTCTGGTGGGCATCAGTGATGTATACAGTTGTCAAGGTGAGAAATTTTGTACTTTAAGCCTATAAAATGTTGCAAGCATATGTTACTTCAATACAAAGGAAAAGTAAATAAAAAGGGTCTTGGAGTTCTTCACTCTCATCCCTGATTAGTCACTAGCAGGGAAGCTCAGTTTTTCACCTACCTCAACGCTGTCTGCTCCCTACATTGTAAAAGATTATTTGAATTAAATAACCATGTCAAGTGGAGCCCTGCATTGCCTGCATTGTGGTCATCACCCTACACATCACTGTCTGGAGCTCTTCCCTTTGAGTGTCTATGACATCTTTGTAACTTAAAGAGAAGCCCAACTGTTCTTTCATTTACCCTTGTAAATCCCAAAACCTAGAATACCACCTGAAAGTGGCAGGTGCTTAACAAATATTTAATTAATAGATGACAAATTGAATGGAAATGTGAATAAAACCCAACTTGCCTGTCCCAGGCAAATTGTGACATGTATGGAGTGTTTCTCACTCACTAGAACTTGGTAGCATTTGGAAGATGTTAACTGTGTCTTTTACAGATAAGGTGTATGTACGCTGTTTTGTCATGGAGATATCTAGTGCTGTATATGTCTTTCTTATCATGGTCTGGAGCACCAGCTGGGGATTAGCTTAGTCTCCTCTTCTCTTTCTCTGTGCATTGAAAATGTAACCAATATTGTCCTTTCTATCTGATACTGGTAAATCCACTGTATTGGCTCTCTGCCTTTATCCCTACCTCTTCCAAGTGTGTTCTCTGTTCTACTAAGATATAGAACAAATAGGATCACTAGGATGTATAAGAATCTACTCTCCTCCACAAAAGTTTGAAAGAACCCAACTATGAGGCTTTCTAGTAGAAATACTAAGCTGTGCACATCTACTTCTCTATCTGTCTATCTACATACACGCATATGATATATGTTATACCCAGATATGGGAGGAAAAGAGAGAGATTTTGAGGAACTGACTCACACAATGATAGAGGCAGATTTTCTTCCTCTTCTGGGATCTTCAGTTTTTCTTTTTTTCTGTATGTTGTGAAATGATTATCACAACAGATTTAATTAACATACATCATGTCATATTGATAACAACAAAAAAAGTGTTTCCTGGTAATGACATCTTCTAGGATTTACTGTCTAAGCAACTTCCCCTCACGCCACGCAGCAGTGGTAACCTCTATCACCATGTTGTGTGTTATATCCCCAGTGGTCATACATCATAGTAGAAGTTTCTACTTATTTTGATTCATTGGGCACCTTGATCTTTTCTCTTAGAAACTTTACCTGATTCAATGAGGCTGCCCACATTATGGAGGGTAATTTGCTTCAGTCAAAGATTTAAATGTCAGTCACCTCCACAACATGTAGACTGGTGTTTGACAACTGCACACTATAGATTAACCAGGTTGATGAACAAAAATAACGGCCACTGATGTGTCTCCTGCTCGCTCCAGCCCCCTTTACCGTGTCTTTGATATTGCAGAGGATGAAAAGCTAAAAAAAAAGATAATTCTAAGACTTCCTTTAAGGGCTGGGGCTAGTGGAATGCAATGAAGTCTCCTCAGGCACACCATTTAAGAGGTCACCAAGAGACTCAGTAATAAAGGTAATTGGGAGGACTGAAGCCAACTAAAAATCAAGGCAGATTTATTGATGTTTCCTTTTTGCCTTTGGCTCCAGTATGGCTAGTCATGACACTAGGAAGTTATTGTGACTGTCCCACCAAAAATGTGAAATCTCTCAGGCAAACATGAAGTGGAAGGTAACTTTCTCTGCTGATTTCCCTTGCAAGCACCATTGTCTCCAGCACGTCAGCCCTTGCTGCCCTGAAGGTCAGCAGGTGCCCAGTGGGGCCATGCACATTGCAGATGATGCAGGCACAGCAAACCCTGAGAGCCGCCACTTGCCAGGACCACAGCGTCTGCCTCAGAGTGGGCCCTCCCGACGCCACAGTGATGAAGATGCCCTCTTGACTGCCCACTTTTCTTATTAAGAGGGGGCACCTCCAGGTGGGTCATCTGGCAATGCTGCTCTTCCTACCAGTCAGCAGAGTTTCTTGATTAAAAAAAAATGATAGAACCTAGTTCCCTTCATCATATCTCTTTCAGGCTGAAATACTTAAATGCATCCCTTTTTGTCAAAGCTGAGTCAGAGCCTTCTCAGGGCAGGGGTTTAATCTCTCTTCTGCTCTCTGTGATTATCAGATGACCTTCATCTCTCCCTTCATGCCCTAATTTTTCTACATCCTCTATGCCCAACCCAGGCAGACTTGTCCTATTCCATGTGAGTTCACACTTTACCACATAGATTCACCTTATTCCCAAAGATTTATATAGCATATTTGTTAGGAAGTTCAATGCCAAATATCCAATATGGAAACTCTATTGAATATCTTTAAATTCCCAAAGAACCTACATTCATTTCCTATCTTCTGTCTCCACTGAACTCTACATTTCTTGTTTCTCACAAGGTCTTTTTAGAAAAAGGCAGAGAAGAGACCACCCTGGTGGTGCCAGGGGTTAAGCCCCACCATTAGGAAGTGATCCGTAGTCAGTGCAGTGCGAGTTCTATGCCTGGTCAGGGCGCTACACACAGGAACAACAGAACTCTCTTGTTGTGCCCGCTGCTCCCTTCAGCAGTGTATTTCAGTAAATCTGCCTGGTCTGCCCTCCACTCTGCCACTGTGTCTCTGGTGGATCCCCTCACCCCTGCACCTCTGACCTGAACCCCAGGTCTTGTATTCATAAATAAATAAATCTTAAAAAAAAAAAAAAGGTGTAAAGACCTTACTGAACAGTACAAAGCATGCAAAGAAAACTCAAAAAAAAAAAAAAAATTCTGTATCCTCCCTGACATGCTTTTAAGCAGGCCTTTGCTGCTTCAGCCTTTGCTGATGCTTTCTCCCTTGCAGTCTCAAAAATAGAAGAAAATTCTTGACTTTTCTAAATTTTGAATGCATTTCATTTCTTCTACCCTGTCCTTGCACACTCCCCTCCCCCATTACCCTAAGCCAATTGACCAATCAAGGTTTTCTTCCTATAAAGTGATATAATTTCCCTAAGATTTCTTCTAAAACTAAGTTTGGAAATAGAAACTGGCAAAACCTCACTTACTCAGATTTTATCAAAGTAGTGGCTGTTGCTGGAGACCACCTCAAGGAAGAGGTGAGAAAGATGGGAGTGAGGAGAGGGCAGAGAACATGGATGGACGCTCCAGCCAAAGGATTTTCCAGGGGAGTGGGGCTGGACTTTTAAAACTAGAACTATCTGGCATCATTGAAAGTGCTGTAGGAGGAGAAAATGCAGCCCGGAGGGGCACGCTTCCTGAGTCATGGTCAAAATTCAGCTCAACCATTAACTAGCTCTGCAAATGACAAGTTCCTCAATCTCCTTCACCTACAATTTCCTTCTTATAAAGTAGGATAATAATTATTTATTATTTAAAAAATTTTGGGGGGTAATTTTTATGGACTTTTTAAAAAAAGATTTATTTATTTATGCATACAAAACTGGGGTACAGGCCAGAGATGCAGGGGCGGCAAGAGGATTCACCAGAGATAGAGTGGGAGCAGAACAGGCTGCCTGATGAAGTGCACTGCTGAGGGGAGCAGCGTGCAGGGCAGGAGAGGTCTGCCACGCCATGTGGGTCAACTCTGGGACATGTGGGGATGGAACTCGCACTGAAGTGGCTTTAGCTTCTTAGTGCTGTGCTTTAACCTGCTGCACCAGCAGGTTAAGAATAATTATATATTTTTTCAGAATAATTATATATTTTTTCCAATAATTATTTTTTTAAGAATTAAATCAGATATATGAAAAGTATCTGACAAAACACTCCAGGGGTCTGGGAGTGCTGGTGGGGATAGTGATGCAGCAGTGGCTGTGTAAACTGCAGTTGTCTCTCCAGAATTGCACCTAAGGGCATGTGTTTGTTAAAAAATATATAATGTATTAAGATTACTGAATTGCTCATTCTGTTTGAAGCAGTAATAAAAGCACAGGCAAGTCAACTGCTAAATTGATCTAATACAGCAAAGCAGTTGCTTCTTTGAGATTAACTGAAGTCATGAAATTTCCTGAGACTGGGGATGAAAGACTGGCCTGAAAGGCCAGGGAGAACTCAGCTGATCTCTGAATTATCTTTTCTTTGAGTAGTTACTGTGGAAATGGCCACTTTCCCACAGGATGGCTTCCCTTCCCTGCTTCTAGTTGTTACTGGGAGAACTGATGCTAAGAAGGATTCTGGGCTGTCACAGTATAGTGCTAACATGCAATCCCTGACTCCTTGGAGGCTACTGCTGGCCAGGAGGTGACCCACATGGTGCAGCAGACCCCTCCTGTCTCACCTGCTGCTCCCCTCAGTAGGGTGTTTCAGTAGGTCCACCTATTCCTTTTCCCCACTCTGTCTCTGGTGAATCATCTCACCTCCTGTACCTCTGGCCTGGACTCTACACCCCAGTTTTTCTACACGTAAGTAAATAAAGCTAAAAAAAAAAGTCAAGTGGAGATCAACTTGCTCTCCTAGGTCTTGACTGTTTTAAGGACCCCTGGAGTGACTCAACAGAATTCTGTTAGGGGTCAGCAAACTCTGGCCTAAGGGCCAAATCCAAACTATCACTTGTTTTTAAATGTGAGCTAAAAATGCATTTTGGTTAGTTAGAAATTTTTTCTAAAAAGAACACAATTTTGTGGCACATGAAAATATTATAAAATTCAAATTTCATTGTTCATAAAGTTTTGAACCTGGTTAACTATAAAGGGGGCTGGGAAGTTTTTTTTATCGCACTTTTGTTATAAAAAATGTCTGCATAATGTTCTAGATTTTATCTCTTAACCCAGAAAGCTGAAAATATTTGCCATCTGGCTGGCTCTCTGCAGAAAGTTTGCCCCTGTTTTATGTGGTCCAGCGGATCAAACACATGGCCATGCTGTGCCTTCTTCTCACCCTGACGGCTGCAGAGATACTATTTTTAACTGGATGTTATAATGTAAAATGTGTGGGTGAGCCCAAGAGGCCCATAGATGGATATTCTTTCTGATGGTGGAATATATTTTTTCAATTATCCCTTAGTGACAAACCTATGGTCAGTCAGTAATGTGAACTGATTTTTCTCTTCTATCAAATAGTAATGCTGAGTGAGCAGCTCTCAGCTACATCCTTCTGCTGACTGAAACCTAGGACAGGCCCACACCATTCTCCGGGGACAATATTCTAGTGCTTTGTCCATTTCCATCGTGGCTGCCAGTTCTACTTTATACACAATTCTTATACTTTTGCTAAAAAATACTCTGCCCACTTCTCTCCCCTCCCTTCTTTAACTCCAGACACTTTCTTAGTGAGATGCAGGGCTTGGCTACCTGCCTGCCTGGCTGAAGTGCTTCCAGGTTTGTGTCCCTGTGTATCCTCCCGCCCTTTCTCCCTCAACCCTGGATGCCTTTTTCCAGAAAAACTGGGTGACCTTTGAATTTTTTCAAGGTAATTGAATTTCCCTGATAATGACATTATAACATCAGTGGACCTTATCTGCATTTCTGATTGATCTTCAATTGGCACCGACTCCTTAAACTTTCTCTTTCTGGGCCCCACCCCTCCTTCCAGCCACTGTAGATAATGGCTTGTTAACAAGTGCCTAAAAGATTGCATGGAGTTGTCTTTTTTTGAAAGAAGCCTGGGGAAGTTGGGAGAAGAGAAGAAATGCTTTATAAAGTGAATAATATCCTCATTATATCTTCTGGGGGAATTTGATTTCCTCATCAGATTTTCTTAGGGCTTCAACAACAGTACCTTCTGATAACTTCTTTCCTAAATCTTATTTAGTGATTCGACAACCACTTCCTCAATTTTTCTTAATTGATTTTATAAAAACAATATAGCCTTTTTATGACAAATCAAATAATGGAGTTGTGAAGAAAATCACTCTTCCCTTCTATCTTTCAGCCTCACTCGGTAAACCAAGGATTACATTTAGGATTTCTTTCATCCAGTTTCTTATATCCAGATAGACAAAAGCAAGTGGAAGGAGTTCTTTTTCCTACCTTTTACAAAAAAATAAAGATGTTCCAGGGAATTATAATGAATACATGTGGATCTAACTCACTCTTAGTAGTAGTTGCATGTTGTTGATGTAACTGTTGATAGCTGCTTAATGTAACCAGCATTTACTTTGCACAAAATAAGTGCTAGACACTTTGATGCAAGTTGGAGAAAGAAAATGAGTAGCATATTGCCTTTGATGAAGTCAGGGTCCGGGATGGGCAACTAAATTAATGATGTAAATATGAAGAACTAAAAATGGAGGAGTCTATGTTATACAGAGAAGGGAATGCAGATCCATTCACCTGGTGATGGATAAGACCAACAACCTGGGGTGATGGATGATGGGGGTGTCATGGGAGAGGCACAGCATATGCAAAGCCAAGGAAGCTTGAAGGAGCTTCCTGGACTCTCAGGAAGTTGGTTAATGCAAGTTACAGCTGCCTGACAAGGGACAGAAAGGTAGGTTAGTATTGAGCAAACGGATTTATGTAAGTTGGAGAATCTGCATTCACCCAGGGAGGTCAGAGTAAAAGCAAAGAGGCAAGGGTTTTCAAGGGGGAAATAAGAGCCTGATTTTAGAAATATGCCTGTGGGGTATCTGGAGGATAAATTTGTGAGGAAAGGCCAGGTGGAACAAGAGATGGTGAGAAGCACTTACCATGTCTAAGAACGGAGGGGAACAGATCTAAATTCTGAGGTGAAACCAGTAGCACCTGCAGCAGATGAAGGGGGTGGTGATTTAGGGTGATGCTACTAACGTGGGCCATCAGCGGTGCCCACTGAATGGAAGCAGGAGGCAGTCAGCTCTGCCCCAAAGAGGCAACAGTTTCTATTTTACACACGTTGAGTTCACTCTGCCTGTGGAAACACCTTAGTCTCTTTGAACATTTTCCAATGATGGCCTTCCTAAAGCACTTCCCTTACCTTTCTAACAGTTTCCCCCTTCGCAAAGCAAAAGGAATGAAATTGTTAACTGGGTGGTCCCTAGGAGAAGGGAAGTTCCAGGTTCCCTGCCCCACCCAGAAGGAGGGTGGAACTGAGCAGAGAAAAAGGAGAGAGAAGAAGAGAAGGAGGCCACATGGAGAAGGAGGAGACCTGAGAAGGAGACCACATGGACCAGCAAGCATGTGATGAAGAAACCGGGCTTGTTTCCTGACCCTGGACTGGTGAAGGCAGATGTGGGTGAGATACCTGTAGGGAGGTGACTGCAGTGTTTATATTGATTTTGCTCTTTTCCTCCCAGACTTGTCTGGCCATTTCTGACCCTTTTCCATGGGTCCCGGCCAGAAGGTGCTTTAGTCTTGTGGCGGGCTTTCAGGCCTTGCTTTGGGCCAATCCCTTTTGGGTTGACTTTTGCCCACGAGTGGATGGGTCACTTCAGGTGTTTGATTTGGAAGCTATATTCTTTGCGTTCCATATTGTATATTCACTGTATTAAAGTCACTTTTCATTAAGCTTTATATGTTTTGTCTTGTTGCGGCGGATGGCAGAACCCACTTAGAGCAGGCAGGTTTTGTGGCTTCAGGGGTGCCTCTCTCTGAATTGAGGTGCCCTATAACAAAATGACTCAGTAATTTCAGTCAGTGACTCCAATCTCAGGAGGTGGGAGCTGAGGCTGACTGGCACCCACTGTGCCTCTGTGTGGCTTTCTCAGTCTCCTCCGGTCCACACTGCCCACTGCCCCTGCTTAGGTCACAGAGTCAGTTGCATCCTTCCATGGGCTGCAACTATCACAGCATAGGGAGTGACTAAGGAGAGTGGAGAATGAGTAGGATGTCCATCACCAGTGCCTCCATCTTTACGCACTTGCGGGCAGTTCGCAGTCTGCACACTCATAGGCAGCAGCCCCCAGGGCATCCTGTCCCCATTGAGAGTGGCCAGGGTCACCAATGACCTTCTAATTGCCTAATGCAACAGTACAGATTCCACATCTTACTTCACTCAGTAAATATAAAACACTCCACTCTGTGCCAAGCACATAGGATGCCAGGAAAAGATTTGCCCTTAAGGTGCTCTCAGAGCAGTGGTTCAATCTAAAGGGGCACCCACCAAATCCCAATATCACACAATGACTTTTATCCTGATAGGTAAAAAAGGGTAGTAGTCTGACAAAAGGAACCTGCACCTTTGGGTGCAGTTGCCGAAAATTTCCCGGGCCACAGGCAGAGAAGACTCTTGGAGTCAGCAGGCTACCAGAAAGATCTTTCACAAAGGGGCTGGTCCCCTGACACTGCCTCCAGAATTTCCTGCAGAGATTTTTCAGTTTTCCCAACAATGGAGACCCTTGAAATTTAAAACATTTGACAGTGTAGGAAATTACAGAATTTGTCTTGGGAGAACACCACTCTTTATTTACTTTTGGGGATAAACACAAATGTTTTTGAAATGCAAGGCTCAGGGGCTTGGCTGGAGGGAGACAAATACCAAAAGCCAAAACTGCTTTGCAAAGCGGAGGCCAAGGGTTCTTTCAGAAGCTGAAGAGCTGCTTCTATCTGGGGCGTTTTCTGTAATGTTCCCAGAAGATTCCCCAATAAGAGAGTTGGGAGGGTTAGAGTGTGGAGATAGTGCCTGCATCAGCTTGGATTACCATAACAAATTGCCATTGACTGGGTTTATTTATTTATTTTTCATAGTTCTGGAGGCTGGGAAGTTCAAGATCCAGGTACTCATGGATTCAGGTCCTGACCAAGACCTTCTTCTTGGTTTGTGGACAGTGACATCTTGCTATAATGTCACATGGCAGAAAGCAAGAGAGCTCTTGTCTCTTCCCCTTCTGAGGGCACTAATCCCATTTGGGGGCTCCACCTTCGTGACCTCATTTAGCCCTAGTGCTCAAAACCCCACCTCCAGGTTACAGCTGTAGCTGTGAATCTGGGAAGAAACATTCAAACATTAAGTTGATATCAAGAAAGGACCTGAAACTGGGGGAGAGGAGGAAAGAGATGAGAAGACCAGGTCCTAGGCTAGTGGAGGTGGGGCGTCGCTATATGTCAGGACATAAAGACAACCAGAACCTCCCAGTGACTTCGCAATCGTGGGAAGGGTCAAGTTATTTTCAGAACAGTGGTGTCTTCTATTAACTCGTATCTAGTTTTAGGGGGGTGGGGATAAGTAGGGGGACAGCTCAAGGGACTGTGGTGATGAGCTCGGCTGCTATGGTGGTGGGAGAACTATAGGGATTACACTGGCGGGGAGAAATGAAAAACCGTCCAAATATTAACAAGGATGTAAGGACATAAATAAATAAATAAAACATTTAAAAACATTATCTTGTTTGAATCTTCCCCTAGTTATTAACTTTTATTAAGCTCAAATTTATGAAGCTCAAATGACCCTCTGGGGAAAAGAAAGAACAGGTCAGGTGAAACAGAATAGAAGCCACTAAACTGATCAAGGAAAATGTGAGGGCAGGAACACTGAGCTGGCATATGGGGGGAAAGAAAACAACTAAGCAAAAGCTCAGTACTCCTTCCCTTTACCCCAGGAAGCCTTAGGGACAGTTAGGAGAGAAATAGCAGTTCTTTGAAGATATGTATCATGGAAGCTAGAGTTCTTTCATATATGGGTGGAGTGGATTGGGAGTACTTCTAATCCAAAAAGGAGTAGGATTTTAAAAAGTAAAATATAAATACAGATTTCATTTCTTGACCTATCTGGCCCCCACCCAGGATCTGTTACCAAAGGTTTGGGGGTGTGGGGTCTTTACAGGGGATTCTGATAGGCTAGTGGACTTGGAGACCACTGACATAAGACACCAGTATCAGGCCTGGGAGAGTCTAAGGAAGAGCTTTTGTCTTGGGAAGTCCATATGGTGGATGGGTGCTGGGCTGGGCGGAGAATAGAGTGGAGGTTGTGTCTTAAGAAATCACATCACCTGAGCTGGGACCCTCCTGAGGCTTCCTGCGTGTGTATCTCAGGCGCCTATCCCATTTCTGTCATTTTGTGTGATCACTGTCCCCGACTGAGCACGCTCCATGATAGCAACCCACTTTTCACTGGTGATCCCTACTGCCTGTTGATGAAGGAGATTAAAAACCAGCATGTTTGTCTTTAATTAGATTGCCATGTTGGGAGAAGATGACAGAGTCAAGGTCAGGAAGACCTAGTATTTGACTCCTAGCTTTGGAATTCTGCTAACTTCTAGTTTCGACATCTTATCAGAAAGCCAGGAAATGGCTAAAGCAAACACCCCCCTTTTCGCATTAGGCCAGGCGTGGCTTGAGTTTCAAAAAGGGGGGACTTGGCTCCCGCCCCAGTTGAAGTGCTTTTGTATGTCCCTACCTTCAAAAAATGCTCAAAAGAAATTCAGATGCCGCTATGCTGACAAAATGATATTCCTCTTAAAGATGTCCTTAACGAAAGCTGAGAACAGGAAACCCCTGTAAGGATTTTAGTCCCTTAGAAAAGCATCATGTATTCTAAATTTAAGGGACAAAATATAATAATCACTGGGTCCAATAAAAGAAATTGCTTTGAAACCTACCCACCCCACCCCCTGCACCTCCCTTTTTAATGTAAACGTAGGCAATACCAGGAAATGAGCTGTGCCCAGTATTTGTGGGCCTTCCTATCTGCACTCTGTCTATTTAGAGTCTAAGGTAAACATGCCCCCAGCCCCAGGGCACAGGCGGGTATAAGCTCCCTGCCTTTTCCACAAAGCACCTCCTCTCTACAGTCTGATTATCATCTCCTCCAATCCCAAGTGATCTTTTGGAGTCAGAGAACAAAAACACTGTACCGGAACTTAAAACACTAAGTGCTTGACACAGGACAACCCTTTAATATCTAATTCTTTGCCAAACATCAGAAGACTAACATTTCCAGGGTCATCTCACTCTGTCTGGACACCCAAATACATAAATCTCACTATATTATCTATATCATATTCATATTCACATATATACACATGTATACACATACAGGTATAAACGGGAAGATACATACTGTACACGTGTACATATGCAAATATAGGGTTACTAATATTGATAGTACAGAATCCTGCTTATAGGAAGTCTTACGGGTCTTACACAGACATGCACATGCCTCAGAATATGAAGGGGTACACGTCATGTTCACATTTGGACTCTGAATCAGTATACGCCATTCTAAATGCTAATTGTCATGTTTCAGAGTCCAAGCATTTGTTTGGGGAGAACAAGGGCACAGCTCACATTGTTGGAACAGTATGGCCAGCTGCTGGCTCTCCCACAATGAGACCCATTGTTGAGTAAATGGAGTCCCTCAGGTGAATGTAATTATGCAAATCTCCCCTAAATCCGGGCACTCTTGGCCTGCTCCCCAACGGTGCCTCCCAACAGTGGGAGCTCTGTCATTTCTCATTATGGGCTGGCCTCACTGCTTCGCTAAGAGTGTGCCCCACCTTCTCAGGCTTGATGCTCAGAAAAACCTATTGCTGCCTCTGCCACCCCAAAGGGCCTGCTGCGTCTGCCAGGGCACTCCCCAGAAGGCCAGATGTTTTTCGCCAGTGAACATATTTCTTCACAAGAGATCCAACCTTGAAAGTCATATATGAGGTGATGGGAACCCCCTGATTCAAAGCAGCCTGGGGCACAGGTGATTTTTTTTTTTTAAGATTTATTTATTTATGCATACAGAACTGGGGAACAGGTCAGAGGATCAGGGACAGTGAGAGGATGCATCAGACACAGAGTGGGGAGCAGAATAGGCAGATCAATGAAGTACAATGCTGAGGGGACCAGCTGGAGGGTCAGGGGAGATCTGACGCGCCAAGTGGCCATGTTCCAGGGTGGGGATCGAACTCATGCTGAAGTGGCTTTATTCTCTTAGTGCTGTGCTTTAACCCACTGTGCCACCAGGGAGGTCCACACAGGTGATTCTAATGCAAGAGAGATGGGAATGGCTCCTGGATAAAGATGCTGGAAGTTACATAGACCCAAGGTCCACGTTGTTTTCACATGCACACATAGTCGAGTTCCACACATTCACACAAATACTCTCCATTTATCCAAACATTACTATAGGCTTTTAACTGGAGCATCCCCTAAATCCTTTAGTGACATAACTATAGGTATACTTAAAAATAGGGAACCTGGACAAAAAAGATTTTGTGAAACTCCCTACCCATTCTAATTTACATGAGTCACTCGGTGTATAAGGGTCATTTTTCCCCACATTTCTGGTGATTTCCCAGTTACCAAAATAGAACTCTGCCTAAGAACACATCCGTGTTGAGGGAACAACTTCAACCAACCTGTTTGCCTTCTCCAAGTAACTCAAAAGAAGAAGAGTATTAGTTTATTTATTATATGTATTATTAGTGAATGATATTTCATTTCTCAGTATTCTTATGTTGCAGTCTTATTAGTATAAGGGAATTTGCATGTAAAGTAAAATGAAATGACACTGAACTAAGTAATAGTTTCTAAAGGAAATAAAATATACAAGGCTTTTAACAACACTAACTACAAAATCCATATACTTTTGTAATTCTAACCCAAGTCTAACTCAATTGTGATATCAAGATGGTCCTTCAAGGAGTCAGGAGGCTCAGGAAAATTCATAATTTTTCAATTATGGTATAAAACTAAGTTTTGGTTATCAGAGGTTAGGTGGGGAAGAGAAATCAAATAGACTTAGAGAACTCTTAATTCAGAGTTGGGTGGGTCAGGCATGATGTAGACCACCACGGAGGACCTCTGCTTGTTCCTTTTTTCCATGTGAAAATTATATGACTATTTTGCGGTGGAACTGATCGAAATAGGAAGGCATGTATGAGTAAGCAAAGCTTACTCTGTAATTTTAACCTTTAGAATCCTGTAGTTCTATTTTTAAAAAGGGATCTGGGTTCTGGTGACAAAATACAGCTTTATATAATTTTCCATATTCATCCAAGTTAACCTAGGTTTAGGTAGATGACATAAGAATCAACTCAGGTCCTGGAATTCACCCGGAGGCCCCGTGGGTTGGCCCCAGATTCCTAGGAAAATTCATACCCCAGCAGTAAGGATCCAGCCCCCTTGCATGAGGGTAAGGAGAGAGGAGAGAAGACCATCAGGGATTAAAGCCCTACAGCACGTTGTTTTCATTGATAGTGTATGTGTTACATATACTTACATGCCTCAGAATATGAAGCAGTGTACATATGTGTACATTTGTAGTCCAAATCAGTATATCCCATTCTAAATGCTAATTGTGATTATCTGCAAAGTGTTACATTTCTAACACGGCAGGAAGATCATTTTGAGTCTGATCTGTGGTCATAACTCTTGGTCTTTGGACATTGCCAGTGCGCTGGGGCTCAAGTGGCCCTCCTTGCATGTGCTGTCACTACTCAACAGAGTCAAGATTGGTGAAAGAATAACTGTCACAGGTACGAAAGAGAACAGATGTTCCCACTAACTTGCTTGATCACGTCAGTTTATATTTAAAACTTTTCATTATTTTCAACTATCATCTATTCACTCCTTTCTATGGACAATAAATTGTGGCAGGTACTCGTTGAACATGTTTATTCCTCAAACAAGTCACAGGAGGAAGGAGTTAAAATTTGTTTCACTGAAAAGAAACTGAGGCCAGGCTATACCAAAGAGGAATGTAACAAGGAAAGCGGGTCCATCACAAAGCAGGTGCAAGAGCGGAACAGTCCCAAGTGCCCTTCCTGAATGTTCTCTGCTAATTCCTCATGGAGAACTGGGCCCATATGACACCAGGCGCTGGAGTTTGAAGCCTGGAAAGCAAAGGTAGCAACATCCCTATTGAGAGTGGATATGCCTCAGGTCTCAGAGAAGGAGCCATGAGTGAAAGCAACACTCTGAGGGATGTGCTGGATGTGGAACTACTTTTGTCTGTAACAACAATGACATTTATGTGGGACTAAAGTTTTCTTAAAATGGCAGCGTCCCATTTGTAATTTGTTCTTATTTCCTAGAATAACCTGGAATATTGAAACGTTTACCCAAGGAATAAAGGAAAAACATTAAGCATGTTCATGGATCAAGTAAGGATTTACCTCCAATAGTCTCTCTATAAAACACAACTGAGCGGTCCTCCTTGGTGGCTCAGGGGGTTAAAGCACAGCAAGATGTAGCCACGTCAGTGAGAGCTGGAGCCCCAGCTGGGTGGTGACCCACATGGTGTGAGAGACCTCTCCTGAGCAGCCCACTGCTCCCCTCAGCAGTGTACTTCCTCGATCTGCCTATTCTTCTCCCCACTGTCTCTGGTGAATCCTATCACCCCCTGCACCTCTGGCCTGTACCTCAGTTCTGTACGAATAAATAAATAAATCTTAATAAAAAAAGAAAACACAACTGAGCATCCTTTGGGCTGGTTGGTTGTATACATGGATTTTAAACCGTACTGTCCTATGCTACTTACCTGTTAGGATTCTTACCCTGTTCCAGTTTATTGCCAATATCAGTTTCTGGATGGGTTTGAATTTTTTACTGGGAACCAAATCATATCTGCTTTATGATACAGAAGAGTGAATGAGCTGTCAGTCTTGAGCCTGAGCTGTACTAAAGGTATACCCTAGTTAGCTATTTATGTAAAAATTTTATTGTCATGACACCTGGTAAATGAACAAGAACTGCTTTCTCCAGGGCTCCTTTCCAGAATCTGCATTGCAGGACCGTGGCATCTGGGAGGCCAGGCCAAGGCGGTGCAACCTGAGGCTGATAGCTCAGATAGCTAAACCATGCCTTGCCTTTCAAGATATCCTAAAACCATCAATGTGAGCGCTTAAAAAGATAAAGCAACCCACATGTCAACTTTAAATATTTTAATAACTTGTCAAAAAGACAGCTTTACAATTACAGGAGTAGGCGGCAGGAAGGAGAAACCTTTTTCCTCATAGTCTTGAGCTTAGGTATTAAAAGGAAACAGGCATTTGTAGCTTTTCACAGTTGAGGAGCAAAAGCAGGTACGTCTATAAACCTGACAACTCTTCCATTCAACGTTTTCAGTCAAAAACATTGCTGCCCATTGATCCCCAGCCAGGGTCGTAGTTTCTGGGTTTGTTAGAGGGTGTTTTTTTTTTTTAGCTGCCAGACTGCCAGCAATGGAGTTTAGACATGACAACTGAACAATAGATAAATTCCACCACGTTATTATTAATCATTAAAAAGGGAAACCTGTTCTCTGAACCAGTGGGAAAAGTGTACAGCAGGGCAGTCACTGCCTTTGCTCCCAAATCTGGAAACCAGGTGACCAGAGCAGTGTAAGATGGAGGAAGAAAAAGCCTCCTTCAAAAGTCCTATCCATTTTCTTAGAAAAAAATCTTTTTCCTACTAAGGTGGAGTGCACTGTTACCAAATACAGACCAGTAGAGCAGTAGAGTAGCACCTACACCAGTGTACAAGTGACTAATAAATAGTGTTTTTTTTTTTTTTGATGCTAATGATTATAGAACTAGTAAGTGACTCAATACCCAATTCCTATTCTGAAGATTTTATCAAGTGCTTGTTTAAAGCTTGCATGGAAATACTATTAAGGGGAAGGATGTCCTAAGGGAACTCTGCAGAGTCTTGTGGACTCCAGCCCCTACACCAGCTTTCTGGACTCTATCCCTTACTCCAGTGATTGGAAACTACAACTCCCAGCAGTACCAGGGAGAGAACTGCAAGGACTCAAGGGCGGAGCTAAGCAGGCATTCTGGGACATTAGGGGATAAATAGGGCGCCATTGTGTCTCCTGCTCTCGCTCGGGAAACGGCTCCCGACTGCGTGACTCAGGGCTTTCGGTTAGTTTGTTACCAGAGCTCCAAGTCAGCTGAACCGGTAAGAGATTCCAATTGTTGTTTCCTTTTCTTTTCCCCTTTTGTAAATAAACCCATTTTGACCCTTTTGTGTTGCCTGAAGTAGAACTGAATTTTAAGCGCGTGGGTGAGGCCCCACAGACAGGCGGCCAGTTCACACTGGGGTGCCCTCTTACAATATGAACAATTGCTTGCTTAAATATTCTCTCATTTCTCATGTGTATGTAGAAAATGGGTATTTTTAGATGTCCCCTGCTTTTTTTTTTTTTAAGGCAGTCTTTAAACTTTTCCTTTTTTCTTTGTTATCCTGGTTCTAGAAACTTCTAGAATTAAAATCTGCTCCCTCCTTTCTATTAAACAATGAAGAATGGGGCCACATTCTGAGAGGGAAGAGGTGGTGGCTACATCCACGTTTCCCTGGATACTGCCTATGCTCTGTTACTATTGTTAATAACATAAAACAACAGTAAAGAAAATTTGGAAGGTGGAAAGAATTAATCCCAACTATTCGCAGCTTTCGAAAATTCCCTTCTAATGATAGTTTCTAAGCATGCTTGATTTTGCAGGGGAGCTAATTTAATATCTCAAAAGGATATGTTCGATTTCTTTTACTGAAGATTATATAGCAAACGTTTTTCTTGCTTTTTATAGACTACATAGTATTTCCAATGGCAACATCATAGAATTTAATTAATGGCTTGTTTTCTACCTTGCAGCTTTTTCATTCTCTACCCTCTTTTCTTCTTGCATAAATCTTACTGCTTCTAATTTATTTTTGTTTTTTTACACCTTTTTTCCAAAAGTAAGATCAACTACGTCAAGGCAAATGATGATTTTATTGTTTTTTATATATTATGCTAATTTGTGTCCCCAAAATATTTGTAGTAATTTGCACTATCAGCAGTGGTAGATGAGTATATCAAAATTCCTGGAGCCTACTAGCTATGAGTTGTGTTGCAATCACCCAAATCCTTATTGTCATTTGTATTTATGTTTGTTACTTTTAGTGAGATTGGTAAATTTATTTCCGTTTGTTTGTTAATTATGCTGCCTCATGTTTGAAGCAATCCTTTATCTATGGGAAGTGTTTTCCTTACCAGTTTGTATGAATTCTTTTTTTAAAAAAGATTTATTTATTTATGCATACAGAACTGGGGTGCAGGCCAGAGGAGCATAGGTGGTAAGAGGATTCACCAGAGACAGAGTGGGGAGAAGAACAGGTTTATTGATGAAGTATACTACTGAGGGGAGCTGCGGGTGGGTCAGGAGAGGTCTGCTGCGCCATATGGGTCACCTCCAAGGCTCGGGATCAAACACACTGAAGCAGCTCTAGTTTTTTAGTGCTGTGCTTTAACCCACTGTGCCACCAGGGAGGGCCTGTATGATTTCTTTAAATAATTGAGAATTTGTTCATTTCCTGTTTGTTATATTTATTTCATCACAACCTTTCATATGTATTTCTACATTGGTCCAGGAAGACATTTTCAGAGATATAAAGGTTTCCAAAAAAATTTTAGTTGAATCTACTGACTTTTAGTTTTATGATGCAGTCTTTCACTCTAAGGTTAATACAGTAATCTTGCATATATTGATAAATGTTTAATATATAGACCACTCTTTCTAGAAATTAAGACTTTTAGCTTTGTACTACATTATAGTATTTGATACAGATATAAATGGATTTTATGTTCTAATCACTAGCCACTCACCACTCACCCTCTTTCCTGGTTATTTTATGAGACCTCCTTTGTGATATGTTAAAGCCTTATCATTGTGAAGCTATGCCATTCAGCAATACACATTTATTTATTGTTGCTAATAATAAATAATTCCACTTCTTAATAATTTTTAATTTCTAGAATAGTCTTTGACTTTTTTTTTTACTAATTCCTACTTGAAACAACATTTTAAATTATATTATCAGATTTTAAAACATCATGCTGAAATTTGATGGTATTTCTTCAAACCTGAGAGATTCTTTCTTGTACCACTACTTTTCTGTGCTACTGCTAAGGTGGCACAGGACAACTGAGATATTGTGGCAATGGATGTCCTGAATTGAACTAGGTTATGTGAATTTTTTACTCAGAATAGCCTGAAGCAGATATAAATTAAGAAGCCAACATAAATTATAGCTATGGAGATGATTCCAAATCCATGTTAGAAGATAATGTAAGAGCAAGGTAATCCTGAAAGGTAGGAAGAGTATTAAGAAATCAAGAAACTAGGAGAGCAAGAATAAACCAGAAAATAGACTTTGCATGGACATTGGTGCATAACTAAACTTGCTAATATTCTTCCTGCTAATACTTTCTACAACTCCACAGAATTGCCCTTTGTCAGTGTTAGCATTGTCAGCTTGGATGCAGTCATGCAGTTTCTCAATTAGAAAACATGTTTCTATAAGCCTAACAAAAATGTCTCAATGAAATCTAAGCACCTGCCAGATTTCCATAGCGTTTGGTATGTTCTGCAGGAATCTTAAAAACTGTTAATGAAGGCCCTCCCTGGTGGTGCAGCGGGTTAAAGTGCTGCACTGAGAAGCTAAAGCCACTTCCACATGAGTTCTATTCCAGCCTGCCCCGGAGGTGAACACATGGCGTGGCAGACCTCTCCTGGCCCGCCCGCTGCTCCCCTCAGCAGTGTACTTCGTAGATCTGCCTGTTCTGCTCCCCACTCTGTCCCTGGTGAAGCCTCTCACCGCCCCTGAGCCTCTGGCCTGTACTCCAGTTCTGTATGTACAAATAAAATAAATCTTTTTTTTTAAAAAAAAAACTGTTAATGAATCTTTCACATCACTGCCTCACTATAATTTTTTTTTATAAGCCAGGTAATGTTTGCTTTGTGATATCCTGCAATATTTTGTTTTGAAATTTGTACTTTTTGGGAATCAATTGTAAGTCCAAATATTTACCTAGTTTCCAACTTCAAAATTGCTGTGTGTGTGATTTTTAATAAGACTCATGATGCTCTCTCAACTATAAACATAACTTTCTAGGAAATATCATTCTTTCAACAATAGATTTCAGGTGTATTCTAGTTCCTGAACTGTAGATCAAGATAAGAGAATAATATGCCAAATTAGTTGCCCAAAAATCATTATTACTCAAACATTACTGAGTTTAACTATCAGTACATTTTATTTATGTTTTCTGAAATTCTCCATTCCTTTTTCTTTTTATTAGAAACTCTTCTTTTAAAATGACAGTCCATGAGTAAATATTATTTAAAGTTACAAGCATCATAAGAACAGAATTCTGTGTCCTTTATAAAACCTTTTGTTCCAATATAGATCTCAATACCAAGATTCTCTGAAGCTTCACAGTTGTCTGTAGAATTCTAGTAGAAAATGTGTCATTGTTCTTAATTTTTAGGAGACCTATCGTTGACCTATCCTATTCCTTTGGGGGTTCTTCCTTAGCTCTAAACATGAGATCTATAGCAGCCATCATTCTCACAACCCTATATCCTTGATTGTGGTCTATTCAACAGGGCAGCCCCCGAATCAACCGAAATACATAGAAACGTGACTCTGATTATAATGCTTTATCTTGGAACAGTTACCTGTACCAGTCACTCTTAGTTCATTGCACCAATCCCTTACCTACTTATATATATTTTTTAGATTTATTTACTTATGCATACAGAACTGGGGTACAGGCCAGAGGTACAGGGGGTAAGAAGATACACCAGAGATAGAGTGGGAGCAGAACAGGCAGATCAACAAAGTACACTGCTGAGGGGAGCAGCGGGCAAGACAGCAGAGGTCTGCTGTGCCATGGGGATCGCCTCCCTGATCGGATACAGAAATCACGCTGAAGCTCAGTGGCTGCAGCCAGGTCCACAGTGCTGCACTTTAATCCACTGTGTGCCGGGGAGGGCCTCCTTACCTACTTCCATGCCTCTGCCTCCCTGGCTTATTTTCCACTTTTCATCTCGGGGTCACGTACCTAACTCTCTAAGGCTGTCTGTCTTGGCTAACTGAAGATATTCAGCTTTCATACATCACCATGATCAAGTGTAGAGAACTGGAATTTATGCTTCTCAGGATGAACTTTAGCCAATGACAAGCAGGTGTGAGAGTTTGAAAACATTGCACACTTGCCGATGTCCAGACAAAATGAGTATCATCTTCACTGCAGAGCTGCCTGCAGAACCGGGCCAAAGCTAGAACTCTACCTAAAACCACACCCTTCCCTCATGTCCTTTCTCCTGAGAGTACTTTCTTACAGATGACTTGAACACACGAACTCTTCAAAGAGGGTTGATGTCCAGCAGTCTGGTCCATGACAGCATCTGACTCTGGCTAGTTCAATGAGTGTCTCTCTCTCAGATTTTTCATACCTGACTCTGGGAGGTGGAAAGCTTGTCAAGATAGGCTGCTGCTGCTGCTGCTGGCAGTTGGAGAGAAGGAAGCAGGCCCAACCCACTGTCAGTGTCTGCCATCAGCTCTGCTGTTGGCTGCTCCACACCAGCATTCTCGATGTAGGTGAGACAGAAGATGTGGTGAGCTAGTTATGTGCACTTCCTGTCATTCGCATCAGAGAAAATCCCAATTAATATCTTAGTGAAGATATCTCAATGCTAAAGACTGTCCATGTGCAAAAAAAAGCATACATAGTCAAAACTTTGTATGTATTGTTAACAAGGTTCATAGTCACATGTATGGCTGCTCCACCTGTATTAGCATCCTAGGTGCATTTCTGACTTAAAGGTACCCAAACTCAAAAGTTTTCTGTTGTTCCTTTTGGCATTAGTGCCTGCCTTGCTTGCTAATATGTTAGAATTTTTAAAAAAAGATTTATTTATTTATGCATACAGAACTGGGGTGCAGGGGCAATGAGAGGCTTCACCAGAGACAGAGCGGGGAGCAGAACAGGCAGATTGACGAAGTACACTGCTGAGGGGAGCAGTGGGCAGGTCAGGAGAGGTCTGCCGCGCCATGTGGGTCACCTCCCAGGTGGGGATTGAACTCATGCTGAAGTGACTTTCGCTTCTTAGTGCTGTGCTTCAACCCGCTGTGCCACCAGGGAGGGCCCTATGTTGGAAATTTTTGAGGAAAACACTAACTAGATCTTTTAGTACTGAATTTCATTCCCCCAATAAACAGTTTACAATATAGAAATCACAACTGATCAAATTAATGAATAAAAATATATATAAAAAAAGGTATGTGTCGGCCCTCCCTGGTGGCGCAGCGGGTTAAAGCACAGCATTGAGAAGCTAAAGCCACTTCAGCATGAGTTCAATTCCCGCCTGCCCCGGAGGTGACCACATGGCGTGGCAGACCTCTCCTGGCCCGCCCGCTGCTCCCCTCAGCAGTGTACTTCATTGATCTGCCTGTTCTGTTCCCCGCTCTGTCTCTGGTGAAGCCTCTCACCACTCCTGAGCCTCTGGCCTGTACCCCAGTTCTGTATGCACAAATAAATAAATCTTTAAAAAAAAAAAAAAAAGGTATGTGTCAACCAGTGTACATATTCAAAGCTGTCCAAATGTGCCCAGGAACAGCAAGTCCATGAAAACAAGTGGGCAGGACAGGGAGCAATGGGGTCGCTGAGCAATACCTCAGTGTAGCAGCCCCCCTTTTTTTAAAATAATAATTTATTATTGTTAGATAGCAATTATTTTTTTAAATATATAATAGTTTATTTTTACATAATTTTGTATTTTTTTTAATCTCAATTGTTATCCCCATGGGTTTCCCATCACCAAGTCACCCATGTGCCATCACCATCATCCAGCTCACTTCCTTCCCTCCATGGTTTGTGATCCCGTTCCCCACTCCATCCCCATAAAATGTCTCTGGTATATGGCTGTTCATTATTATTATTATTTTCTCACCTGGTCTGTTATACTCCTGCTATCAGCAAAACCATCCAGTATTTTTCTTTCTCTTTCTGGCTTATCTCACTAAGCATGATCTTTTCCAGCTCCATCCATGTTACTGCAAAAGACATGTGTTTCTTTATTTTGGTTGCTGAGTAATATTCCATTGTGTGTATGTACCATGTCTTTTTAATCCAGTCATCTGCTTTTGGGTGTAGCAGCTCTTTGATAGGAAAAAAAATGTTTACCCTGGAGCAAGGTCAATAGAAACCATGAGTTAGGTCCACTGTGTATGTACTTCTGTCACTTCCCACTTGTGTCCAAATAAGAAAAGCATTTCTCTCAAGAGAGCTGAGAGAGCTCTTGTCTCCTCCCAGCCCTGCATGCCTCAGCAGCCGACCCCACACCAGAGTGACATAAACAAGATGAGGTGACCTAACACCCAGGCACCATGCACAAGGCCTGGGTTTCTTTTCTTTGCCCTACACCTGTGGCAGTTATACCTCACTCTCTTTTCTCTGTGCCCAGTGATGCACCCCTCTGTTACCAGGAGAGCCCCTGCGGCATGGGTCTCAGGGACCTGCGGTTAGGCCTGCTTGGTGGTGCTCTCAGGACATTTGGGCTCACATTCCTTCACCTCACAGCAAACACTCAAGAATGTTCTGAGAATGTTTTGCACTAGTTTCCTGCTCCTGGTGAGCAGGTAGGAAAGCAGGGTTTACACATGTCAGCACTAGGATTCATGAGGGAACAGTCACTCTTCATAACTTACAGAACTCTCACGGTAAGATGGCAGAAACTTCTAGTTATCGCCATGCGTCCCTTTGGGAAGCTTCTTGGGATCTAAGAAAGTTCCTTTCTGTGTTCGTGTGTGTCAGTTCTGCTTTATGGAAAGTCACCTTTATGAAATGTCAATGTTATCCTTTGGTCTTAGTAGCAAGAGAAAGAGGGAAAAGAAACAAGACTTCTTTTGACCGTCAGCCACCGTCTGTATTACCTTCTCATTTTGACAGGCAGGTGTAGTTTTCTGCTGTCTCACCTCTGCCTCTAAACTGAAACTCGGTTTGTTTGATGACACTTTTCCTTACAACCAGTTCTCAAGAATACACAGCTCGTATTCCCTCTCCTCTTTAAACTTTGCATCTTGAAACTACATAGTCATATGTTGCTGCAAAGCGAATTACCACAAATGTAGCAACTGCTAACAGCAGCCATACATGAGCTCCCAGGGATGCTGCCAGCTGGGTACTCTCTGTAGAGCCTCCCAGGCTGAGTCAAGCTGTTGGCCTATCAGGCTCTGGGGTAGAATTTGTTTCCAAGGTCATCCAGGCTGGAGACAGAATTCAGATCCTTGTATTTGGTGAAGACTGAGGTCTTCATTTCTTCCCTGAATGTCAGGTGGGGGCAACTTACAGTGTTTAGAGGTTTTCTCTGTCCCTTTTAGGAAGCTCTATCTTCAAAGCCAAGGATGAGTGTGAACCCCCCCTCACACTTCAAATACCTCTAATTTCTTCTTTTTGAGAAAATTCTGTTTTTAAAGGGTTTGCCTGACTGGGTCAAAACCATCAATGGCATCACCATTAAGGTTTACTGACTTGAGACTTTAATTATAGCAGCACTGAGATTAATGGTTGGGCACAAGAATCTTGGGAGTGAAATGGGCTGGGTTGGGGAGGTACATCTTTAGAATATAGCCTACTGCATCCAATAAGGTTAGGAACATTTTTGCTCTCTTTCTAGTCCCTGCCCTGGGTTAAGGTGGAAGCCCCATATGTCAGAGCTGGTCCAAGGACAACTTTGGATCTGAAAGTTACTAGATGTTCACAAAGTGGATTTTGTCTGCTCTGCTTCATTTTGTTCTTTGTCTTCTTTGGCTGGGTGGTTGAATACAATTAGAAAGTTCTCCTTTCTTGTCTCCTTTCTTGTGAGGCTAACAAGATTTTTTGTAGTGTAGGTATGTATATAGGATCTAGTTATGTTGTAATGAGAGGGCATTTTGGAGTCTCAAATGCCTGATAGTGATGGACTCAATGTTCACTGATTCTTTAGTAAGTGAATGAAATTGTGTGTGTGTGTATTTTCCAATTGTGCAGCACTGCTATGGGACAATCACAGAGTACAACAATGATGGGTGCCCACGTCAGCTAAGGAGCAGCCTTGCAGTATGCCTCTCAGAGGCACTCTATAATGTGCTGTGGGCTATACAAAGATTAATACACAGAAATTTGACATCAAGATCTTGTGAGGGAGACGATCTATGTATGTAAAAGATAATGAGGACATTTATAAGTATCAAAAGAGATAAAAATAAAAAGCTATGTGAGGTCAGAGGGAAGAAAGATTACTTCCAGCTGAGGAATTCAGAAGATCCCATGGGGGGACAGCCTGAGCTCTAAGACCAGGCATCCGGGGCTTTTCACTCTCACCTGAAGAAAAGCCACTTATCAAGAGCCTGCTGGTCGCCCTCTGTAACATGCATGCTCTTGTGCCCGCAAGCCAAAAATGAGCTTTGTGTCTAATGTAGGATTAACTATGATTCTGATAGCTAGAAGCTGGAATATTTAAAGATAAAACATGGCATCAACACACTCAAATGTTAGCCAACAGATTATGGCGGCTATTTTGTTTTCTGTCCAAAGTAACAATAAACTATTCAGATTTTTCACATTAGCTTTCCAGTTGCTCACAAGATTTCTTCATTTCAGGCCTTTTACCTTTTGATGGACCTTAAACAGAGGATGTGGCCACAACTGCCTCTCTGCTGAAGGGGAAGATGTGTCATGTCTTTTAGTAGCATCTTTCAGGATAAAAATGATTGATGTGGTGATTGCTTTGATATTCTGCAAACATGGCTACATTTATTCAGCAACCTTTGCTATGTGACTGTAGCTCTTCACTTTGAAAGGTGTGGCTTATTTTTCCTCTTTGACTCTACCTTAACTGGGGGACTTGCTTTGACCAATAGAATGCAAATGCAGGGCCCTCCCTTACTGCAAGCCAGACAAAGCAGCTTCAGAGGGAGTTCGATCCCCGACCCTGGAGGTGACCCACATGGCACAGCAGACCTCTCCTGACCCACCTGCTGCTCCCCTCAGCTGTGTACTTGGTCAGTCTGCCTGTCCTGCTCCCCACTCTGTCTTTGGTGTTCCTCTCACCGGCCTGTACCCCAGTTCTGTATGCATTAAATCTTTAAAAAAAAAAAATGAATGCAGCAAGTTAGCCTATTCTGAGTGTTGACCTCTGGAGACCCTGCCCACTGCCTGAACTTCAGGAGCTCTGTTGAGCTTCCTTATGAACAAGCCCCAATCAACCAACTCCAAAGCAGAGCTAGATTTCAGGTGCTTGAGGAAACCTAACCAAAAGCCAGAAATGTTAGCAAGAAATAATTAGTGGTGCTTAATTTTAGATACTAAGTTTTGGGTTGTTTATTAAAGTACTGTAATTCCATTTCTCTTCTGAGGCAGGTTAAAGGGACAATTCCACTGTGTTCTTTCATAGCAAAGGATTCCAGTAAAAGCACCAACTGCAAATAGTGAGCAGAGACACAGATTTCTCGGTTTTCACAGGAACTTTGTAAGTGTGATATACTTCATTCATTTCAGTAATGTGCAAACTTTCTGTGATTGGTACACACAGGTTTTACATAATTAAGAGTTGTGGTTGGAATTCACAATGTTTTATCTCCAACCTTTTTTTCTAAGAGTGGAAAAAAATCCCATTAAATGTACAATGAGATTTGGGAGGTTCACACACACACACACACACACACACACACACACACACACACACACACAAAGGCAAAATTTAATTGAGGATCTCCTGGACCTCAAACTTTCCTGATGTACCAGTGCTGCATTCACATAGCATTGGCTCAGATTTGAGGGATTATTCTGAAACATCTGGATAATATAAAGTCTTTTAAATTATTTTAGTAAATATTATTTATGAGCTACTTTATCTTTTTGAGAGCATTTAATCTTTCCAGTTTTAAGAGGCAGGTATTAGTCTTCAGCTCCTCACCCCTAACCTCTGCCCACTTGACTTCGTGAGGAAACCAAGACTCAGAGGTGAAGTCACTTGGCATAAATGAAGTGGCATATGTGTTCCTGTGGCCACCCAACACCGGAGCTTGTTGTGTTCCATGTGTTTATAGATGCTCATGATTTGAAATTAGATAGCATGCTTCACCTAATTTGTGCAGATATCGAATCACTTATTATATAACATTTATGTCTGTAATTTGGCAGCTATCGAGTGGGGAAATAATAAAAACAATGTTGCTTATTTACTTTTGTTATTGCCTTATCTTGTATATTTTTAATTGTTAAATTGAGGTAACAATTTATAAAACTATTAATGATTGAGAGGTGTGGTGATACCATACATCGTTCAGATAGTACATGCCATTCAAGCTATTGCCAGCTACTGCAGCACAAGTTCCATCCCTGCCTGGAGGCTGACCCACATGGTACACTGGACCTCTTCTGCCTGCCTCACCTGCTGCTCCCTTTACCTGTGTATTTCAATGTATCTGTCTGTTCTGTTCCCCACTTTGTCTCTAGTGAGTCCTCTTACCCCACCCCTGTACCTCTGGTCTGTCCCCTGGCTCTTGTATGCACATATAAATAAAATAAATCTTTAAAAATAATAAAAAGAGAGAAAACCTTTAGGCTTACTTTCATGCTAATCCCACAGCTGACATTGTGCTCATTTTCCCCTCCTCCAACATTTTTTTTTTAAAGATTTATTTATTTGTGCATACAGAACTGGGGTACAGGCCAGAGGCTCAGGGGCAGCGAGAGGCTTCACCAGAGACAGAGTAGGGTACAGAACAGGCAGATTGACGAAGTACACTGCTGAGGGGAGCAGCGGGCGGGTCAGGAGAGGTCTGCCACGCCATGTGGTCACCTCCGGGGCAGGCGGGAATCGAACTCATGCGGAAGTGGCTTAAGCTTCTTAGTGCTGTGCTTTAACCGGCTGCGCCACCAGGGAGGGCCCCTCCAACATTTTACTGTAAATATTTTAAATATCCAAAAAGTCAAAAAAAAATATTAAATACCCTAGGTTCACTGCCTAGATTCTAAAATTAACATTTACAATACTTATTCTATCATATCATCTACCCATCTGCCCAAGTTTATCTACCCACTAATCTATCATTCTGTAATCTTTAATCAGACAGTTCAGGAGCCCAGAACAAAATACTGTTAAGATATTGCTTTGTGAGCAAATGTTTGTTACTTCATCTTGGCACTGGGGTCTGCAGACAAAACCACGGATGCTCTGAAAGGCAAGTTCAAGAGAAGGATGCCAATAAAAGCACCAACTGCAATCAGTTTCAAAATGACTTACCAAGTCTGAATGGAGGCAAGTGTTGGCAAAAATGCAACTTCTGCCTAATGGCCCAGAGGATGTCCCTTTGCTAAAGATCTGAGTCAGACTTTGGGCTTTCTTTATATTTTGAGCTTTCTTTCTTTCTTTTTTAGTAACTTGTGGGACCCAATAGTGACCTGAATAAAAATAAAAGACATGAAAGTGAATCGTGGGATCATATGGCAGGAGACCACCTGTCTTTGCCCAAGGTCCAGGTGTCAGAAATAGAGGTGAAGGGTAATTTTCTCTGGTACAAAAACTAAAGCATGCATAGCGATAGAGCAGAGAAGGCAGCTCCAGAAAATGGACACAGCTGACTGGAGGAAGAGTGACCAATGCATGCAATGGAGTCAGACAGTAGAGCCCTGGAAATGCTCCACTATTGGCTTATAGCCATCATGCCCACATGGATGGATAACTGATTTTCTGTCTCTGGAATATGCTACTTCATGCCTTATGTTCTCAGTTCCCACAAGTATTGAACCAAATGGAACCAGTCTTGAAAATGGATTTGAAACTAAGCTTTATGGGAGCCCCATAAATTCCAATGTAAGCTGGTTGTTTTGTAAATCAGGAGGGGGAAGTTCTGTGGCTGCTTGACTGGCTGTGGGGGGTTTCTCTAGTGACCAGACACTCTTCCTCTCACTTCTGAAACCTCAACCACCCAGTTTGGGGATAAGCAGATGTTTGCACAGTGTTATCACCTACCAGGAGAAAACTGAGCTAAGCAATTAGAGGAATGCAAAGAGGGAATTTTGGAAAAACTTAGGCAACTGTCTTGCAGTATGGAGAGTAAGGAAAATTTCTACTCTAGCTAGTTTATTATTATTTTTTATTTTTTAAAAGATTTATTTATTTATGCATACAGAACTGGGGTACAACCCAGAGGCTCAGGGGCAGCGAGAGGCTTCCCCACAGACAGAGTTGGGAGCAGAACAGGCAGATTGACGGAAGTACACTGCTGAGGGGAGCAGCGGGCGGGTCAGGAGAGGTCTGCCACACCATGTGGTCACCTCTGGGGCAGGCGGGGATCGAACTCATGCGGAAGCGGCTTTAGATTCTCAGTGCTGTTTTAACCTGCTGCGCCACCAGGGAGGGCCTAATTGTTTATTTTTATCTAATTATTCATACAAAAACTGGGATGTAGGGCAGAGGTGTGGGGGAAGGGAGAGAGTTGATCTACTGAAATACAGAGTTGATCGAATGCTGAGGGGAGCAGTGGGCGAGACAGGAGAGGTCTGCCGTGCCATGTGCACCTGGCCTAGGGTCAGGGATCGACTCATGCCTCTATGGCTGCAATAACTTGATAGAGCTGTGACTTTAACCCCTGCACTACCAGGGAGGCCCTTTAATTAGTTTATTATTGGGGCAGTTAATTATTCATGGATTTCTCCATGGACACGATTACTGGGACTTTGGATAGAAAAATAAGTATCTCTGATAACAGATTATAGAAAAGAATTAAAAAATTATGCCAGAACATAGTTATCTTAATGGTTTAAGGAGATGATGAGTGAGATGTGCTGGCACGAACCAGTCATGGTGGGAAGGGAATGGTTATGAAACCTGAGTGTTCAGGAGTGAGCTTCAAGGGAGCTTGGAAATGAAAGACTACTTGGGGAACTGGGATCATCACAATTGCCTGACAGCCGTCTAACTCTCCACAAGACCCGAGTCTGAAGATGTATTGAGCTTTGTCATTGTAAATATCTCAGGTCACTGAAAATGGAGAATTTTCTTCATTCTGGAAGATGTGTATGTGTCAGTGGAGCAGAAGAAGGAGATATATAATCTTCACTCACACATTCATGGCTTCCCCTTAAGAAATATTAGGATCTTATCTAGAAACAATACAATTTTATAAATGAGTAAGTAAGGTTCGGTGTAGTCAGTTGTTGCTATGGACTGAATTATGTCCATAGGTTGACCCTTAACTTTCAATGTGACTAATATTTGGAGACAGGGTTTTAGGAGGTAATTTAGGCTATGTGAGTTTGAGGGTTGGAGTCCTATTGCTCTAGAAACAGTGTGGCCTTAGAAGAAAAAGAGAGAGAGAGAGATTTCCACACTCATATACTGAGAAAAGTCCATGTGAGGAAACAGTAAGGAAGTGATTATTTACAAGTCAGTAAGAAAACCTTTGCTGGAACTGACACGGTATCACCCTCTCAGTCTTTCAGTCTCCAGACTGAAAGAAAAAAAATTTTGCTAAGCGGCCCTAGTCTGTGGCATTTTGTTATGGTAGTTCCAGCTGACTAGTACAGAGCTAGTAAGCTCAAAGCAGGGCCCCAATAGGACACCTAGTTAAACACATAGTTTTGCTCTTTTGTTCTCTCTCATTCTCATCCTCCCTTTCTCTTTCCTGAAACCCCCTTCTTTCTCTCCATCCGTTTTTCCCAAGTGAGTGTCCTTACACTTCAGCTGATTGGTAATGATGGAACTTGGTAACATGGCATTTAAAAGGGGTTTTACAGAGGACAGGGAAACCTTGGATTAGGGGATTTCTTTCTACTGCTCCAGTCTTCCATGTTTCCCCTTGACATTTGTATTTCTTTCTAGACCATGGGTTCCTTGAGAACAGAGGCCTAGAACATGTCTACTGGTATATGCCTAACATCTAATAGAAAAGAAGTCACCAGCCT
The DNA here is from genome assembly GCF_000260355.1 of Condylura cristata. NCBI lineage: Eukaryota > Metazoa > Chordata > Mammalia > Eulipotyphla > Talpidae > Condylura > Condylura cristata. Next base: position 69,766,129 of record NW_004567102.1, on the reverse strand, counting down.
AACATCTGTCACAATTCTCCCATTTAACTTGTCAGTAGACCTCCAAGAAAGGTTTACTATGAGGTAGGCACTCTACCCATGGAAAATAGTACAGTGGTTCTCAAGAACTGATACAGAACAAGTAGCACCAACATGACCTGGGACTTTGTCAGAAAGAGAAATCTTGGGTTTCACCCTAGACCTACACAATCAACAGTTTGACTCAGTGATTGCAGTCAGAAGCCATCCATGGAGAATATATAACTGGAAGGGTGCAGCTGTGTTCCCAAAAAAACCCTGTATTTACTAAAACTGGCAGTAGGCCAGATTTGGGGGGAGGGACATAGCTTGCCAATCCTGTTCTATGATATGGCTTTTCCATAAGAGTGCTAAAAATTAGATATGAGTTGTGTAAGAATTTTGCATGGTCAAACAGCTAGCTAGTTGACTTAAGTAAAGTTATACAAATTAGCTGTAAGACTGATACAGAAAACTTCCATATGTTAAGTAGCTTCAAGAGGCGCAAAAGAGTATTGCATTTCTTTCTTTCTTTTTTTTTTTTTCAGTTTGAATGCCATCTTTATTATAACCTTGTATTGCTGAATTTCTTGGAATAAAAAGTCTTCCATTTAAGCAGTGATCATGAGGCTTGGGGACAGAGATAGAAGTTTCAAAGTTTAGAGATGCCTTTTCCCTTCTTATACAGCTGGGGGTTAGCAAGTGTTGCATTAGTTTACTAGGACTACCATAAAAAATACTATAACCTGGGAGTCTTAAACAGTAGAAACAAACTTATTTTCTCACAATTCTGGAAGCTGGGTGTCTGAGGTGCAGGTGTTGACAGGGTTGGTTTCTTCTAAAATTTTTCTCCTTGGCTGGTAGATGACCATCTTCTTCCTGTTTCTTCATGTGGTCTCCCTCTGGGTGACTATGTTCTAATCTCTTCTTGAAAGAAGCAGTCCTACTGGATGAGGACCAATCTCTCTGACTTCATTTTACCTAAGTCTTCTCTTCAAGGCCTTATTTCCAAGTACAGTTACTTACTGAGGTACTGGAGGTTTGCGTACAGGCTTCTAATGTCTTCTCACTTTGACACATTTAAATTGGGGAGGGGAATGGATTTGTGATGGCCTGTTAAGACCGACTTGCTGCTACTTCCTCAGCCCAAGTGTGTGTTAGTCTGTACCCTTACTTGGTCTCTGCTTGCACTCATTCAAAATGGTCCAGGGACAGGAAGACAGGACTGTCTCACTATCATTAGATATTTGTGATATTAAGGAGTAGTTGGATGGATTTACATTCTTTAGAAAAATGGCTGAATGAAAACAAATCCTGGCTCTGTCCTTAACATCTGCCCCTCAGCATGGACTAAAGGTGATTTGTTAATCCACAAACTCATTTCAGGGGATGTTTTCTAATAGAAAAAGCTCACAATTCTACCCTAAGTACTTCAATGTCTTTGGGTACTGAAGCTTTCTTTGAATTTTATTTGTCTTTGATCTGAGGACCTCCCAGAGCTTTGTAACTATATACAGGATTACATAGTTCCCTATTTAAACAGAAATCCCAAAGCACAGAGGTGTAAAGTGACTTGAACAGGCATTTTGGCATTTTTATTAGAAACTGGTGTGGAGCAAAGGAACTTCTGGGCAAAAACAGTGGCTTGATTTTGTTTATATGCTAAACTTCTTGAGATATTAGTTTCCTCTTGATAGACCATGTACAATAGAACCATATTGCTAAAGAGATTCAGATGTACTGTGAGTAGAATGGTGCTTTCCCTGATACTGTGAAAATCAAGTAAAAGGTGGTTCTGAAGGCCAGGATCAACTTTAACTGTCAACATCTGTAACATAGCAAGTCTCCAGATATAAGAAAGCCTACTTACAGTTATGAGTTTCATATTTTTTGAATAGTCTGTATGTAGGCCAGTGGACATTTATTTATTTATTTGTGCATACAGAACTGGGGTACAGGCCAGAGGCTCAGGGGCGGCGAGAGGCTTCACCAGAGACAGAGTGGGGAACAGAACAGACAGATCCACGAAGTACACTGCTGAGGGGAGCAGCGGGCGGGTCAGGAGAGGTCTGCCACGCCATGCGGTCACCTCCGGGGCAGGCGGGAATCGAACTCATGCGGAAGCGGCTTTAGATTCTCAGTGCTGTGCTTTAACCCGCTGCGCCACCAGGGAGGGCCCCAGTGGACATTTTAATGAAGAAATTGAACACTCTGGAGAGTTACAGTGAAAACACAAATTTGGGGACACAGTGGGTGGGTTTTCCTAGGGAAGGGCTTTCAGTGTTGGCCTGCATTAGAAACACCTAACTGGTTAAAACATTCCTACATCAGGCCCTTCCTGGTGGTGCAACATGTTAAAACACAGCACACGAAGCTAGACTCAACCGCTTTAGCATGAGTTTGATTCCTGGGTAGGGAGGTGACCCGCATGGCACAGTACACCTCTCCTTCCTTGCCCGCTTCTCCCCTACCTCGTCGGTCTACCTGTTCTGCTCCCCACTCTGTCTCTGGTGAGTCCTCTCACTGCCTCCACCCTCCTGCCTGTACCTCAATTCTGTTTGTATAGGTAAATAAATCTTAAAACCAAAATTCCTACATCTGCACTGACTGATTCAGAATAACTGAGTTAAGAATCTGCAGTTTAAACTAGTTCCCAGTGCATTGCTGATGCCCAGAAAGTCTGAAAACCAGTGGATTATAGGAATGTGTTCTATATTAAAGAAAATAAATAAAGCAAATATAAAAGTAAGCTGAGGACAACTTCAGGAGCATGGGTTGGCACAATTCCCTAATGGGCAAATTATCAGGTAGATCAAGAAATGAAGCATATTAAAGTCAGAGGAAGATTTGGGTTTGAAAGCAACAAAAAGATTTCAGGCAAATAATTAGCTGAAAATAGTCTGCTCTTAAAGAAAAAAGTGCAAACAGTTCTAGCACTAAATTACTTCATATATGATAAAAAGTGAAGATAATGCTTATAAACTTCTGATCTAAAGATATTTTTCAATAAGATTTTCTGGGATTAAAGCAAATTCTTTTGAAATGAGGGAGCAGCAGGAAATGTACTATGTAAAATCCAATTAATTGCATAGAAACTCACAGTCTTCAATCACTTGGCCATGCTAACTTGAGGTTTAATTTTATACGATCTATGAAAAAGGGATTTGTACAGAATTATTTCTATCAATCAGGTTTAAATTAATAATTTTATTTCCCTTTCTAAACCCATTTAATGACTTCTCCAATCTCTAAAGCTGAAGTTCAAACTCTAAAAAAGTATTTGCATAGCTTCCCTCCACACATTTCCCAAACCCCTAGATTTCCCTTTCAGCCTCTCCTCACTTTTCCTCACATAGCCCTCTCAGATGTCACCATTAGCATTCTTCTTACCAGGAACCTTTTGTCACCCCTTGCGTGTATAAAAACACTTGATACAGATTGTGTCAGTGCTAATAATATTACTGGCAGTGGAGAAAATGGACATATTTAAGGTAGAGCATACATACTCTACCTTCTGAGCACTTGGGTTTAGTAAGGAAGGGTGATAAAGAGGAGACATGAAGGATAACATTTAAGTTTTTGACTTAAGAAATGAAAAAAATTTAAGTCTCCAAGGGTAATTATTACACACTGGAAACATAAAAGGGTTGAATGATTATAAATTTTGTCCATACCAAAAGAAAGATGTGTTTATGGAGTAGATATTAACATGGAAGAGGATACAAGAGTCTGGAATTCGGAAGGGTTTCAAAGCTGAAGGTAGCGATGGTATTTAAAGCAACCGCACAACAAAACCCCTTAGGAATAATGATGGAACAAGGAGGAGGAAAGGGGCTTCTGGATGCTGAGGGCAGGAGTCGCAAATAAGGGAGGCCAGTGGGGAACGAGGGAGACAGGAGGTGTCCTGAGGGAAAGGAAAGTGGTTTAAAAAGTGGGAGTGTTGGTGATGTTGAAAGCTGTCAGTAGATGAGGTCAGAGGAAGCCTGTGATTTGGTAATATGGAGGCCACTGGTCACTGACAAGGGCAAGTGTGATGAGCAGAAGCAATGGAAGTGCATGTGGCGTGGGCTGCTGGAAGAGGCGCCAGGAGGGAGTGGTGGCCATAAGCAGAGGAGATGCTCTTATGCATTTTTGTTGAGAAGAGGAGCAGATAAAGGGCCTGCAAGATGGTGAGGTGGGAGAAAAGGGGTGTTCTTCTTGACTACAGGAAGATGTAGACTATGGTAGTATGGTGAGAATGATTCAGGAGAGAGGAAAACGTAGTGAGGAAAACGGTGTGCTATAGACGAGGTGAGTATCTGCAGGATGAGATCCTGAAGGTTACAAGGAGATGGCTTGCATCAGTAAATACCAGTGGGAAGCCTGGACTCTGATGGCAGCTGGGAGTGTTTATCCATGTGAGCAAGAAGGAAAGCAAGACTTTTGGTACATATGCAGATATGTGGATGATTTTGTGGTGTGAGAAAGTAAACACTTGTATTTTCTCATTGGTGTATCCTTCAAGGTTACTAGATGGGAGTTGGCAGATGGAGGTGGTATGGAGTTGTTTGAGAAGAGGAAGTGTGAAGTTGTTCACAGCATGGGGGGGAAAGAACATACTAAGTAGTAGAACTTCCTGTGTGCCCATTTATCATTATAAACTAAAAGTAACATAACATCATAAACTGAAAGTCACTATGTATGGGTTTCTCTCCAGCAAATGTCAGGTGTACCCTGACTCTGCTGCCCCTCCAACATCTATACCCAGGTTGCTTTGCTGTCATCTGGTAGTTCTGCCTGGAAGTCAGCTCTTCAGGAAGCCTACATTGCTCTGCCAAGTCTACCTTTGATGCTCTCCCATGATCTCTGTCACTTTTATTACGACCCTTGTGCAACCATCCACTTGCACATCTGCACCTCCTGTCAGACTGTAAACTCTCAGAGGGCAGAGATTTTCTGTTTTGATGTATGTTGCTCTGAATTCTCACAACACAAGCACACAATAGGGACTGGTCATATACTAATCAAATGAAGAAATAGGGCCCATAAGGCAAATAGCAATTTCTCCAGTTTTCTCAGTGGCATCAAGACTAGGTGACTTGACAGCTAATTAAATTTTTTAACCTGTTTATCATCAAACCACTAACAAGCTCCCTAAACCTTAGAATTCAGCTTTATCTTATTGAAGTCCCCAATGATTGCACAACAGTCAACATAATTTCTTTCTTTTTCTATTTAAAAAGAGGTTTACATTTTAGTGGGCTTCATTTCCTCAATTCTAAGAATGGTGAGTAGGAAGAATTTATTCTGTAGTAACAGTGGTCAACGGAGAAAAATTAGCACCGTATTTGTATTTTAAGTGCAGTGTAACAGAACTTTACACCACTTTTTGTCTACCAGGTATTTTCATTTTTGGATTAGAAACCAACAAGTTGAAGTAAAAGTGTGCTCCACATTTTCACAGATACTTATAGAAGGAGAAACATATACTTATATATTAAATTGCTTAATAATATATTGAGTATATTTAATTAAAAGTTAATTTTAACACAGAAAATAGAGTTAACACATAATCAGGGACATGAACCCTAATGGTGCTCACTTCTCCTTCACTAGAATACAGATATTTTTTTCTTTGATCATACATTATTGCAATGACCAATAGGCACAGCAACATTTTACAAAAGTACAAAAATGCATTTATTCCCCTAATCCTCACAAAACCAAAAACTTTGATAAACATGTTAAATGTCCAATGTAAACAAGATATAAATAAAATGAACCTCAGGAAATTTAGACTCATACAAAATATTTCCTGCTAAAAGACAGAATGTAATTTCAAACCAAGATTGATTGAACTCCAAAACTGATTTTCTTTTCTTTTAAAATGTAATAACATTTTCTGGATTTACCGTTATTTTACAATCCTATATAAATTTCAGAGGTTTATGTGGGTAGAAACTTCACCTCATCCACCACCAAAGTTTCAATGTCATCCCACCACAGGTACCCCAGTGTTCAAAGCAGCATTACTCACAACAGCTAAGACATGGAAACAACCTAAATGCCCATCAACAAATGACTGCATAGAGAAGTTGTGGTATATGCACTCAATGGAATATTATTCAGGCGTGAAAAGAGATGACATCTTTCCTTTTGATTTTCTTTTGACAACACAATGTGCTAAGTCTCTGATTGGAAGTCCCTTCTGACACCTACGTCTCTACTACTTTATACTTTTTAAGGAAACAATGAAGTTCTTTTCTGAGTATTTCTTATCTTGACTCATCAGTAACATTAGTGGAGAGGAGTCCATTTAGAATCGTCTAAATTTGTATAGTGCTTCTCCTATTCTCCAGGTATGCTATGCGGCCAAAGATACAATGGCACAAAAGATAAACCTTCCTTTACTGAGTAAGCCACTTGACCCTTGGGCTATACCACTTTAGACTGATTGGATTCACTTGAATTCACATGAATTCTTTTTCATCAAAGTGTAAGGATGTTTTCTCTTGTGATTTTTAAAAACGTTTTCTTTCCTCTAGATTATTTTATTGTAATAATACAGTAGACAATACACAACATACAAAACTTGCATTTTATTTATGTTTGGTCAATAGCAGACTACTAAGTTTTGGGGGAAGCAAAGGTTATACCTGGATTTTTGTGCAGAGTTTTGGCAGTCCTACCCTCACATGGTTCAAGGGTCAAGTGGAATACAGTTTCTAATTTTTTTTATATATATTATTTACTTTAAAAAAAGATTTATTTATTTATGCATACAGAACTGGGGTACAGCCAGAGGTGCAGGAGCAGTGAGAGGATTCACCAGAGACAGAGTGGGGAGCAGAACAGGCAGATCAACGAAGTACACTGCTGAGGGGCGCAGTGGGTGGGTCAGGAGAGGTCTGCCGTGCCATGTGGTCACCTCCAGGGCAGGGTTCAAACTCATGCTGAAGTGGCTATAGCTTCTTAGTGCTGTGCTTTAACCTGCTTCACCAGCTAGGAGGGCCCCATTTCTATTTATTTTATTACTTGAATCTCTAGAGTGGAGAGCAAGAGGATTAAAAAATAATTGCCAGGACCAAAAAATGCTTTACAGGTGCTTGTGAAGTTGATGCTTATGAATGAGTTTTTGAGTTTAAAACCTAAATTTATATGTCTCATTAGATTAGGTTTTTAGTTTCTAGTTATTGGATTATGTGCTTATCAGGAAATTAAGTACTTGTTTCAGTTCTGTAGTATGCTAAGTTCTCTCTTGCTATAAGTTTATTTTAATAATTATAACAATCCCTTAAGCAATGCACAATTTTTGATGAATATCTGACATATGATATGGCCAGCATCACTTAGTTATGGTAAATATTTGTCATAACAAACACTTGTATAGTGTATTACTTAAGAGTTCATCATAGGAGGTTAATTTTTCAGGTGAAGGGAAAGGGCCAAAAAGGTTACTGATTTCTCCAAGCTCAAATTGCTAGTGGGCAGCAGAATTGGCATCTGGAAAACACAGAGTGCATGAATATAAACAGCTTCCTATCACTGGGATAACATGTTTTTATCAGAAAGACAAAGACTATGAAACACCTAAAGTTCTTGGTGCAGGAGCCTTAAGTGCCTCATGCATAGGGGACTACGAAGTCTGAGTTGAGGAAGAGTCATTATAGGAAATTATGAGGCCTCTGTGTGAAAGGGCAGTTGTAGCAGCATACAGAATGCTGAGCTGAGAGCTAAGTCAGTGGCGGCTCATGTGGAAAGCAAGGAGCTGGACTAAACGAGTGATTTGGCTGGGACATTCTGTTCTTGTCCACAGATAAACATCCTCTGGCTTTGCCTCTGAGGTGGCTTCTTGCCTTAGAGCCAGGCACTCTCATGCCCTCTAGCTCATGATTGGTTTTACCAGCGAGGACCCTTGGCAGAGATGAGAGGAAGAGAAGTAAAGTTAAGAGTTACCCTTGACTTTCCCCGTGAGGTCTCCAAGGTTGTGGCTCCTCTCAAGGGTTCCTCTTTCCATCAGTCTCTCCTCCCTATGGCACTAGTCTTCAGGCCACATCTCTGTGGTCCTCCTGCTCACTTTCAGGTCATTGTGGGTATCAGGAAACGTGTACACTAACTCTCCTTAACTTATCCCACTTTGAATGTTGTTCAACTCTGATGATACATCCTAGAAGATTCTTCCCAATGGTCATTCTATATAAAATTACTTTGTGAACTATTGAAACTAGTTTGTTTATTCTTTCTCCAAAATAATAACTCTTGAATTTTTCATGTGAAGTTCAGATCACGTCCAGATTATTTCTAGAAGAAAGTGCTCTGTGTTTTAAAAAGTAGAATTATTGTCCACAATCATAAGAGAGGAGCCAAAAGTAAGTAAAATAAGGGCACAGCTTTATTTCACTACAAGGCAGTAAGTACATTATCATATCATATCAGAAGTTCAGTGCTGGCCATTTTGTACCGCGGGCTTAAGGCAGCAACCGGTTATGTATCTCAGTGTCTTGACCCCAGCTGCTAACAGGTGGCAGTTCTGAGACCATACACTTAAAATCCAGGGGAATGTTGACAGACCACAGGACCCCTGGATTAAAGAATAGTCAGGCTGAACTCAAAACAAAATAGAGGACATTAACAAACATAGATCTCCCAAAAAAGAAGTGCAATGCATACGCTTATAAACCAACAATAACAAACAAAATTGCCAAAATCTCCCAAACAAGTTTTCCAATGTATTACAAAAGGAAAAAAGTATATATATACACACACATATATATGTGTATATGTATACATATAAAATATATATATAAAAAATAACAAAAGTTTAAAATACTAGTGCATAGTTATTATCTAACACCAAGTTTCTTTTCTTTCTGTCCAAAGCTCTACTGCCCCTCTGAAACTAGCAGCACGTCTACAGGCTAAGACCATAGCAGCAAACACATTTTTCATTTGGCATTTACAAAATTAAATTACTGAATAAAAATATAATTTTTTATAAAACTATTTCATACAGTAATAATTTTTAAAGCAAGCTAACAAAAACCTCATACAGTGGTTCAGTACAACAAATGTACCTCCAATGTTATTAACCATAAATGAGCATTTACAATCTTGATTGAGCATCTCATGGTAGTAAGCTGACATTTATAGTAATGCATTGTGTTTAGTGATTGAGAAAAGTGAAATATTGGAGTACATTTTTTTTAATGTAAAATTTCAAAACCCCCGCAGGAAAAAATACTGGTCTGTTGGATCATTGAAAATACAGATAAATCATTTTATGTCTTAAAAAAAATCTGCATCAAGATATTAACAACTGATTACAATTCATTACCTAATAAATTAGGTAAGACTGTTATTTATTAAAAAAAATCTTTTGAAATCTGATGAGATTTCATCCACCTAAATGCACTTGGTGCTGCTCTCAACTGTTGTACCACAACAAAAATAGGGTCTTCTCCCATTCACGAAAAGTTTCATGTAGAGGGATGATATATCCTAAGTCAACTTGAAGTGTTCTGAAAACCATAATGCTTGTCTGGAAACGTCTCACATGACCAGCGTCCGGGTTGAGAAGGCATTCACATATTTCCGAGCCGGACCTGAAGCTGATATCTGATCTTCCGTCTTTCCACAGGATGCAGCTTCCCAGACATCGCTGCAAGGCTGATGGGGAGGAAGAGGATTAGAGCATGGTCACACAGGAAGTGAGTCCTTTAGCCACAAATGGATTCCTAATCTGGACAGAGCCAGTTCTAAGCTACAGCACGCATGTGGCTGACAGCAGGGAGGCCTTGGCATTTTCTGGCTCCCAGGAATCTGGCATTCTCTAGTGCTAGTCACTATCAAAATGGCTTATCCCCCCCCCCCCCAGAGAAAAAGGCCACTCCAAACAGTGCCCTAAGCTACATCTGCATGTTCATAATTGAAATCCATTGTCTTTCGGGTGATTTTATGAAGATGCTGACCGGAATGAGCAGAATCCCCAGGTATCTAAGGTGATCAGTCTTTTACTCATTAAACAAATTCATGCGTATTTTAGTCACCTGAACAAATGGCTTCTTGAAGCTGCTGGGATTGAACAACCAAAATAAATCCACTTTCTAACCAGGCCACTCACCAGTGAGCAGTAGTAGGACTTTGAATCTAATTCTGCGTGCTTCATAGCCCTGCTCCTGCCTTCATATTGCCTCAAACTAAAATACCTATTATTTGTGTCTTACTTAGTTCTCAAAGGATTTAAGGCAGTCAGACAAATTTTAAGCAATAAATAAAAAATAAAAGGGTTTATAAAGTGGATCAGGCAGGGTTACAGAGAAATATCGGAAAATTAAAAAAATATTAATTTGTGTCAGATTTGCATAGAAAACACTTGCCATGAAGTACATGTAAACCTCAAGCTTCTTAGCAGTCAAAGCAAAGAGGGAAACAGAAACATAAGCTGATCCAAGATCTGGTCTCCAGATCCCTCGAAAGCCCAACAGAAACCAAAGCTGGTTTAGAAAAAGCACAACTGTTCGTGGTCTTGACATCTAAGAGTGCCACATTGGTACGGAACGAAAAATTAAGAAAGGCATCTGTTCCCTTGAGCCTCCTGACCTTCCTGAGACAAAATGAACACATGTGAAACAGGGGAACAATAACAGGCTTTGTTATTGCTGAGAGGTTTGTGGTGCCATACTTAGCTGAAAAAGGAGGTCGATGGGGTGATTCTGTAGGGGCAGGGCAGGAATAAACAAGACTCAGACAGACAGGTGGGTAGGAAGGAGCAGAAACCAGGTAGAGAAAGTGTGATGGAATCAGGAGCTGAATTTTTGTACACTGCTGGTAGGAACAACTAGTAGAGGAAGAGAGACAGTAGTTTTAATGACATCCACTAATATGTTTACTGTGTGACACAACATGCTCCTGGGTATTTTGCATCATCTTGTTTGATCTACACACAAACATCTGTGGCACAGGTAGGAATCATTGCACTTGTTGTACAGCCTAGGTAATTTTAAAGGACGGGAGAATATAAGCAACAGCTTCCAGGACGCTTAGGTAATTAGTGATGGAGCAAGAACGGGGATCCAAAGCCTTATGCTGGTCGGATGTTACTTCCCTAGATTGCCTGTCAGTGGGGACTCGTGAAGTGAGGTCAGGTCCTGGAGGGCTGGAAGAAGTGTTTACAAAGGGTGTGGAAGTCTGCAGACTTTTTAGCAAAGAGGCTTAATAACTCCAGATGACAGTGGCATTTGATACATTTCCTTGCCTGGTAGCTGGAACAAAGTTTCAGGGGCAGGAGGTTTACAGTGCCATGTTACTAAGTTGTCACCTTTCCTATCACAAACTGTATTTTTCCGCTTCTGCCCAATCTGCCACGCCACTTCACCACCCACATAAAAGACACCATCCAAGTTCATACAGTTTACTCTGAAGGCTCAATGTATAATTTGAAATACTACCTAGCAGGATGAATTATTGTTATGTTTCCTGGAATTGTGTATAATAGAAATGACAGGACAGACAACAGGGGCTGACTTCAGCCACTGAATCATATTTCATATTTCTAAACAAAACCACTAGGGTCATTAAAGCATCTTTGAAATAGTTCTAAATAGGCTCAAGCAAGTGAGTTAAGTATACAGATTTCTCTGTGGTGTATCTGTCCATCCAAATTCCACATTTTAGTTTAATTGATTGCTTACATATGTTGCTACAGTTTTTAATTGCAGCACAGGTAACACCAAATGGTCATAAGAAGTCAGTTAAAACATAAAAGTCAATGGTTAACATTTCAGGTACTGAGCTTGTATGTGCAGTTATTGGAGCAATGTGACATTACATAACTAGCACTTCACTGTGATTAGTTCAGGAGGTGGATGTGTCCCATGGAGGTGTGGTGGTGGTAAGGACACACTGCAGGGCTTATAGACAAGTCATACAAAAGTCGACGTGTGTGCACCTTACAAAACAAATGACTAAAAAAGAAGTGCAATGAGAGATCTCAATAAACTCACACCTTCTATGTGAATGTAAATCAATATAAAGATGCACATAAGCCAAAATAGAAGGAGACAGTTAAACAAATGGGTTGGGGAGTGAAAGTAGGGCTAGAAGAGAAAGTGAAGACTAAGGAAGGAAGGATGGTTTCTTTACTCTTGTTAACATTTTCCACTGAGTTATAGAATTTATAATACTACTTTTTAAGAGTTCAACATAAAAATTAATTTTAATTGAATTAATTTCAAGTAATTATAGTATTAATTTTCTAAAACTAAGTACCTTAATTTTTCTATAAATTAAGTACCTCAAAATATCATTTTAGAACAATCTTACACTTGTTCTTCTATGCCTCAAGCTCTGATCCTTGGCAATACAGTACTTAATTCTAAACTGAGAACTACCAAATCTGTTCAGGAGAGCCTAATACCAAGTATTATCAGCTGAAGATATTTTCAAATTGAAATTATTTTCCCCTGCAGCTCATCGCTTTATTCCAGTTTAGCTTTGCCGCTAGGACGAGGTATTTCACACAAGGTCAATAAAGAAAGTAGTATGCATTTTTAAACAGTATTTTGAGAAAACTTTTCAAATGGACAGCTTCTCCTAAGTCACAAAAGAGTTTATGCAAAAACAGCGAATTGATGGAATGCCAGAAAGTGGAGCGCTCAGATACACATGCCTGCTGAGTTGGGGCCTGAGATGGCAAAGGGCCTGGAACAGCTTAATCTCTCAGTACATCCCTAGAAGCCCGGAGCCACTGTGGGCAAGCACCACCTTTGCTCAGGAACAAAAGGCCAGCGGGGGCCTCTCTGGTGGTGCAAGGGATGAAGTCTCAGCACTAGGAAGCTATTGGCAGCCACTGCAGCACCAACCCCGCAGGGAGCTGACCCACATGGCGTAGCAGACCTCACCTGCCCCCTCAGCAGTGTGTTTCAGTAGATCTGCCTGTTCTGCTCCCCACTCTTGTCTCGGGTGAGTCCTCTCATCCCGGCACCTCTGGTCTACCCCCAGCTCTTATATGCATAAGTAAATTAAATAAATCTTTTTTTTAAAAAAATAAAGCCCAGTGGGTGTGCACAAGTGGGCAGCTCCTTTTTGCACCATGAGAGCACAGAGCAAGTATTGCTCAAAGCAGTGAATGAAAAAGCAGGTCAGAGCAGACACACACCTATGTTATGAAAGGAAAGGAAGAGCAGGAGGTCAAGTTCTGGGGTGAGAACATGAATGCTTGGGTCTAACAGCCAAAATGGCAGCTCCCCTTTTGCTATTTCCGTTTCTTCCTTGACACCCTAGGGCCCTGGGCCAACTTTTCAAGCAGACAAAATAGTTTTGACAAAGGAGGATTAAATGTCTTTGTGCTGGAAGAATATTTTTTAATAGTGTCATCTATACCTTTGTGTATCTTCCTTATTCCCTTTCCTTAAATTTTATTTTCATTTATATTAAGAATTTCAGAATGATGGGACTTGTGCGCATGAATTCCTGTAAAAGTACTAACCCACAGTGCTATTACTGACATGTCACTCTCCCCTAATTCATTTTCAACATTAATAATCCTTCTACACATCCTCCTCTTTTTGCCTTCAAGTTATTTTGCTTCTCCTGTGATATGTGTTTGATTGCCCCTGGGCATAAGTGAATTGTAAATAGACTGTCAAAGCTTTAACTGGGATATCCTGCTAAAGCTCTTTAAATAAACACTCAGATCCTTTGTAGAAAACTGGAGAAATAAAATGAGAAGAGACAACATTCACAGGTGGTTTTCTGTCAGAATTAGATAATCTTCTCATTTATAGGTAGAATATAAACAGTTTTTTCATCAGGCTGAACAACTGCTACTATTATTACTATATTCCGATAGCAGTTTTTACACAGCTGCTGATGTCAAGAATCCTGGCAAGGTAGGGATTCACAGACCTAAAGGGGAACTTGGATACGTCATTAAATAAAAAAAGAAAAGATTTTATAAAGCCAAAGCAACTTCAGAGATGGTAGCACATTTTTCTTTTGTTTTCTTTTTTAAAATAATGGTGTCCAAGAGTAAAAATTATCTGACTCCTCTACTTAATTCATCTGAAGAAAATAATTCCCCATTCATGTTGCTTTTCTCAGTTCAACTTGCAAGCTGTAGCTGGCACACTTGTTTATCTTACATATTGAAAGCAGGTCACAGTGACAAGATTACCAACAGCCATGTGAATACTGCCAGAGCAGGTGGAAAACAGTGACCTACATGGAAAACAAATTGAGCAAAGAGGTGTTCAGAGGAGCAGGTCAACAACACAGAATACTAAGAAATGCCCGAAGGATCTATAGCACAGGTACACAGACTCTCTGTGTCTGTTGATATGACAACACAAGTAGCAGGAAAGTTGAGACACCAGGAAATCAGTTTCTTCTCCATAACACCAAAGAGATCTGACTGTCTTTATTTCAGGAATCAGTTGAGTCAGCAATCTCTTTTGGTGACACACTGACACAGTTCTGCAGGAGTGGAACAGGGAATAAGAACACCTGCTAGAGGAAATAATACACCACAGTGCCAGAAGAAGATCTGGCTGTTGTGGAGCTGCCTGGCCTGAGTTTCTAAAGGCAGAAACTGCACACAGCTTTTGCCTAATAATAGGTTCCACCTGTGTACACTGCTAAGCATGCTACTATTTTGAAAGCATTAGCATATCCATTTGATATTCACAGCAGCTTTGTGTGATGCATGAAGAATAGACTAGGATCCCCAAGTGAGAGATGAGATCATTTTGGTCCGAAGGGTTAGTGCACTGGACGCATGCCATTAGAAAATGGTGGAGTCCATACTAGAACCTGGTTTTTTGACTGCATGCTAGTTCGTTACACGTGTCAACTACACAGAGCGTCTGCCCTATTTTTTGAAAACTGTACAATTCATAGGAAGATAGGGGTGAAACAAAACACATGGTATTGAAGCATACTTATGCTTCAATTGCTCAAAATAATATTTGAAGACTCTTTGATGCTGTGCTAACGTCTTAAATAATGGCTTGATGTAAGTACTTAAAGTCACTGTTTTAAAAAAGTAAAACCAAGACAAGCCAAGTCAGGAAATTAAAATTTAAGGCTGTCATTCTGTGGTTACAAAAAAGAGGAAAGTGGGTAAGTAAAAAGTATATGAATACATCTTTTACATGGTGTTTTGAGGAGGAATAAAAAAATGTAATTTAAGGGAAAAATACACAAGTCAGAAGGCTTACAACTTTAGTTTTAAATCTATCAGTGAAACTGTCCATTTTAAAAGTGTTTATTAACATAAAATATTATTTCAGAATAAAAAGCAAACTGAAAGCAGGCTGAGAAAAAAAGGGCTGCTCTTTTCTCCGTCTTTCTGTTTGTCTGTCTGTCTCTCTCTAGAGGAAACTTCTAAATAGCAGAGTTCAGTAGCATTCCATTCCAACACTGAATCTACCTTTCCTACCCCAAACCGCAAGCTTTCTAGGCTGAACACTAATTTACTCATTTACAATCAGTTCACACACTTTCAGATACCATCCTCTAGCTGACTCCTCCAACAAGGGAAAAACACTTAAGTGGCAAACATAGAAATCTCAGATGTTCTAAGTTACATGAAAGATACAAATATAAAAAATGCCTCAGTATTATTATGATACCTGCTTGCTTTTACAATTTAAATTGGAGCAAATTTTAAAATTTCCAACAATTATATAAGATTATGCAGCTGTCACAAATTCCTCTTGGAAAAAGATTTTAAGCACAAACATTTTTTAAAGGTTTAAATTATTCATGCATAATGGCTTAGAATGGCCCCTATTTAAACATGACAGCATATAGATGGGGAATATATAGGAAGTTCTGAGTTATTAAGATTCATTACTTCTCACTGACAACCCACATAACAAACAGGCACACGTAATAACCTGATTTTGATCTCTGTATACCATTTCCCACAAAAAAGACCAGAGCACCTTGGAGAATGGCTGGTTCCAGGAATAGAGGAAGGAAATGTGACTGTTAAATGAAAGCCATTTAAACAATATAAAATTGAAGATTCTGTTCCTCTGTGACACTTGCCACATTTCAAACCTCCATGGCTACAGAGGACTGGTGGCTATTCTTGGACAGAACACAGTGGACATTTCCAGCATTGCAGAATAATTGGATAGCACTAGCTTACAGATGAAAAGAAATGTAACAAGTACAATGTGTGAAATTATCTCAACTTTGATCAAATTAATCATAAAAGTGTTCCTTCTTGGATTGATAGAAAAATTTAAATATAGCCTGAGAATGAGATTAAGGAATTATTTGAATAATTTGCATTACTAGTTCAGGCAACATACAAAATATATTTTTTAGAGATATATCTGGGAATATATAAAAGTAAAATTTTATAATGCATAGAATTTACCCTAAACTACTTCAAAAAAGTAAATGAAGTAAACATATGAATAATTGTTAAACCTAGTAAATTTTTATATTCACTGCATGTTTGAAATGTACTATTAAAAATGTTAAACTCATGGCTTCCTTGCATGTCTAGTTGTAAAGTAAAAATGTAATTTCACTTACTTATGTGTAAGCATGTGCATTTAAAAACACATCAGAAACTGGCCATAAAAGCCCGACATGGGCCTCAAAAACAATAGCTGCTCTGTCTAAAGTATCATTGCCACAATAAAGCCAGGAGCAATTAACAATGAAAAGACAAAACACAGTGTTGCAGTTACTATAGCTTTAACAAAATTCTCTTGTATCTAAGCAATGCTATTTTAATAACTAGATATGTAATCAGATGATATAAGTTGAAAGTATTTTATGTTTTGGAATTTAAAAATATTTTGGGAATCATATCTACTTGTTTTAATTAAAAGCCCTATGACAAAAATGCCTTAACTGCTTTGCTAAAGTCCAATTAAACATTTGATTTACTATAAGAACAAAATTACAAAGTTATAGGTTATATAAAATAATCTTAAATCTAAAAGCCAGATCCTCTGACAAATGCATTGCATGTTCCAAATATAGCATGCCTAAGAAATCTGCATAGTGAGGTGGAGCTGAATTACCAGTGGAAATGTATGATAAGCACTATGTTTTAAACAAATGATATCACCTACATAAATATAATTAAATAAATATTATGTCAAATGCTGAGAATGTTTTTTTAATATTTAGAAGCACCTGATTCATTTCCCAATTTAGAAATCACATATTTCTAGGGTATCAGAAGATAGATGTCCATGACTTAAAAGGGCTATAATTTGTGAATATCATTCATTCATTCAGTGACTGTTTCTTAAAATAATTGACCTGTTATAGCAGGTTATTAAAATTCATTTTCTCTGATAAATCAGTAAGCCATGTTACACACTGAGTACACACTGATTTTAAAATTAACTTACAGGCAAGTTTATGATTACTTGATAAGCTAGAGATACTAGAAAATATAGACTAATAAAATAGTTACTATTTAAGCTTGGATTCAAGAAAACTGAAATGTCCATCAAATAAAAAACAAATTATGTAGATAATAAGATCCCAAATTGACTTTTTAAAATGCAATCATTCTAATCATTTTATTTAAACACTATCTGATTAGAGCAAGAAATTTTAGGATGCAGTTTTAGTAAATAATCAGGGATTTCAACTTACATAATGATGATTGATAATGATGAATGATTTGGTTTGCACTTTGAGATTTAGAATGCACTTTTTCTACACTACTAACTGTACAAGTTGAATCCCAGACTAGGTTCCAAAGTATGTGTAAAACTTCATCTAGCTTAAAGTACAAATAGCATTAGTCAGATTCTGTGCTCTGGTAATGAAGGGTTAAGTAATTTGGAGAGGAAGAGGGAAAGTAAAACAGTTTCTCCTTTGGACGGAGGATAGGCTACAGATAAAGTTGTGAAATGGCTGACCTTTGCCTTCATGTCCTTCTTATCCCTTTTCTGTGTCTCTCTCATGTCTCAGCTGAGTTTGTCCTACTCATTATCTCCCGATCCTATATACCACCTAATCTTCTTCTCTGGGGCCTACAGGCCTCATGGACCCAGGAGCAACTGAGACTCCCCACATATATGGGTTTCCCTAACCCACACCCTAGTCAACACTCATCTTTCACCAAAGCAAGAGGATCAGACAGAGGTCACAAGGAAAGCACTTTGATGGAATTAAGAAACAAAATAAGCTTATAAGCCCTTCCAGCTGTATTTGTATTATTTAAAAAATGTTAAAAGGCACAAAATCTTAAAAAAGGGAAGTTTCATGTTTCTCTCCATTTGGGGAGAGAAAGCCTATCATAATGATAGGCAAGTTCTTTCCCTTACAAAGCACACCCTCTTGCTAAGTGTCTTTAAATTCTCTGTTGATTCCACATTCTCTCTTGTGACAGGGTTCATGTCCTGTCCATGGACCATGGGGGAAGGAAGGGAGGGCCCTGCCCCTGGCTGGACACTAGGCTATTTCATGTGCAAAACTGCTTTAAATAATTTAGGGAAGCAAATTTGCATTCCTATTTACATTTGATTCAGGATTAATTTGGAATTTGTTGTGTTTCATCAATATACACCTACTTCAGAGTTACAAGGAAAATCTCAGTGTAAAACCCAGCAGCAGATGGTCGGCTACAGATGAGTCACACGACAGTGACAGCTGACTTTCTTATTCTGACAGTTGAATAGATTGTGATTATTTTCTAGCCAGCTAATTTCAGTTTTTGTTGAAAATCTACACAGTGTCTGAGCTTTGCTGGCTTAGTAAGATAGCTTCAATAATAAACATTTGGAATGAAGATGAAACTCTATCCATACATGGCACAAAATACTTAAAAGCAGAAGGAGATACTGATCCATCCCCAGTAAGGAGTGTTTCACATCATCCTCTTTTGGGAACCTGCTCTAATAAAACCTTCCAGCATGTCCCATGTAAGCAGCAATAAGGGATTTTAGTTTTTTGAGACATCAAGAATTGTTTCAAAGCATCACCCCACTCATGTCTAAAGTGTTTTTTTTTTTTTTTTTTTTTAAAAATTTGACAAATTTTCAGTGAATGACTTTTAAGATAACAATGTTAGAACAGTTATTACCTGCATGGGACTCGCCAGGGACCTGTGTTTAGGAACTGTAAAAGCTTTGAGAACATTGTCTTCATCTTCTGACACTGGTGTCATTAAAACGGAACTTGTAAGGATATTCTAAAGGGAAAGGATAATTTGAAATTTAAATGAGGTTAGATAATATGAGAGCTGACACAATCCTAACAATTTAGAAAGTTGATTACTACAAAGTGGTATATTTAGCATAAAAACAATGCAAGTACCTGCCAGAAATTCTCTCCCCAGTAAGTCAGGAAAATTCAACCATACACTAACTTTAGTTTCCATTGTGGCAAACAACACCAAAACAAAGTTTGAGGCCCCTACATAATTCTGGGAAAGAGGTAGGCACTCAAAAAACACCTGCTAAAAAAATTAATAAATACATGCTCTTAAAAATGAAAGATTATGAGTTTCTGGCAAGAGTTGTTTATTTCCTATCATGGTACAATGCTACTTTAGAGCTACAACTGAAGGCAGTATAGTATAATGGCTCACAGTATTGAATGTGGAATTATGCTTTCTGAGTTCTAGTCCAGAACCCTCACTAATTAGCTATATAATCTTGAGCAAGTGACTTACCCTGCCTGTGCCTCAGTTTCCCAGCTGGTATAAAGGAAATGATAATGTTACCAAACTTATTATGAGGATTAAATGAGTTAAGGCAGCTAAAGGTCTTAGAATAGTACGTACCACTTAGTATGCACTGAATAAATCTCAAATCTCAACCGTATTAGCAAGAGAAAAGAGTAACAGTGACAAATTACATACTTCAAAAAAAAATACTGATACCTAAATACTGGAAAGAAACAAGCTATCAGGGCATGGAGGAGACATGGAGGACATGGAGGAACCGTAAATTCATTTAATAGGTGAAAGACACTATTCTGAAAAGGCTAGATACTATATAATTCTAATTATATGACATTTGGGGGAAGGCAGAAACATAGAGAAGGTAAAAATATCAATGGTTCTAGAGGTTAGGAGAGAAAGAGAGGGAGGATTCAATGAAGCACAGCAGATTTTTAGGGCAGAGATGGATGTAAATCACTATAAATTTGTCTAGACCTATGGAATGTACAACACCAAGAGTGTACACTATTGCTATTGGGGTGATGATGCATATCACTGTAGGTTCACCAGTTACGATAAATGTCCCGCTCTGATAGGGGATGTTGATAATAGAGAACGCTATGCATGCATGAGAATAGGAAATCTCTGTGCCTTCAGCTCCTTAGTTGTCAACCTAAAACTAGTCTAAAATATACACTCTATGAAAAAACGGTGGTAACCAAGGCAAAGCAATATTGGCTACACAAAGAATATCCACTGTGGACACCATATTTGGCACTACATCAGATGCTACATAAAACCAAAAAAAAAAGACAACTTAGCAAAGATGACACTTAGAAGACAAATACATAAAAGGAAAATATATAATGCAACATTGCATTATATATTTTGAAAATATACATCCTTTTTTCATGGCAAGATGTATATTCACACAGCAAATTTTTAGGATGGATTCTCAAATCATAAGAGGGTAAACAAAGTCTGTGATGGAACAGAATCTATTTCCAAAATATAAAGAAAATCTCAACTTCATAACTTCATAAGTAGCGAGACTACTTAGAAATGAGATGTCTTAAAGAGTGCTGAAACCACATTCCTCACCCAGAATCCTGTGAGGTTCCCATCACATAACATATGGGTGTGACTTACTGGCACATCAGCCACAGGCGATGCTTGTGTGAAAAGCTGTGTGTTCAGACTCTCCGCTTCCCATTGGTTTGAGCAGAAGAAGTTTCCTGCTTTATCAGTTGGAGATTCCACCTAAAAGCAGACAGGAAATACTTCGTTATTTTTAGCATAGACCTACCCATAAAAAATTTCGTCTTGAGTAAATTTCTGTAAGATGAAGACGGTCTGAAGATCTAATATACAACACAGTAACTGCAACTGATAGTGCTGTAGTATAGAACTGAAATTTGCTAGTGTCCTCCTAGGAAAAGGTATACATATATGTGAAGTAAGGTGATGGATCCTTTCAGTGAAGAATGCATCCATTAAATAAGCACACTGTACACTTTAAATCTCTTACAGGTTTGTCAGGTACATTTCAATAAAGCTGACAAAAAGGAAACTATGGCAGTCTCAAAAACACTTTTTATGAAAAAAGATTTAAGAGGGATAAATCTAATCTGCTGGGGAGACTCCTTGCCACCATGCTAAAACCTTGAACTTTGCCAGTTAGATTCCTGTTCTTTTATATTATGCATTAAGTTTATTATTTCTTTATTTTAAATTTCAAGTCTCTGATATCAGAAAATTAAATACTCATGTATTAATGGTATATCCATATATATCACTGTGATAAAAAAAATCACAGTAAAGGATATTTCTTTTCCCTGTACACGTTCTAGCTGTTTTCTGTTCAAACATGAAGCAGATAAAAGGTGTGTGTCTTCCCAAATGAACAGTCACAGGCCTGGGGCATGACACTACCTTCTAACTGCATCTTGCATGAGAATTGGTCTTGTTACTTAGTGTGAAGCAGACACATCAGGGCTACCCACAGGGACGAAAGGGGGCCAGATTCACAGCTGTTCCTTCTACAGGTTCTTCTGTTTACCTCTTGTTTGATCTTCTTCAGTAAAGGTGGTCCATTCTCTTGGAACTCAGCAATAATTCCAGATTCATCAGATTCCTGTTTGATCACATCCTGTAGGTCATCAACTAGATGAGATGGTGTCTGAGGCTAAAGAAAAGAGTATGTTTGTTGCGATTAGAGGGAAAAGTTGTTTGTATTAGCAAATGAAGTAACTCCAAGAATTTTACTAAAACTTACTAGCATCTTAAGGGGGCCATATTTAATTTCTTGAGCTGCGAGTGCATGTTTGAATGGTGTAGGAGTTCTTGGAGAGCTTTCTAAAATTGACCTTTTGATAGCTGGAGTTCTAAAGCTTTAAAAGGAAAACAAGGATTGGTTCAATGTTAAGAATAATATATATTTCTTACATTCCTCTACCTATTGTATTTAATATTGTTTTCTACTGTATGAAGTAAGTTCAGCTGATCTGAAATTGAGTATTCTGGGTAATATATGTATTGTTAAGAAAAAGACAATAAGACAGCACATATTTTCAAATATTTCAAAATATTATGCACCAACAACTATGAGCATTAGAATACTTTTCATTTTTCTTCAGTAGTCTTGAACACAAGTAGTATCATCTTGATCTTTATAATGACCATAAGTATTATGACAATCTGATGTCACTCGTGTACAAATTAATTTTATCAATTCATTAAAACAGGACCCACAATAGGAACACATGCTAACTTTTATAAATATACTTCTTATACTTAGAAATAATAAAATGTCATTTTATTTTAAATTTTCATTGATAATTTCTGCCATTTCTTTGAATTGGTTAAGACTTTCCTGAAAACAAATGACTGCTTAATCATTCTTTAATTTCTAATCATAATATTTTTGGGGATATCCGGAGAGGTCCTAGCCATGGAAAAGCTTCAAAATGGAAAAAAAATAAGATTGAAAAAACATGAACTAAGAGTCATATTCATTTCTATTCTGAAGCTAATAATAAAAGATAAAAGGAATTTGAAAATCTTGTTTTCACTAAAGAAAAAAGGTCAAATAGAAAACATACAGAAAAACTGAGTGGAAAAACTATATAAAAGTACCTCTGCATATATAGGAGACTTCGAAGTTAACTACAAAAGGCAATTTAGTTTGCATCCAAAATTCCACCTTTGTGCTTGGGATGGACATATTCAACATGAGAATACATGTAATAAGGCACATACAAGTGTGTTCATGTAATCACATCCATATAAATGGATCAGACATTTGGGAACTATTAGGTGCTATTAACTATGTTCTATATTCTGTAAATAAATAAGATCAATAATTTTATCCTTAGACCAAGAACTTACAGAGTATTTTCCTTTTGAGTCTTCACAGTCTGGTCTCTATGAAACGGCGTTGTAACAGTCAATTTGTGACCATTGAGAGGGGTGGAAGTTAAAGAAGGCATTTCCAAATCTAAATTTTCATGATTACTGGAAGTATTAAAGAACTAAATTTTGGAAGAAAGAAAATTTAAAGTTAAAAAAACACTAACCACTGATTCTTTATTGAGCTCAACTTAAAAATCACAACTTCTAAACAAGGAAGTATAGTTTACTGACTCACTATACAAAATGACAAAGATGTTAATGAGTACGTAGTGTTGGAAAGGATATTGTTTTATTTCAGTCGAACACCCAAGATTTTGAGTGATTTCCGAGAAATAAAATCTAGGGTTAATAATGAAAAGCTTGCAAAATCTAAGAAAATAGTTACTATGCTATATCTGCCACTCTTTATTAACATTAAAAGTGTTAAAATGATGTTTTGAAATTATCATCTCCTTTTTATAACCCTGTTTTCTCTACCCATCTACAAACCATTATTATAGATTTACATTATGTGGAAATTTCTTGAATGGTTGTGTCTCTCAGAATACTGATATTTTGGGGAAATAATACGTGTTCCTCAAACAGTTCCACATATCACAGTCTTTCAAGACATTCACAATGCACAACCTTTATTAGGCACTAATAAAGGTCCTAAAGGTCTTGTTGTAAAGAAATTAAATTTTAACTTTGTTTAATTCAGTTTTCCACATGCATTCAGATGGTTTTTGAAACATTTATCAAAATCTTGCAGAATTAATATTCTCCAGAACACAGTCTGGAAAATACAAGCAAAAAACAAGATTTTTTTTTTTTTTTTTTGGTGGACACATCATTTGTTCCAACTGAAAGCTGGTCTTAAAAAAAAATAAATAAGTCAACAGACTTAACTGGATAACTGTTTTACAGTGCCAAATAATTTAGTTCAATTATTTTAAAAAGAATACAAGTAACTGATAAGAATTATAATCTCTATGCTTAAAAAATATGCAACAAGAATTTCATTGGCAAAAATGATGCTAATCAAATATTATGGTATTCATGAGAGTCAATGTTGAGAAAACTGAGATTAAAACTTAGGTTATTTTACTTAGGCATTTTGTTCTTTATCCTCTTCTAAAATTTTCCCATTTTACACTAGGATCTTGAAAATTTCTAATTGCATCCCCAACATTTTCTAAAGATAATTTGGTTGCTCCTCCCCTGGGTAATTCACATAATAATGTTTACAAAGAGGCAGAAACCATTACAATTATTAACAGTTGCGAAGGAATGGGAGAAGAAAAAGGGACAGAATGTTAAAGTCTGGTGTTGGAGGAAGTAAAAACATACTCCATGCAACTAATCATCTTCCCAATCACCAAAAAGAGAAAGAATTATGGCAAGATCATCAGTCAGCCTACTAACAGCCTAAACTTGGGGACACAGTATGACTTAGCAAACACTAGATTCAAGGACAAAATGAAATCAGTGAGGGTATCAGTAATTAGTCATTTGTTCCAAAGGATTAGTTTCTAGATGATTAAGGCTCAGGTGTCTGGTGAACATTAATAACAGCTGTGCAGAAATTTGCTCTACCTGCGAGGGGGAGAAGGGTAGGCTTTTGACAGGGGAACGCTTGGGAGGTGAACTGCTGACGTCAGCAAGTATGAAGGAGCTACAGTGTCCAGTGGCTAAGGGGCCACTCTCCTGGCCCCGCTTTTTTCGGAGGATGACCAGTGGAATTGTGCTGTGCCTCGCAGGAGGTGAGGGCTTGAGCGAGTCAAGTGAAGCCTCACTCAACTTGCGCTTGTTCACCCTTGTTCTAGGCTCTCCTGCAGGTCTAGTCACATGGCCCTCTCTCTGCTGAAGCTGTAGGGCTTTGCCTGTGTGATGTTGGCTAGGTGAAAAATCTGCTTCTTCAAAGAATTCAAAACTGCTGAGATCACACCATGCTGAAGAATCCTGAAACAATGTGGGAGGCGCAGAATTTAAGACAGTGTGTGCCTGATGTGCGCCATCACCTGAAACACAGCACTGAGAAAGAGATGCTGAATGCAAAGAAAACACCAGGTCTGCTTGTTTGACTTCTTGAGAAAGAGCTTCACGGTTAGCAGTTGTGCTGCTGCATTTTGTGAGGGTCCACCGGGTGGCTCCAAGGCTGGTTCCCCATGCGAGCTGCCGGGACCTCCCAGTAATCTCTCAACTGCATGGCACTCAAAGCGAAAAGGAAAACTTTTCTCGATAGCATGCTCGGGCAGCACTCATCCCTTGCCCAGTGACCAGGCAATCGTGCTTTCTGACCAATGGGGAAACCCAGGAAATGTATGGAGGGTCTGCTTTTTAGGTGCTAAACTCAGCTTTGTTTCACTAAAGACATCTCAGGAAACCAACCGGGACTGCACATCAATAATCAAAGTTTTGTGGAAAAACCAGGTACCATCAATGAACTTAAAGTCATTTAAAATACACTGAAAAAATCCATAAGCACTGAGTAAACACAATTATTTAGGTACGATCTAAAATGCAACCCCCCCCAAAATAGTTGAAAGTAATTCAAGTATCATTCTCACAACCCAAGCCCTGCTTATAGATCCTGAACTTCTCTATTTAAAAAAGTATGCATTTTGAAGGCCAAGTATGAAAGCTACTTTTTATCTAGGGAGCCTATGAAATCAGAACCTTGAAATCAGAATTAAAACTGGAATCAAGCTAAACAACATGATATTCACTAGCAAATGGCAATGGTTTCCTAATTCCCTTCCAAAAACATTAACTTGCCTTAACCCTTCTACTTACAGAATCTATAATTTGAAGTGTTTCTGCAAATTCTATGACTGTTGCCTTAACATCCAGAATGTTGCCTTGGTGGACGATCATGCACCTGGCTGGGGAGGCACTTTCCTCAGGTAGGGAGCCAGGATCCACTGGCAGCGATGGCGTGGAGTGGAGTTCCTCCAGACAGGAAACAGGTGCACTGTCGCCATGAGGTCTGGTGTGGTCAGCAATGGTGCTGTGCCACCCAGGGTAGCTGCATGTGAGGTTCTGTGTCTACAGAGGGCGGGGGGCAGGGGTGGGGTAAGAAAGAGGGGGGAGAAGAAAGGGAGAAGGAACTTAGCAATGAAATTGCACAAGGTATTAGATGCTGTTGGAGGAAAGATAAAAGCAGTTGCATCATCTAAAACTTACGCCTCTGAAACAGTTGTCAAGATGTTTCCTTTTATCAATGCAAGACCCTGCTTTTTGATGGTGGCAGTGTCTCACCGACACAATCACCTTAAATGTCATCCTAAGACTGCAACTAGAGGGATCCTGTTGACAAGGACATGCCAGTTCTCACATGCAGTGTCTTATTCGAATGTAAATGCCAACAGCGCCATAAATGCCATGAATTAAGAGATGCTCAGTTCTTAATTCTAAGTTAGGAAAAGGCTGGCGAATTCTACAGATGTGCTTTCATCGGTATATATTCTTGTTGCTTCTTTCCTTTTCTAATGCTATTATTGCACTGATGCCATGAAGGGCTGCCAAAGCAACGTGGTTAGGAAAGCAGAAGAGCAAACTAACAGAAGTCTCCTTTCAGCATGACCATGCAACAGGAGAAATTGCAAAACATTAACTAAAGTTAAAAAGTGGTTGGACATTAGACACATCATCATTGAACCAAAAAGAACCTGATCCCTAAGAATAAAAACCTTATTCCTACTGAGTGTCACAGTTACTCTCTTTTATAACTCTCTACATGCATAGCAGTTAACCAGTTTGCTGCCTAATCATTAAAACAGACTCAAAATTCAGTAATGGTCCACAGAGCTTTAATGCATGCAACAAAAAACAGTTCCTAATGTTATTGATGGAGATTATAGCGATGTTTTTACATGTATATACTGAACCTCCATAAATCAGATTTAAATTATGAAGTATGAAAATCTAGGTTGAGAAAATAAAACGAAAAATCAAATGCATAGGAACTGTACAGAGACACAGCTTTGTGGGGGGGGAAGAAAAAAAATTTCATTCATTTTATCTTGGCTAGTCTTGAAATTGATTACAACCCTCCATTCTACTGAAGACTGAAAACTGATGATGACAGTCACAATTGGATTTTGAGTTTCCACTGTAACAAAAATGTACTTCAAGGTAGTCAGCATTACATTCTAATATCAACTACATTGTATTACAAGCAGCTTCTCATGTTTCAATATTGTTAATGGATATACAGAGACTTGACTGGTGTCATATTTAGAAAAGAAGGAAAGACACGAAAAGCACTGGAGTAAAGCTGCTGTCTACCCACCCTCCCCATGCCCATTCAAGCACAAGGTCACTGTCATGTTCTTACTGGCACAGCCTGTTGTCCTTTGATTTCATTCTCAGTTGACATTAAGAGTAACTCTAATTCCTTTATTCGCTTTTCTTTCTCAGGGTCTTCATCATTATAGTGTCTCTGAAAGTGAAAGTGAAGAAAAAAAGACAAAATCCTGATCAAAAGGTGTAAATACAATGGCTGTGGCCAGCAGTTCACAGGGACCACATGAACCGGTAGGTTTAGCTGAGGCTGAAGCACATGCTGACCGGTGAGTTATTTCAGTTTATAACATCAGACAGCCTGAGAACTGCAGAGCAAATTCACTCTAATAGAGATCAGGAGATTGCTGGCCAGAACCCCACCCACCCCTCTCCACAATTTCCTTTGCTTTGACTTCCTTCGTCAAGTAAAAATTATTGTTTAGCTGAAAGAAATAACTTGCGCCACTAGCAGCAAGAATGAATTTCTTTATGAGAAGTTCTTGAAATGGTCTCACCTGAATGGCCGCAGCAGCTGGCTGAGGGACATTGACGATATTTACATGTAACGCTACGGGGTATGGGACATGACCGGAGACCTAGATCACAAAGGCAAAGCAGACAAAGGCCTAGTCATTCACCATTACCTATGCCTCAGGGGACTTGGCTCCCTGAATTTTGCTCTAGACAGAAAAAAAAAAATCCATTGAAAAAACTCACTAAACCAAACTTTAATTTGAAATTTTAGCTAGGCCTTTTTAAAAAAGACTATAGAGTTAAAGCATCATAAAGAATAAAATTTAAAGTACTTGTCAATCCTCAAAGGAAGTATTCTTCAATTAAAGAAAAACACAATGAAAACATAGTTTAAATACATTCATGAATATACAACAAGTTTTGATGGGAAAAAATGATACCACAGCTGTTTATAAATAAAAATGACTTTCTGGGAAAAATGAATTTTAGTAAAGAGATACTCTGATTGGTCATTCATTTGAGACCTTTCTGGAGAGTCTGAGTCAAATGCAAGGAACAGAGAGAGTAAAAGCTACTTATGAATATGTTTTGCACAGAATTTGCATGTGGGTTCTTTTTTCTTAGGTAAGTTTCATCATTCATTGTTTGTCTTAATAAGAAATTTAAAAAATTTTTCCTCTTTATTCTTCTGCCCACCCATTATAATATTTCTTTCTCTCATTACAAATATCTAGAAATGAGAAAGGACTCACATTGATCCACAGGAGCTTAAAGGGAGACAGAGTGGTGTCATATACTCCCTCCTGACTCATAGTAGAACATAAACACTGACATTCCAACTAAATCACCACTAGAATCAAACTTAGAATTTCATCTACCCAATTTCTATGTCAAACTATCTCCACTTTAAATGTAATGTTCCATTCATTTTTCTTTCTGAAAGAAAAATAGACTACAAATGCAATTCTATTCCTTCCTTCTTCTTTAGCCATGCCTGATGGAGTAGATTTTATTTAAAAGCTAACTTCAAATTATATTTGAAGCAGCAAGTAGGATCACACAGCCTGGACTGTAGTCTGCATTATTTCTGCAAGCTGTAGAACCTGCACCAATCACTAAACACCTTCATTTCTCAACACATGTCAGGGATGACAGAATCTAGCCCTGTCTACGTCAACAGGTGTTGATGGGTGTTGTTCATGAGCACGTTTTGGACACTCTGTAAGATAAGCAACTGCAAGATAACCTTCCTATCTGGAGCTAAAATAACCATTTCTCATTAGCCAAATTCTAAGGAATGGCTTACATTTTGTGCCTCAGAAATGTGGTAATAGGAATACTCATTATTCACTGAGGGCTGGCCAGTTGGAGGGAGTTGAGTTGACGGTGGAGCATGAGCAAAACCCATTAAATGACTGTTCTTCTGAAAACTCGTGGCCACTGTTGGCTGGCTGGCTTTGGAAGACTCCTGCAGATAACCTTCCTGTTCCACCTTCCGACGCATTGTAGAATTCCAGTGGTTCTTGATAGCATTATCAGTTCTGCACAGAAATATATCACATAAAAATTTTACAAAACAAAAATTTCAATTCTGATTAGAGTTAATTGACAGAAAACTGTTTCTAACAGAGACCTTTTGGTCCACTAATAATGCTTTTTTTTTTTTTTTAAGATTTATTTATTCATACGGAACTGGGGTACAGGCTAGAGATGTGGAGGGTGAGAGAATTCACCAGAGACAGAGAGGGGAGCAGAACAGGCAGAGCGATGAGGTACACTGCTGAGGGGAGCAGCGGGCGGGTCAGGAGAGATCTGCTTCACCATGTGGATCTCCTCCAGGGCAGGCGGGAATCGAGCTCATGCGGAAGTGGCTTTAGCTTCTTAGTGCTGTGCTTTAACCCGCTGCGCCACCAGGGAGGGCCCGCTTTTTGTTTTTTTTTAAATTGTTTTCATCTCTACCTCCCCAAACCAGGTTTCTCTGCATACTTATTTAAAAAACCAAAGATTTCCCTTAATTACAAATATGGAAGCTTGCAGTCTGCTACAAACTAAATTTTGAGAACTTTTTTTTTTTTTTAAGATTTTATTTATTTGTGCATACAGAACTGGGGTACAGGCCAGAGCTCAGGGGCGGTGAGAGGCCTCACCAGAGACAGAGCGGGCAACAGAACAGGCAGATGGTCAAAGTACACTGCTGAGGGGAGCAGCGGGCGGGCCAGGAGAGGTCTGCCACACCATGTGGTCACCTCCGGGGCTGGCGGGAATCGAACTCATGCGGAAGCGGCTTTAGATTCTCAGTGCTGTGCTTTAACCCGCTGAGCCACCAGGGAGGGCCCAATTTTGAGAACTTTTAACCATATTGTTTCCTTGATGAAAGAGTGTTTCCAGCCCTCCCTGGTGGCGCAGTGAGTTAAAGCACAGTACTGAGAATCTAAAGCCCCTTGCGCAGGAGTTCGATTCCCGCTAGCCCCGGAGGTGACCACATGGTGTGGCAGACCTCTCCTGACCCGCCCGCTGCTCCCCTCAGCAGTGTACTTCGTGGATCTGCCTGTTCTCTTCCCCACTCTGTCTCTGGTGAGGCTTCTCACTGCCACTGAGCCTCTGGCCTGTATCCCAGTTCTGTATGCACAAATAAATAAATCTTAAAAAAAAAAAAATTTAAAAAAAAAAAAAAAGTGTTTCCAACACAACATTGATGCTTTTTTCCTGACTATTTGTAATAGAATATAGAGTTCTGTCTGGTGTAGAAAATTGTTGTTTTGAGTGTGGGTTAATAGGGCCTACCTGCCACAACAGGCATTTAATACAGCCTAGTGAATGACAATGGTACTGCTGTCATCCTCTGTCCACTCTTTATCTTGAATGGCACTAGCCAGAAATTCTGAATAAGAAAAAACATGAAAAATCCCACAAAACGTGCACTTTTCAAGAAATACCCCACTGGACTATGGTGATGGTACATAGGTGATTTGGTGATGGGAAACCCAAGGGGATTGCAACTGAGATGGAAAAATGCACAAAAATATGTAAAAATAAACTAGTATAATAATAATAATAATGATAGTAATAATAAAAACCCATTTATTCTATAACCAGACAGAGGTGAGAATGAAAGATGAGATTCAGAAGGGAACAATGTTAACCTCCAATATATTCTCATGCTGCACAGCATTTTTATTAAAGTCTTTCAATTTTCAGGAAAGCAGTTTCTCAATTCAAAAAAACCGTTTTTAGCCTCTCTTTTACTATTATGATGGGGGTGGGGGAATGTAGACTAAAGAAAGAGGAAGTTCAGTAGCCCCTTAATTTTTTAGAAGACTCATCAGCATATCCTTTCAGACCATGTAGAAGAAAAGGCTTCCTTTTACCAAATTCTTGAATTCTCTTATACTGAATCATGAACAAGGATATGCTTTGGAATATCACAGAAGAATACTACATAATCCAGCAGAGTCTGGGTTTCTTTGAAATGATTTTTTCTCTACTTTTGGGTTATGAAGCTCAAGAATGAAAATATTTTCTATCTTACTTTTTTAATATAAGATTTATAGTAAAAAGAATTTTTCCAAATTAAATAAAATCTGTCATAACTTTACAAGAGGGGATAAAAATGAGCTTCCATAGAGATGATGGATGAGGTGATTTTTGTGCCTCGTTTGCTAAAAAAGAAGCCATGGCACTGATATTTTAAAACCTAGAAGCAGCATGATGATTCTAGAAATACACAATTTCTTTCACCAAAAGAAAAAAATTCAGCCAAGTAGTATAATGAAATGAATGCTGTATTAGGACAATGGTGGCTGAGGTCCTTCTGGTCAATTAACCTGCTGTGTGAAATCTGTCAGCCCAGAGACAAACCATCTATTCCCAGTCTCCAGAATGCTTTCACATCCATTTTACTTGATACTAACATTGACCCTGTGAAATAGGTTCTTACTCATTTTGCAAGTGGGGAAACTGGGACCAGGGAAACCTGGATGATTTGGCCCCAGGCTCACAATTGGGTAGATTCTGGAAGTCCTTGACCAGATAAACCTTAAGGTCTCTTCTAATTCTAAAAGGTATGAATTTACAAAGAATGGATACTTATGACTGATAAAATATAATGCACTCACCATACATTTAAAGCAGAATGTTCAATACCCATGCCCTTATACTTCCCTCATCAATAGATTGTGTACATATTATTACCGTCCAGGCAGTAGCTTTGCGATTTCTGCCCATCTGTTCCCCAGTCTCTTGTGTGCCTGGTAAATAATTCTGTCTTCCTCTTCTGTCCAGGAGGTTTTCTTAACTTCTGGATTCAAGTGGTTATGCCACCTCTCTCTACATTGTTTTCCAATTCTCCCCTTTAAGTGCTTGGCAATCACAGACCAACGTTTCGGACCGTATTTCTGTACAAGCTCTATCACCTTCAGACAAACACACAAAAATAACCTATGTTTTAGTGTATGTAATGAATCAGCATAATCATTCTGTTACAAGAGCTTTAGAAAATTTCTAAAAATGTACTTTCATTCATTGGAAATATGGGACTATTCTTCCTGTTTGCACACTGTACCTGTCTCCTGCAGCTGGGAAATATTCAACAGAGATGTTTAGGGAAATTCTCAATTGTGATTCATATGTCTGTGAAGAAACAACTTACTCTCTGATCTTCTTCTTTGGTCCAAGGACCCTTGATGAGCTCAGGGTTTAGAACTTTCTGCCATCGGTGCTGACACTGCACATCTGTTCGATTCTAGGCAAATAAGATTAAGTATTCACTGTTATATAAGCATGATGTGATAAGCACATGAAGACTTGTTATAATATGAATCATTCAGAAACAAACATGGTGAAAACATTCAAGGGTAGTTAAGGCATGTTCGGAGAGCCCATCCAACCCTCATTATTTACAAATTAAGAATATACGAAGACTATCAAAATGACATCTAAAATTAGAAGCACTGTCTCCTGAAGAAAACAAGTCTTCACGAGAACCAAATGATCACCATGCTACACATATGGTTAGTAATTTAACGTAAGTTTAACTGGAGTTTGTTGCATATGGAAATAGCTACATGGGCAGAGACTAAGACATGTTAGAGATCCGAATTAATGTGGGACTTTTATGGATACCCTCTATAAGTATCTCAGGTTTTGCTTCTCATTCAAAATAGGGGATATTTGTCAATTCAGTAGCATAGCATTACTATTGCAGTAACAGATGAGTAAGAGATACAGGCCAGAAAAGTTGAATAAGAGACACAGCACCCTAAATCTTGTAAGAAGGAAATGACAAATATATAATTAACTATAGAAGGAAAAATAAGGTTGGCATGGGGAAAGAAGCATCTCTTTACAACTTACTGTATTGCCTTAGGAGGAGTAGAGAATAGCTCTTGATATGGACTTTGAAATATGAATAGAACATTCTAGATGATAGGGCCATGAGGAACAATAGCCCAGAAGAGGGAAAGCAAAAATGAATTCAACTAAATGTGCTTACAGAGAGGAAATAAAAAACAAAACTAGAGTGGTAAACTGGGGCCATACAGGAGGGCCTGTATGTACCATGTTGAGGCTGTTTATATAACAGGTAAAAATTGAAGTCACAGTTGTTGGTTTTGAGAAGATAAGATATAGTTGCACTATAGGAAGTGCTAGCTATCATTGGTCCTTGGGACACATGAAAAAGTAAAAAATCGTAAGCAGGGAAGCCATTGTAATGGTGCAGGAGGATTTGTCTAAGGAAGGACAAATCCACGGAAGAAGAAAAAGAGGGAACCAGAGACAAAGAAATTCTAGATTGCTTAGCAAACACTTGGATGTAGGGAATATTGAGAGGGTGGGGTGTGAAATAAATCGAGAAGGTCTCCAAAATTTCAAACTGGGTTACCCAATATAGGGACTCTAAAAGAAGCTATCACCCAGCTGAGTTATCTACCATATGAAAAATCATCAGAATACTAATACACACACACACACATGCATATATACATGTATATATACACATATACATGTGTATACACACATACACATATATGTATATGTATGCACACATATATTTTCCAAATATATGAAAAGCTAAAAAGCAAATATTTAAAATTGTTCTAAAACTTTATAATTTAACCATTTATTTAGAAACATCACTTTAATAAGAGTGTGATATAAGCTATAAGCTATGGATGAGGTGTTTCTTCCCCTACTTCTTCAAATGAGCATATATGTACTATCTTAATAATCTCTTCTAGAACATTTTATTTAAATATCTGGGAGATTTCCTTTTACAGAAACAAAAAATGTACTAACTTACCGGGAGATAATTGGCAATAACTTTCCAGTCATCTGTTCCATTCTGTTCCACCAGCTTCTTTAGTTTTTCATCCTAAAATATTTAAAGGTAATCCTAGTATGTCAGTCATTATAAACATGACAGTTGTTAGCATGAAGGGGGGGAACAATACCATTATCCAATCCAGAAAAAAAAAAACTCTCAAAAGCATCCATCTGCTACAGATACTGATGTAACATACAGGCTGAGAGCACGGACTTACAGTCAAAGAAACCAGAGTTTGAAGCTGGACTCAGCTATTGATTAGTTGCCTAAGCTTGGGTAGATCATTTTGCTTTCCTGGCTTAGCAATTGTCATCCATGGGAATGCAGATGTCAACAGGGTTACTTGGGCATTACATGAGATAATTATGTAAAACATTTGGTGTTCTGCTTGGCACAATGAGTGTTTAATATTTTGTAATAGTTGAATGTTTTAATTGGTGGGAAGAAATAATGATTCCCAAGTTATATTCAGTAGAAATTTAACTATGACAATAAATAGAATCTCAAGAAACAAGTAGCTGAACTTCTAGAATTTGTT
This sequence comes from Condylura cristata, assembly GCF_000260355.1. NCBI lineage: Eukaryota > Metazoa > Chordata > Mammalia > Eulipotyphla > Talpidae > Condylura > Condylura cristata. The sequence continues at coordinate 69,731,494 of NW_004567102.1, read as the reverse complement.
ACTACAGTTCCTTTCATATAAAAAAAATAGATCACATTTCTTAAACTTGAAGGCACCTAAGACATAAGAAAATAACTTAGGTTTTGTATCAATGTATTCACAATTTAAATGAAGCCAAACTTAGGAGAATACAAGACACTAGACATCAAGGGGAAATCTTTCAGTTCACAAATGTCCACTCAAAAATGTTCTTTCAAGCTAACAAGTTCCTTCCTGTTTCTGCAAAAGAAACTTTCAGACACAATGTGACCTGTATGAATACAGACAAGGGAGTTAGGAAGTCAGAGTTAATGACAGAACTTCTATATCATTAAGGATCAATAAAGTACACAATTTCCACGGGTAAACTATGCATTTCCTATGGACTTCACTGGAAATCCTATCTGGATGTTAATAGGGACTGTGGTCTAAGTAAAAGCAGGGTGGACTTAAATGGAGTAAGAGTCAATTCAATGTACCATAACATGAAATGCTCTAATATCAGCAGCATTTTTTTTGAGAATTTAAAAGAAAAAGCAGCCATTTCCATACCTTAATAATTTTGCTCCTAATCTATTTTTACATTTCTAAAAAGATCAATCCTTTGATAAAAAAAAAAGAAAAGAATCGAGAAGTAAATATATCTCCATCCACTCCTGAATTCTTTTAGACCAGATATTCATTTATGTGGTTATGAAATATATTTCAAGGATGTTAAATGAATCCTTAAAATGAGAAAAGTTCTGTGAGCATTTTGTTTCAATGTTTTGTTTTTGGAAGTAGCAATTCATTAATTTCTTCAGCATACCTTTGTTAACAAAGTGAGTTATATTCCAGGAGCCCCAGTGGGTGCCTGAAACTGAGGATGCAACTAAATTCTATGTGCTTTTTCCCAATACATACGTGCCTATAACAAAGTTTAATTTATAAACTAGGCACAGTAAGAGATTGACAACAATAATAAAAATAACATATACAATATATTGTGATTCAAGTCATGTAAATACGTGCATGCCTCACTCTCAAAAGAACTTACTGTATTTAATATTTTCGGGCTGTGGTTGACCATGGGTAACTACAACTGCAGAAGGTGGACAAGGGTGGACTACTGTATTCTGTTTCCATGTCAAGCAATTCTGAGTTCCAGAACACAAAAATGAACAAACGTTTAACCTTGCCCTCAGCAGATGTATAGGCTACTGGAGAGGAATATGTGTTGCAGCAACAGTAAATATGAACATTTAACCACTGGTTGGAGGATGCATCCAATTTGTCTGGAAGCTAAGGATGACTTCAGAGAATAAGTGGTACACTCAATGGTGATAAAGAAGGAAGAAGTTGTGGGGCAAAGGGACAAGAACAGAACAGGTAGAGGGAAACAGATGAAGCAAGAGGTAGGCCAAAACCTTCAAAGAACAAATAGCTTTGAAAAGTGATATAGCCTACATGTAGGCGTGTAAGCAGTAAAACAGGGTGAGATTTTAAAGATCTCGATTCTGATTTGGAGCCCCTCTAGGTTAGCTGGAACTTGGTTCTTCACAATTCGCTACACTCCAGGTTTTCTTCCATATCTTGATAATGTCAGTACTTACCTCTTCCCTGGTCCACCTGGTTTTGCCCAAGTGACGCTTTCCAGACTTGGGAAGCAGCCCATCGTAGTCATGGTCACACATCTCAATGTCTTCATCATCCTCATCGCTACTGTAGATGCTGCAGAAATAAAAATAGGCAATTGTGGATTGAAACAAGAAGATTTAAACGATTGAATTACAAAACATACACAAAAACTCCTCGACGATCTTTTCAAAGGCTACACAGATAAAACTGAGAACTTGCACAACAAGATTGTTTTCTGCATTCTATTGCTCTCGTTCTATAAACTGGTTCTGCTGTTATTGGTATCCACAGATACGGCAAAGGACCTGGCACTTTCTTATTGCTCTGCATGTTTAAACCTGCTGCTTCTGTTAGACCAGTGACAAGTTACACATTTGGCAACCTTCCAGCCAATGGAGGGAAAGTTGAAAACAATGTAAAGGACAATCAAAGGAATGAGAATCCATGTCCTTTATATAAGTACACAATCAAAATCTTTGGCTTACATCACAGCATTTCAACAATATTTCCCAAATAAAATAAACAACCCAATTGTGTTATTCCAATGGGAATTGATGCTATATTAAGAGAAAAAAATCAAGAAGTAATACACCTGGAAATATAATTATAGTCATCCCTTAAAGATTAGAAGATTAAGAGAATCTAAGAGGAAAGGAGCGAAAAACCTGAGGCAGGTAAGACCGGCATGTGATCAAACTGCTTTGTAAATAACTTTACTATCAAACAGCTCAAAACTCCAGACCAAGTTGATCCAATTTGTGGTTATATTGACAATACTCAATTTCCAGATTAACTAGGCCACTTGATAGTCAGAATCTTACTTACACTTTTGTTTTTTCTATCTCTGACTAATTAGGATTTCAAGTATCTTAAAATGTACCTATTCAAAAGTAAGGGATTCCCCCAGGTGGGTTTAAAAAGAACTGCTAAAGTAATGTTATACTCAATATCTATTATTCATATAGTGAATAAATGAGAATAATTTTTACAGCCACAGTTTGCCTTTCTTATATATTTAGTTATATGAAGAAAATTATACTATCTTAGAAACTTCATTAAAATTTATCATGAGAATATTGAGTAATCCATCAAGCTGAGTCTAAAGCAAATAACAATACAAAGCAATATCATAAATGCAAATGATTTTAAAATGAAATCTATATTCATAGCAGGTTTTGTTTTCCCTAGCTAACTCACATGTGTTTATTACTGATCCTCTAGCAGTAAAGCAAAAGTGTTTATCAAAAATCCTCAAATTGAGATTCTTATCATTTAAAACTATTACTTTGGGCAACAATCTGAAAGACCAGGAAGCAGGATGACAAGTAGGATGTGATCCAAACTTAAAATACCACTACAGAAAAGGCCATGAAACTATAGTTATGATCTATAATTTCTTTCATCTAGTGTCCTTTTAAACACGAGCTTAATCCTGTTTCTCACTGTCAACAAGAGGATCTAAAGAACTTCTGGTTAATAATTACAACAGCTTTTCTTAATAAAAAACACAAGCATCATAAGATGTTAAAAATGCTATTATAAGCCCAGCACTGTAAGTCAGTAAGTCAGCATTTTCAAGATTCATAGGGAACTGTTTGGAAAGCCCCCCAATGAAGTGGCACCTCTGTGAAACATCAGGGATACGAAGAAAACCACAGTTATCTGAAAGTAGCATATCACAGGTTCAACTCAGCTTAACTTTTCAGGTTTGACTGGATCTGGAGATCATCTTTTCAGAACAGATGACTGACTACATTTTCCAAACCAATAATTGGGCACCTCTCCGCAATAGCTAAACACTGAAGAAAAAGCAACATATTCCGTAGCCCATAGGGGGCAGCAATGTCAGGGGAGACAGAACAACTGCCCAGTTGGACTGGGGTTCTGGAGGCAAAGGTGCCAGTATTAGTACTGCCCCCACCTAGCTGCCAGACTTAGGCATATCACTTCCTCTCTCTCAGGACTTCAGTTCCTTGCCTGTACCTAATAAAGACCTGGATCCATTTCTAAGCTACTTTCCGGAGTTATTAAGTGACAACTCCATGTCTTCTGCGTCTTTTAAAAATTAAGCACAGAACAGAGATATGCAAAACTAAAGTCTGGGTGGGGAAAACGTGGTGTCTCGGGCAGGTATTGAAGCGGCCATTAGGGGAGCTGGGCGCGCCCCAGGCAGTTCACGCTGTCAGCTCCTGGATCCATCAGCAGACTTGGTTGGCACCGGGACTCGCTTTGGCATTCGATTTCCTTACTCTAAGTCGTCCCTTTAGTAGAATGATTAATTTCTACTAAAGACCTGAAATAACTTTTCCTTTATCTGCTCAGACAAGATCTCAGACCCAACAGTCAGAGAACTTTCAAAGTTTGATTTCAGGCTTGATGCACTCGATTCCCCACCTGCTAGACCTGGTGTGGTTACAAGAGTACAACTATGAATATTACATTCTATCAAGGAAACAAGCCGTGCAAAGAAACGAAAAAAGAAAAAGAGGTGTTGGGGGTTGGGAAGAGGGAGGGGAGCGGGAGGAAGTGTCTTGTGGCCACTACTGTGATTCTAGAAAAGGGGTTCAGACTCATTTCGCTGACCTGGTTAATAATCCCTACCGAGTTGACGCTCGCCTTGCAAGAAACGGCTAGGAGCCCGCAGCCGGGTTTCTCTTCCCCTTGCAGCAGGTTCAAGGCTCCCGCCCGTCCGGGCCACCTCCCTTCCTCGCTACCTGGGAGTCGCAAGGAACCTGCGCGGCCCCGCCCCGCGGGGATCAGTCGCGCAGTCCTCGAAGCCGCCACCACTTATCCTCTCAGCACCCCTTCCCAGCTCCCGCCTCCTCTTCCCAGTCACAGCTTTCAAAAAGTAAAAATAAAAAAATAAAAAGTGACAAGTGACCTCGGTCGCTCTACGGTTAAGTCCCCAGGCAAAGATGAACCCCCTCAAGCGCCTGCACCTCCACCCCGCGCAGTCGGACCCAGTGCCAGGCTTTTGGAACCCGCACCAAGCCCCCACTCCCACCCCGGTTGTCGCCTCCCCTTTCTAAGGCGCCCAGCTAGGCCTTGGCTCTGCTCCCGGCGCGGTCAGGCCGGGCCCCAGGGTGCTGCTGCAGGACTCACACCCACGCTCTTGGCCACTTTCCAGCACCGCGCGGGGTCGAGAGACCGCGGGTTAAAACATACGATGTACAAGTCGGGCCAGAGGAAACGGGAGTGTAGCTGCTTTGCCGGCTGGGGCTTTCTCCCAGAAGTCCTCCACAGGGGTCCCTCTACAGGGTCCCGCCGCCCTGGAGACCTCGCCGCCCTGGAGACCTAAGGCGGCGGGCGCCGTGCGCCGGGAGCAGCAGAGACCAGCGTCCACGTGTGCGCGCAGCGCTGGGGAACCCTTAAACTAGGGTAGAGCCCGCGCGGATTGCGTCCCCGTTGCGCGGCAGCGGCCTTGGGTGCTGCCCGCCTCCGAACCTTTCTTCCCAGTGGCGACTGTGACCGTCGCCAAGTGGCCTCCTCACCCTGTCCCTCATAGGGGGCTGTGGCGCATCCAGTCTGGAAAGTCCAGAGACCCGAGGAAGCAGGAGCTCCAGCAACTGACAGTTGAGACGAATCTTTGCCTCCTCCGCGTCTCCCTCCCCTCGGTCAGGCCGAAATGTAAGGGGACTTCACTCACCATCCCACCAGCCTCCCCAAGTGCGGTGACATGTGCGGCGCGCGCCCGCGTGGGTGTGTGTAATGTTTGCATTAGAAACAACGTCCCAGAGAATAATGTTCAGAACATATAAAACAATTTGCAAGTGTACACTTTCTCCTCACCCCCCCCTTCTTTCCAGCCGCCTGTCAGCTGACACTTTTCCTTGCCTCCATAAAGAATGAATGAAATTTAAATGAACTACCTGCAGCTACTAAACAACCCGGCATTTCCCCTGTATCTGCCATATGCTCTGCACTTCCACGTCCAAACCTAGCGCAATGCATCCAGCGGTTAGGCTGAGACTCGCTCCCCAATACGTGCGGCACCCAGCCAGGGATCCAGTGGGTTCCCCGGAGCAGGTGGGCACCACTCTGCCCCAGGCTGGAAGGTGCTGCTTTTCGCCCCCAGAGAGAAATGTATTCCCTTGCAACTTGCAAAGTGAGCCGGAGACATGCTTCCCCAAGTCCGGCTACACTTCCCGCAAAGACCCTTCCACTCATCCATCTCTGGAGCGGCTTCTGCTGCTGAGGCAGCGGTTCTAGGTCTTCTCAGCATCTGACAGCCTCGTAGAAGATCTGGGATCGAATTCCCACCTGCTTTCCCGGCGCACGGCGCCCCGCGCGCCCCCGCCCGCGGCCGCCCGCTAGCCCGGGCCCCGGTGCTGCCAGTGCGTCCAGACGCGCGCGCTTTCCCTCTGATGCGGCCTCTTCCCAGACCCCCCAAATCCCAGCCTTCCTGCCCCTCCCCCCGCCCGGGACTTGAGACGGCCCCGCTAACTCGCGGGCTGGCGTCGGGGTCACGGCTGCGGGGATCCGCGGCCCGA
>NW_004567102.1:69635904-69725308 GCF_000260355.1 Condylura cristata | reverse complement strand
GCTGCCGCCTCCCGCTGCCCGCCGCCTGCCTGTGTCCCTCCCCGGCTCCGCAGCGGCGCTCTGCACCGCCGGGGCGAAGTTTCTCAGGAGAAAGAGGAGGAGGAGGAGGAGGAGATCGCGGAGGAGGAGGAGAAGGAGGAGGAGGAAACAGGTTGATATTAAAGAGTAAACTCTGTAAACAGATGCCATCAAACAAAGAGCTTTGGACACTCCCCCTCCCGCCAAATCTGGCGCCCCTGCAGTGCGCACGCGCCCTGGCCGCCGGCTCCGCGGTAGCCTTGGCTGCCGCCTCCGCGGTAACCCTGGCTGCCGCCCGCAGGGCGGTGGGGCCGGCTGTGCCGCCGCTCCCTTTCGGCTCTCGCGCCGCTGCGCATCTCCTGGCGCGCAGGGCTGCCCAGGCGGCGCGCAGGCGGAGAGCCGGGGGCGGGGAGGGGCGCCCGGGGGCTGCGGCGGCGCCTTTTCCTGCGCAAACCCCGCTCCAGGGCTGCGGCCGCAGGGCTTCTCTTAGAGTCCCGCTGATGCAGCCCGCTGCCTTCCCTGCCGCCCGGGGTCGCGCCGTCCAGCTCGCGTGCTCGCGGGCGTTGGAACCCGGGGGTGCACCCCTGGGGTCGCGCGCCGTGAAGGCCAGGGGCCGGGAGAAATCGATTATTAGGCAGGGTTTAAAACTCAACGCTCTGGAAGTGGGGTTATGAAGGCGAAAGGAAGGAACGTGTATTAGCAAGATGCTGGGCCAGCGTGGTGGTGGTTTCAATAAGAAACATCTCTAATTTCACTTGTTTGTGACAAAGGGCACTTTAATACGAGTGGGGCTTCAGCTACCGCCACCCACGTCTGGGGCACCCTGGCGGAGCTTTCACTCTCCTCCCAGATCCTGGAGTTGACACGCCTCTGTCGCATTGTCACATGCCCTTCACTCTCACCCGGGCACACGCCCGGCCCCACCCACCCTGCTCTGTCCGGGCGTTGCCCACGCACACCTCTGCCTCGGACTACACACCTGTAAAATCCACGGCTTCCAAATTACCCGCCCCTAGCAGAACTCTGGAAACCTCACGTTAGCTTGCAAGGTTTTAAAAGTTTAACAGTTTGTGATACAAGGGTTGGTGTCCAAGCTCTGTGTAGTTTGAGAGCTCCATTTAGCTGGATAAAAATCATCCAAGCCGTTCTGTGTACTTAACAAGGGACTCCCGAGGAAGTAAAGGGAGAGGACAAGTGTTGAGTTTATAAGGAATGATGATTGGGGGATTTTAGGGGAGTTTTAGTTTTACTTCCGTTTATAGATGTGTAACATTGGTTTTTTTTTTTTTTTCATCTCTGTACGCGCAAATTTATTCTTTAATCTTACAGGAGTTTGAGACTTGTGCTGACTGGGTTTGTGGGTGTCCCATGTGCCCCTGCAGTTCAAACTTAGCTCAGAAAGCATTTTTTCTTACTAAAAAAACATTTTCTTACTGAAATGAGTCATGATTTTATTAAATGGTGAAGCATGTTGGGTTTCAAGACTTTATCTGGTGACATAAGCTTCATTTCTTAAAATTGTCATATAGTTGAAGTCCTTATCAAAAAAACGTTAGTTGCTAGTAAGGTTTTAACATTCCTGTCTCCGTGAGAAAAAAATAAAAAAACAACTCTCTGAAACAAAATTATTGTGAGATAGTTCTGAAAGATAAGTCCTTTGCGAGTTAAAATGGTTTTAATGCCAAGAATTTTTTCTGGGTCCTATAATAAAGTTTCTCCACATCAAAAATAATTTAAAACCATCTAAAGGAATTGCATTCTTTCTTTGGGATTATTTTGTGAATTTAACTTGAATGATTCCCACCTATTGAGACTTTGGCACAATGAGAATATTTGAACCCTTCTGGAAGTAAGTTCATAATCTCTTTCCAAAGACTCAAGGGTTGAAGCTGGGCTGATTTCTTAAACTCCTTTTAACTAGAAAGATACTAAATTCAATTTTATTTCCATTACTCTTTTTGTGCATCATTTTCTACATGTGTGTTGCTTTCAGAATTTAAGTTTTTTCCTTCCTCAGAGATTTTGGGGCCTAAATTTATATTTTTTGGATATGTACAACAAAAATATTTTTAGGAATAAATGTAGTCCAATTAAAAACTATCGATATGTGTAATGGCAATAGACTAATTTAGGATATGATGATACCTGACTAGTGTATGAAAGAACAGACTAAAATGAAGTTATCATAAAGGCTTATGGGGATGAAAATATATTTTCAGATATATTGCAGAATACTATAACTTAGAACATACTTGCAGCTATTAAACAACCTGGCAGTTGTTCCCTCCACTTATAACAATTCATTTTTAGATGACAGTTTTATGTATTTCATCATTCTCAGTTTGTTTATTTATTTAAAGATCTCCTACATTACTTGTATTATCTGTGGCAGGGCCAGGGTATGGCTAAATTCAGATACAGCCTCTCATGTACAATGCATTGGACAGGGAGAAGGAAACTTCTGCAAATGGCCAGATAGTAAATGCTTTGGACTTTGTGCAATATACTGCATATTTCACTTTCCTTTTCTTTCTTTTTTTTTTCAATGCCCCCCCCCAAAATAAAAACTTTTAGTTTGAAGGTTTGCAGGCCACAGTTGACCAACAGTGAACAGCAATTTTTAGTGTGGATCAACATCTCTGGGTGTACCGTGACAAACTCAGTGGCAGTCCCCTGAGAGACTGTGATTCAGTAAGTCTGAGGTGGGGCCTAAGAATCTGACTTTTAACAAGTACCCAAGTAGTTTTCATGGAAGCCATGCCCATCAGTCATCAGCCATATTAGAGTTGAGAGCAAGCTCTTACCTATACCACTTGTTTCTCGCCACCTTCCCCTCTCTCACTCTCTTGTTTGCTAAGGATTCAAGCTCTCAACCCAATATATTTCATATACATAGAATGGTTGGTGCCAGAGACCACCAATGGGATGTGCCAGCCCATTCTTTCATGCCTTATGTAAGCTGAACTTCAGCCTTCTATCTGAAATATGAAAGAAAAGAGATCACTCATTAACTTGCTGATCATCAATACATTCTTCTCAAGAAAGCAATTACCTAAGCATTTTTATTTTGCTTTAACCATTGGGGAAAGGTTAGAAGAAGAAAAACATAGAAAAGTTACAAATTCCAACTCTTATGCTTGTGACTGCTGCGAAATCCTGGGCACGTGGTTGTTCTATGATACCTGTGATCCTGTCCTAAGGATGAATGAGGATTATCAAAGGTGGTGACAGGCCAGGTTTCAAGGGCTCTTTGTCCCTAACTGCCCACCTTTGCTCAGCTCCTCATCTCAACTTGGTTCAGAGCAACTTGGAAATAATTATAGTAAAAAATCAAATAGGTAAAAGGACAGATAGTTCTTGATTATTGATGACAGCTATAGCATGTATAATTGGAACCCCTAGGTTTGAGATAAACCTCATGCTGGCTCACAACAAACCTTTTATTAATAACAACAGGAGACGTGTTACTTTAGCACAGTATGTTTCATAGAGCGCCCCCATCTGAAAGAGTGATCACATAAATATATTTAAATGACTCCTGATATTTATTTGGCACTTACTGTTTGCTCTCCACCCAGATTCTCAGAAACTTAGATATTCCCGTGACAACCAGCACACATATTTTCATCACTATTTTAGGTGAGTCTTGAGTAAAAGGTATGAGTTTTTCCATGATAAGGGAAGGGCATTCCAGAGGAAAGGAAGAGTGTGAGCAAAAATACACAATCAGGAACCACAAGATTTGATACAAGCACAAGAAGAAGGAACTGTCCATATTGCATATTGCCTGGAGCAACAGGAGCTTTGAAGCCCAGGTTAGTGTGTGCATGTGTGTGTGTGGTGAAAGAGCTACATTGTCAGACCTGTGCATTTGAAAGATTAATCAAAGAGTATTATCAGATAGCTTGGAGTGAGAAGAGAGTAGAAGCAAAGAGATCAGTTAACTGGTGTGAACTAGAGCAGTAACATTTATTGGAATGAAAAAGAGAGGACAGATTAGAAAAATGTTGCATAGGCAGAATCTTCAAGATTTAGTAGGTGGGTGAAAGGATAGTGGAGGTGCCATTAATAGAAATAGGGAAGTAAACAGGGGAAGAGAAGTGTGCACTAAGGAGATTCAAAGAGGAAAATGAGTTTAGATTTTGGTATGTTAGGTTTGTGGTTTCTTATGGAAGAGACCCGGGCAGGTGGTGGAGAGGGTAGGGTCAGAGCCTGCGGGGAGACTGACACACAGTCAGAGCTGAAGGGTGTAAACTGGTTGTTAGACACAGTCGTTATCAAAACTTAAGTTCTATAAGCTTAAAATTAATCATATTATTTTTTAAGGTAGTTAATATTCAGACTTCATCATTTCCTAATTATTTTACACATAGGCTCTTGATTATCTGGATTATATCTGAAAAATGGAAATAGTCTATAAAGTGTGCTAATGTGCGTATCTTCTAATGTGTCAAGTGAAGTTGTGTTGGTAGCTGGCAAATGACAGTGGTGAGAGTATTGACACCAAAGAAAGCACAGGCTATAAGCCCCCTCCTTCCAGTGGAAAACTGGTTACTAAATGTTTGCCAGGACAAGATTGGACAAATGTTATATTTTGGAGCTAATGTGTGAAGGCAATAATTATACCATAGGATGAATTTGCGAATATGCATTTGTATAGAGACATTACCAAGAGGAAGACTTTGGGGAGTGTTCAAGAAGTTTAAAAGATGAGTTTGAGTTTAGGGGCTAGGTAAAGAAACTAGTTAGGGAGTAAAGAAAATTGTATATACACATATATCTGTAAAATTTATAACATGTACATACACATGAGCTCTATATAAATATACACATACAAATGTCATCTTTTGGTAGAATTCTATATTTTATCATCTGATTTTGAAAAGTTCATTTCCCTTGAGTAAAGTATTAATCACGCGGTAACTTTCAAGTATTCTGTGATTTTGAATAAGAGACCCATGTTACAACTTATCTTAGCACACATGCACACGGACATGCATGCATACATACCCACAAAGCAATACCCATCCTACCAGTGGTGAAATTTGATATTTTTCCTTTTATTCTGTGCTATCGTTATCTTGTTTTAACCCATACCATATCATTATCCTATCCCATCATATTTGACTCTAAATAAACCCTGGTAAGGAACCCCTCAATGCTTATGCACCCTATATATATGCTGAGTCCCAGTTTGAGGACCACTGCTGAGAGGATGAAAAACTTCCCTCCCTCTGCTTTAGAAAATCTGCTTTATGGCATTGCAAGTTTTTTTTTTGTGATTGACAGTCCTACTTTTTCAAAGCTTTGGGGGAGAAGGCCTCACAACCAGTTTACAGGATTTTTCTCCCATCTCTTTTCAGTCAACTCCTCCTCCCTCTCTACACTTCCCCCACATATGTTATAAATGTAAAATAGCAGCTTTCAAAGCTAGTCAAACAAATAGCAAGGTTTTATTAATAGAATTCTAACAAGAAAAACAATAATACTTAGGGGAGTATTAGAGTATCAAAATGGCAAGGTAACCGAGGCAGGTGTATCAAGCTTATAGACAACACAACTTTTCTAGGACTCATGTTTCACACTTTCAAAATGATATCTCCATGGATAGCTGCCAGCCTTAAATATTCTTTCCCCCCAACCAACAAATATCCACATGCCCCCTTTTACCTCATGTACCTGACAATATTTCAATACTTATTGTTGACAAAAACATGGAGCGTATGTTCTAATGTTAGGTGCCTTGGAAGGTATGGTCTTGCAGAAAGACTGGGCCATTTGCTAAATGATTCTAGAACATTCACAGCCTTTTTGATTCCTATTGCCACCATCTTTTTCTATTTTATCATTACCATGAGCTGCTGTCACCATCCTCTAACTAATTCTTCCTTCTATGATTTTTCTCTCTTCCCATTCTCAGCTTACTGCTAGATCAATCTCATTATGACTATTTTGGGCAGTTTACTCATGTTTAAAGACCCAAACTGGTTCCCTAATGTTGCAAAGATAAGATCTGAACTCCTTAACTTGGCATTCCCTGTCTTGCGTTTGCTGTAGCCTCTGTTTCTGTACAACCTTACCCCCAGGGGTCATGGTATGTAATAATTGGTGCCTCTGAATCAACCAATCCTAAGATGTCTGGCTAGAGATACCCTGTGTAGCTCTAGTGGGGTGCACTGGCTGAATGTCCTCTTCTTTACGACACAGCCTACCTTCTATCCTTATCGCTTACTGTGCTGTTTACTCTGTTTCCTCTCCAAAAATCCATTGGCAATCTCAGGCCTCTGCTTACACCATGCCTCCTGCCTGCAATACCTTCCTTCCTCCCCTCTACTTACATAAATAAGTGCCACCCATCTTTCAGGCACTGCTGAAGCCCAACTTTCCTTCTAAAATCCTCTTAGATGTTCCTAGCCCACAGTCATCACTCCTCCCATGCCCAGCTGCATTAGTGCCTACCTCCCCTTTTTGATCATCTGGCCTCAATCAAATGATAGTCTTATGCTAACTCTCCATCCATCACCTTTCTCTATTTTTCTTAAATTGGACTTATCTGAGTCTCTATTGTAAGCTAGAAGGGAGAGGGCTACTTTCTGTATACCCAGTTCCTAAAGCAGTGTCCAAGTGTAGACTTATATACATGTATTTGCTGCTGATGAGAAATGATGAAGAATTAATTGGAGCATGTGTGTGTGTGTGTGTACGCGTGCATACGTGAGTATTTTAACATAATTCATAACTCCTTACCATTGGGCTTTAAAGTTTACAAAATGTGTTGTCATGTTATCTCATTCAGTCGTCAGAGCAACTTTTGTATTTTTATTTCTATGTCCCTTCCACACATCCAGGTCAAATATATTTTCCTCAATTGGATGTGAGGTAACAGAGGTTGAGAGAGGTGAACTGATTTGCTCAAGGTTATACGGATTAATAACTGAAGAGCTGGCATTGTTTAAATCCAAGTTTTTCAAATTCTGTTATTCTATGGTAGCCTCCAACTTTATGATCTTGGATTTCTTATCAAATTGTGACTCCCTAACATGGGTTTACTTCTATCCTCAGTTAAACGCTGATAACTTTACAAATGATGTCAAAATCATCATTTTAATTTTAGTAGTGTTGCTTTATTACTAATCTGTGTAGAGTTTGCTGTCCTTTTCCCAATTTTACTTTTGGAGCTCTATTCTTTTAAAACCTGTTTTTTTCACAGATTGTTTTTCGGAATCTTACTTCGACCCATCAAAATCTATCCCTCAATCTTACCTCTATTTCTTTAATGTATCTTCATATAATGCTGAATTCCATTCCTTTGCCTTCTGGGACCACCATTCTGAAACCAGTCATAAAATCAATGACACATTGAATGCTCAATTCCAGCAAATATAACAGAATCTAAGAAAACAGTTTTTTCTTTCACTCTTTTATATTAATTGGACTACATAATTTACAACATCAACCCTACTAGGATAAAATGTACCGTAGCCCTACTCTTTTCATTTCTGTTTAATGCTAGAAATATCAAAAGTTTGTAGAAGTGTAAAGCCAATACTAAGAAGTTATGTAGAGATATTACACCTGTAGAGATAACTTAATCTGATTTGCTGTTCAGTGTTACTGATAGACACTTAATTCTACGGAAATAATTAAGAATAGTCAATTGGCCTATAAAAACATCAATTCCCAGAATTAAGTTAATTTGGCTTAAATATTTGTGTTAAATAAGACATTTTACTTTTCTTAAGCCACTAAGGAAATTATGTCAAGTGTTTCTAATCCTTTGTATTAAAATTTTGGAAGAAGTTGCTGCAAAGTGTTCTGTTGGGAGTTGGGAGGTGCATACGATCTTCTTTTAGTTTAGTGTTCTGATCAAAAGAGCACTTTCACAAACCAAAAGGCAATGATTTATTTGAAGAATGTCAGGTTCTCTTATAAAAGTTCTAATTTATGGTTTAGTATAGATTCATGCCATTTCTTTTCTGACAACTTTGGTGGTGCTTTTTTTTTTTCTTTTATATAGCTGGGACGTAATGATATCTTCACAGAACAATTAGAAAGCAATGCATATAGAAAATATTTGTAGAAATAAGATATTGTTTTCTTCAGGCTATTAAACATTTTCTTAATTAACTATTTGATATATGCACACATATGCAGAGGCTTGACTGTTGTTTAAAGCTATGAAAAACCTCTCACTGCAACATATAAAAGTATATGAATGCCAGAAATTTCATGATGATCACATTGATTAAAATCCCCAAAGCATTTCACAGTAGACAGGGGTTTCTTTGAAAATGTAACGTAAGAAGCAAAATCATTCAGGCAACTCCTGAAGTACCAGCGTATTGGTCCTGTACCCTGTTAATGTTATGGTTTTATTGGTTCCTTTTGAAGACTGTCAACAGGTTTTGCATAGAATGACTCATTCCAAAGACCATGCCAAGTACAGTTTTGAAATGAGAATAGTCTGAGTTGTTGATGTTCTCACTCAGTGAATGGCATTACCATACTTTTAATTAGTTAAGCCAGGAACTTGGGGGTCACCCTAAATGTTTTTTGTCCTAAGATTCAATCAAGCACAAATTATTGCTAAATTCACTCCTTTAAATTGTATCCAATGGCTTCCCTTTCTTTTATCCCTCCTGTCACCAACACAGGTTAGATACTTACCTACCCCTAATGCTGGGTTAGTCTCCTTAAAAGCCATTCTTTTCACAGTGTCAGCCACAAGAATCCTGAAATACAAACATGGCTATAATACAGCTTTGCTTTAAATCCCACTTGGGCTGTGTCTGCTTGGTTATAAGGAAGGGTAATTTCTTTCTGTCCATGCAAATTGCCTGTAATATGCATCACTTTCTGCTTTAATGCTTATCTAATAGTAAAAGTTCTTTTTCTAAAAATAAAACCTTCCACTTTGTAGCAGTGACTCTCACCCAGAGAGTGTTTGACCACCTGAAACTGTTCTATATTTGCCTCAGCTGCCATCTCCACCAATACTCCTTTACCCTCCCAAAAACCCTACCAGAGGTTAAAGACCAGAATATTAGCATTGCATCAAAGGCTCTTCCTGTCCTCCTTTACTGCTCATGTGCCAATAAGTCCACCACTTAGAGAATTACTGATATCCCTAGATACGTGTGTAAGTCCTTGCTCATTCTGATTCTCTTGAGTAATTAATCCTCACTTGTTTTTCCAGCTTCAGTTTAGATGACTTCTGCTTAGGAAGGTCTTCCATGGTACACCTGAGTGCCTTGATAGCCCTGGCAGAGCAGGGTCTCGCATTTAGTGGCATAAAAATTGCCATTCAACACAGAGATTCCTAAGTAGTCATGGTCAGAGACTCTAATTCAGCAGCCCTCACTGGGACCCAGGAAACTGTAGTGTGTGTATGTGTTTAAGTGAATTGACTTTTATAGAGGTAATGTTGGCTTACAATGCTGTATATGATTTAGGGGTATAGACCATATATCTACAAGTATGTGTTACCCCACCATGCCCTCCACCCAAGCACCCATCGTCCTCCAGCACAGTCCACTGTGCTCTCTTTGTACACCATCCCCTACCCTCACCCAGAACTGGTAGCTTCAGTTCGGTAGTAAGTCAAGAATCTGCTTTTTTAGCAGGTAGAATCATGAAATACTGAAGTGATTGTTTCTGATAAACACCTCAGGGTCAGCATTTTGGGTTACTTTGTAACAAGTCATTTCATCACTGATTTCCACAAATGTAGGTGGCACTAAACTAGACTAACTCTAGCTTTTAATTCAAGAGTGTAATACAAGAGTTATGTTAATTTCAGCATTTTTCAGAACTTTTGTCTATCTCCCCACCCTTTCCTCACTAAAAGCCTCATGTATGTTCTTGCCTTCGGTCTTGTTGCCATAAAGAAAGTAATACATCTGAAAAAAGAAGAATCTGAGGCTCAGGCCAATGAAAAACTAAAATCCATCAATAAAAGAAAAGTGACATTAGCTGTGATGTTCTCAAGTTACACAGATACACAATTTCAAGTTACATAATTTCCTATTGAGTTGTGCTGCCAACTAAAATTTAATACAAGCCACAGGTGTATTTATTTATTTATTTATTTTTATTTATGCATACAGAACTGGGGTACAGGCCAGATGTGCAGGGGCAGTGAGAGGCTTCACTAGAGACAGAGTGGGGAGCAGAACAGGCAGATTGACAAAGTAGACTGCTGAGGGGAGCAGTGAGCGGTCAGGAGAGGTCTGCTGCGCCATGTGGGTCACCTCTGGGGCCAGGGATACAACCCACACTGAAGTGGCTGCGGCTAGCTTGCAGTGCTGAGTCCTAACCCTGTGCACCACCAGGGAGGGCTGTCTTATATAATTTTATGCCCATATTTTAAAAAATTAAAAAGTAGGTCCTCCCTGGTGGCACAGCAGGTTAAAGTACAGCACTAAGAAGCTAAAGCCACTTCAGCATGAGTTCGATCCCCACCCAGGTAGTGATCCACATGACAAGGCAGACCTCTCCAGACCTGCCCATTGCTCCCCTCAGCAGTGTTCTTCATTGATCAGCCTATTCTGCTCCCCACTCTGTTTGTGGTGAATCCTCTCACTGCCTCTGCACCTCTGGCCTCTACCCCAGTTCTATATGCATAAATAAGTAAATCTGAAAAAAAAAATGAAAAGTAACTGACAACTTTACCTCTAATAACATTCTTTTAGCCTAGTATATCCAAAAAGAATTATCATTTCAGTGCACAATCAATATTAAAAATGTTTAGGAACATATTGGCCTTTTTTTATGTCAAATCTTTGAAACCTAATGTGCATATTATACATAGAACATAGCTCAACTGAATTGCTAAATTTCCTCATAAACATTTGACTTGTTATTAGAATTCATAAAATGTACAATTGAAAAAGTAAATTTACATATCCAAGTTGTTTCAGACATATTGAAAAGTTCTCCAGTAACTGAAGCAAGTGTCAGTTTTTAAATTGAATTTCAAATTAATTAAAAAAAATGTTTAAAATTATAATTCAGAACAAGTAACAGTGGCCATAAGTACTGTGGGGTTATGGAAGATGGACAAGCTCATTAATACTTATTAATAAGTTACATAAAGCTAAGAAAATTTTTCCTACTATGCTCATAATTTACTTAAGGATTGTATCTGTAGAATTCCTGAATGTTGAAAATAAGGAAAAATTCCCCAATAGATTGTATTTAGGTTATCCAAAATTAGAATTTTATAATTAACAGGTTTCCACTTACCTTATATGAATCAACAGGCTGACTGGGTCAGTGATAAGAAACTAAGTAATATGTGGACAGAAATATGTATTTGATTTAGAATTAGAATCCTTGAGTTGTCCTAGCACTTCCAAACAAAACGTAACTTTGGTTGTAATGTTTAATATTTATATTTTCATTTATATAAGGAAGATGGCCCCTATTCTTTCCATGACTTTACAGAATCAAAGTGAAGACCAACTGAAAAATATGTCAACATTTTTCATAAACCATGGATAATGTAAATACTATAAGAACACAAACATGGTTTGCAACTATAGTGCAAACTTCAGTGTTTTGATTTATTAAGGACTTGCTATATGCCAGGTACTTTGTGGCTAACTCTGATTTTCAAAACATCCTTTGCCACGTTGGTGATATGGTTTCCACTTGACTGGGAAGGAAACAGAGCAGTCAAGCTTAAGTGCATGTACAAAGTTGCACAATCTTCAAAGTTCAGAACCAGGACTTAAACCCATCCCCTTTTTAGTCCCAGCGCTTGTGGGCTTTCTTAGTATATTTAGCACTGTCACTTCCACCAAAAAATAAAAAAATGAGGTTCCTGTATTTCTTTTCAATAATGGAATAAGATAAGCCATTAATGATTATTATGCTGAGACTACAATTCATTGTGAGAGGGATTGTGGAATCTAGGCCTATAAGAAGGTGAACCCATTGCGACAAATAGAATGAAAAATAATTCCACAGAGATTTTTGAGTAAGGATTTGCTTCTGATAATTTCCCTGAGAAGGAGTACATGACCTTCTGAGGCTGGCAATAATTGGCATTGCTGGCTTTAAGCCATGCCTGGAGCCATAGGAATTAGTTGGCAATGATTAGCAAACCCTCATTAAAGAAAATAGCTGGGCTTTAGGAGTATTGCCGTCGGGGTCCATGTGAATTTAAAAGCTTTTCTCTGATGGAATACATGGCTTGATGTTCAGGGAATAAAGAGAATGAACAACAAATACTGAAACCATCCAGGGTGACCAATGTTGAATTCAGTTGCTTCCAATCATTGAACTGGCAAGGTTTTGAGTATATTTCTATCACTGGATACCTTATGGAGCCCCCATTTGTACCAAGAAGGATGTAAGGCTGTTCTACCAAAGTGATTTAAATAGTTTTTTTGCTATGGTAGAATAAGAAAGAATTGTCTTCTAGTTCTTCCGAGATTCAGAAAATAATTTTCAAGGTTCATAGCATAGTGTTGTGTTCACACAAACTGGGCACCTTAGCAATACCTTTGAGAGCAACAAATATTCCATGATGGCTTCCATTGAGATGATCTTATCAGTCTCTTCCACAGAAGTGTTTCTCTGCTGACTCCTTCTTCTAGGAATCAGTGATACCAGGGTCTCAAGCACTGCTGGGAGACCTTGCACCATCCTCAGCATCTGCAGGATCAGGATGAGCAGTTTTGTGATGCAGCTAAATGTTAGCATGGCCCCCACCCTGCAGTGTTGATGGACAAGGATGACAAGTCCTTGACCTCTAGGGGCTCAAACCAGCAGGTCAAGATACCATGGAAGATACACAGAGTCTGTGGGAGAGACCTGAGGTTATCCTTAGTTGCAAGTAACCAGAGAGGATGCCTGTGAAGACATGCCTTGGACAAGCCAGTCTGTTGTGCTTTCTGTGGACTTGCCTGTCCATCAATATTTCCTCTGTCCCCCTGACATTTAATAATCTTTAGTGGGTGATAGCAGATTTCTGCTTAAGCTATTACTTTGTATTAAATGACCAAATAAATCCATTTCTTACTATTACCTTTGTTACTATTACATTGATTTTTAAGATGGGAGTTTGGTTGACAATAGGCCCAGATTAAACAAGGTAGAAGATAGTTTCAGTGAGAGCATCCCACTTGGTGAACTTGAGGAGAAACTGTTAAGGGGAAGGAAGTCTTAAAGGAACTCTACCAAGTCTTGTGGACCTAACCCCTTACTATAGCTTTCTGGACTCTACCCTCTACTCCAGTGATTGGAAACTACAACTCCCAGAAGTACCCAGGAGAGGACTGTGGGGACCCAAGGGTGGAGCTAAGCAGGAATTCTGGGACTTTGGGGGATAAATAGGGAGCCATTTTCTACCACTCTCACTCACTCTGGCAATAGCTCCTGGGACTGCGTGACTGGGGGCTTTCAGTTAGTATGTTACTAGAGATCCAAGTCAGCCTAGCAGGTAAGATATTCTAGTTACCTTGTATCGCTCTCTTTCCCTGGGTTGTTCCTTTTGTAATTAAACCCACTATTGACCCTTTTGTGTGTGCCTGCAGTACACCTAAATTTTAGGCCCGCGGGTAAGGACCCATAAGCAGGCAGCCCAGTTCACACTGATGTGCACTGTAACAAAACCTAGAATTAACCTGACATTTCATTTTCCCTATATAGTAAATACAGTCTCCAAAGTTCATATTATATTCAAAATGTTGTAAAATGTTTTTTGAATTTTTTTTCGAAGAAATATTTTTTGGGAGTACATTTAAATTCTTTAAAATGACATAAGTCTTGTTTTCCTTTAACAGGCATGCTGGCAATACACGTGAATGCAACTACATACCTAATCAAGGTGAGTTCATCCACTGATGGTATCGGGGACTCCATCTGTACTCTAATATCCTGAGATGAACTCTGTGGTGAGACATGTGATCCTGAATCTTATTTATTCTGGCTGGCCACGAGATTAGGTGCTGCAATTACTTGCCAGAAGGAATAAGACATCAGGTCAACATGAAAACTGCAGTTTTCATATAGCTTATCCATGTTAGTATAGACCTAAGAAAATCTTGATTTTGAAGGTAGCATCACACAGCTTGTCAGAGGCCTTTTCAAAACGATCATGACTGGGCTGTCACCAGCAGATGTAGATCTTGTCTCTGAGGTGGAGGCAGGGCCTCTCCTGACAGGATGCTCTATTTAGCAAGTTACAACTTTGGGAATGATGCTTCTAGAGAGCCAGAAAACTAAGAGCTCCCCTGTCTTCTCTTCACAGTTTCCCCCACCTCCACCTTTACTGGGATTCATCTGGAAAGGAGCTTACCTTTGGAGCCATCCCTCACCTTGAGAAAAGCAGATTATACCAGAAGGTAGGTGAGATCTGTGGTAAAGATAGAAGCAGACAATCTGGAGCTTGCTGAGAGGTCTACTAAGTTGCCTCATTTTAGGGAGGGTGGGCGTGGTGACAGATAGGACAACACTGAGAGATCAGAGAAAAAATGTTTCAAGAATATGTTGGGAAATTGTTTATACATTTAAAATACTCCAACATGATCTGAAGTGTCACTGAAGGAAAGACGGATGTGGAGTGGGGTGATAGTGTTTATGTACTGAAAGCTAGTCTAATTTCCTGACCAGTGTTTATATAAAAATATTGCCAGTATTCTGTTTCACATTGTTACCAATCATGATTTATTTTGTGATAGGTTTTTGGTTGATATTTCACTTTACTCCTGAGTTCCTAAGAATGAGTTCACAATCCAAAATAAATAAGTAAATACATAAATTAAAACTCAGTATATTTCATTAGGGATTCCCAACCTGGGTCCATGAATACACTTTAGGGGACACTTACGGTTGTATGTAAATTATACAAGTTTTATTTTTTAAGGGGAGAATTTCCATAGTAGTCAGTAGATTTACAGTCATTGGTAGACTGAAAAAGTGAGGTATGTTATTATGTGTCATTTTGTAGAATGAGTTTAATTCTGCCTCAGGGAATGCAGTTAAAAGAAGGCAGAAATCCCTAGCTCAAACCTACTTTTTAAATATCTGGTTAGTCTATAAATGTGAATTTGATGGAAGTATAATTGAGTCTGTTATTTGCTACTTACAAAGATTAGAGATAAATGGAAGTCATATTTCAGAATTATTAAAAAATAAAACTATCTGTCTTCTTCCAAAACACAAGTTTCTGTTTTAGAGAACTGGGACTTGTAACATGTAGCCCTTGATTTTCAAAAAAGATGAGAACTTGTGCAAGATTGTGGTATAAGAACAAAGTTAATCTTTTCCTCGCCCCAGAAATAAACATTAAACTAAAGAGAATCAGAATTCTAGTCAGAGGTTTTTATTTTTTGCACTTGAAGAACTGAAAGTTTTCTCTGTTTGTTATTTTCTGAGGGAGGGGGTTTCCTGTGTGTCTTTCTGAAGCTCTGGGGATCCCCTCATCTCTTCAGTGCAGCTACCTTTTCTTCTACAGAGAGTGTCTTTGAACCAATAAGAGCCTGAGTGGCCATTGTTTGCCATCCCTTGGCACAGCAATCTGCGTGTTTTTTTCTTCACTGTTTCCTTGTTAAAGGCTTGAAACACCTCCAAAATAGTCTATGCAGGACCTGCCTCGGGGAGAGAAAGAAACAATTTAATTTGATATGAGACAAAGCTGGGTCCTCAACCTCACAAATCATCTTTACAAAGTCTTAACTCCCATCTTCAAAAGGCTGTACTTTGAAATTGCCACTCTTCTGATGGTTGTGTTTTCAAAATCGTCTTAGCTGGGAATCCTACTATTATCGAGCTAATATTTTGGCTAAGAAAAGAGGCTGATTGGCTGACACGTGAGAATCCAGGAGGTATCAGCGGGGGCAGGTCCAGCAGGAGAGAGAAACTTGTCCTCCTAGATCAGACTGAGCTGTGTGTTTTGGGGGAAGAGCTTCCTTGCTCAGTGGCTGCCCGCTGCAGCTGCAATTCCAAATCTGGCCACTAGTGGATTGCGACTGTTTCTCAATTTGCATTCTATCCAAGTTGGTAATAAAGGACATCTAAAACTTGTATCAGTTTTTCAAATCATTGTGGGTACGAAAGCTAAGTTTTTCTGTTATGCCTGATATCTTGAATTTTAGAAATCACAAATGGTGTTTTAAATGGACTATTAGTGCAGTGCGCTTTATTGTAGTTCAATAAAGAATTCTATGTCTCCATTACACAGACTAATGACACCTCCAGACATATTTACAGTAATTTTCCCAGCTGATAGAGTTTAATTAATGATATAAGGACATAATTACATGTTTCAGTGATCTTTCACATATTTACAGGAACTGCTGTAACTAGCTTAATTAGAGTAATTATGTAAATAGCTGATAATGCACAACAAATTACAGAAAAAAAAATCTAGCATCTAGTATGTTCAGTTTCTAAGCAAGCTTATAAAAGGAAAACATTCACATCTGGGGATTCATGTTGAGACTGTATGGCCTCTGAATTTTGCTCTTAAACCAGGCAGAACATAACTGCTGGGGTTTTAACAGTTAACTTTCTTCCTTTTGTAGTTCCTTTGCAGACCTCATGTCCGTTGTTCTATGAAATTGCTCATTCTGCTTTGCCCTGGCTTGAGTTTCACGATGAGTTTTCTGTCATGTTGGGTGCTTCTATTGCCCTCACTAAGACTTGGAGAGGGTGCGTAGGAAAAAGGTTGACAAACCTCACACCTCTCTTTCATTTCCTTTCTTGTCCTCTTTAACTGATATCTTCTGTTTCCATCACACTCACGCACAAAGATGCCTCTCAGTGCTCTTTTTGTAGTTAAATACATTGTAGATAGATTCTGTGCTTGATGTTCTTGAGATCTAACTCTGGTGTGCCTTTTGCTCAATTCCTTTTGCTGTTGTCTTTTCTATTGAAGTGATTGGCTTTTCAGTGCCTGGAAGGAAGCAGAGTCTCCTTTTAAAGTGCATTAATGCCCCTCCTCCATCAGCTGGTAGGTTTCTGTTGATTGACAGCGGGCACGCCCTTTCCTTTCCTTCACTTTGCAGACTGCTGCATTGTGCTTCTGCATAAGATGACCAGAGGACACTTAACTGAGCTAAAAGAAAGATCAACCTTAAGTAGAGTATAGGGTCGTTTTATTTATCATTTGCTCAAATGAATTCCCCTTGAAGATGTTGCACCTTCATCCTTTGTTAGCAATTCTTGCACTACCATATTACCTACTATCCTACAGCCCCCTTTTCAGGAAGACCAACCTTTTAATAGACCTGTGAACACATTCCACAACTATATTTTCAATGTCTCCTTTGCTAGTAGATTTTACTCATTTGTGAGGACTTTTTCAAGTTGTCTTGCATGAAGCCTTTCATTATTAATCGTGATGACTTCTCTGTATTAGTATACACACTCTATAGCATGTAAAGCTGTTAAATCTGCACTGTCATATATCCTGCATCCAACACTTTGCTACAACTAGATAGAAATCTCTTGGAGGGCAGGAGCACTGTGCCTGATGCCATATTCTCCAACACTGCGTATCATGGTGATGATAACAGAGTAAGACATTGGGTAAGCACTTACTCCTGGATTCAAGTGTGTGACATTCGTAAGTCAGCACCTCTCCATGTGTCCATGCAGGCTGTTTAAGGGGCCTCAGCCAACATCTACTTTGCAGTATTCTTTATTGATCTGAGATGTCAGGTCCTGTTCTCAGTGCTGCTTGCTGTAGTCATTTGTCTTCTACTTTATCCCTTACAATTAATTTCACTCTGTTGAAGTCTCAAATTAGTAAATGTACCTTTATATTAGATGCATTACCTTATTTTAAGGAATTCACAGGCTAAACAGAGACATAGACATCGAAATATACACGAGCCACATCTTTTGATATATGCAATGATAAAAGCAAACAGGACTTACAGGTGGAGAAGAGGAACTTTTAAGTTATAGAATTAACAAGACTAATTGGGTTGAGAAAGGGGCTGGTGAAAGATTATTGTGTCATTTCCAGGATTTTGACTCTGTGCACTTTATAATTGCTGGTGCTTTTTGTGAGAGATAATTCTGGATAAGAAGAAAGAGCTGGAGAGAAAGAATTGTTTAAGTTGTACAGCTTTTGTCATTCTTGTGGGAGATGGGAAATACTCAGTAAAATGTTGTTTTCAAGGCCTTACAGAGAAATGGAAAATTGAAGCATAGCATCAACAATGTATGTCGATTATATAAGTGTTTGATCTTAGAGAGAGAGTGCAAGTTGAAAAAGCAAAGGGACCAAGAAAAGAGTTTCTGGTGTAAGAGTGGAAAAAATAGTCAAAAGCAGAATATAGGCAGAAAAGTGTCAGGAGGCCAAGGTCTCATAGCCCAAGTCATAACAAACAAGGGTGTCCCATTCTAAGATCCTGCTTTAATAGATCAATACAGATGATTCCTTCTAAGCACAAGCAAAGGCCAATATAAGCATAGCATAATCTACTTGGGCAACACATGTTTAAATACTTTATAAACAGTTTTTTATATTACCTAGTGATGTAGTAAGTCTTTCAGTGAGCTGTTCACAGAAAAACAAGTGAGGATTGAATAATGAAGTAGGTGAATAATGAAGCAGGTGATTCTCAGATGAATTTGCAGAGTAGGTTGAGACAGAACTGACAACAAGATGAGGTCATCAGGGCTCCTTGGTGGGCAGTTGGGGCAGAATTATTCATCTGCACTCACAGCCCTGCCGTCCCACCCTCCCCCACCCTGGCCAGTTTCCTGTTGCAGTGAGTGCTTTGCACCATGGACCCTGTAGCCCATGAAACGAACTATCATTACAGATTTCTACTTCGGTTCTTTCTCCTCTGCTATGCTCTGTTCTGCTTGTTCAAATCCTACTTTTGACGCTTATATCTTGCTAATTTAGAGTGTCTTGCACATAGCTTCAAATCCTTCTTCAAACTTCTAGATACTTATGATTCTGGAATTTTATTTCTAGTTTGGAGTTCTTTCTTGAGTTTCAGAATCAAGTAGATAAAATCCAGGTACTCATCTCTGGCCCTTTCTGGGTCTTGTGAGCTTTGGTAAATGATATCTCCATTCTTCCAGTTTTCAAATTTGGAAGTTGTCTTTTGACTCTTCTCTTCATCATCCATTAAGAAATATGGTTGGGACTACTTTAAACAGACATCCAGAAGATGACCACATCTCATGACTCTGTTGGTGCCACCCTCTGAGTAGCATCCACTATCTCTCACCTATAGCACTGTGTTATCTTTACCCAGTGGCTTTCAGTCTACTCTCAACAGAGCAACCAGATCCTATTGAGAGATAAATTAGGCCATGATGACACTTTTCTGCTTAAAACCATATAATTTCCCCACTTAGAGTAAAGGCCTAAGTCCCTGTAATGGTGTATGTATGATCGCCACTCCCTTGCCCCCACTTTTTTTTTTAAAAGATTTATTTATTGTGCATACAGAACTGGGGTACAGGCCAGAGGCTCAGGGGCAGTGAGAGGCTTCACCAGAGACAGAGTAGGGTACAGAACAGGCAGATCAACGAAGTACACTGCTGAGGGGAGCAGTGGGTGGGTCAGGAGAGGTCTGCCATGCCACGTGGTCGGGAATCAAACTCATGTGGAAGCGGCTTTAGATTCTCAGTGCTGTGCCTCAACCCGCTGCGCCACCAGAGAGGGCCCCTTGCCCCCACTTTTAACCCTCCTCCCCCACATACTGTGTACCTCTTATCCTCCTGCTATCCTTACTCAGGCCACTCTGATCTCTGTGACCTCTTGACTGATTCTGAAACAGGCTAGGCATGCTCCCACTTCAGGGGAGACTTTCCCTTCTATCTTGATTCTCTTCCTTCAACATGACTTGCTCCCTCACTTCTTTTAAGTCTTCATTCAGATTTCCCTTCTCAGTAAGCCTCTCCCGTGTTCTCTATTTGATATTTCATCTCCCATTTTCATGATCCCAAAGTTTCTTCCTTACTGAATTTGTCACTTAGGCATATAGCCACTTTCTGCTGTACAATATATTTGCATTTATCTTTTAAAATGGTCTCTTCTTTCACTAGACTTTAAGCTCAAGACAGAAAGAGATTTTTTGTCTCCTCACAGCTGTTTTTCCTTTGTCTGGAAAGTAGCCTGCTATAGAGTGAGCACACAGTAAATTTAGTGATCAATGAGGGAATACAAGGAACGTAATTATTTCTACACAATTTGTCAATAAGCTCAGTCTCATCTGTCCATACATTAAAAAACCTCACTTTCTGCCCAACATTTCCTGGGTGGAGCGAATAGGTCATGAATTCTGTCTAAATGGGTTGAATATGAACTAATCAAAACCACACCCCTCCTCCCCACCTCCCCTCGTATAATCAGCATTACCATTTACTCACCATATTTTTATGTTCTGGGGGCTAGACAGAGAACTTAAGTACATTATACCATTTAATCTTTTTTTTTTTTTTAAGATTTATTTATTTATTCATACATACAGAACTGGGGTACAGGCCAGAGGCTGAGGGGCGGTGAGAGGCTTCACCAGAGACAGAGCGGGGAGCAGAACAGGCAGACTGACGAAGTACACTGCTGAGGGGAGCAGCGGGCGGGTCAGGAGAGCTCTGCCACGCCATGTGGTCACCTCCGGGGCAGGCGGGGAACGAACTCATGCGAAAGTGGCTTTTAGCTTCTCAGTGCTGCGCTTTAACCCGCTGCGCCACCAGGGAGGGCCTTAATCTTTTTTTTTTTTAGCAATTGCAATTTAGATATTACACTCTTTTTTGAGATAAGGGAACTAAGAATTAAAGAGGTTAAGAAATGTATTCAAACTCACACAGTGAGTGGGCAAAGTCAAAAAGGTCTCATTCTACAGCTCTCCCTAATACTCGTAGATGTGTGTTTTTTATTTGTTATAGACATATAAAAATGCTACTATTTGTAAGTGGTAGAACCACATATTTCCTGGCAATGCAATGAAACAAGGATAATACTATAAAAACAAAACTTGCTTTTAAAAGCATAGGTTCAGTTAGGTAAGTTAAATTGAGGAATGTTGCTATGCTTGGGAGAACATTCTTTTCAGTGGAAAATGATAGCTAAGATCTCAGGCTGACTAATTTATTGAAAAGTGGTAATAAACTTTTTATTATTTTTAAAACTCAAAGGTCAGTTTCTCTCATAGTGAAGAACAGAAGTGGAAGAAAAATAAGTGTGTAATTAATGTCATTTTGTCTTAAACATTCTGGTGAAGTTTCAGTCAGTTTTCCAAAAGAAGCAATTTAGCTCCCAAGCCTAAAGAAAATGGATACAAGAAATCAGTGTTTCATATATTTGTAGATGTTGAGGTTTATATATTGTGCCACTTATTCAAGGAAAATAAAGCCTTTACTTTTAAAAACTGATGACAGGGAAGGATTTGACGGTGATAGATGTTTGAGAATGACAACATGGAGACATTCTTTCTTCCTCCCAGAGGAAGACATTTCAGTTCTTCCTCTTAACATCTGTAACTCTTATTTGCTCTAAGGCAAAGTTTGGGGGCATGGAGTTGAATGTGAGTGTGAGTGAGGGACCTTCTAACGGCAGAAACTGAAGTCAGAGATATTGAACACGGTGTTTAAAGAGGCTGTTATTTCATCATGAGTTTTGTAACTCCATAGAAGATACTTGAGGAAATTAGTACCTTATACTTAGATGTGTATGTTTTATTACTTCAAGATTTTGTAAGAGGATGAACTTTTTTTTTAATTAAGAGCATACCACTGACTTGATGTTATACTAGAAAAATAGTTTCCTTGAAGTCATTCAAAATAACACTCCCACATACCTGTCACCTTATAGCCCTTCACTTCCTTTCTGTCTTTTAAAACACTGGCAACTGTCTTTCTAGGTCAATTACTACCTGCTTCTTTCTTTTTCCTTTTTTCATAGACTAATGGAAAAGAAGTAGGAGTAGATTAGATGTAGGAAATATAAATTTAAATGTATACAAACACATTTGCCAGAGACTTCAATTAGAAACTAAAGAAATGTACCTCTCAGAGCACTAAGGAAGACTCCATTGCATAAACACACTATTGTTTATTTGAATAGAGCATTCATTTTATTATGATGTGAGAAAATAATTTTACTTTTCCTTTGCCTCATTAAGCCAACAACTGCTCAACCATATTTTCACTGCTTACTATAGTTAATCTAAGATATAAGAATAAGAGATTGAAAGATAATATAAAAGTAATTCTTGCTTGGAAAAATATGGCAACCTCTGGTCTATGTACCAGTCAAATCTTTTTCGATGTTAATGAGTTCATTCTGTAGTGAAAGCTTCAGAAGAAATGAGTTACTTTCTCTTCTTGTTTTTTTCTTCCACTTAAATATGAAAGTTTGAACCTTTTACATCAATCATGTGAAAGAAAAGGTTTGTAAACAATTTTAGAGCTTGTCCTTTCTTAATTGTAAGGGCAATATGATTACAATGGTGAGAGATAAAGATGGAGAGATAGTTGGAGATAGTTCTTAAAAGATTTTCTATTCCTAATCTATATATTTTCTTCAGAAATTTCCTCAATATTATATTTGTTGTTATCTTTCTGTAGGGTAGGTACAATTTTGTGTCCTGTTTTCTAAGTTTGTTCTTAAACAAGGGTTGTCTTAGTGTTCTTTATTTTCTTGTTACCCTACTTTTTTGCCCCACTTTCAACCACGATTAATACAATGATGCCTGACTCAGAAAAAAAGTAACCCCTCTTTCATTGTTACGGGAATTAGCTCCCTTCTTTCTACATCATGTCATGATTCTCTTGGATATTTATTCATAGATAGCACTGTCCTAAATACTGATAATGAAAAAGAGAATAGATTCAAACTCTTATAGTTAAGGGACAAGTAGTTATGAGGTTGATGCTTAGAATGAGCTCTAATATATTGTGATCAGTCCTCTGATAATAGTATGTGTAAGGGATTGAAGATGAAGGAACAAATTAAGAACTTTACTGTAGAAGAGATATTAAACTGGAACTGGTGGAAATCTACCAAAGAGAAACTCAGACTGTAGGCTGAGACATTTTTGGCCTACCGAAATGGGGCTTGGATGACGTGTATTTCCCAAGGAGGAACGGGAATCAGGGGATAACATGGAAGTGCAACACGCTTGGCCTTGTGGGCATCGGACAGATGAAGAAGAGGATGGAATAGAATAGAAATGGTGCAAGGAAAAGAGGTGGGAATTGTGAAGAGTGAGATTCTACAGGCTGTATCTAAAGCAAATACAGTTACTTAGCTTCAACTCATTGTTGCCAAACAGCAGCATAGACCCAATGTTAATTATTCCTTCACTTCTTTTTCATTAGAAGTTAGAAGTCCTTTGAAATGGCCAAACACAAGTATTTTTTAACTCTATAAGGCCCAAACAAAATATGTTTGTAAAATGGATGACATAGACCTGCTGGCAACCTTAACACATTCCAACACTATTAGTTGAAGTTATTGTGGGCAGAGGGTATTCTTTGCAGAATGGGAGAGATGGTGAGAGATAAAGATGGAGAGATAGTTGGAGATAGTTCTTAAAAGATTTTCTATTCTTAATCTTGACTAGAGCTGTATTCTAAAGGTAACATAGGACCACAAAACAGTTTTACAAAATATATATGCTGTGATAATTGGACAGGTTACTGAAAATGTTCACAAAATTTAGTTGTTTAAATTTTTACAAATGCTTAATATAGATTTGCAGCATCTGTTCATAGAGATAGAGTATTTAGGAATAGATGCAGAATTTATTTGTAGTTACAATCAGGATTGATCAAATACTCACAATTGAATGTACCTTTGGATGACTCTTTTATTACCACTACATAGGAGTACAGCTGCAGTTTTATACTTTGGACACGAATGGGAATTATCTGCACTTTCAAAAGGATTGCTAGCTATCCCTCATCCTGAACATTAAGTAAACATCAACCTCACTAAAAGTAACAGGTAGAATAAACAAATCAGAAGGCATCCTTAGATTTTTACCTGTTGGTATGCAAGAGCTGGACATGAGGATGACCTTATGCCAGAGAACATGTTTAAACTGTACCCACTATTTACCTGCCTGATGGCCAAAGCTACTGGCATTGCGGCTGTAGGGGCAGCTGACTTCCGACGGTCACCCCCACTGCTCCCTTCTCTGTGCTCACTGAGGCTTGGTAATCAGTTGATCTGAAAGAAAAACGCCTCTATTTTCTATTTGAATTTCAAAGCTAGTCCAATGCTTTGTCATAGCTGCAGACTGTAGGCTGAGACATTTTAGGCCTACCGAAATGGGGCTGGGATGACGTAGGGTCACGTGTCTGCAGGAATCTGCTACACACCATTTTTGTGTTTTATGGTTCTGCCATCCAGTTGTACATTAGGTTAGAAGCACTGTGGGAAAAATAGAGTCTCTTTGTTAAGTCGGGTCTTTGGTCCACAGGCGCTGAACTTTTAGTCACAGTAGGTCTTGGGACACAGCTCTCCTTAACAGTTAAAATGCAACTCTGTCAACTCAGAAGTATTAAATCAAGAAAGGTCACTGAAGAATAGAAATCTGGATTGTGAGTGATGAGATTAGAGTCTTTGAAAGATTTTTGCCAAATCGCCTTTTCTCTCAGGAGGTCTTCTTGCAAAATGAAAATAATAATTTGTTCTTTCCTATTTGATGGAAATGAAAGATCCCTTGAGTATGTATATCTATCTACAGGAGAGAAGGTCTTGAAAGAACATATTAGTATTTTGATTGGTTAAAAATTACACTTGCATAAAAAGAAAAGATAACCCTCTTACATTCTATTTCAATTTATGTTACTATATTTCAATTATAACAAGTGCCTTAAATTAGAAGATTAATCATATAGAATAAAGTTAGTCTTTAACTGGATTTTATTTTCATTATTTTATAATTAGTGGTATATCAACCTCAGATCTCTGAAGAGTAAGATAAATGCCAAAAGTGAAAATGAAAACAATTTTAAAAATAGATGATGCAATGGAAAATTCCAGATCTTTTTTTATCCCACAGTATGGTATATATTGAAAATCAGAGGAAAGACATAATCAAGTTTCCTCCAGATGTTGTCACTATGTATCCAAATCTTCCACTCACACTTTCACCAAAAAGCAGGGGAAAAGATATCCATGATTAGGGGGAACTTTGGGACTCAACATTTATGGTTTACCAACTTCCCTGTTCAAGCTTTCACTACTTTCATTATCAGTATCGAAGACCATGTTCTGTGGAATCACTTTTGCTCATTTCCATGCCTAACATTTTTCACATTTGTGTATCTGATTTGTTTAGTCCACTTGTCATTCATCCTAGAAAGCATCTGAATTCTTATCTTCTTCATCATCATGTTTTTTACTTCTCATCCATGCTGTAGTTAAAAGCTAATTTCTAAGGAAATTTTTGGCTCTTCCATTTAATACACAATGAGGATTCTTTACTGTTTCTCCCTGAGAGAAGTGGGCCACCTACTGTTGTATTTTGGTATGACTTCAGAAATTAGAAAATTCTGGTGGTAAAACTTAAGTAAGTTTATAAAATAAACAGCAATTACAAGCAGTCATATGTAAATGTACAAATTAGGCCTATTAGTGAAGACTTTTTAGAAGCATTCAAATGTGTTGCCATTGCCTTGGTGACCACTGGTGGTTAAGGAGCAGGAGGCTGAGAATCAGGTGAGGGGCCGTGGAGTGGTGAGCTCCCAGGAGAGACAAAGCAAACTTCTCCCAACTCTGTTCCACATCAAAAGCACTTAGGGAGCTTTTAAAATATCACTAAGGCCCAGTCCACACGTCTAAGAAATTTTGATTTTATTGGTCTGGGATGGTGTTGGGGACCGAGGCCGGCATCTGGGCTCAAAATTTTTCAAAATTGCCCAGATCATTTGAATAGGTCAGAACTAACAACTACTGCTATGATTTTGCTGCTTCTTATTACTTGGAGCTGGGCTTTTTTTGTTTCAGTCGATCTTCTTCTTCTTCTTCTTCTTCTTCTTTTTTTTTTTTTTTTGCCAATCTTCTTACAAAGCATAAAGTCCCTCATAGAATTAATTTTTTAAAGGTTTCAGAAAGAAATTGTCATGAATTGATGAGACCAGATGAAAAAATTCTGAGGATGGTGAGTCAGAGCTTGCAAAGTCCCTTTTTAGCTTTTTTGTATTTTTCAATGGAATGTAGAGCATGCAAGTGTGAATGGGAAAAAAAATTGCTCAAAATTCTGCACCTCCCTTCACTGGTTTTGTCATTTGAGCTAGTTGGTAATGCTTTTTAGCTCTCGAATGGGGATAGTAGCAGTAAGTAGATGATAGGGATTCATAAGAACTAAAGGAAGTAATGCACGTTACACTCTAGCACAGCCTGGTGCCTGGAACACAGGAAATTCTCAGTGAAAGCTAGAATTATGATTCTAACGGGAATTGTACTGAGTGGTGTATCTTGGCTTCTAACAATCTTTCGTTATTTGCTTAAGTCTGACTTTAACCCTTAATGAATCTATACAGGAAGTTCTATTAAATTATGTGTCATCAGCTCTTGAATTTTGATGCATAGACAAGCAGCTTAACTAAAGTTAATGATTTTACTATCAAAATATGTCCTTCTACTATGACTAGGCACGGGCACAACTCACATGGTTACAGAGCAATAACTGACATCTACTCTTCCTCGCAGAATCTCAGAGATGCCAATGGCAGAGTATGGGCATGTGCTAGAAGTCAAACAATGGAAGTCGGGTTTTCAATCCTTCCAAATTTGCTTTACAACAATCTTAGATGACACTTTAAAAGAACTGTATTTATTGGGCCCTCCCTGGTGGCGCAGCGGGTTAAAGCACAGCACTAAGAAGCTAAAACCACTTCAGCATGAGTTTGATCCCCACCCGGGATGTAACCACATGGTGTGGCAGACCTCGCCTGACCTGCCCACTGCTCACCTCAGCAGTATACTTAGTCAGTCGGCCTGTTCTGCTCTCTGGTGAAGCCTCTCACCGCCCCTGCACTTCTGGCTGGTACCCCAGTTCTGTATGCATAAATAAATATATCTTTTAAAAAAGAAAAAGAAGAAGAGCATTTCTTAAGATTTCCCCTTATTCTGTCATGGTTATTTAAGTTTCTTCTTGCTTTTATTCAGAATCTATTTACAAGTCTTTATCCATAGTATGTTTCCCTGACAGACAGAGCCACAGTATTCATTCTGCACTTGATTTTTTTTTAATACAGCAGGGCTTAGTGGTCAGAGTAGTCAGGGCCCAGTGTCAGAGTCCTTAACTGCTCAAGTTGTTGTACAGGCCAGTGCCATGCTGGTTGTATGATTTTGAATGCTTTATATTCTTTGTCCTCACAGTTTTGTAATGAAAAGTTAGGACAGAAGTATGCTATTATTTATACATTTAAGCTATTATTTAGCAGGCTTTTATGTAAACTCTTTCAACTTGCTACATGGTACTGATGCAATTTTTCCACTGATGAAATCTTAATATTTTGAGGACTGGAAATGATTCTATCTTTTAAAAGTCTAATTTCTCTTCTCAATTCCCAGGTTAAATTAATTTTTATTGGGTGTATCCAAGTAAGAAGGTATAGGTAGAGAGAAAATAATGACAAAATGTGGTTGTTTGATGAAGGCCTTATCAGGCAACCACACAAGACATTGTTATGTATCTCAAGATTACACAAAATGATTTCTAAACCTCTGCCAGTTTAATATGTGGTTCTTCAGATATGAAGAAGTTGCTGTAGACTCACACTTACGTGATCCTATTCTTATGGGTACTTCTTGATATCAAGCACCTCTAGGTATGGTATTGATGAAAGGAAAGCTAAGATTAGCTTTGTGTGTTCTACACTTTCTACCTTCAAATAAAATAACCAGAATGACCTGTGTGCTTACTGATTCACTAAATTGTTCTGACACCTCTGTTATTTGCCAGGCTGCACAATTGAATAAAAGCAGACATGGTCTTACTCCTTAGAGTTTTCTACTGAGGAGGGAGATGGGTATTAATCGAATGATTGACCAAACAAATGTAAAATGATACCTGTGGCATACTCTTGGAAGAAAAGGTGCAGGTGCAATGAGAATCTAAAGTTAAGGTACTTGATCTGCTTATGAAGAGGTCAGAGAAAGTGTAACTAAAGAAGTCACAGTTGTGCTGAGAAGTTAGCTGAGTAGACTAGGTAGACTAGTAGGGTGTTGTTAGGTGGATAAGAAGGAAAGCACATCCTAGGCTGAAGAAACAGAAAGCACAAAAGTCCTGTGGCAGGAAGAAGCCAAGTAAAGAGAATTGAAAGAAGACCAGGTGGTTTGTCCTCTAACAGAGTAGAACTTGTTACTCTCATGGGGCTCAAACCACTGGTTTGATGTCATTGGCTTGTACCAGATCCTCGGCATGAAGTTCTTTATGTCATCCTTCAGTGACATATAGTTTGTAGCTTGAAATTAACTACTGTGAGTGTATTCGTACCATAAAAGCTGACAACGCTTTATTTTTCTTGCCAGAGAACTGTTTTACTAACACAAAACCCCACTGAAATGTGGAGCCATGCCCACTTCAGAACTCAATCATTCCAAAGGTCTTAACCTGAGAACTGAGACAGTGAAAGATACACTTTAGTGATGATCATGTCTTACTCATGAGAACAAATGAATTAGCCCTGAAGAAATAAATTAGGTGTGGCATTCTGTCTTTTCCTTCCCATTTTCTTCCCTCCCCTCCCTCTCCCTTTCTTCCCCCTTTTTTCCTGTTTTTACAAATAAAGTGGCTTGCATTTATACTGCACACAGTGAGGAGCCTTGTGCTCTCCCTGAGATCAGTAAAGATTGGTGCTTTTTTCTTAGGAGTAATCTCCCATGTTGGGCTCCTGCTGAATTCTCTTTATGGTCCTTCTCTTCATGCTGCTACCTCTCTGCCCTTTAATGTCTATTCACACTGCTTTACCTTTACAATATAATCACTCATCACAAAGCCATCAACTATCTTCTTTCATTCTCCAAAGCAGCATCAATACCAGGCATAGGGAAAAAAAAAAACAAAAAACCATCTAAGACTTCAGGATTAGATCTTCATGCCCTAAAGCTCCTGTCGTGTGTGGTCTCTTCCTAGAACTCCCAAAGTCCTGGTGTAAACCCCCCTCCGCCACCACCCCTTGTTCCTCTCCTACATCTAGCCCCATTTTTTTTTTCCAAATTAAGCTCATTGTATATCTTTACCTATCAGAAAGCTGAGCCAAAGGCAGTCAACCACAGAGCTCAGCAGAAGGAAGAGCTAGCAATGTGTGAAATTACCATTTTTCTCTACTTAAGCAAGATCATATTTTTCAGCAGAAATTCACTTCTTACTAGCCAAGGGTCTTGGCTTTTTATTCTTCATTTTACCAAAATATTTCTTTCCCAATCCACAAGTAGAACTGGACAACTGAAAATGCATTTTTTTTTCTTCACCACTAAATCTTAGTAGTCCTTTTAGATGGCAACATACAACTTTCCAGTGTTATTTGGATTTTATTTTATTGTTTTAGTTGCGTCTCCTTGGTGTAATTAGAATGAAATGTTCTGCCCTCCTCCTCCTCCTTCTCCACCCCCTTGGTCTGGAACCCTGGACGCTGGCGTGTTGCTGCAGGCTTTTATCACCATCTCAGGCAGCTTGCATGCGATTAGCAGCATGCCCTCCTGGGCAAAGGAGGAAGAATTATCCTCAGGGCCTGTCTCCTTCAACTCTTCATCAGCTTAAACGTAACACAGAATTCCTGTACAGACTTTGAAGGGTCAGTGGGCCATTTCAGCCAGAGGAATAAAACCATTCACTATGAATGCTGCATCATTACATTACTGAGAAGAATAATACATGACCAGGTAATACTTAGAAGAGTTTGTCCTCAGCTCCTCAGACTCCCTTAGACTTTCCTTTCTCATCTCTGCCCATAGAATCAGTTCATTTATATATAAGAAAGACCAATAAAATGTGTTATTGCTTCCATATCTATTTGGATTTCACAGCAAAAAAGCACTTAGTCAAGGGAAAGGCATTGTTATTGAATCAGAAAATTACTTTAAACAGGTATCTTTGTGACATCTTCACAATTATTTCTCCCAGTTTAAAGTTTATTCCTTAGCATTGGATAGTAGAAATAAAAGGCTTATGTTTTTTGGATGAGGATGTATATATTATAACTCATCCAACACACACACATACATACATGTATCTATACACACATATATACATACATACCATACACACTCACAGCCTTCCCTTTCTAAAACTAGAATTAATGCAATACTTTTTTAAAGGTCAAAATTCTTGGAGAGGTTGAAAGATGGGAGATGATGGCTTCAATTCAGTCTTACAAATGTGTGTTGCTCATTAACACTGACCCCAGTGTGAAAATTATACTGCAAACCAACTCTAGAATGGAAAGAAAACTTTTACAGCTTACGTCAGTCTTGCCCCCAAGAATAAGGGGTCTCCAGTGCTTTTAACCTTTGCTTTTCAACAGCTCTCATTCAAACAAATATTTTAAAGGTCGAAGCATTTTTTTTTACTCTGGCCTTTGCTTCTACAAGTACCTTAAATTTGAAGTTTTGATAAAATATTGAGGCAACGTCAAATGAACACCATGAGGTCATGACTGGGTTGAATTTGGAAATATGATCTACTAATTCCAGAAATGAGGACTAGAGATCTGTGCAGATGGAAATGAAGGCCAATTAGACATGATTAACATGTAGATTCAAAAATAAGATAGCACAGCATTTTACTCTGAGACTTTGCCAGTCTAGTTTAATAAATTAAAATAAAATGCAGTCAAGTTGAGACATTAAAAAATGAGGTTAGGCAATATTATGCAAACATTTCAAGACATGGTTAATAGATCCTGATACTTGGAAAGGTGGGTTCCTTAAACCCCAGCAGTGGGTTCTTAAATGGTTTGATGGACTCCCCTACTTTCTGAAAGGACCTGCACAACAAATAGGAGAGAAGACAGTATTTTGAGGTTCAAACATTAAACTCAGAACCCATATACTGCTTTAAGATAGTTTTTAATTGCTACTAATATTTTAGAATTATTTGTTTCCCTTTATTTTTGTATAGTCTCCTATTAAAGATCTGCTTGTAATGACATGACTTAGCTACTACAAATGGAGAATTAAGAGCTAGGTAAAAAATTGTTTTGTGGGTAAGCAAAATAAGCAATAGAACATAGATTTAAGGATCTTAATTCTTGGATTTTTTTAAAATATTCTTTGCTCCTTCTAAGATTTCATTTCATAAAGCTTTAGGCTGTTATAGTGCAAATTGCACCTTGCTTAAGGGCAGCAAGATTTACTTAATGACTATCTGCAAATCACTTTAGAATCTCCAGGGAGGAATGTTATTAGTGTGTGGAGCAGTAAATGTGTTCTTCGCAAGGCAAAGCTTCCCCAGCTCATGGCCTCAGGCTTTGATCTCATCAGCCCCCATGATGAATTTCTGCCTAGTGTTTTATTGGAACTTTCTTCTAAGGAGAGCAAAACTCAGAGCAGACATTATCTAATTCTTCCTTGTAACATTCATGTAAATTTGGGTGGGGCAGGTGTTATTACCCAACCTATTCTGCAAATGGGTAAATAAAATAGAAAGTTAAGTGACTTTCCCAAGGTCAAAGAGAAACTGAACAAGAGCCAAAGAGGATTCCATTTGAGGTTTCCCAATTGTCAGCTCAGAGCTTTCACCTGTGCTGACTCTGGGGTTACCAAGTAGCTGTGGGGAAATCTGGTAGATTATGAAGGGTTACAGAGGAGTGCAGGATTCTGAGCCAGGAGGCTGAGTTTGCTCCCTTCTGTATTAGCAGTGTGATGTTTCTTCTGGGATGAATTCCTCTTCTCTAATACAGGGCTAGATCAGAAGTATATGCCTCACAAGCATGCTTCATTAGATGTAATAATTTTTGTTCAAATTATGGCACATGATGAAATTGTCCTATCACATGAATGCTCTGAAGGGTTAAATCTATGTAGCCACAAGGTTGACATTCATACAGATTAGAAAGTGATTTAAAAATTTATTGTCTAGATTCAAATAGACAATCAAAACCATACATCTGATATTTTCTGTAGACTTTGTATGATTTAAATGTTTAAAGGCTCAAAAAATCTTTGTGCCTTCAACCCACTACTTCATAACACCCATCCAGTCTCCCACTATGCTCATAATAAAACAAGTCCAACTGGCTGCCACATGGGTCTGTCATTTGCTTCCTTCCCAAACTTTTCTCCTCACCCCTGTGTGTCCCATGAGGTTCCCTGCGGGGACCCTGAGGAGTCACCCATCAGGAATTGTCCAGTGGCTGGACACGGTTGCCTCCGCAGCTGCTGTGCTGGGTTCCTCGTGGATTCAAGGGAAACCGCGTTCTCCGGGTTTTCAAAGTTCCACTGCTGAACTGTGTTCTGAGCCAGTGTACGGGTGTGTGCGTGCGTGGGGGGATCTTAAGCACTTAAGGACTGGATCATGGGACAAAACTGAGCCGAGGAACAAAGTCTATGCTGTCGTGAAAATGCTCAGCCTACTCTGACCGCTAAACTGGATCACCATGGTCATGCAGGTCTGACTTATTTATTTATGCTTATAGAATTGGGGTACAGGCCAGAGGTATGATGAGTGAGAGGATTCCCCAGAGACAGAGTGGGGAGCAGAACAGGCAGATTGATAAAGTACACTGCTGAGGAGAGCAGCGGGCAGGTCAGGAGAGGTCTGCCAGCCATGTGAGTCAGCTCCCTGGCCGGGATCGAACTCGTGCCGTGCCGTAGTGGCTTTGTAGCGCTTCATAATGTGGCACTTTAACCCATTGCGCCACCAGGGAAAGCCAGTTTTTGCTATTTTAAGGAAGATACCTTAAGACTTCCTCAGAAGGCCCTCAGACGTTTATGTAAATGACATGTGCTGGGCAACCAATCTGGAATGTCAGCCAGAGGGTGGAGCACAGACCTGGAGCTGCAACTATGAAGTAAAATAAATTAAATATAGTAAGTTAATTAATAAATTAAGTCAAAGTCAATAAACATAATGTTAGGAGTGAGTAGCTCTCCAGTTTAGAGCGGCTAGCTTTTCCCCTTTCAAAAAAATGATGATAGAAATCGAGAAGAAATATTCATTGCTACACAAAAGGTTCAGAGAGAGTAGAATTTATTAGGCCACACAATATCTTTATTCACAACCTAGTTTATATGATCTCATTTTGTTGAGGGGAGAACTCAATCCTAAATATTTTTGGCCTTTTCCTTATCTCTACTTTTTCCATACTCTACTCTTTCCATATCAATTTCACATCTGGAGATATGAAATTTATGGATTCTAAATTGAGATTAATGGACAATTTGTTGTTTGTAGAACATGAATAACTTCCCCATGGGGAAAAAAAGGTAATGACAGTATTCCAAATGGAATTATTTTACTTCTGCCAAGTATATTATATTTAAAAAATGATTTTGTGGCCCTCCCTGGTGGCGCAACGAGTTTAGGCGCAGCACTGAAAGCTAGCAGCCACCGCTTCAGTGTGAGTTCAATCCCCGCCCCGAGGTGACCCACAGGGCCTGCCAGACCTCTCCTGACACACCCGCTGCTCTCCTCAGCAGTGTTATTTCACTCTATCTGCCTGTTCTGCTTCCCACTCTGTCTCTGGGGAATCCTCTCACCACCCCTGCATCTCTGGCCTGTACCCTAGTTCTGTATGAATAAATAAATAAATCTTTGTAAAAATAATGATTTTGCTTTCTTTTTTTCTAGTAGATTACATACTTGCCACACAAGTATTACTATAGTGTTTTAAGTATGTTATGTTTGAGACTTTGCATAGAATAGAAAATTTTTTGCAGCTTGAATTCATGAACTGAACACCCATCATTATATTTATCTTGTCAGATGAAGCTTACTCAAATATAAATTCCAAAAAGACCTCTATGTCCAAAGTACAAGAATGAAGAACTAGAAACTTTACTATATGTGGAATCATCTTCAGTTAGTAATTGTATCAAAATATATCAAGATACATGTTTTTAAACTTTCTGTTTCAAGACACTAAAAACGC
Source organism: Condylura cristata (assembly GCF_000260355.1). Taxonomy (NCBI): domain Eukaryota; kingdom Metazoa; phylum Chordata; class Mammalia; order Eulipotyphla; family Talpidae; genus Condylura; species Condylura cristata. Next base: position 69,691,258 of record NW_004567102.1, on the reverse strand, counting down.
TGGAGCATTTTTTTCTCCAAGGTTTTTTTCTAGGACCATATTTATATAACTGTCTAGTAAGAAAACCTGAAACTTTACAAATAATTCATTACTTTAAGGATTCTAGAGAGTTCTCCTTGGACAAAGAATGTTAGACTAAATGTTAGAATTGGAGGTTTTCTTGTGCCCTGATAGAGAGTGTGTGTGTACGTATGTGTGCACATGAGTGTGTATGCATGTGGGTGTTTGTGAACTGGCAATTACCTAAGGAAACAGACTAAACCCCTAATTAAAAGTTTAATCCCTAAAGGCACTAAGGCTCATTTATTTTATTTATTATTATTTTTTGGTACCCTAGACCCTTTACTAGCAAAATTTTTATAACATGTACACAGAAACCCAATAATAGAAATTTTCCTGCTTAACTCATTCTGGTCATTAAAAAATAGTTCTTCCCTAACTGTTATTTTTCCCCCAGAAATTCCCTTTTCTTTTAAAAATGTTGATACACTTTTAAGTCTTGGCATATTTAGCTGCAAGTATAAATCACTGATACAGTCTAAATATATAGATATAAGAAAATGAATATTTACAGAAAAAAATTAGGTTCCCCCTGCAAAAAAAAAAAGGTAATTTTTTTTTCCCCTGGAGGCTCATAATTACTATGTAAGAGCAATGACAATTATTTCAGGGTTTTAAAATTGAAGTAATATTGACTTATCCCAGGTATCAGGTATACAGCCTTGTAAATCAACATCTATATTTTACCTTACGCTTCCATCAGAATTCTAGCTTCTGTCCTAAACCATACAGTTTCCCCTTTTCACCCCCCCGTATCCTCTCCCTTTCTGGTAACCACTATTTTGTTCTTATAAGGTTATTCTTGAAAGCTTGTTTTTATTTTATTTATTCCCTTATGTATCAAATGAATGCAATCATATGGTACTTGTCTTTCTTCATCTAACTTATTTCACTTAGAGTGCCTTGTAATTCTATCCACATTGCAGGATTTTTTAAATCTTTTTTTTAAACTGAGTTGTACTTCGTTATATATATAGCATATATACATACTGCATATACATAAATATATATGAACTCCCATGTATATATTCTGCATGCATGTATATCTCTCTGTGTATGTGTTATATGTTTATACATATATACCTAGACACACACACACGTATAAAACTACAAAACACATCTTTATCCATCACCTATCCACGAGTTTAGGTTGTCTTCAACTATTGACTGCTATGAATATGGGGATGTACATATATCTTTAAATTTTTGTTTTTGTATTTTTCAAACTTATCCCAGAAGTAGAATAGCTGGATCACATGTTTTTTCTATTTTTAATTTTTTGAAGAATGTCCATACTATTTTCTATAATATCCACATCAAATTATATTCTCCCCAACATTGCACAAGGGTTCCCTTTTTTCCACATCCTCCCCAACAGCTGTTCTTGTTTTCACATTCTAATGAATGTGAAGTGATATTTCAATGTTGTTTTGATTTGCATTTTCCCCAAAATAAAAGATGATGAAAATATTTTCATGTGTCTGTTGGCCATCTGTATATCTTCTTTGGAAAAGTGCCTATTCTCCTCTGATCATTTTTTAATCAAATTCTTTGGGTTTCTGTTGTTGAATTTTGTGAGCTCTTTTTGTATTTTGCATGTTAATCCCTTATCTGATATATTACATATGATTGGCAAGTATCATCTCCCATTCAGTAGCTAATCTTTTCATTTTTTTTAAAGATTTATTTATTTGTGCATACAGAACTGGGGTACAAGGCTCAGGGGCAGCAAGAGGTTTCACCAGAGACAGAGTGGGGAGCAGAACAGACAGATCGACGAAGTACACTGCTGAGGGGAGCAGCTGGCGGGTCAGGAGAGGTCTGCCACGCCATGTGGTCACCTCTGAGGCAGGCGGGAATTGAACTCATGTGGAAGTGGCTTTAGCTTCTCAGTGCTGTGCTTTAACCTGCTGCGCCACCAGGGAGGGCCTAATCTTTTCATTTTAACAGTGGTTTCTTTCAGTGTGAAAAATTGTTTTAGACTGATGTAATTTAACTTGTTTATTTTTCCTTTTGTTTCCTTTGTTGGAGGTGGATCTACAAAGATATCACTAAGGCAGAAATTAAGGAAATTATCTACTATTTTTTTGGCTATGTATTTATGATTTCAAGTCTTATATTCAAGTCTTCAGTCCATTTTGAGCTAATTTTTAAAAATATTTCTCATTGAAGTGACATTTCACAATTACCTATAATGTTTCAGGTGACCATCATTACCTGTCTATCTATCTATCTATCTATCTATCTATCTATCTATCTATCTATCTATCTATCTATCTATCTATCTAACATTAAATTCACCACTAAAAGTTCAATTCTAGGCTTCATCATGAAGTTACCCCTTTTACCTGACTTACCCACTTTCTACCCCTTTCCTTTCTGGTAACCACTAATTGGTCTTAGAGACTAAAATTTTACTTTTGTTTTATTTACCTCATTCATTTGGTTTATCAATATATAACATGGTGTTACGTATGAAATGAAGTTAATCTTTCTGTCTGTCTTATTTCTCTAGGCATAATACCCTCTAGGTCTAGTCAGTTGGCTGCAATAGCAGGATTTCATTTGACTTTTTCTTTCTAGCTAAGACGTATTCACTGTGTATTTAGGACATATCTTTATCCAGCCGTCCATCAACAAGCACTTACATCATCTGTAGGTCTTGGCAATTGTAAAAAGAATGGCAATGAACATAAGGGTATGTATCTCTCTTTGAACTGCTGTTTTTCTATTTTAAATGACAGAAGTGTGATAACTAGATCATATGAAATCTTTACCTTTCAATTTTTTTAGGAGGTCTTGCACTGACTTCTGTAAGAGCTGCACTAATTTGTAATTCCACTAACAATACCCAGGGATTCCTTCCCATTTTGAGTTAATTTTTATGTATTTTATAACATAGAGGTCTAAATTCATTCATTTGTATGTGGTTGTCTGGTTTTCCCATTGCCATTCAGTGAAGACACTGTCCTCACTCCATTTTATGTCAGCATTTATTTTAGCTCCTTTGCTGTAGATGAACTCTCCATATATGTGTAAGATTACTTCTGGGTTCTCAGTTCTGTTCCATTAATTTGTGTGTTTGTTTTTAGTTTGGCACAATGCTGTTTTCATTATCATTACTTTGTAGTATAGTTTGAGGTTAGGAAGCATGATGACTCCACTTTTGTAATTTTTTTTCTCATTGTTATTCTGGATATTTGGGGCTTTTTGTGTTTGCAGATACATTTTATGATGTTCTATTTCTGTAAAGAGCTGTGCTGGAACTCATAGCAATTTTCATAGTGGTTACATGGAAATTCTATATTGCTTTAGGTCGAATGGTCATTTTTACCATCTAGCCACTACAGAAGGAGAGCTGTATTCAGGACTCCTATCAGCTACCTGGCATATCAACAAAGGAGTTAAGAAAAGCCAAATACCTTCAGAATGACTGTAGGCTACAGAAGTAATAGGAAGGGACCTACAACATGGCACAGTGATAAAAATTTGCAGATTACAGGTTGAGGCTGCATGGGATGGAAAGTATCGTCTTCTCTCGGTTTGTCCCAGTGCAAAAAGCTGTTAAATCAAGTTCTAGCCTGACCTGCTGGAAAGTACAGCTCTGCAGTCTCACAATTATCACTGTTGTTCATTTGCAAAAGGAAGAGAAGGGTTTTGTTGTTATTGCTTTATTTTTTTCTGATTTTAAAAAGTGTTTCAGCAAGTTTAGGAAGAGGAAGCTAGATCTATGCCAAGTTCTCACTGATTCTTGTGAGCATTCCCTCCTGCTCTCCTCCAGAGCCGGGAAGTTCCCTACCTTTCTCTAAGCATGCCCCTTCCTCCAGGTCATGGGTGGATGAAACCGCTTGCTTGTAAGTCAGTTTCTAGATCTGCTTCTCCTTTAAGTAATCCATGCCTACATTGACATTGTGGATGTATCTGAATACACTACAACAGTTCAGGCAGAATTTTATCCTTCAAAGACCCTTTTTCTCAAAGACCCTTTTTCATGAGCATGGAACATTTTTTCGATTATCTCAAAATTAGCCCATAAAATCACATTTTCTAATTTTAAATTAAGATCAATAGTTTTGTATATTTACATTAATTTTCTAATTTTTAAGTTGAAGTTGCATATTAACATTCTAATTTATTGAATATTACTGAATATTTACTGAAATTGACATTTTATGTCCTATCTCTTATTTAATTCTATGATTGAAACATCATCAATAAAGCTATAGTGACTCTCCTTTGGAAGCTAAGAATAATAAAAATCATGTCAGTTGTGCCTAATATTATTCTATGCCTCAACAATATTTGTGGGAAAGTACCGTGTTGAACATGGACTGGAATTGCTCCCATTAGTTATTATATAAAGCATTCAAATGTCAGATGTATATCCTGAATTTATTAAAAACTTTGATTTTATTCTAGAGGTGAGTGATGCCCTGAAGTCCCAAGAAACGGACATTTGCACCTTGAATGATTTATTCTTCTTTACAGGGAGACACCAGGGTGAAGGATCGGTATCACTGATAATTCCTTTTGTCTCAGGCTCCAGTAAGGTAGGGCATTGAAACTCCTCGTATCTTCATTTAAAGTGTTGACATCTTTTGTATTGATTTAGATTCTCAAATCATTGCATTAAAACTTGATTTCTCTAGATTATTGAGACTTTTGCTACCTCCCTAATTTTTTTTTAAGATTTATTTACTTATGCATACAGAACTGGGGTACAGGCCAGAGGTGTGGGGTGGTGAAAGGATTCACCAGAGACAGAGTGGGGAGCAGAACAGGCAGATTGAGGAAGTACATTGCCATGTGGATCACCTCTGGGGCAGGGATTGAACTCATGCAGAAGTGGCTTTAGCTTCTTTGTGCTGTGCTTTAACCCGCTGTGCCACCAGGGAGGGCCCAGTATAGACTCTTTAAAAAAAAAAAAAAAGATTTGTTTAGTTGTACATACAGAACTGGGGTACAGGCCAGAGGTACAGGGGCAGTGAGAAGATTCACCAGAGACAGAGTAGGGAACAGAACAGGCAGATGGACTGAAGCACACTGCTGAGGGGAGCAGCATGTGGGTCAGGAGAGGTCTGTCACACCATGTGGATCACCTTGGGGCAGGGATCTAAATCATGCTGAAGTGGCTGGGGCCAGCTTGCAGTGCTGTGTCCTAACCCATTGCACCACCAGGGAGGGCCTGTATTACCTCTTTATCAGGGAATACACTCCCAGGAAACAGGATGAGTGGGGAAAAAAGGAATTTAGTATAGCAGGAAGGAGGGAGGATGAACACTGGAAGGTGTGCTACAGACCTCGCCACAGTTTACCAATGACTTGGTCTCACAGGACCTCTCAGGAGGCTATGCTAAAACATCTAGATCCAGGCCTTCAGAGAAGACAGTAAGCAATGTATCTGCAGACTCTTCTTATCTCCTACGGTTGATTGGTCAGTGCCACTAGTGGGGTTGTAACTCCACAATCTTGTGAACTATATTAACTGGGTTATGGGAAGCTCATGGAGAACCCAGAATACCCATGACAAGGTCTCTCCTTGTCAACCTAACATGGTTGATCTCTTGTCTTTAGGACCAGCCGTCCCTGGGCTGTATTTTTATAATCACCAGACAATATGAACCATATCATTGGACTTTGGATTTGTCTCAATATCTTTAATCCTGAAAACTAGCTGCTGGTTTTTTAACAAAGGACTCTTTTATATGTTTGAAGCAAACATTTGTGTTTTGCATTCACATGTCCTCTGCCTTATAAGCTGTTCTTGCATATCTTCAATTATCAGTATTCTTTTGGCTCTTTGGAGTTCCACACAATTATTAACTACTCAGAAAGACCTTCCAGTGACCAGCCCAGCTTTCTTTATTCTCACAGAAAACAATGCATTTAAAAGTTTTAGTTCTACTTCTAAAAAGTATGTACTTTTGTTCCACAAATTGAGGACTTTTATGATAAAAGGGAAGGGTGGGGGTTTGGGTCCCCAGCTTGTTCTTGCACCCCACAGCCTGCAGTTCACACAGCCAAACCACAAATGGAACGAAGTCCTCATTATTAGCTTCCCATCACATCTGAGCAACTATGAATCAACCCCCTTTCCCTATCAATATCAAAATGGGTTTGTTCAGGATGTGAAAAGTTATCATCTCTCTTCCGGTTTCTTTTTCACTTAGAACACTTAATTTTGAACTCTTGAGTTGTGTCAATTTAAGGGTGGTAACTGAAATTTGGAGAGAAAAGTTGGTGAAAAACAAATATAAAAGATAACTTTTCCATTGTTTCTTCCCCCTTCATCTATCTTCTTCTCCTTGCCCCATGGAACGCATGTCTGATGGACGCCTGCTGACTACCACGCCCTTGGCTCTTAAACCACACAGTTGGGTCATTCACAGTTTTTGCCATTCTTGGTCAACACATGCTAAGTCACTCACAAAGCTTGAGAGAAATCACATTGTGGCAAAGAAATGCATGATTAAAAAAATAAGTCTAATATTCCTATTGTAATCAGACTTGAATTCAATTTAGAGTCCTTCCAGGAAAAAAGTGTCCAGTTATTCTCTCTGTTTCAAAATTCACTGCAGTCATTACAGTCTCTAGTTTCTTATTGTCTAACTGCCAAGTAACTTTTTTGTAAAGGATAGTGATCAGATTGACATCTTTATCTGCAAAAGTCAGAAATAAACACTCTCATTAGCAACTGACTCCTTTAACCTCCATAGAGCATATCTTCACATGGTTACTGGGGCCTGGTAAGAGGCCCCCTGTGACGGGAGTGACAGCACACAGATGAGTCTTTCCCTCTCAGAGATCATTTGGAAGTTCTTTTTGTGACACGGGTCTCGTGCACCTCACAAGACAGTGTTTTCACAAAATGTGCTCTGAGGATCGCCTGCTTCCAAGCCATCTGTGGTTCTTGTTGCAGTGCAGGTTCCTGGACCCTCTTCCACTTGGGCGATTTAAATGGCAGTTGGTGATGATGGAGCTCAAACCCTTGCTTTCGTGAGCTTTTGTAAGACTCCTGCACACTTGTGCTGGAAGATCTGTGGTCTGAAGCCAAACAGAATAACAGGTCAGTGCCTCTTACACACCTTCAGACAATTGGAGAGCAGTATTATTACCTGCTTTTCCGGGTCATCGTTCCTCTGGTATTTTTCAATTGTTCCTTATATGAAATTACTCTTAAGTTTCATTTCCTCAAGCTGTATTTTATTTTATGAGTGTTTTTCCTAAGATGTAGCTCTCAGAACTGCATATAATACTTTAGCTGTGCTCTGATGGAGATGGGTGGTGGGAGACCAGTTCTTTATTAGCACAGATTCTATAGTTCTTATAAAATACATGTATTTGCTTCAAGAATTTTAATTTTTTTAAAGAAAAATAGCTTATATATAAGTAGGCCCTCAAAGAGAAGGCTTCATTTGTTAAGTTAAGCACTGTATATGGTAAAACCTCTTACTCTGGATGGTCCATTTGGTCCATTTTTGATATTTAGTACAAGATTCAGAAAAAGATGGTCTTTGATATATATAGGCTGTGGAGATTATAAAAATTTGCAAAGATATGATTAACTTACTTGAAAGAACACATTTTTAAGGATGCATTCTGATAACATCTATTTATGTACTTTCAGTTTATGTATTAACCACATAATTCTCATCACATATGAAACCAAGTCTCCAAAAGTACCCACTTGTCATTTTTTTAAAAAGATTTATTTATGCATACAGAACTGGGGTACAGGCCAGAGGTGCAGGGGTGGTAAGAGGATTCACAGAACAGGCTGACTGATGAAGTACACTGCTGAAGGGAACAGCGGGGGGTCAGGAGAGGTCTGCCACGCCATATGCGTCACCTCTGGGGTGGGGATCGAACTCATGCTGAAGTGGCTTTTGCTTCCTAGTGCTGTGCTTTAACCCACTGTGCCACCAGAGAGGGCCCGTCATTTCTTTTTTTTTTTTTTTTGCCTAATAAGACTTCATCACATAGCTATAAAACAATACAATGCCTATATTTAAAGACTATCATATAAATCATTTTTATTTGTTTTGACTTGTCTCCTCTTCAGCTTGTCTTGACTGCTTGCAATATTTGGTAGATCACCTAAGATTGATCTTTTTTTTCTTTGCATCATTTAGAGTATTTATATCTTTCTCCTTCACATTACAGCCCAGTGGTTATTACTATCTTTGTGAACAGGCCTTTCAAAAAATAAAACAAATACCAGAAAATTTATAAATCTTTCCCACAAGTATTTAATAACAGTAAACCCTGTTTACTGCCCCTCACTTATTTAAGCTTCAGAACAACCTGCATTCCTCTTGTTTAAATATGGGGAGCTAGAGGCTTCAAAATATTCAGTATTAGCTATAGCTCGGTGGTTTGAGAGAATATTTTGGCTATTGTGTTACTATGTCTCTCTGCTGTTCTGAGGCCATGACTAAATTAGATTCCTTGTTTCCTCTTATGACTTCTCTTTCTTCCACTCCCCTCTAAAGCAGGTACTTTAACTTTCTCTGCTAAACTGTATTCTTTGGGGAATTTATTTACTGTTAAGTCTTTATCTCCACTTATCCTCTACCAGCATCTAATCTTTATCTATAGCTCTATCCTCTTCACTGACTGCTGCCATTTGAATTCAAAAACAAACAAACAAAAAACAATTGTTTACCAGCATCTATGCTGTATGTAGCCTTTATCTAACAGCTTTCTTATCTGATCTTCAAATAAATCTTGTAAGGTAGGTTGAGTTACTCCTGCTCAAATGTGGGGAAAGGGAGGCTTAGAAACTTATATCCAGTGTTACCTTAACCTCAGCATTAGTCTTTGAGCTTAATTTGGCTATTATTGGTTACCATGACACATACACAGTGTTCAGAGAAAGTTCCTTATAATACTGTTGGGAGGGGGTGGTGTTGGAAGTTGGGGTAGGAGGGGAGATGAGAAGCTGTGCTCCTGGTCACTTCATTCAGAGTGGACAGTACCTGACAATGATCTTTAGACTCCCACACTCACAGGATTTGGAGACAGACTGGATTCGAGGTTACTGTCTGGGTGACTAGAAGTATAATGTACTTCCAATCAAGTCTGCAAATGCAGGAGAAACCAGATGAAGTCCTTGAGCATCCTACTATTGGGATAATCTTCCCCAAACACCATTCTCAGCAAGTTGTTCTACTGATTACATATCCATCTTGACCCACTCCTTCCACACCTTAGACTTAGACACTGATTTTTTAATGTTGGTAATCAAATAACTTATTTTGCCTTTGAATAATTTTGTGTCTTTGCCTCTTCTGATCCCAACTGGATTATAAACTCCTTAAAGGCTGGAAGAGTATCACATTGTTTCTATTGTTGTTATTGCTGTTGCATACAGTACTGATGTATGCATGACTGATGTATGCATGTAGGATTTGAAAACATATAGTGATGTCTTTATAATGATTGTTAATATGGAGTCATTTAGAAAAAGAATAGTATAACCTGCCTATATTTTAGTCTAAGTCACAACTCAAAATAACAAAAAACGTATACTTTATTTCCTAAATACTATTTTTAAGTGTTTTACTTCTACTGACTCATTGAATCCTTACTACACCTCTATAAAAAAGGTTACTATTATTATCCTCATTTTACAAATGAGGATAATAAGATCAAGGACATTTTTCAAAGTTACACTGGAAGTAAATACAGAGTTTGGATTTGAAACCAGGAAAGTCTGACTTCAATCTGTACTTTACTGTGACATCATGCACAGCAACTTAGAAATACTTTGGATCCATTTATTGATCACGATAGTTGCACACGAAGTACTTGTATCCTCATCAGAGTGTTACCGGTAGCTGTGCCATTGAACTGTATAATATTACTTGTAGTTATGCCAATGGAGACTTTGTACAATATTCACCATAGATACAGTGATATAAACTAAAAGTGAATGATACTGGTAGCTAGACCGTCAATGGTCAGGGGTGGTGCCCTTGGAGGGATTTGCTGGTAAAAAATAGAGCGCCCCAGGAGAATGCTGTGAAGTGGGGTGAAGCAACAGAAGAAGTATAAAAGGGAGCTCTGCACAGGCCGAGAAGGAGCTCCACACACACGCCAGAGGAAGCCCTGAGCATATGAGACAAGAAACGACATGAAGATGCAGGTGTGAGTGAAGCTGTGCTGACGTGGGCAATGGAGGCCTCCCTGCGGCTGCTCAAGGACCCACCGGAGAGAGAAACCGAGCTGCCGCGCTGCACTGTTGTGTTGAGATGGAGGCTGTGGGCCTCCACAATGACTTCGAGCAGCTGGGCTTTGTGGGCACAGACTTCATGGAAGAGGCCACGAAGGCGGCCTCCTCTGAGTAGTCCTTTTGGAAAAGTTTTGTGAGGCCTGACAGAGAAAGGGAGACGCAGAGAAACAGGCATGTTTCCCTGGAGGGAAAGGGGGATTCAGAGCATGGCCTGGAGAGGAGAGGACACCTGAAGAAACAAGCATCTTGCTACAATGTGTGATTGTGGCCATTTGTCAGGTCATTTGGCCTCTTCACCTATGGTCTTGAGTACGACTTGTTTGGTGCTGTGCTGGATCATTGTGGCAGCCCAAGGAGCATCTCCGGCTGTATCCTTTGCTCTGTCTGTGAATAGGATCCTGGCTTGTAGTTTGGCTATTTTGTGTCCACAGGGGCCTGAAGACGCCTTGTTAGGCATGTGGCTTATTGTTTGGGAGAGGAGATGCTTACCCTCAGTAGCAGGAAAACACCTTCTTAACGGTCTCTGTGCAGAACTGAACAGTACTAGATGCGACTTTGGGTAAAGTAAATGGCCATTATTGGCCTTAGTAACTCTTGTTTTCTCCCATTTGTTAACTAAATTCCTTTGTTGTTATTTCCTAAGCCAGACAGACTTGCAATTGTGCACATGAATGAAGAACCCAGACAGTATTGGGAAAGTATTTGGGCAGCAGTGCTTTGGCCAATTTAGGGTTCCCTGCCATCCGGTATCAAAGGATGAATATATGATTAATTAAATGCAAAAATTTGTGACCAAAATCTAAAGACCCCTGACAAAACTTTATCTCCTGCCAAAATGGAGTGAATAAGAATGAATAATTACCACTTAGCATTGTTCTCAGATTAACTGAATTTACTTATTTATTTTGTTAAAGATTGATTTATTTTTGCATACAGAACTGGGATACAGGCCAGAGGTGCAGGGGCGGTGAGAGGATTCACCAGAAACAGAGTGGGGAGCAGAACAGGCAGGGGAGCAGCGGGCGGATCAGAAGAGATCTGCAGCGCCATGTGGTCACCCTCCAGGGCAGGCGGGGATGGAACTCATGTGGAAGCGGCTTTTGCTTCTTAGTGCTGAGCTTTAACCAGCTGCGCCACCAGGAAGGGCCTTAACTGAATTTATTAGTAAAATGCTTGGATTGACTCTTGGTACATAGTAACTATTCTGTCACCTAATAGGCTCTTAGCATCATTGAATATAATAAAGATTAAAGAAGATCTTTTACATCTGTTTCTCCTCTGACTGCTACAATAAGTCTGGGTGTGGGCAGGTATATTTTTTTATCCTTCATTTTAAGAGGAAGCTGACAAGCCAGTGCTAGAAGAATAAGCATTTTGCATACTGAATCAGGGCTCCATTTGTGATGCAGTATTTCCATAGCATAAGTGAGTAACCGGTGTCTGTCCCAAACTCTTTCCACAGCAGTAAACATCCTAGGGGACGAACTAATAATCAAATGTTACTATGCACAAATATTGAACTCCAGGTTATAGGTTCATTCTATAAGAATGTTTTATAAAATATTCAAAATATCCCATATTATATTTTGAAATTCTGGAACAATTGACTGTTCAAGTCCTGAACCTAAGTAGCTATCTTACTTTCACAGCTAAAGGGATGTTTCATGACTTGTTTACAATAACTTCTAACTACCTTGCAGAATTATCAATAATTATTATTGCTGTGATTTGTGACATCTGAATTTTAATAATTGATTCACTAAGAATTAGCCTGGGTTCATCAATTCATTTCCTTCTAAAACAGGAGAGAAAAACCATAAATATCTATCACTTAGAATTTTTTCATGACTGATTGTATTAATTTGTAAAATAATTAGACTAGCTATTGGGTTCACTGAATACTTGCTAAAGGTAAATTAGCATTATTGTTATTATTATCATTAGCATAAGTATTAATGACTCATAACAATAATCTCAAGGTTGTATTGCATTTTAGTGGCATCAAGAGCTACTTCATGGAAGATGGTTGGCTATGTAACTATCTCTGAGAGCTATTTGAAATCTCTCAGCCATTACTTTTTCTTTTATCCCTGGAAAGCCCATTTCTTTTTGCCCCATCCAACAGTGATATGCCTCACTGTTATGTGAAAATACTGGGTGCCTCTCACCCCCAGATATATGTTCAGGGGACCTCTTGTAACTTGGGGCCCTGTGTTTAAATCTAGAGCAATAAGATCTAGTTTCAGTATGAAATGCATATACTTATATCTATCAGTTAAGAACTGGTTAATTAAAGTAGATGAAAATGTTAGGCGTCTTTATCAAGAATATCCTGTAGGGTCCACACCTTGTGTTCAACCTTATTTTGTGGTGATGACTTCAACTACTTTTCCATTCATCAAATCACTTGACAGTGGTATTGACATTCATAGCAAATCAGAAAAAGGATTCAAAGTAAATCCACAAGAAAAAGATTTTGACTCATGAAAAGGGTACCCCTAACTTTCCTTTGGGTAAAATGAATCATTGTTGGGTAATGACCTCAGGTCAAACTTTTTCAGATAAAATATAATATTTTTGTTTTCCTTTTTCTTTGAATTTTACTCTTAAGGATTTGTGGTTATAACGAAACATGCCAGCTTTATTTCAGAGCTATTTCCTGATTTTGGAGCCATTTCTGCACCAGAGGTATACATAGATATCTGGCCAGAAACCCTGGGAAATTCGTGTGAATAAACAAGCCAGTGAATTCTTGTGTTCTTCAGACTAGTGGAGGAAGAATCAAGATTCCTGCCAGTCCTAGAAATGTTATTTTCCTGTCTTCCTTACTCTTGTCTCCTTCCTTCATCTTTAGCTTCTCTTATCTGTTTCTTTTCCCTTCATATTTTCATCTTCCTCTACTTTCTTCTCTCATCATCTTTTCTTCCTCCCTTCACCCTTACATATCAACTTCTTCCCTCTATTATTTATTTCCATCTAGGCAGTCCTAGGGCAACTTATACGAAGTGCTACTTAGAAAACTAATAAAATAAGGGTAAGAGATATTCAAGGTATTTTTTGTCCTTGCTTGCTTATCCTATTCCAAAAAGGATTTTAATTATTTTCTCAGTTTTAGATTTACAATCCTGCCCCATACCTACCCTTTTATACTTTGTGTCTGTGTATCGTGATCTTTCTTTTTATTACTTTTACATTTCTCTTTCTTATCTTTGGACTGTTGGGTCGTGCTCTGTCCTGTGTGTTCAACCTCATTTTGTGGTGATGACTTCAATTACTTTTCACACCCCTACAACTCCCCACCCAACCCCTCCCCCACTTTCAGTTCATGTTTCCACTAGCCATCCTCCTGAGAGACTTACCCCAGACCTGCCTGATTTGCTTCCAAGTAGGTACAGCTCCCTCTCTGACTCACTTCTCTGATATTGTATCTGCCATGTCAGCCTTGTCTCCCGCGCTGAATGGTTCAACTATTAATTTATTATGATATTCATTCAGTAAATATTTATTGAGCATTATACATGATAATACGATTATGAGCAACAGAACATCTATTTTGTCACAGAGAACATTTTTTCTAGATAATTTCCTGCTGTAAATTCTACTGAATCTAGAAAAAGTAAATCTTGTTATACAGTGCATTTAGCCCTCTTTAAATAATACTTCATAGTTAATTTCTACATTAATTAATCCTAACTTACATTTTAAACTAAATCACAATTGACATGGCCTCAAATACTCATTTCTTGTCATTAGTTGTAAATAGGTTGTCCTAAAGTAAATCAAGCTGGATGGTTGGTGGAATTCTTCATTTTTGATTCAAGACTTTGGTCTTGCTGAAGCTTGAGCCTTAAATAGAAGCAGTAAGATTGTGGTGAAAAGTACATGTATGCCAATTTGGGGTAGTGTTTTTACTGAAATGGGGGAAAATTACATGAAAGATATTGTGAAGCCCAAGAGGAATCCGCCTTATCTCAAAATGCACACATGGTAGAAAAATTAAGTTTCAGAAGCTATGTGTGTACAAGTGAATAAGAGAGAGATAAGATCTTTGTTTAGTGCGAAAGAATAGTTTTTCATCTGCCTCAGTCAAAAACAGTGTGTTTGACATTCCTTTAACTCTGAAGAACTGAGCCAAGTTCTTTTAATTTTAATATTTGGATGTTACTAATGATATTAATGTAGTTAAATTAACTATTTAAAATTATAAGCATTGTTAAGTTTTAATTTGGTTTTCCTTTCAGGTTAATATTTAACAATGAATATTGTTAAATATGCAGATGTGTGTTATGTAGTATTATTTTTAGGTATAGTCACCTTTGCTAGAAGATTTTCTAAGCCAAGCAGATAGCATGAAATCACTGTGGTGCTAGAAAATGAGCATTATGAAATATGCATACCAAATAGGAAATTTATCTGAATCTAGTAGCATTTGTGTCTCCAATGTAAAAAACACCACATTGTTTATGATATTGAATGGAGAAGTTACATTACCTAAGTGTTAAAAATAAGCAGTTTTTTATTTCTCCCTAAGTGGTCCTGGTTTAAGCTTATGATACACGATGAAATATCTTCTCTTAAGTAATTCTTTTTTTTAAAAAAGATTTATTTATTTATTCATACAGAACTGGGGTACAGGCCAGAGATGTGAAGGGTGAGAGGATTCACCAGAGACAGAGTGGGGAGCAGAACAGGCAGATCTATGAAGTACACTGCTGAGGGGAGCAGCGGGCGGGTCAGGAGAGGTCTGCTGCACCATGTGGATCTCCTCTGGGGCAGGCGGGGTCAAGCTCATGCTGAAGTGGCTTAAGCTTCTTAATGCAGTGCTTTAACCCACTGTGCCACCAGGGAGGGCCCTTAAGTAATTCTTAAGGGTAAATAATTAACATGAACTGAGCCTATATATTGTGAATTTATGCCATATATATTTTTTATGCCATATATATGTGTATATATGCCATATATATATGTATGTATGTATGCCATATGTGTGTGTTTGTGTATTTTTTTAGATAGATAGTTATGTCCCCATTTCACTGGTGAGGGAATCAAAGCTCCAAGATTTTGGTCAGTTGCCCAAGTACACATAGTATAGATACTGTTTAACTCTAAATCTGTTTAACTCCACACTAATACTTTTTTCCCATTATACATATCATTCCCTCTCTGCTTGCATTTAAGTTGATGATATAAAGTCATTGTCATCCACAGTTACTGCAGTGTTGCTCATTTGCAGAGCCTGAGAGTAGCCTGCAAATGTCTTGCTTGAGAAGACTCCCCCAACACAGGTTCAGAGAGCAGAACCTGACGCATGAAGGGAATATCAGAAACCTATTCACAACACTTGCAAAGTAAGTACCATCACCACCTGCTCCCATCAGGGTGTATAAAAGGTAATTAGGAACAGAGGAGGGAGGTGGGAATGGTTAATGTCGAATGAAGAAAGTAACTTGAAAGTGAGAGGGTAAATGGATAGAGAGGATGAGGATTATCAGGAAGGCACAAGGGAGGCTTTGTGGTAAGATGAGAGGGTGGAGGGCAAGACAGAAATGAGATGGGAAGAAACTTTGCCTTAAGAACAAAGAAAAGAATAAATGCATTTTTATCTTCATTAGAAAAAGTGGAAGTTTGTCTTCTGTGACAGATTGTTCCAACCCATTGTGCGGTCTGAGATACTGGATTATCTCAACTGTTTACCATTAGAAATGTGTAGATTCCCAGGCCACTTTATAGCCAATGCTTAATAGCATGCCTGAGCTTGTAACGTTGACTGTATGAAGTGGTGAGGTAAAAACAGTTTTTGTAATGATAGCCACCTAACCTCTCATCAATTAACCAGAATCTTTTCTACTTATGAGTATACTCCAAAATGAAAAATAATAAATTTTAAAAGCAGAACTAACTCAGCTCTTGGGACAGATATCTATGGTGCATAAAACCCCTGGAGGTAAATTCTATTTTAAAAAATAACATGTAGAGTCTTCACCAGGTTCTAACAGTCCTCATTAAGTCATGCTTGTTGGAAACTTTAGTAAACTTTCTTAAATACTAAAAGGTCATTCCAGTTTCACAGCCCACCTTATGGATGTTTGCAAACTTTCAGCAATGCTGAACTGGATTTTAGTGAATTTGCATGCAAAGTTTGGCATGCAACATTTCAAGGGAACACTGGGTAGTTCTTTCAGGTAGAAGCCAGGTGAAACTCAAAGTGTCCAAACTGGGTTTTGATTTGAGTTACTTCTGGGTTATGCTTGAACGTGACACTCAAAGTGAAACTCAGGAGATCTGAACCTCTTGCAAACTCAGGCTCAAAAAGAGGGTTTTGGAAGCAAACTTGCATGTTGAAAATGCTGAGCTAAGTGTTTATTGGTGCTTTAGCTGCTTTGCCCAAACTTCTCAATAAAGTTTCACCTGGAAAAAGGTTAGTCTTACCATCTATAATTTTGTAAAGCTTTGTGACAGAACTTTGGCTGTACTGTCAAATTATCTGTAATGAGGAAAATGCACACATTACCTTAATGTCAGATTGCCAAATGTAGTTCCTGAAGTTGGTTATGGAATGGATTGATTTAGTTCTTATATCACATCCCTGAGTTGGAGTTTATGGTGTATTAGGGAACTCATTTTATCTGGCAATCCAACCAAATTTAAGCAAATGTATTGCTTGCACTACATGACCACAGGGTCATGAAAATATTCTCTTACATAGGAGAATGGAAACCTGAAAAGAAGTACTGTACTCACCTCCATAGAGCCATAAAGACTAATAGGTAAGAATCTTTAAAAGGTAAAGGTACAGTGAGCATATAGTTGAACCAGTGATCACAGCACTTTATAAAATAAGTTTCTGAGGCGTCTAGGGGTTGATGCCAGGGCAGAAACAATTTGATTTACCTTTGACAAACAAGTCTAAATAACTAAATTAAACTTAATAGAAATGAGGAGTTTTTGTGAAAGGAAACAAGGTGTCAGAAATTTGGCATATCAACAAAGGAAATCACACAAAGAGAAGGATTAGTCAAAATAAAGATCAAATAAAGATCAAAAATAAACTGGCCTTGATCCAGGATACATGTGTTGCATTTCATAGGCGGGTCTTTCCTTCCCAAGTGTGAAGAACAGAGGAACCACCTGACTTCCCCTGAAAGGTCATCAAGACTGCGTGTTGGCGAAGAAATGTCCTGGAGTCCTTGCACAGGTGCATTATTAAAAAGAAATGTAAGTAATCTAGTACTAGAATTATGTCCAAGAAACAATTCTGCAAAGAATGTGGAATTTAGCTCCTCCTCCACAGAGGAGCTAAACCAGAAGGATGCTGGAATGGAAATATATTGACATCAGTACATGACTTTCGGTAGATCAAACTCAGAGCTTTGTGATGCTGTTGTCATTCTAACTGCCTGAGATCCCATTTTTAGGAAACCATCAGATTTCATGTCTGTTGTATTTTCTTATTTTTTAGATAAATAATGCAGCTAAGATTTTAAGAAACCCTTAAAGAGTGCTGCATATTAAGTTTTGCATTTGAGCTGCATTTACTTTTGAAGTTGCTTTATTATTGCATAGCAAATAAGCACAAAACTCCAATATACTCACTTTATACATGCACTCATTTTACTGATATGTGTAAACCAATAGATGTCTGGGTCTGTCTACTTATGAAGCTACGATACACAGATGAATAATTTAGAAGGATGTAAGCAGGAAGGGAAATCATTCTCAGGACATACACTGCAGTATCTCTTCAGTTTTATAACCTCAAACATCTGGGAGATGCAGTTGATAGACTGGCTTACCATGAACCCATGAAACCCATAGACCTTTCTTGGGAAAAAGTCTATTCAGTACCTGCAGAACTAATGGCCTTTGCATTTTTTTATTGGAGGTAGAAAGTCAGAGTCTGCATAGAAAGCAGAGTATGAGCTGCATAATCAGTTAAGTAGTGGATCTTTCAAAATCAGAATGAAAAAGAACAGAGGTGAAGGGAATCAGGGCAGCCTGTTGTGTAAGAGCACATTTATAGAGTCTCAGACTGTCAGCACAAAGCAGTCCATGCCACAGATATCCCCCTAAATCGTAACCTCAATGTTATGCTTCATTAGTCAGATGGGGAATCACAGAAGAAAATGTGGGTTAGTTGGTATAAATGAAACACTGTTCCAGGAAAAAACAGCTCACAGTATGTGCCCTAGAGACCATGTTCAGAAATACTTTACACAGGGGAAAAACATTTCATAAACAGCAAATGCCTCATGATTTTGAATTGTTGGACTGGTAGAAGTGGCTTCCCACCCTCGTGTGATTTCCCTTGGGACCAAGCAGCTGGTCTCCAGCTACATAGAGCCTTGACCACAAACCCTGTATTTAGTAGGTCTATCTTTACTTGTTAAACAGAAATAAATGGCCCATTAAATTTTTTATTTGTTATGTCCTAGAATTTACCTTGATTATCTGCTTTCCTTCCACCATTCCAAGTTTGAAGGAAAAGAAGAGATTGAGATTGGGTTTTAGACTTGGCTTTCTGAGAATATTTATTTTGTGAACTTCTTTATTTTTTGGTAAGCTTCTTTGTAGAAAGGGCAACTCTTAAAAAGTCAGTGAGGGGTCCACTTCTTACACTTGACAAGCAGTGTCTATTCATTATTTCACAGCCTGACATAAATGTCACTGATAATGGCACAGGCATAAATGACAAAGTAAGGGAAATCCCCACCACATTAATTTGAACTTCTGAATCTATGCCTACCTATATAACTGGAGTGTACACTGATATAAAAATATTGCTTTTGCAAATTTGGGGATGTAACCAAATTGATCAAGTATACTTTTAGTATTATCAACTGATAGTGATAACTTCATATCTGATTAATATCATTATTAACATAATATACCCTTCATCTCCTCCTGGCTTGTTTTAAAGTTAATATTTATCCTAAAATCATTCCAACAAGTACTTATTCATTTGCTTTTATAATAGTCTAGTATCATTGTTTGGATATCTACCATGATTTATTTTAGCAAATCTTTTTTGATAGATTCTTATATTCCCTTTGCCTCATTTAAATTTTTCTATAATAAGCAGTATCTTAATGAGCAACCTTACAACTAAAGCATTTTGTATACAGGAAAATATATTCTAGGGAAAAGTTATAGAAATACAAATTGCAATTTTGACAGATCTGGCCTAACTGTGCTTCATGGAGTTTGTTCCATTTCGCATCCCTAGCCAAAATATATGCATAGGTTTTCTTACCTAATGTTGGTTTTCTTACCAACATGTTGTTGGGTGCTCTGTTAATTTGGTGGGTGAACAATCTTAGATTGTTAGATTCTTACATTGTAAATCTTAGAGCGCCTCTAATGAGCTTTTCTCTTGTGATAAGTGAAATGAAACATCTTTTCACAGATTAGGATTTTTCTATGAACTATAGGTTTCTTTCAGATTGTTGATCTCTTTTGATTTCTAGGGGCTTCGAAAGAATCAGAGAAAGTTATCAAAGGGTCTTAAAATATTACTCCAGCTATGAATTTTCATTGGTTTATCACAATTTGTCATTTAGCTTTAGATTTGCTCATGATATCTTTTAAAATAAAAATTTTAATATCCTACCTATTTTACTCACCACCACATATTTTATCACCACATATTTTTCCACAATTAATTGAAAAGTAATTTATATTATGTAATAAATTCATAAATATATTTGACTATTTCTAAGAATTTCAGAAACAGGTAATATCTATTTCAGCAATGCAAGAATCACTATTAGAAAATGTATTTACATAACTT
This sequence comes from Condylura cristata, assembly GCF_000260355.1. Classification (NCBI taxonomy): domain Eukaryota; kingdom Metazoa; phylum Chordata; class Mammalia; order Eulipotyphla; family Talpidae; genus Condylura; species Condylura cristata. The sequence goes on along the minus strand of NW_004567102.1, from coordinate 69,671,177 downwards.
GTTAGATTAAAAGCTCTCACACCCACCATGTTGACAAATGTCAATAGTAAGATTGAATCTCCTGAGAGACCAGACAAAGACACCTACTGATAAATAAAAAAAAAAAAGTACTTATCTAGAAGTTCCAGAAGGAAGTCATTGTAATCAGGATACACAGCCAAAGGGCTTCAGCATTCTCTAATAACAGACAGAGGACACTGGCAGATGTTCAATTGCAGATAGTAAGTCTGAAAGAGTAAGAACAACATGAGAACTCTTAAAAGTTGAATGGACACCTTCCAAACTAAGTCTTATAATCCCGAGACAGTGGCAATTCTCCTACAGGTCACAGTAGATCTTTGCAAGAAACCATGTCATTAGAGTTAGGTACATCACTGTCTGGATAGAACCCGATACAGACTAGGCTACTCTTCATGTCCAACTATTTGCCTGAATTTATAGCTGTGGGGAAAAATTAGTTATAAACTGTCTTGGGAATAATTTATCTACCTTTTTGTTGTAACTCAGTCTATAAAAAGAAAACACATAATTATCCCAACAGTTGTAAAAAAAAATTACTGGTAAACAAAAATATAAAAATATAGATTGTAATAAACTAGGACTTCACCAAAAACTTACAATAGTCAATGTTTTTATGGTGAAATACTAGAATTCATACAAAGATGAGAACACCCTTAAATAGGTGTTCAAAGCCTAATCAATAAACTGAGGCAAGGGAATTGAGAATATAAATAAAAAGAGCAATTGCTATGCATAGGCGTTATAATTACCTATGCAGGAAATTAAAAATGAATCAATAAATAAACTCTAGTATGAACACAGTTCCATTGAGGTGGATAGATAAAATTTACCATACAAAAATATGTATCATTCTATATAATAGCAATAACTGATAATAAAATAAAAGTCCTATTCACAAAAATAATAAAAAATGTAAGATAATTATTATGACAATAACTGTGTGAGGTACATATATAGAATATGATCATACTTTTCTTTGATTATATTTTTGAGAAGATTCAAATAAAATAGAGAGATAAGACATGTTCCTAAAAGGGAAAACTCAATTTTATATAAAAAAACTAATTCAACTTATATTAATATGTGTGAAGTAATCTCAATAAAAAAATTACGAGAATTTTTTTTTAAAGATTTATTTATTTGTACATACAGAACTGGGGTACAGGCCAGAGGCTCAGGGGCGGCGAGAGGCTTCACCAGAGACAGAGTGGGGAGCAGAACAGGCAGATCTACAAAGTACACTGCTGAGGGGAGAAGCAGGTAAGGCAGGAGAGGTCTGCCACGCCATGTGGATCTCCTCCGGGGCAGGCAGGGATCGAACTCGTGTGGAAGTGGCTTTAGCTTCTCAGTGCAGTGTTTTAACCCGCGGCACCACCAGGGAGGGCCCACGAGAATTTTTTTTTTTTTTTTTAAGCTTTACTTATTTATTCGTACAGAACTGGAGTACAGGCCAGAGATGCGGAGAGTGAGAGGATTCACCAGAGACAGAGCGGGGCGCAGAACAGGCAGATCAACGAAGTACACTTCTGAGGGGAGCAGCGGGCGGGTCAGGAGAGGTCTGCCTCGCCATGTGGATCTCCTCTGGGGCAAGCGGGGATCGAACTCATGCAGAAGTGGCTTAAGCTTCTTTGTGTTATGCTTTAACCCACTGCGCCACCAGGGAGGGCCCCCACGAGAATTTTTAATGAAATTTAATTTTAAATTCCTAGTTAGTCACAATGAAGACAAACAACAACACATTAGGGTTCACTGTGGATATAAGGCCAGCAAACAACAGGTCAAACAGATGTGAAAAAGCTCTAGACACGGACACAGCCAAGGTCAATACCCTCATCAGACCTGATGGAGAGAAGGCTACTGAATGTGATGCTTTAAATGTCACCAACAAAATTGGGATCTAAACTGAATCCAGCTGGCTAATTCTACATCTTTTTTTTTTCACCTTAATAAAAATAAACTTGACACATAATGCAACCTCATAAATAAGGACTCTTGACCTTGAACTGCTTCTTGAGCATTCAGCAAGTTCAAATTGTCTACAGAAATATGTGCAGAAAAAGTGATGCCCTCCGACCATCATTTAAATCATCTTTTGCTGTCTTCTTGCCTGAGGCCTAATCAAGAGCATAGCTGCAGGGTAGTTTCTCTGCTATATTATTTCTCTTGTAAATAACAGCCTTTAGTTAACATTGCTGCACACCTTCCTGGTGAATGTGGTAATATACCACTGAAGAGATTTGAACCTATACCCCTAAGTCACTTACAGAGCTGTAAACCAATATTACCTCAATACAAAGTAAAACAACTTAAAAAAAAAAGAATGCTTCTTTAGGGTTGGATTTCTAGGATTTAACTAGATTGGGGTGGGGAGAGTGCATGCTTCATATAACTAGAAGGCCCAGTTTTAACATACAAATGATTTGATCCATTTCTAAATACCTGAGTGCTAAAAGACAGCAGTGAATAAATACTTATAGTAATTAGACCAGTAGTCTGTAGTCCCAGACTGTTTTACTGGGACATTAAACTATTCAGAATGACTCTAAAGAGCCTATCCCCTTCACTGTAAAGAGAAAGTGGACAAGTCATTGGATGAAAATACTCACGATAAAAGTAGAATTCATTCTACTGGTTCTTAGGTTATAAAATAGAATCTAGAGACCTACTAGACAGTGGCTCTTCCTCTATAATTTTCCATAGTTTTTTTCCCCATAGTTTCATAGACTCACATAATTATTCATAGTTTTGTGTCATATTTATAAATATATTTATAATGATGTTTCAGTGAAAAAAGGGTTTTAACAAGTAAGCCTTGAGAAATTTCACAACTTACCCAATATATACTAATATCCATAAACTGATACATGTTCTGTATTAGTGTGTTCTTGAATAATTTTTCCATTTTTTTTTTTGGTTGTCAATTTAGCAGTTATATATTGAGGATGTAAAAGGACACTCCAAAGCAAAGGTTGTGGTGTATGGATGCTAATATTATCAAAACCCAGTATATTCTCTGTAAATACCCATATCCCTTAAATCAGCATCAGTATTTTTGGTAATGAGTTATTTAATCACTATCTGGATTTTTTAAACATTTAATGATATGAAACAAACACAATGCAGACTGATCATAGAGTGAAACTCAAATTCTTACAATAAAGGGAATTAAATCAGACATGGAATGCTATCTCAATTTATGGATAAGTCTTGACAAATGAGGACTGTTAGAACTGGATAAAGTAATAGCCAATAAAGAAATAATTGACAAGAATAATACAAGAGATATTTTGAAGGAACTTATTTGCATATTACTTTTGGAAATTGAAGCCTTTGAATAATTTTTAATTACTCTTGCTATGATCACTTTGCAAAAATCAAATGCATAATACATGTTATATCTTGCTAGCTTGCTTCTTTGTCAAAAATTACCATAAAAAGATTCAACACATGATTCATTATTTATTCTAATAATTCCCTATACAGTCACAATTTCTACTTATATCCTGTAAAATACAAGATGAAGTATTTAGTATTATAAATTTTTATTGCATTTTTCAAAATCAGTTAAATCTTTTTTTCTTATTTTGCCTAGTTTGTTCCCTATTTTAAGCATATTTACTTTAAGCAAAATCTTCCACAACAAATTGTTTCCTAATAATGAAAACTTGATGTTTTGTAAACCATAAGCTCTCCACTAGAAGAAACTACAATTTGAACAAGACATGGTCTTGATGCAAAAAAGCATTCTGTTTAGCTAATGTGTATCACATTCCATATATTTATTTTTCATGAAATGCACAATGTTTTGAGGATTTTTTCCTTAGCCCCTTTCCTTAATTCAAACAAAACTAATAGTTCCAATACTATTGTTACAATGAGTAACACTGTAAATTTGAGGTGAAATTTGTAGCATTTTATTAAACAAATGCTACTTATGTAATTTATTTACATTATATAAAGATTCTGATTCTCATTTCTGTTATTTGATGGAGGGTAAATGTGTCACTACTACCTGAGATGCTTTACAAATAATGATACTATCTATACGTTAGAGGGAAGTTGGCTTTTCTGAGAAAGTTTTATTGTGATATTTGAACATGAAGACTGTAGTTGGATTTTTTCCCTTCTATATTTCTCTGTTTAGTTTCTTTTTTGTTCTAGATTGTGCTGAGAGAAAAAACAGAGTTCTTTGTTATAGCATTAAAACAATTAAGCTTTTTACATATAAAAATGAAAATAAAAGGACTGCTTCTGAACATCTATGATATTAATAAGTTGTTACTGATACAAAATTTTAACCAGTGACCACTGATGTCCTTTAGAATATATGACTAATCAGGATTTTATTGTTGCTGGTAGAAAATCTACTCTCTACAAAAGTTGCCAAAACATACTTTATTGATCATAATAATTTCTCTGTCCCCTTCTACCTCTCGATTGTAGATTATTTGAAGGTAAAGGATTTATCATCTATGTATGTTGTAAGTGCAATTTCTAAATAAGAAATCATGTCTGGAGGGCACTCAAAGAATGATCTCTAATGTGGTCTTCAACTGAGATCACAGTTTGAGGATCAACATGCTGGATTGTTTTCTGTATGAAACAGAATGTTAGTTGAAGTTAACAAAACCAAACAGATTATGACCCAGAAAGATATACCAAGTTGTAGTTTCTGAATGAGATCAAGAAAATTAAATTTTAAATCCCCACAAGATTCTATTGTTTAAACATTTTTATGATGAGACTGTATAACACTTTGAGTGATAAGTCATTTACGGAGGTTCAAAAGAAGTTTCACTTCCTAGGTCTGTTAATTTGGGACCTAAACCCCGAAGAATTGTTGTCTTTCCTGTCAAGCTTTGATATTCAATCCAAATGTGACTTCTTTGTTTTTCTGGACAGAGGATAATTTCCTGGTAAGCACACATTTTGCAAATTGCCTGGGAGAGAGCTGTCCCCTACAAAGCTGTCTCTCTACAAAGTCTTCTAAGATAGATAGAAGGAGTCTCCTCTTTCATTGTCTCAAATGCCCACATTGTTCTCATGGACCTTAGTCTTGGAAGATCCACCTGGGGTCCACCAATCCTGTTTTTTATAATTGTCAACCCTGAAGGTGGCTCAGCATGACAGCTATAGCAGCACCATAAGTTTTTATTGTTCTTTCTCCAAAACTCCCACAATGCCCATCTTTGCCATGGACAAAACTGCCTTTTGGAAAAAAAGAGAGACAGGACCCTCATGGTAGTGCAGTGGGTTAAAGCACAGCACTAAGAAGCTAAAGCCACTTTCACATGAGTTCGATCCCTGCCCTGGAGGTGACCCACATGGCGCAGCAGACCTCTGCTGACCTACCTACTGCTCCCCTCAGTAGTGAACTTCATGAATTCTGCTTGTTTTGCTTCCCACTCTGTCTCAGTGGGTGCCCACACCTCTGGCCTGTATCCCAGTTCTGTATCCCAGTTCTGTATGGATAAATAAATAAATCTTTAAAAAGAAAAAAAAAGAGAGATAAACAAATGTAATATAGTAAAAATGAAAACAATGAACAACTATAAACCAGAGAAATGAAAAATGAACCAAGAAAAATCAACACAAATCCAAGAAAAGGGAGGAAAAACTAAATTTAAGTAAAAAACTAAATTTAAGTCTGGTTTTATCATCATACAGCATGTCTAGGAAACACTATGGGTATGTCTTCAAGATGACAGTATTCACCATGAATACATTGTTGGATTTTTGAATCTCTATTCAATAAAGAGAGTGGTATGTAAAAAAACAAACAAACAAAAAACCAGTCCTTTGTCACAACAGATGCTCTCTTTCAGTGATGTAGCAATGACCCCTCTGCTTTTGAAACTCTTTCTTTGGGTCTCACACTTATCTTCGCGTCACACACGTTTCTGCTGCCTTCGAGACAGAACACAGACTGAAGTCAATTTCTCATTTCTTCTATTCTATCCCGTGGAAATCATGTTGCTGGTGTATGGAACCTCTCCAGTAGGTGCCTTCAACCTGATCCACTGCTTAGTCCATGGCATGGATCGACATTCTATATATACCTCCCAACTGAACAGAAGAAGCTGCTCCCTTCCTGATACCCTACCCCCACTTTCAACATCATAATACAAACTTCAAAGAGAGGGAAATCTACTTTCTCACCAGGATGACCCTGGGCTATGGTATTAGCTTCCCAAGATACAAGCAAACCCCTTATGTCATTATTTGGGAGTCAACTTGTATGGCATCGAACTCATGCTGCAATGACTGGTAATAGATTGATAGTGCTGAGACTTTAATCCCTGCACCACCAGAAAGTCTTCTGATGTCCCAGATATCCTTTTTTTTTTAAATGTAGTTATTGCTTTTTATTCAATAACACAGATTTTTATGACCCATCAACATTTATCAAATACATTCTGTGTGTCAAGAACTATGAGGTTTTCTTGTTGAGACTCTTTATAATAGATACGTAAAGAAAAATATAATGAAGGGAATGGAAAAATGAAAAGAAGTAATGTAGTTTTTAACAAACATCTTTGGTTTTCCTTCTCATTGTGCCTTTGGCTCCATTTGTCCTAAATCCCAGTTGCCACACCCCACAAAGGTTTGTCCCAGATGCCAAGGTGGGTTGGGGAACAGGAATTACTCAACTCTGCAAGGCTTTCTCAGTGTATGGATGAATGGATGGGTGATCATGTGTTTAATTTACTATTTTTAGTGTTTTGTTTCTGAAGTTATATTAGAGGCAGCGTTAAAAAAAAACCTGGCAGTCACATTGGTGACTCGGTGATGGGAAACCCCTGGGGATTACAATTGAGATGAAAAAAAAATGTACAAAATGATGTAAAAATTAACTATTATATTATTTTGAAAAAAACTTAAACTAATAAAAATTATTTTTTTCTAAAAAAAAAGCTGGCAGTTCTTTGGCCTGCAGAGGTCTGTCACTGGTCACTATTATTGGGTAAACCATGACCAATAAGTTTGGATTGATAGCACTACAGATCAAATAACTTCATCACTTGGAAGACTGTCTTCTTTCTATCTCACATAGCACCACAAACTCAATGAAATAAGGCTTTTTTTATGGCCTACACTGTCCCATGAGTTCATTCCATCCTGTAATTCTGACTCTGAACTGCCACGTTTTTCATTTCTCTTTACAACTTGAAGAGCAGCATTAACCTCTTTGCAATTACCCAAACAAGCTTGTATACTCTTATCTGAGGACCTTCACATGTATTCTTTGAGCCTGGCTATGCTTGCTCCCAGATACCTACCTGGCTTTTCCCAACACTTACTTGGATCACTGTTCAAACATTAACTTATAGACTTCCCCTTGCCTATTCCATAAATGTCTACTCCCATAACCAGTTTTATTTTTTTATAACACTATCATCTTTTGTTATATTTATTTACTTTCTCCCCCAGTCAGAATGTTAACTTCATGAGCTTGTATCTTGTGGATAGTTTATATTCCCAGACTTTAGAATATCGTACCTGGGGCAAAGCACACTCAACACAGCAGATGCTATCAGGGTTCCTCCCTTAGATTATTCCACTTATGGGTGTTCTAGCCAAGTTTCAAATGCCAATATTTGCATCACCAAGCTTGAAGATGCTTTCCAAAACGTGTAAGAGGCATTTTGTCCATTTTTGCATCAAGCTTTAATATTTACAACCCTTTTACCCAAAAGAATAATTTTTTTCAATAAAAGTTTTTCATCATTTGAGGCATAAATACTACAACTCCCTTACCCTTCAGTGGAGAGGATGAAGTAAGAAGACAGTAAGGAATGCTTATAAGATCAGGGTTCCTAGCTTAATAACATACTCTTTCTTGACTGCTTTCCTTCTCTGTATTATTTCTCCTCCCCAACTAGCTCACACTTCTCAAATTAATTATTTACCCACAGGATCTGTTGAGGGCAATCCAAATCAAGACAACAAATATTTGTTATTGTTGAATGACTTACAGTGGATTCTAGATATATGTTTAAAAGAAACGCTGGAGAGGTGACTGTTGTAGCGTAGGTTCACAGGAGGGGAAAATAAGCAACTAAAAGATGGGGTTATGAGCAATAAGCAGGAGACAAGAGGGTTGTGTTGTTTAAAACAATGAAAATGAGTTCTTGGTGGTATCTGAGGTGTCAGTATCAGTATCTTATATTGAGTCCTCAGAAATCTACAAGACTGAGCACAGAAACCAGTACATACCAGGCTGACTTCACACTTGTGAAAGCTGTGCAGTTTCACAGGGTCCTGTGCCACCAATGATTCTGGGCTTGGTTTATGCTCTGTTGTTGCCATCTTGAAATTCCTAGTGTCACTTAACAAGGAGCCCTGCATTTTCATTTTGTGCTGGGTGACGTGCACATCCTAATTTCATAATAGGTTTTATAAGCAGGTAGTAGGTCACTAAGAGACTTGAAGGATCTTCCCGTAGTCTAATTTAATGAAAGTGCTCATTTCTTATTTCAAATAATTATAGCAGTCCTGAAAACAGAAATAAATGATCTAACACTTTTTATGGTACTAATTACTTGGAATAAGTTATTAAAGCATTTTGAATGGATGTGATATGGTTGTAGTTTATAGCTTGAATTTTTCAAAGAAAACATACAGTTGATACTGGTGAGAAAACTATTATAGAATACTTTCCAAAGAGTTGTATTTGTTATCTTCATTGATCTATAACATTCTGTTTCACTGATATGTGCTCTCTTTGGTGCTCAGAACTTTTCAATTGATAATTCATCTGCCTTTCCTCTTGGAAGGCTTCCAAGAATTTTTGATTTTCAGTCTGACATTGGCCTGTAAGAGGTTATTATTAAAATACACCATTATGTTTGTTTCCATAAGAATTTTTAATTTCCAGTCTTATCACTGGCCTGTAAGAAGTTAATTTAAAAATAACTTTATTTCCATTTAAAATGTCTTTTTTTTTTATTGAGGAGCCCTGTTAAATGAAGATCTAAAAGATCTACATTTAAATACTTGAGATGTCTTTTGCATAAAAAATTAAAAAATAACTTGAGGAAAAAGATAACAATTATCCCTTCTGGGGAATTTTGGCTTGTGGATTTTCAGGCAAGGTGGCAAATAAGTATTGCAGCATTTTCCACTCACTAAAAACAGTTGTCATGTGATGATGGGTGTTACATCTGCAGCTGACACCCACTTCAAAGAACAGGTGCCTCTAGATGTTTAAAAAAGAAAAAGCAGCTCTTGTACCAGTGCGTTGCAACCTTCAGGAAGTGACAAGTGGGAACAGTGGAAGGAGTGTCTCAGAGACAGTTCTGGGTCACTGTGAAACAAGGGCTCATCAGGGAGAAATGTAGGCTCGCTCTGTACCTTTCCAGCATATGTTTCAACATCAGAGGTTAAATTGTTAGATGGTAACATTTATTACAAAGTAATGACTTCACATGTAAAAGATCAAAGTGTGACCCTATTGTATATGTCATATACAAAAAATAACTCAAATGGACACAACACCTAAATATAAGAGATAAAACTATTAGACTCTTAGAGGAAAACAGGAGGGAAAGCTTCATGATGATTTTTTAGTAACACACCAAAGCGTAGGCTACAAAACAAACAAAAAAAGAGATGAAATTGATAATGAAAATTAAATAATGTTCTGCATGGCAATATGTAATTGACAGAGTGAAAGGCAACAGATTGAGTAACAGAAGAGAGAAAGCATTTCCAAATAGGAAATTTCTGACAGGAGAAATTAATAGAATGTAAAGAACCCCAATGTTGCAACAATCATAAAGCCAAGGGCAAGGTTGAATAGACATTTCTCTAAAGATGATATAGAGATTGTCAATAAGCACATGAAAAGATACTCAAAAACATCATTACTCATTAGGGAAATGCAAATCAAAATCACAGTGCTGTATACCCACTCATTAGGGTGTCTATTATCGAAAAACAAAATATAGCAAGTGTTGTCAAGGAAGTAGAGACAGTGGAACTGTGTGGACTGGTAGGAATGCAGCATAGTGTCGCCTCTTGGGAAACACTATGGCAGTTCCTCAAAAATTTAGACAATTCCTCTTCTAGATATATGCCAAAAGGAATTGAAAGCCAGGCCACTAAAAAAACATTCGTACACCTATGTCTATAGTCTCATTATTCCCAACTGCCAAAAAACAAAAAAACACAACCCGGATGTTCATAAACAGGTAACCGGGTAAACAAAATGTATATATACACAGTTGACTATTACTTGGATTATGTTATTTGGCCTTATAGAAGCTTAATACATGCTATGGCGTGGATAGACCGTGAAAACATTATGCTGAGTGGAATAAGTCAGACACGGAAGAACAAATATCATATGACTCCACTTAAAAGAAGGACTTGGAACAGTTAATTCATGGAGACAGAAAGTAGAAGAGTGGTTACTAGGGGCTGGAAGGGTGGGGAATGAAGGGTTAGTTTAATGTGCACAGAAACTCTGTTGGGATGAGGAAGCTCTGGGTGGGCAGCTTTGATAGCTGCATAGCACCAGGCTTGAAATGCAGGCAGTGAGTCAGGGTTAAGATGGTCAAACTGACGTCATCTGTATTTTACCACGACTTTGAAAAATGATATAAAATATTTTCTAATCAGCTGGGAAAGGATAATGACTTCATCTGTTGGATTTTGCAAAAATGATAAATACATGTGCATTGTAGGTAAGAGAGAAAAGTACTAAATGGAAAGTAACAAATTTCCTAATTGCCTCACAGAGCAGGGGTCAGTGTGCTTTTTTCTAATGGGTCAAGAAAACACACTTTAGGCTATCCAAGGTCATGGAGGGCCTCATTTTAAACATATCTCTTTGCATTTACTTGAGATGGTTGGGATAGTGAATAAGTGGGTTGGTAGTTATGTGGACTGCGCTATAGAGTAAATAGATGATTTAAAGAAGGACTATGTTATAATTTTCACAATAAAAAGCTTATGTTTAATTAGACCTAAATATAACACAAGAAAAACAACTAAAACAAGACTGAAGCAATTGCTATAATTGCACCTCTCTATCCAATTTATCTCTATGTTGGATAAATTTTCAGTGTCTAATTACCTAATTATCATTGATCTCTATTTCACTAGCTATTTTAATTTTCCACTTTATATTTTGGATCGATGGTAGGTATTTCACATATTTTTCATTGAAGTATCAAGTAATTTAACATTTGCATGCATTTTATATACAGGCATACTTAAGTAAGTAATTTAGCTTCTTGTGTTATTAAAACTTATACTCTCCTTTGTTTTTTGTTTTTTCCAACACTTTAAAAATGTGAAAACCAACATTAAGTTGCATTTGCAGACTAGACAAAACTGCTGTGGTTTGTGGACTCCTACTCTAGAATTGTGTTATCAGCTCTATTACCAACTCTATTACCAGCTTGACTTTCTCTTTTTATTATATCTATACACATATAATTTTATATAATAAAATAAAGACACCTGCATTACTTTGGTATTTTTCTTTCAAGTAAGATTCTTCATACTTGACTCTGCCCCTCTTTTTCATTTTTCTTTCTGTCTCTCCTCCTTCCTTCTTTCCTCCTCCTTCTCTCCCTCCTTCCTCCCTTCCTCCTTCTTCCCTTTCTCTCTACTTTTGCCTCTCACCCCTTTTTCCCTCTAGTGTGTTTGTCTAGTTGTTATGACATTTCTTCCTTGTGCACATTTTGCTTAGACTTTTACTTCAAACGCTCAATAATATGGTGTGGGTGTATTCTCCCTAATTCTCTTTCCACTTATCTTTGGCACCTATTTGTTCTTCCCCCGCTGGGCTAATGTTTGAGAGTAGTTTCATTCCTTCAATCCATTTTTTCTCTGTAGCATAACATTAGCGATGAGGTAGAAAGAGTGAGATTAACCTGGGTTTATGCAGTCTTGCTGGGAAATCTTGTGTGCATGCTTCTTTGGCTACGACATTCCCTGTCCTATGTCCGGCTTCAGGTAACCAGAGGTTTATCCTATCCTGATGGCAGAGTCTGTAAGCTGGTGAGTACACAGAGCCTTTTGCTTCAGCCAAAGTTCTAAATTAGTTTTAGGTGCTTCTGCCCTTGAGGAATTTCTTTTGACTTTTCCCATTATTACCAATAAGCATTCTAAACATTTTAGCTCTTTTTTTTTTTTTTTTACTTCTTACTGATTGTGACTGAAGAAGCATTAGAAGTGATATAGTATCATGGTGATACAGTATCATGTTGTATTCCATCAAAATCTTCTTTTTCAATGTTTTTCTAATTTTGTAATGAGTGTATTTACTTTTCCTAGTTTGCTTGAAAGAGAGATTATGTGATACTGTCTTATTCCATAATCCCCCCCCAAAGTCTTTAAAAAAACTTCACAGTATTGATTCCTGCATGACCTATGCAAACACAAAGTAATCAGTATTAAATATCAAAGCTAAGATATTTAAATCAAAGAAGTATTATATCAAGCAAATACTGTGCCAGACTATAATAAAATGATGACTCTAATTCAGTAGGTAGCATAATCTTGGGGGGTACAAAGCGAAAACATGGAATTACAGGGCTGAAATAACCCTCACAGGACACATTTTGACTATGTGCTCTTTATGTACCATTGCTGGTCACTGGGTTGGCATTTATGTATCTCTTTATCAAATAAACTCTGTCTTAGATCTAGACATGAAGAAAATAATTTGCAGATTTCTCTAGTGCTGTATTCCATAATTTCCATAATTATGTTCCATAATTTGCAACCTTGTTTTCTGGTACCAGTCAAAAATACTGAGATTTTAAGTATGTTGAGAAAGCACATGTCATATTTTTTCTCTAATAGGCAAATTACAGATTCATAAACACAAAAAGCATGTGTCAAAGTGACTTTTAAATTTATTTAAAAGAAAAGCTGAATGAGATTTGCTAAGAAATATTTATAAGGGAAAAGCAATGGGAGATAGGTGGTTTATGATTTTATAAGCATAAGTAATATAAATTAAATATTAACTAAATTAAATATTAACTTGTATAGAAATGAACAAAGTTATGGTATAAAACCTTAAATGCAACTGGAAAGAAGAATGTAGCATCTTAACAAGGGGGGAGGGGAATAGTTGTTTTCAAATCAATGGGGAAAAGTATAGTCATTTAATAAAAGGTACTAAGCCAATGGCCAAGAATTTGAAGGGGAAATAATAAATACATATTGTAGACATCGTCTCCTACAGGACCCTCTGTTTCTGTATGTATTGCAAAGAGACATTATAACTTGAAAATTTTTAGAAAATAACTTGATGCTTTTACAATATTTGGGTGACTTCAGAAGTAGCAGATTAATTTACATAAAAATGAAAGCCTTAAGGATTGTTTTGAAAAACTGAAAAATCAAAAATAAAGTGGATGAAGATAATATTGCATGTATAACAAAGTATGCAACAGAAAAAAGTTCACATTTTATTTTAGAATTTACTAGTAAATAGCAAAACACACTGAGTACCAAAGTGATGAGGTAGATGAATATACATTTCACAAAAGAAGAGATAAATATATATTAAAATTTAAATATCACTAGAAAGGAAAAACACAGTATTTAAAAAATTTAGCAAGACAATAAAGAAAAACAAAAAAGAAAACATGAACAAAAATTATCTTAGTAGTAATTTATAAATTGTAATTTCTAATTGGCAAAATTATTTACTCCACAAAGAATTTGCTCTACATTAAAAAATATTTGAAAGCTTGGATCAAGTGACTCTATTTCTAGAACTTCATCACAGAATTTAGCTATAGCAGTGCATGGGAAATAGCAGGACTTTATCGCTAATAATAGTGAAAAACTGCAAACAACCACTTGTTCAGTTAGCTATATCTATATACAATAGAGTTCGACAGCTTTTTAAGGTGGTGGTGTGCAAAATACCTAATGACATTTCAGAAGTCTATTGTAGAAGTAACATAGAAATTACAAAAACTGTCTGTACTGCAAAGCAGCTTCATTTCCCCCCACAGACAGCTTTTCTCAAGAATAGTATTTCTGAAGATTTTTACTTTAGTTCCTTTTTGTTTTCTTTCTGCCTGATACGTTTTCTGCCATAATGTGTTATAAAGAGAAAAGTGTTAAAATTTTTGATAATAAATTTGCCAGTAAGTGTCTTCTGAGGGAACCGCCCTGATAACATTTTGTGGTTTTGTTAAGGCAACATCTGCTTTCCAGGGTAGAATTTAATACTGATGTACTGTCAGTTCCTTAATCAGAAAGACCAAATTGCTATGTTCTTCTGCATCACTACAAAATTATTTTCACATTCAGGTATTAAAAAAAAAGAATTTAAACATGATGAAGGATAGATCTGGACTTCTAGCAGTGATCTTAGTGTAATATATACACGTGTTCATTTTCAATGATGAACACTTGAAACTTATATAATGGTATGCAATTCTACTTTAATAATACAGAAAAAAATACTGCTGAGTTTTATTTAAAAAAAATGCTATGTGTTGAAGGTTTGATGGGGGTGCTAGATGACTGTACATGCTATTTAATTTACTCCAATATCCTTGGGAAGAGAAGAGGAATGAATACTTGGACAGCTAGAGTAGAAGTGTGAAGATTTAAGTTCCATTTTTTTTTGTTCTGTTTTCTAGAGGTGCTTTGGAGTTAGTGAGAATAATAAGAATAACCACAGATTCAATTAGTATTAACCACTTGATTACTATATATCTCTTTCTGTTGTACCTTCCGACATTTTCTCTAATCCTCCTGACTTCTTTCTCAAGGTATGGAATGTCCCTGTTTAACCAGTAAAGAAACTGAGATAAACAAGACCAATGTGTGTAGCCAATTCCTAAGTTGCAAAGCCAAGTGAAATGATATTCCAGTTTGTTTCATTCACTAAAACCCTGATTGTCCAATAAATATCAATTAAGGCAGTACTTAGGCTCACCTTAGAGACAGTGGCTAACAAAGAAAGGCTTACAAATTTATACTGACCAAAAATGTCCACTGCTGTCATTCTTCTATTCAGCAAATACTTAGTAAATGCCTGTGGGTATAATGTGCATTAGCTAAAGCAGGAATTGTGATTAATCATGATTGATTAGTCGTGATATATGTGTGTGTGTGTGTGTGCGTGTGCGCGCGTTTCTGTATATATATATATATTTTTTTCCCCCCCGATCCTTTACACTCCTGCTATGAGTGAAACCATCCAGTATTTTTCTTTTTTTCTTTCTGGCTTATTTCACTAAGCAGGATCTTTTTATTTATGTATGCATATAAGAACTGGGGTACAGGCTAGAGGTGCAGGGTGAGGGACAGAATTCACCAGAGACAGAGTGGGAAGCAGGACAGACAGATCTACTGAAATACACTGCTGAGGAGAGCAGTGAGCAAGACAGGAGAGGTCTGTCGCACCATGTGGGTTAGCTCCCTGGCCAGAGATGGAACTTAGGCCTTTGTGGCAATAGCTCTGAGATAACCTCTAGGCCACCAGGGAGGCCCAGTCCTCTTTCCTTGGAACTGTAAACCCCAGGCTGCTGGGATGGGCTCCCAAGTCCTTCATGCACTAACTATGTGGACCCTGTGTTTGCACCTCTCTGTCCCAGCTCCTTTATCTGTAAAACAAGAACAACCTTAATGCCCATTTAACAATTACTACAAAGATTAAAAGAGGCATGTGTCCTGTTTACGGTAGTGCTTGGGACTTAATAAAGTGGGTACTCAGACACATAGCCCCGTGATTCAGTGTGTAGTGTTGATAGTGTCCACCAACTACCAGGCTGTGGGGACACCCTCATGTGTGTGTCCTTCGGGCAGCATCCACATGTCTCTTCATCAATGACTTTGTGTATATATTGAACTAATTTATGCCCTTTTACTACTGGGTCCTCTGCTTGGTAACAGTATCTGAAAAACAGGGTCAGTAATTTTACCAAATTCATCATTCACTAGCTACATTAAATTATATAAGATACATGAAAACAAGTGGTATTAAAATGTGTGCTTAATATTAGTATGGATCAGCCCACTGTCTTCTTAGTAGCTTTCTTTAAATACAGAGGCTTAAGAGAAAGTAAATGATCATTTGGGTCAAATGTAGAATTAAATCTCACAGCATGGTAGTTGCTAAGTGTCTGAGATACTGTTTCTTAAAATGTGTAGTAGATACACAAGACAATGTTTCTCTAGAGTTTTATAGAATGTTGTGAGTAGGTATGAAGGGTACTTTGCTTTTGTCCTTTAAAATGATTGAAACTACCCTGTTAGTGAGCTGGTGACATCATACAAAGCTCTGGGCATATATTTCTGCCTTAGTTGGCAGGTATAGATAATATATTCAGTCATTTATAGATTTATTTCATAAATGAACAGTTCATACATTAACATTAATTTCCTAAATAACATATTAAACAAATAAACATGAAGAAACAGAGGAGTAAATGATTTTGTAAAGCACAGGGTGTCAATTACTAGCAGTGCTAATTAATTAAACACTGAAATTCTTGGCAAAGTATACTTTTCTACCCATTAAGTAAGATTAAGTTCTTTAAAGTACATATACAGATATATATACTTCCTTTCTCAATTTGGTTTCTTTTTTCATGACTTCACTGCTATTCAAAAAGAAATATATGCCAGACCCGATGTTGGGTATGAAGAATTACAGAAGAGGAAAATGCTCAGCAGAGAATGGGGCCTTCCGAGGAGAAGTTTTTGCTAGGCTGTAGACTATTTCAAATTATTTCCTTATAATCAGGCACTAAAAAATAAACTCAACTACTTAATGGAGCATTCAGTTGCATCCAGTCTACCTATCAGATGAATTTACACTCATTAATGAACAAATGTAGTAGTGAGAATATCTGAAGTGGTTTGTATCTCAGAACATTTTAGCCTTAGGCCAGGCTATTTTCACTTAAAATATAACCATAATCATGCACATGTCAAAACTCATTTACGGTGAAACTGATATTGGTTTTGAAATAGGCTAATACTTGTTTAAGACAGTGAAAAATCCCATACTTTTTTCTCTCCCTCCCTTTCTTTCTTCCTTTGCTTACTTTTACAGATACAATGTTGAATATATTGAAACAGCATTTTTATGTCTTTAAAATTCTGCTGTCTAGCTAACTTGAAATTTAAAAAAATGTTTAATTCTCTCAAATAGTAATGCAGAATGCAAATTCAAAATACATCTGTATTACAAAAGTGCAACCAAACCTCCTTAGAGACTTGAAAGACTCAAAGTATTTAATCTTATTTACATTAAACAATGGAATAAAAATCCAGAGAAGCCTCAAGGGGTTTAAAAAATTGTTTTTTGGAAATAAGAAAAGCTTAATTTAAGCAGTAAAGATAATTATCACGCTTAAAAAAAAAATAAGTAGCAGTGAATCACCAAGGACCACTTTGCTATGAGTCATAATGATATGTGGTCAGAGACTTTAGTAGGTATACTTTTTTAAAAAAGAATACCCTTTGGTGGTTTTCTTCTGCCTCCGGATTTTTCATAATTTGGCATTGCTTTCTGGGGCTGAGACTTTTCATCTCTAGAAGATTCACTGCTCTATAAATACAGATCTGTGGTTCACATGGTACAACAGAGCTGATCAGGCAGATGAATCCCCTCAGTATCACCTACTTAGCTTCTCCTCCACCCCATCCTGTCTCATGTGCAGACACGTAAAATGTTAAGTTGATAAACAGGATGACTTAAGGTGAAAGGTGAGAAGGAATAAAGGATAATATGAAGTTTGTGGAAGGGAGCTGTAACTTTGTACCCAACCTTGTGACCAGCACAGCTGGTCTGTCCTTAATAAGACATCGATAAATGTATGACAAAGAGAATGAATGCATAAGGAGGTAATTTTTAAAACAGTTGTATCTTCTTTTGTGGTATTAGGGAAAGTAATTTAAAGCAAAATTGTAAATAAGAGCATTGGGATTGCACTTGATAAGTTACTAGTACTTTATAAAACATATAAAACACTTTCTCATAATTTATCTCATTTGAACTCTTGTTAAGGAGGCAGGTGTTATTATAGATGGAAAATATAAAGCTCAGGATCAAAAGATGACAGTGTTTTCCTTCAATATCTCACTAACAAAGCCCCGGCCTCTGGGCGCGTCTGTCCTCTGGGTAGTATATCATTAGTTGTGGTGAATGTGGTGAACAACAAACCATTCTAAAGATTAGAAGGACACCAGTTTAAGGATGAAATAATTAGTCTAACGAGTAGCCTTTATGTATATGTGGACAGAATGGCGGGGAATGGGATGGGATAGAAGCTTATAAACTAATATTAGGCAAATAATAAACATTTAATGAGGACTACAATGTACCAGGCACAGAGGTCCCGTCTCTGACATTTTTCTGTCTTAAAATGAGGAAATTGAGATTCTTAGAGATGAAGTGATGTTCCCAAGGCCACACAGCAATTATGCAGCTGTGGTAGAATTCTAATATCCAAAAAAGCACGCAAGAGTTTGAAATTTAGTTGGAGGAATAGAAACATGAGTTTATTCAGACAGATAAAAAAGAGATACAGACCAGAACAAACTCAATTGTACAAATTAATAATTCAAACAGTGAGTATAGTGTAAGCTGACGGAATTGTTAAGTTGTTAGGACAGGTAGAAAACTTGAGCTGCCCTTTAAAAGGTGGCCCTTAAAAGGATTTGGACAGTTTATGTATAAAGGGTGTTTCTGGCCAAATGAAATACATGGCTGAATTATCGATACTGAGTTAGCATAATACAATCAAAGGACAATAAAAAGTCCAGGACGATTGTCGTGATCAACAACCAGCACTTTACATGGTTTAGAGCATGGTGCTTATAGGTCAGAAAACACGAAGGCATAATAGACATGTTATAAAAGGGATGAGAAGGATCATCAAGGATTAGCTTGGTGAATAAAGTTTCATGGAGAAGCTGGGTCTTCAGCTCAATTCTAATGAAATTTTACAACTTAGAATTTGCAGAGAGGAGAAAAGAGATCAGGAGAATCCTCTTGGTAAAGACATTTAATTTATAGGGTGTGTTCGTAGAGAGGGTATCACTATCAACTCTGGATACCAGGATAAGGGGTTTGTGCTTTTTCATTCAATTCATTGTACAATTTCATACCATTGAAAGTTTGGAATTGCCTGTCAAGAGAGAGACAAAATTTTGTTTTGGAAAAACTAGCCATGTGGCTGTTTATGGCAAAGAGAATTGGCAGGTAGCTAGAGTTAAAACCATTAGAAGGCTATTAAAATAATTAAGGATTACAATGGAATGGGTGGTGGAAAGGAGAATGTGAAAGAAAGAGTTGAGGACTTATTCAGCATGGACTGAGAAGGAAGGTGAAAAGAAAAAGAGAATACCCAGGGTGTTAGAGTTGTAAGAAGCCTGAGGGCATCTTAGTCATGTGTGTGATACTCTGTAATATTCAAAGCTCTCTATACTTGTGATATTATTTCAACTTTCACCCTTAAGGTAAACCCATGCAGTAGGCTATATCATTTTTCCTGTTTTCAAGGAGAAAACTGAGAAATTAAGCCAGGAAGCCCTGGGACCAGGTTAAATAATGCCAGTAAACACAGGAAGCTGGTGATGGGATTGTGAAAATAGCCTCTATTTTCTTACACACTGTTTCTGAACTTGGTATGCTTCTCACAATCTGACAGTCACTGTCAGAAAGGTGGCAATTGTAACTAGTTGTCAATGCCTGAGCATGCATGAACTTGTAACAGCCCTTTGTATTATGGCTAATTCAACTTAATGACATACATTGTTAATACTACATGTGTTGAGTTTAATTGCCATGCAACATGTCTTTTAAAGGAATATGTAATTATTTGCCATTGAAAGTGAAGGTACGTGTAAATAAGAGCATTTAAACAAAACAGTGAGGAATATATTTGATATTGATACTACTGATGCTCATTTTCTGTTGCTTCATCACAAGGTTACACAAATTTAGTGATAAATTTAACATAATACAAATTTATTGTTTTACAATTTTGTAACTCAGATATCCAATATAGGTTTCACTGGGCTAAAATGAAGATGTTGGTAAGGCCACATTCCTTTTGGAGACTGTAGGAGAGAATCTGTTTCCAGCCTCTAGGCACTTTTACATTCCTTGGCTCACGGCCCTCTTCCTCCATTTTCAATGCCAGCAACAGCAAATGACTCCTTGAATCACATCTCTCTAACACTCATATTTACATCTCCCCTTGACTCCGATCAAAGCTGGGAAAGGGTCTCTGTTTTTAAGGATTCATGTGATTAAATTGAGTCCTCCTACCTAATTTAGATAATCTCCCCATCTCAAGGCCCTAACCACTTAATCTTCAATCCTGCCTTCACCATGTAAGTTAACATACTTACTGGGCAGGTGTCAGGACTTGAATATCTTTGGGGGCACTATTTTGTATATCACACTAAAGCAAAATATCATCTTTGGAGGAATTGCCACATCTCCATATTTTCTTACCAAGCAACAAGCAATACCTTTTGAGATCTAAAAAAAGACATTATCAGAGTAGGTTGCAGCTATGTCATATTTTGTTGCCAAAATATATACAGGAGATTTTACCACAGACAAGCAGTGCAACTAAGTGAAGGGAAAATTGCCCAGTCCTTTCAGAATGGATATAAAATATTTCAAAGTCCAGAGACTTTCCTGATGAGGTTTAGAATACCAGAGAGATACAGATTTCTAAGTTGTTCCTATACTTCTGATTGTTTTGATGTCTGAATTGGTTCAGGATTTTTTGTTCAGTTAGGTTTAATGTATCTCAATCTGGTTTTGTTAGAACTATAAGTTGTCCTCTCTTTTCCCTTTGACCTCTTCCTACTATAAGAGTAAAAGAACAAAGCAAGTTTTACAAGTCAGAGTGTGTGTTATTCCTGGGCAAGAATACGTTAGTGACAATTTCCAGTGTGGGTGGATTTGAGCTTCAGAAGGATGAATATTTTCCAGTTTGCCTGTCTATGAACATCAAAGAGCCTATTGTCATATCTACCCCATTTTCTACTTCAATCTTGTGCCTATTATATAATATGTTCTCAACCCTAAGATCTTTTAAAGAGGTCTTGTTTCATATATTTAAGTTTATAGTTAATGAGATGAAAGCTTTTTGAAAATCTACTTGTGCCAAAACTGCACAGAGACTTCGATATGTGTCGAAGCACATCACATTTAATCCTCAGAATACATCTAGATATGATGGCATTTACCCCATTTCGGGAGCTGGGCCTCATTTACAATAACTAACTCTCCTCTGGCCCCCAGGTTACCATTCATTCAAGATATAGCGCAGACTTGGCTTCTTGTGATATTGATCATATCCAACAACCAACTCCTTCTTAAATGCCAAACATTTGCTATTAAGGAAGCCCTTGAAAGTTCCAAAGGCTCTGGAAAATTACAGTATTTACAGAACTCCCCAAAAGAAACTATTTCAGTAAAACAATGTCCATTTAGATAATTGAGTTTTGATACTTTTATTTAGAAAAAAAGTCAGGATTAATTTTTATCCATATTTGTGTGAGTTAAAAGTAACCACTTTTTATATCTAAATCCCGAGCTCTCATAGATTTTCTCAATAAATGTGATGAGTAAATGTTAGTTAGCATGAATGCCTAACTAACTAGTGTTAGTTAGCATGAATGCCTAACTAACTAGTGTTAGTTAGCATGAATGCCTAACTAAGGGCTAGGCATTGCAAAAAACAAATAAACAAAAACCTGAAAGAAGCAGCTAAATAGGTTGCTCATAAACAAGTAATTAATATGAAGCAGGTAAACTGTTCATACAAATTTCAGTTCCATCAACTGAAAAATTATTTAAGATCCAATTCTCCTAGGAAAAATGTTCACTTTTATAATGACTTTTACAGTCCAGATAAATTTTTCTTTTTTAAAATCCCAAAAATAATACCTCACTAGTAGGGAAGATATTTTATTTGGAGTACATGTCTCACTTTATTGCTATTTATTAAGCTGCTGAAGAGGCTTAGACACTGTTTGTAAACTTTTTTTCTGACACTAAGTCAATAACCTTCTAAAATGAGAACTCACATTCCCAGCTTATACTTTTCACAAAGTGTAATTATGAATCTATATTCCATGGAACTGGGTTTTAACTGTAATTCTAATCTCAGCAGATTTTCATGATAATCTTTTTAGTGTGTCATATGTGGTTTCTAATAGCATGTAGGACAAAAGTTGTTACCTGCTCTTGTAGCTACAACTTTGATAAACAATAGCAACATAGTGACATCTGAGAGTTTCCCCAGATGTAAGACAGAAGTATGCTAATGCTGGCTTAGATCAGCTCTTGAGACTGGTTATGTGCATTTCCTTCTGCTCCATCTTCAATGCTACATGTTACTAACTTAATATTGGACATGATGAAAGTATTTGCACCCTGGAAATCAGCAAACAATACACATTAGAGTACTTATTTTAGGAGTGTTCATGTTCTAGCCCACCATATTGAGTGTCCACTGAGCACTGTGGATATGGTGGTGATTGTAATCAGGCATCATTCCTTGTCCTCATCATGCTTCCATCTTGGTAGAGGAGACTAATTTAATCAAAGCCTAACACAGAAAGCATCAAATTCTGTGAGCTGGTAAGAGCTGTGAAGCAGTCATATAGCATTACCAAAGTATATATCAGGGGGATTTATTCTTTCAGGGTAGGAAGGAAAGATTTTTCTAAGTAACAAGTCCCTGAGATTTAGTGAAACAACAGGATTTCATTAAACAAAACTGGGAAGGTGCTTAGTACCTGGCACAAAGTAGGTGGTCAGTAAAGAAAGGTGGTGCATAAATGGTTTCCTGATCATGTATTAAATTGCTCAAGTCTGACAGCAATTTCCTGGGAAACACTGGAAAGCACATCACTCTGGGATGACAGCTGGAGGTGCATTTTGATTTGGCTAAAGTCAGAAAGCTGGTCTTCAGGGACCGTTAACACCTGCTCACTGGAAGAACTCCAACTTTGTATGCGATCATGTGATAGGAGCCGTGGCCTTTAGCTACACACCAACCACATAAGTTGCTGTGGTTTGCCTAGTTTTAAAAAGAAGAAGAAGAAGAAGAAAAATGATTCTACTTTAGAAGCTGATTCTACTTTAGAATCCGATTCTACCTGCCAGCCTCTGGAGCTATTGTGACGCTGTCTGTCTTAAGGTCTGACAGCTTGTTCCCATGTGTGCTGTGACTCATGTTCTGTCTTGTCTCTGCCATATGGCTCACAGAGGTAAAATTTCCTCAAGGAAAAACCCACAACACACCATCATATTTAAGGTAGCAGAATTTGCGTTTTGAATGTAATTACATGCAGAATATTAGAAAATTTTGCTTAAAGAAACAAAACATAATCAGGCTGTAGAGTAAAGGTTTCTCTGTCAAATTGTTATTTGATGAGATCATTGGTAGAAATGGGGACCTATTGTAGGAATTGCTAACTGTCTCAACATGAAGGTTGGAAGCTCACATAAAGAGATGTGAGGCTTTAGAACTAAAGGTTTGAGAAGGGGAAGGAGATGGCTGTCTTAACCACAGGCCCCATCTGGTCCAACTGTGTTGAAGAAACATTGCTGTCTTTATGCTGAGCCCTCTGCTACCCAGGCTTTGTCTTCATCCTCACAAAGGGATAAGAAAGTTCTGTATTTTGGTTTTTATGACTATGACATCACCCAAAAGTCTCTCTATACAGTCATCACACATACCCTACAATGATTGTAACCACTGTACAGCTCATTAGCAGAAAGACACTCTTGATATTAGTCGCACCATGTATTGAGTGTATATTGATATTTTGTACCATGGGTTCCAGTTAGCCCATCATGCTGTCATCTTTGCAGAAATGCCAAGGAGCTATTATCTCCATTTTGTAGATAAAGAAACTTAAGTGAATAACATTAATTGCTTAATGAAATGCAGTATCCCAGGGATTTGTGTGTGTTATTTTAAAGACTGCACTCTTTTTGTAATGCCAGAAGAGTATTTTTGTTTCTTTTTTTTAAATCTCTCTCTCTCTCTCTCTTTTTTTTTTTTTGCTATGGTTTAGTCATCATGGATAAGAATTTGGAATAAATTATTTGTTGTTTCCCCCAAAATGCTTTCTAGTTTTCCTTAGTTTCCACAATGAAGTAGTCACAATAACATTTACATAACAGGGCTCAGAATAAATCATTTTATCTTCTTTCAAATATGACTGAATTTGAGAAAAATAGGTACCAGTGCTTTTAAAAACTTTTTTTTTTAAAGATTTTATTTATTCATACAGAATTGGGGTACAGGCCAGAGATGTGGAGGGTGAGAAGATTCACCAGGGACAGAGTGGGGAACAGAACAGGCAGATCGACGAAGTACACTGCTGAGGGGAGCAGCGGGAGGGCCAGGAGAGGTCTGCCACGCCATGTGGATCTCCTTCAGGGCAGGTGGGGATCAAACTCATGCGGAAGTGGTTTAAGCTTCTCAGTGCTGTGCTTTAACCCGCTGCGCCACCAGGGAGGGCCCTTAAAAACATTTTTAATATGGACCAATATATTTATGTTAGCATTGCTTGTACTATTGTAAAAGAAAAAAACATGTACATTAACAAAAGATTAAATAAATTGTGAACCAGCTTTCACAATATGTCACATTCAAGTGTATGACCTGAAGATATATGATATATATACCGTCATATGTCTTTTAGGGGCAGGGTTATTGTCTGAGAAATGTGTTGTTTGGTGTTTTCTTAGTTTTGCATATATTCTAAAGTATAATTACACAAATCTTTATGTGCAGCTTAATACACACCTAGGCTATGTGGCATTGCATGTTGGGATCACTCTTAAATGTTGTCTGACATTGATTAAGACATCATTAGGTTATAATATATCTATGCTATATAATGAAATTTAAAGGTAAATTGCAGAGTAATTTGTAGAGTATAATTCCTTTTTGTTAAAAAATAAACAAATATGCTTGAATATCTTAGTATGAATAAATACATAATTTAAGGAGAGGCTGGTGTGAACCAATAATGAATATGATTAATCTAGTTGCTTACGCTAATGTTCATTTATTTGCACATAAATATTACTATATATTTTCTTACTATAAATATTAGTAAGAAAAAGGGTTTAAGATGCAAAGAATCAGATTTTTTTTTTGATGCATGGCTCACTGACTTATCAGTAAATTCAGCTTCACACCATCATTTCTTTTGTGACTGCCTAATAATTGATTGTGTGAGTATATAACTACATTATTTAAATAGAAGACCCTCAAGTGTTTCTGGAAGACTGGGAAAAAAGTGGAAGTTATCTGTGTTGAGTTCCAGCCAATGGAATGTTTAAAACAGAATCAGTGATATTGATTCCTATCAATCTGTAAAATCCAGAGGTTAGAACGATGACAGTGGTAATGAATATAAGGTGTGTAATACAGAAACACATAGTTCAAAGACCATACCAAGCTCATAACACATTTAATACCCAGACAACCTGGAGGAAATTATTGAAAAATAAGAAGAGAAGAAACACCAAGAGAACTACCTCCTGTAAAGACAAAGTGAAAGCAAGTGAATATTTCTTTCATGATTGCATAGACAGTGACACTTTAAAGCAGCAACTTGAATTAGGTGATCTTCTCAGCTTTTCCCAGAATCATCAGTGACTGCACATCTGTCTTTCTGCAGACAAGGACAGTTCATTCAAGAGGTGTGAGAGTGCAGGTTATGTCAAATCAGCAATCTCCATTCTGGGACCACATTACCACCATTATGCTTATGTTTTTCCTGACAGCCCCAAGGAAGAGTGGAGGAGATCTGAAAACAGGAACACCCAGCTCCTATTCAAGAGCTTAACTTTTAAAGTATTCAAGCCATTTAAATAAACACAAATCTATCTTTGTTGATTTTCTTTTCTTGGATGTTAAGAGGTGCATTTCATTTTATACAGACCATCTACATAAAAACTCTACTTTAGATTCAAAGACAAAGTCTTTCATTCTTGCTTTAATTGGCAGTCATTTGAACACTCAGTTTGTTTTTTTGTGGAAGAGATAATTTCATTTGGCTCAAGACATATCAATAATTGCTGTTTTAAAAGTGGGCGGAAATAATCCTGTTCCAACTCTCATTGACCCTGGATACTCCACTTTGACAACCTAAATCAATCACATGGATTCTCCTTCTTTCTTTCTTTGGATTTTTCTTGATGAAGTATTTCTTATGTATAATTTTTAGTAAATAGCACCTCTAGTGTTTATCTCTTTTTATCTTGATTGCAACTTCTTCAAGTTTACAAGATCTCTCATTACTTTGCAACTTTTCTGGATCTTGGATTCTTTAAATATGCAGCATTCATTCCATTCTCTGCAACTTGATCTATAGAGTCAATGCAATACTAAATAATATATTTACTTGTTGTAAATATGTAAGTGATCATATTTAAATCATCAAAAGCAATATCTAATAATCAGACTGTATCAGAGTGTTAAAAACATACTTTCTATTTTTCCCTGAGAATAATTAAACCAAACAATATTTGCTATAATACAAACTAAATTGATTGCTCAACATATCTAAACATTTGCCCTAAAAATAGAATGTTGTGGCCCTCCCTGGTGGCACAACTTGTTAGGATGCAGCAATGCAAGCTAGCTGCAGCCGCTTCAGTGCGAGTTGGATCCCCTGGCCCCGAGTTGATCCACATGGCACAGCAGACTTCCTGACCCGCCCGCTGCACCCCTCAGAAGTGTGCATGGTCCATCTGCTTGTTCTGCTTCCCACTCTGTCTCTGGTGAATCCTCTCACTGCCCCTGCACCTCTGGCCTGTACCTTCATTCTGTATGAATGAATAAATAAATCTTAAAAAAAAAAAAGAAAGTTTTTATGTCCTGCTTAGACATAGATTTCTAATTTGTGCCTTTTTCCTGATGTCATTACTAATAATGTCCTCTCTCACTCTCTCAAAACTACTTTGATGTTGATGATAAATTATATGCTTACTTTACTTAATAAATTATATGTTATCTTATTTAGTGACTTAGTTTCACCACATGAAAACAAAAAGTTAAATGCAATTTAATAGCAATTACATGTGCTTTAGTGATAAATTGGTATATTCAAGTGTAACATTTTAATTCCTGTGCTAAATTTTTTATTACAACTAAATTTTTTAGCTGTAATACAATTTAGTAATTTTTTTAGTTTCCTTGGGAGTTATCTGAAACTTGGAAAGTTTCATTAGGAATTACCATTCTCATGTAAACTTCTTGGGAATTTTCGATTAAATGTAAATTAAAATATTAGCATGCAAATTGAAAACAATTGATTTGGGTTGATAGTGACAATTTAAAGAGTACACAAATTTTGTCTACCTATAGCTCGGTTACCACCCCTTCCAATGCTGTTATTAGTATACCTTGTTATTAGTATAACTTGTAAGCATAGCAACATAATCTGTAATTGTTTACCAACAAAGTGTTTGCTATATTTTATATTTACTTATGCATTTCCTTACATTGATGCTTTTTATTGTTTTGTGTGGACTGAAACCAAGCTGTTTAGCATTCATTTCAGCTTGAAGGCCTACTTTTCCTATTTTTTGCTTTTTGTCTTGATTTGTTCTTCATTTGAGCAATGGTTTTGCTGGATACAGAGTTCTTGGTTGATGGTCATTTGCTCCCAGCACCTAGTTATCATACTGCCTCTGACATCCAGTGTGCTTACTGAGAAGTCAAGATGTTACTGTTAATGAGAAGCCCTTGTACATGTTGAGTCCCTTTTCCCTTGTGTTTCCAAGATTCATTGTCTTTCAACAATTTGACAATGACATATTTAGATCCTAATCTACTTGGAGTTAAGCTTCTTGAATATGCAAATTACTGTTTTTCAGCAAATTTGGAAACTTTTAAATAATTATTTCTTCCAACTTTCCTCCTGGTTCTTGCTCTGTATCCTTTCCTTTTGTACTTCCAGAATATTTATGCTGGTACAAGTGAGAGTGACCTAAAGATCGCTAAGACTCTGTTCATTTTTCTTCATTCTTTTTTCCTTCTCTTTTTAGATAGAATCATCTCCAATGGCCCATATTTAGCGCACTGATTATTCTCTTGTCAGTTCAAACCTGCTCTCAAGCTCTTCTGGAGAGATTTTCATTGTAGTATTGCACTTTTAGCTCCAGGTTTTCTATTTGGTTCATTTAAAAAATATGTATTTTTATGCATACAAGAACTGGGGTACAGGGTAGAGAGGTGGTGGTTGAGAGGATTCATCAGAGACAGAGTGGGGAGCACAACAGGCAGATTGTTTGAAATACACTGTGGAGGGGAGCAGCAGGTGGGTCAGGAGAGGTCTGCTGTGCCACATGGGTCACCTCCTTGGCAGGGAATCGTACTGTGATGCAGTGGCTGCAGACAGTTGCATGGTGCTGTGCTTTAACTTGTTGTGACCTAGGGAGGGCCCTACTTCGCTCGTTTTTAATGATTTCTACTCCTTTATTGACATTCTTTATTCAATGAGATATCATTGTAGGTAAATTTGCTTTAATTTATTAGCATGGTTTCCTTTATTTGCAATAGTGGATTTAGTCTCATATAGGCAAAGCAGTATCTGTATTGCTTCAAGGACAGTTTTGTCAGCTACTCTTTTTTCCTTTATATGAGCCATAGTTTTGTGTTTCTGAGTGTACACTGTAATTTTGATGCTGAAAATTTGATATTTGAAATAACATAACATGGCAACTGAAGAAAGCTGAAAACCCAAAGGTTTTCCGTTGTTGCTACTGATGCTGGTTTTAGTGACTTTCCAAACTAATTTTATAAAATCTGTATAAAATTTTATTGTATGTCACCAATAAAGTCTCCTCATGGTTAGTTTAATAATCAGCTAATGATATGTCATAGACTTTCTTAAATCCCCAAATAACAAATCCTCCTTCTGCTGAGAGAGTATTATGTGCATGCTTTCAACTATCAGGCAGAGAGACTTTATGAGATTAAAAAGGAATTACTCTTTAAACCATGTATTTTCTGTATCTTAAGTTAATAGCAATGTTAAAGTCCCTAAAACATCTTTTTTTTTAAAGATTTATTTATTTGTTCATACAGAGCTGGGGTACAGGCTAGAGGCTCAGGGGCAGTGAGAGGCTTCACCAGAGACAGAGTGGGGAGCAGAACAGGCAGATCACCAAGGTACCCTGCTGAGGGGAGCAGCGGGCCGGTCAGGAGAGGTCTGCCACACCATGTGGTCACCTCCAGGGCAGGCAGGAATCGAACTCATGCGGAAGTGGCTTTAGCTTTTCAGTGCTGCATTTTAACCCGCTGTGTCACCAGGGAGGGCCCCCTAAAACATCTTTAAACAGCAAAAAATTATCACTGTTTCTCTCTAGTTTATGCTTTACCTCTGTTTTCTAATTTTAAAAAAAGACTGCTTTACTGTGCTCAAACATTCCCAAGGACCATGTGGTGATGCTTACAAACACCTTCTTTCTACAGTAAAGTACTTGCTGCTCACAAAAATAAATGTGTCAGGCTTACATTAGATTTAGAGTGTAAATAATAGAGCAAGCAGAAGTCTTGAACAGATTGTCTGCTTAAATATCATTGTTAGTGTAAAAAGTGTTATAGTGAAACCAATCTTTCAACAAGTCACTATAATATTGCAACATACCCTCCAGCATATGGAGTGGCAATGTTCAGAATATTTTTCAATGTTCTGTTGCATTTGTCATGTTTTTGTGTATATCCCAATGCATAATTAGACATTTAATTTTCTTTAAAAGGTTTTAAGGAAATTCATGGTTAGAATTTGGTGACACAGCTACACTGTTTCTTTTAGCATACCACTCAGCACACTACTTTTTGTTGTAAAACACATGTTTAATGTATGGAATCTGCTGACTCTCACAGTTCCTCAGTGAGAGACTAAGTGCAAGAATGGTCTCTCCTGAAAAATGAGGCATATCCTTAGTAAGAGCATAGTACTAAATCAACTTCTGACTTTGCATTTCCTATATTTCACATTATTAGCAATGTCTAATTTAATGACCACATTTTAGCTGAATTAAAACTTCATTACAGAAAAATGTACTGCAAAGGTTTCTAAATACTATATAACAACTTGCCTTATAAGCTGAAGTTGTCAATAATTACCAGCAAACACCTCGCTGAAAAAGTCAATATGTCATTTCAAAATCCATTTGTATTGTAGTGAGGGAAAGATTTAGCATTTATAGAAAAACTTATCCTTGGAATTATGCCTTTAATTCCCCCCCCCCATCCGCCTCCCTTAGACATTTGTTCTTTGTGGTTTTCAGCTGGGGTAGTATTATGGGGTGATTACTACTACATGCAATTTAACTTTCTTTTCTTTAACTAAGCAAAGAACTTTATTAACCTTTGTTTCTAACATTTGCAGCATTCTTCAACTTAATTAGCTACAATGAATAAATTGTGTTTAAGTGAAAGGTGAAAGAGCTGCAGTGTCTTAAAATATTACAGATCTCCATTTATCAGATCCATGGACAAAATTTTAAAAGCAGCCATAATATAAAATAGCAGCTTCCAGTAACTTCAAGGCTTATCTTCTTCGGAAGTTGACTCACTCAATTCAGTTTATTTTGTTTTTAGCAGCCTCATCAAAATTTGCTCAAGAACTGGACTTCATTGCTATTCCAGTAGCAAGTGGTG
Source organism: Condylura cristata (assembly GCF_000260355.1). Lineage (NCBI taxonomy): Eukaryota > Metazoa > Chordata > Mammalia > Eulipotyphla > Talpidae > Condylura > Condylura cristata. The sequence continues at coordinate 69,640,488 of NW_004567102.1, read as the reverse complement.
CTTTTCCATCCACAGATAATTTGGACAGAGCTTTAGCCAATCTCCTTTGTCAGACTGTCTGTGCCAAGCCGGGTAAGATCCTGGACAGCCTTTCTCTCACAGCTTTGTTTCAGCACAATGTGTGATGGTGAAAGTGTCTGCTGCCAGAGATGCCTGAACTGGAGGGCTGTTAAAGTGGATCATTGTCTTCGGCTTGTGAACATGTTCACCTCTTCAACACCAGAGGTACTGTGTACCCCTAGCTTCTTAAGGGGAACTGGAGCTTTTGATCATTTGCTGTAGCTGTTCTATGAGCCACTTTTCTTGTATCCTTATGATGTGTGGCGGCGGATTGAAAGAGGATTACTCAGAGCCCATGTCCAGAACAATGAGACTACACCAAGAGACTACACCAAGAAAGTATAGTTCAGCTCCAAGGGCAGTTTTGTTTTTCTATTTAGAATTAGACAAAGATAAAAAAAGTCAAAGAAGCAAGCAAGTAAACAGGGAATGCTCAAGTGTGGGGGATGTGTAAACAGATGGCCCCAGCCACGGTTGGGAAATAGGAGGAAAATCTCAATGTTTATGCTGTTTTGACTGTACATGCAGTTTTCAGCATGTAGATGTTTGCTCCGAGAATTTCCTTACCTCATACTTTCCTTGTTTTCCTGCACATGCTGTTTTCAGCATACATAAAGCTTCATACCAGGAGCTTTGCCCTTTGAGGTTCTTTATCAACTTTCCCTGTTTCTGCACATGGAGAGGCACAGACTAGTGAAAGCAAAGAATAATCAATGCAAAGACACAGAATATTGAGGCACACCATAATCCCAGCTCCCACACCTTTTTCTGCAGGTAGTAACTTACCCATCAATGTGGATTTTTGTGTGCAGTTGGGCACATTTCTCCAAGGTCATGAAAGTTTCTTTCATTTTGTTGGAGCAGAGAAGGCACCACACAAGGGACTAGGGTTGAAGTTCAGGGGGTTTTGGGCAAATCAACTGAGGTGCACTTGCTATCGTTTATATCATTCCTGTGTGACGTTGCTCTTTTCAGATGTGGGATGGGGGACTAATGATTGCATACAGTTTGTGATATACTTTGACACATGGAACTCTATGAGGTAACACTTGTGCCCTGTATTTTACAAAGATTCTTATCTTAAGAAATGATTTCTTAAAACTGTTTAGTTCCTCTTTCCCCATAGGCTTCAGAATTTCTCAAAAGGATAAGAGTGAGAATTACATGGCATTTTGAGCTCTTGATTATTCAATTTTTCTTGTTTGGCACTTGAACCCTAAAACTCATTTCCTCCTCCTTCGGCCAAAGCAAACAACCAGAGAAACAAACAACTGATCAAACTAACAAATAAACATGTCAACTGATAAAAATAGACTACTCTTAGGTTGACTTCAAAGGCTCTGTAAATATGCTCAAATATTTCTGAATTACAGTAGTGTACATACTCTAAGCTCAAATTGAGATTCCTACTCCAACTTCTGTTCCATCCAGGAATCACTTGCATCCTTAGATTGGAGTCCTCGCTCTGTGAGCAGCTAAGCCATCAGCGTCAGCCCACTGCCCTCCAGAGATTCTGTTGGGTCCTTCCTGTGGACTTTTCAGTTCTGGTAAATTATCACGTCTTCCCTTTTACCTTGGGAAGTCAATAAATGTTTTAGTTTTCTAATACTTGTTCAGTCTTTCCTTATTAAGCAGCCTATTAATATACCTGTTTATGTATATTGCCAAATATATAGCACTAGAGGCTGGAAGGAGATAGGAATCATTGCCTCTGGCAGCAGGAGAGATCTTTGCTGGGCCAATATCAAGGAAACATTAAACAAATAGGGAGAAGGAAGTCCTTTCTTCAACACCAGCTTTCCGATTTCCTTCTAATATTGTCTATTGACTGAGTCTACTATTGAGGAGTCAGATTGCAAAAGAGAAATGTGATTTGCAGAGTCTCAGCCCCAGAATCACAAAACAGCATAAAAAGGGGGAGTTTTTATCTGAGAGATAATAGCTTAAAAATAGGTACACAAAGTTTTGACCAATGATTTTAAGTAATAGTAATCTCAGGTAGCTTTCCAAGAAGTTTTAGGGAGTAAATGTATTTTTAGGTACAAGGAAGAGGCATTCCACAGCATTCAAATCATCAGTTTATTTTTTTTTCATGAATAAGTATACACACGTGTAATTTATTTCATTAGTAACAATTTAATTAAAAAAACCCTGATTATATACCCATACTTCTAAGATAACTTGATAGTTTTATACTATAAAACCATAAATCAGAAAGTTTTAAATTTTTAATTGTAGACTTTTGCTGTAAACATACAGTAGGAGACCAGAAAGTACATGTGCAACCTAAGCAGCAAGGACCACGTTATAATACCAATGTTATGAAGCTCTCGTGTCTTTATCCTTGCTTTTAAAGACATTTTCTATTTTAATTCACTTATTTATTATGATTTTAAAAAAAAGATTTATTTATTTTTGCATACAAGAGCTAGGGAATGGGCCAGAGATATGGGGAGTGAGAGGGTTTATCTGAGACAGAGTGGAGAGAACAGGCAGATTGACTGAAATACATGCTGAGGGGAACAGCGGGGGAGATATGACAGGTCTGCAGTGCCATGTGGGCCAGCTCCCTGGCCAGCCAGGGATTGAATTCATGCTGCAGTGACTGTGGATAGCTTCATAGTGCTGTACTTTGCCCACTTGTGCCACCAGGGAGTCCTGCTTTCTTTATTTATCAATGTCAAATTTGGGTAAGTCCTTCAAGATGATGGCAGAGTGAAGAAGCTAGACACATTCCCTCCACATACTCATAGCTAAACTGCTATAAAACAGTCAAAACACCTGAAGGAAAAACAGATGACCTCAGCACACATTAGGAACATGAAGCCATTGAGAAGAGGTAGGAAAGAGTAGCAGTTCATTTTGTTTAGAATGGTCACGGAACAGTACACCTCATGAGAAGAGGGCTGGGCAAAGCCCTGCAGCTATTGATGTGGGCTCTCACCTACTTGGGGCTCCTGAGACTGGAAGAGGGATGGAGGGTGCAGGCTCGTACATCCTGTGCAGGCAGAGGATGCATTACTGAGAGTTGCAGGAGTGGGGTGCAGAACAAGGACTATACACTAATAAACAGAATCACAAGTTAAAGAGGAGGAATCCCGGCAGAGAGCACAGAGATACAAAAGAACATAAGCAATTACTATGGAAAATTCCATGCCAATAAATCTTATAGACTTGAAGAAATGGGTACATTTCTCAATCAGTATATTTTATCAAGACTAATACAGGAAGAAACAGATGAATTGAACAAAGTAATCACAAACATGGAAACTGAAATAGTAATAAGATATCTTCCAAAAAAACAAAAGTCCAGGACAAGATGGTTTTGTAATTGAATTTTATCAAACCTTTAAAGAAGAATTAATGCCTTCCTTGTTCAAATTGTTGTTAAAAATACAAGAAAAGGAATGCTCCCTAATACATTTTATGCTGCCAAGATTACCCAAATACTGAAACCAGCCAAAGCACAAGAATAGAAAAGTATAGACAAATATCCCTGATAAACATGCAAAAATTTTCAATAAAATACTAGTAAACAAATCCTAGAGTACATGTCAAGAGTATATATAAACCATAAATCAAGTGGAATTTATTCCAGGAATACAAGGTTGATTTAATATATATAAATCAATAAATGCATTTAAATACAGCATTTCAACAAAAGTAAAGATAAAAATCATATGGAAATATAAAATAGATGCAGAGACAGCATTTGATAAAATTCATCATCCATTTATGATAAAAATTCTGAACAGAATGGGACTAGAAGGAGCCTACCTCAATATAATAAAAGCCGCCTATCACCATCCAACAGCCATTGTAATACTCAAGGGTGACAAACTACAAATTTTTCCCGTTGATTGGGAACAAGACAAGGATGTCCACTGTCACCACTTCTGTTTAACTTACTACTAGAGGTTTTGGCCGGACCTATTAGACAGTCTTTTTACACATTCACTTGGTTTTAAAATTAAACCAAACCAAATCAAATCGTCCCACCTTCCATTACATCGCCTCCATTTTTATTTCTATCCTTACCCTCTTGACCTCTGGTAACCTCATTTTGGCTTTGAACGTCCACTAGTTTACTTTTATTTTGTTTTGCCCATGTTTTGCTTAGTTTCCTTATATCACTGGTACAGGTAAAGTCATCTAGTATCTCTTTCTATCCTTCTGGCCAATTTCATGCTATATAATTTCCTTGAATTCCTTTCATGTTACCACAAAAGGTAAAACTTCATCCTTCCCTACAGCTAACCAGTGTTCCATGGTGCATAGGCACAGCGTCCTCTGAGGCCCCCATGGGTGGGCACTGAGGTTACCTAAGTAGCATAGTCACTGCAGTAGGTGCCGCAGTTATCTTGTGGCCTCTGTAGCTGATGGTCTCATGTGTTTTGGATAGATTTCTGTTGTCATGTTTTAGTTTTACCTAAAACACTCAAATATAAAATATCAATTTTTTTAAAAGCTTTACTTTTTATTTATTTATTTATTTATTTATACATTTATACATACAATGCTGTA
>NW_004567102.1:69632089-69635751 GCF_000260355.1 Condylura cristata | reverse complement strand
GGTCAGGAGAGGTCTGCCACGCCATGTGGTCACCTCGGGGCAGGCGGGGATAGAACTCATGCTGAGGTGGCTTTAGTTTCTTAGTGCGGTGCTTTAACCAGCCACCAGGGAGGGCCTAAATAATCGATGTTTATTTACTCTGTTCTGTAAAACAGAATTAGAAAACATCTTATCTAATTCATTTGATATTTTTCTTGCATTTTAAATGGATATAGAAATCTGGGCTCTCCTGTGAATTTTCCTCAAAAAGTTCTTAAAAAATAAGAGAGATGCAATACTGTTCTATGAACATAGTTAATGTGCCCTGCTAAAGTAATGAAGATTGTATTGACAATTTTCTATTTCATTACAGGCTGATTGTTTCTACAAGTCAAATCATATTCCAATGGACTCAGAAATACATGACAACTCTGGGACAGGACACTGGCAAAGGGCAGGAAGATAGAAAACATTTCCTATAAGTAAACTTAAGGCAAAGCCCTTTTACCACTACTGTGTCAAATTGACTATAATGCTTGAAGAAAAGACATACATTCCCAGTTTAAGACATTTTATTCTCAAACGTTACTTGAGAATGAGTCAGGAGAATATGTATAATTTCATATTTCAAACAAAAAAGTACTTTCTTAATATTTACTTTTTTTTTGATACCTTTTCTCCTTGCACTCAAGCAGTAAAGTCTAAAAACTTTAGTAGATGGGGTTTTTTTTTGGCCTGGAACTTAAAAAAACATTCTGCTTCCCTTTATTTTGTGGCTAATGTTTTCCTATTATCAAGACCTTGCATGCTTTTAACATCCACCCAACCCCATCACATTATATTTTTTTGGTTGAGGTCTGAGTGACAAGTACATTGATACAACTGAATCATCCTTCTGCAGACATGTCTTTGTTATCAGATTGGTTTTCAAGTAGATTTATACATTTAAAAGTGCATCCGTTGAACAAGATTTGTCTTTGCAAGATATGACATTTATCCTAGCAATGGGTGATAGAATTTTACTTTCGACATGTGAACCAAACTAGATAGTAAGCTGACATATTGTTAAGTAGTTCCTTTCTTTCTGGTTATCAGATTAAGGCACCAAAATGAAGCTGAAAGAGTATTTTCATGAAAGTTTATTGGGCCAGAGCCAACTTTCCACCCTCCTATGATGCTAGGATTTTGCAATAACCAAGTCAGGTTAGGTCTTGCTTTAAAATAAAAGAGAATTAGGGCCCTCCCTTGTGGTGCAGTGGGTTAAAGCACAGCACTAAGAAGCTTAAGCCACTTCCGCATGAGTTCGATTCCCGCCTGTCCCAGAGGAGATCCACATGGTGAGGCAGACCTCTCCTGACCCTCCGGCTGCTCCCCTCAGCAGTGTACTTTGTTGATCTGCCTGTTCTACTTCCGGTTCTGTCTCTGGTGAATCCTCTCACCATCCGCATCTCTGGCCTGTACCCCAGTTCTATATGAATAAATAAATCTCAAAAAAAATAATAAAATAAAAATAAAAGAGAATTAAACAACAACAAACCCTGACAACTGAGAGATAAAGAAGCAAATATGGGTGGATGTTCTCTTGATTTCTATGGTGAGAATAATGATTCCAGAGAGAAGCATGTAAAATATAAGAAAAGTTAAGGTGCGTTCTATCAAGTAATTTTAAGAAAAATATCAATTTTCCTAGGCAATGTTTTATCAATATATTTTACTAACATAAGAAAGGCCCAAAGTGATGTTGCTGGGTGGAAAATGATAACCTACATTTAAATTTGAGCGATAGAAAATTTTGTAGGCTTTTGAAAATCCAAGATTCACTTATAGAACATAGTATAATAGTGAGAGCAACTCCAGGCATGTTTTATTAGCTTTAAAGGAAGTGGAGTGAAGTGTGACTTCCCTCAAATAAACAGTGGAGGATTTAGGTAGAAGGAAGTTATTTGCCTTGGAATTTGATCAGGCTATGGAGATACTAACCTACCTTCCTCTTTTAAGTAGCACAGTCTTTAAAAAAACATAAAATTTTAAAAGACTGAAGATTCTACTTGTTTTCCTGAAAAAGAATACCCTTTGATTGATGGAAAAGTAGCCCTGTAAAAACTATACATTAACTTTTTATGTGCAACCACAGTAAAAGAGTGTACATGGACTTATGTGAATTCTGCAGGTCTTCTGGAATGTTTTCTCCCTTGCCTTCACACAAGCTTCTCACATTTTCCTTTCTATCTATTTTCCCAACTTGTCACCTTCCTCTCCCTCCCTCACAATGTCTCATTGGCATATATTACACAAAAATATATGTTCAGAGATTTTGCTCATATGCTGATCTTTTCCCATCTAATTTGCTACAGTCTCAACATGCGAGAATGATCTAGATTCTTTCTAAATCCCCCATTTATCACCTATTCTAGTGTGCCTATCATAATTATTTTTAGTCTAACCTAAGGAACAAAAACCTTTATATAACAAGTTCAGAATGCATCAAATCAATACCCCTGGGGTCTGAGGATAAAAATAAGAAAGAGGAAACAATATAAAGGCCTCTTTGACTTTTTCTATTGGCCCCAGTGGTTAAAGAGTGTTTTTTCAAATTGTAATTTACAGTATCATTTCCTCTTAATTTTTTTTTGTTTTATCTTCATTTTCATCGACTATCAGCAGGCTTACATATTGAAACAAACATATATACACTAATAGGTTCTGAGTATACTAAGAAAATCATCTCACCTCTTTTTACCTGATTTGAAAACTAAAAGGTTCAGTTGTGTTTTAAGCATTTTATTAAAGATTTCAAAGCATCCTTACAGAGAATTTTGTGTTTATTGAATTTTATTTGGACTACCCTAGTGACGCAGCTTGTTGCAGCCTGTCTGTCATCTTCCGGATTCACTGGTCAAAAAATGACATAAAGAACAAACAGTCCTTGGACGTAAGTTAGAATCAGTTATCAAAGTAATTGAAATGTAGTGACATTGCAATAATATATTTAAGGCCATAAATGACCCACGTTAATATTACCTAGGAGAAGACTTATCAAAGTTTTCTTTGATGAGCTATTTTTTTGTTGTTGTTGTTTAAAGAATTAACCTTTGAAGAAAGTATTTGTTCTTTACAACTTGTCAGGCAGTTAATGTGTTGGATACTAAAAAACTTCATAACATGAATTTTCCAGTCCTTCCTGAATATTTTAGTACAAAATATCAATGGAATGGAATAAAAAGCTCTTTTGTGATTATTCATGGTATACTGAGAATGAAAATTTTAGAACTCTGGCTAATGATGGAAAAAAAACACTTAAATTAGACTTTCAAAGCTTTATTTTTTTATATAAATGATCATAATTAATAATATTTGTCGTGATCTTTGTTTAACTACCACAAACATTTCTGTGAACTATACAGGTTTATAGGCATGGAGGTCTTTATTACAATATTGTAAATTGATAAAGTTAAAAATGCCTATTTTTTCTCTATCCTCTAACATGTTTGTTGTGTTGATAATTATCCTGGTTATCTATTACTATACAACAAATCACCCCCAAAATTATTAATTCAAATACATTTACAACACTTATATTTGTTCAGAAACCTGCAAACTAAGTGGTTTGGTGACTGAATTTTTTTCTATTCCATTTAGCATTAGTGGGGACATCTGGAAATTGGGGGCTGGGATTTTGGCAG
>NW_004567102.1:69630543-69631479 GCF_000260355.1 Condylura cristata | reverse complement strand
TTGCTTCCACTGTAATCACAGTTCCACCAAGTTTTAAGAGGGAAACTATTACCTCCCCTCCCCTACTTTTAAATAGAGGAGTGTCTAGCACAAGAAAAGCATGCTGTTTAGGATATACTGATTGGGCATGGTCATCCTAGGGAAATACAATCTATTACAATGGTGACAGGAGATTGTTAGATCTAATTGTTGCTCAGGGTTCTAGTTAAGAAGGATTAATACATTTTTATTTATCTAAATACAAACATGGCTGTAAACTTTCTAGTCAAGTCTATGTGATTCTGAATATCTCAACTAGCGTCAAAAGAAGCTCTTGGTAACTTAAATGATTCCCTAGAATCACAAGTCAGGAAATAAAAATAAGAAGCAAATGGCTAATTACATTAAACCCTTTTCCAGGGAGAAATAAGGACCTTCAAGTCTTGTAAATGATCCTCGGTCAAATTACATAAAAAGTAATCAGTATCAAGAGGCCTTTTAGCAATGTGGTTTCTTTTTTAAAGAACCGCTAATGGATTTTATGGGATGGCTGAAAAGTCTGTGGTCCAATGTACAGGAAGTTCTGTGACTGCACTTATCCCACTGTTCCAAGATAGATAGCCAACATATTCAGACTTACATAAATATGAAAATGAGGAAGGAGAAAATGCCTCTCTTCTGCTTTTACCATTTTCTAACTTGTCCCTTTTAAGAATTTAATAAATGGCACCTCGCTGGTGGTGAAATGGGTTGAAGCACAGCTCTGTGAAGCTGGCTGCAGCTACTGCAGCACGAGTTCAATCCCTGGCCAGCGAGGCGACCCACATGGCAGCAGACCTCTCCTGACCCAACCGCTGCTCCCCTCAGCAGTGTGTTTCAGTTGATCTGCCTGTTCTGCTTCCCACTCTGTCTCTGATGAATCCTCTCACTCCCCATACCTCTGGCCTGTACCCCAGT
>NW_004567102.1:69626226-69630145 GCF_000260355.1 Condylura cristata | reverse complement strand
ATAGAACATGACAAGACGTGGAAGGGAAATTCCTCAAACAGTTCCCTGTTTTACATAGCTTCTAATAAGAGTATTTTTCCTTTCAAAACCTTTCTTTTCTGTTTATGCTTTCTTCTTTACATTTGATTTGCAAATTTTCTTAGCTTTGAATTTTCCCTTTGGGATTTAAATACTTTTTTTTTTTTTTTGCTTTGATTTGTTATTATTCTGTTGGTGAATTGGAGCATTTGCTCAGAGGACCCATCTTTTTCTCATGACTAAGGAACCATAGTGTCCCTAATTTAAACATACACAGGAAGCTTTCAAGATGATACACAGAAATGAAAACTACATAAATTGTAGAGGAAGTTGTTGTATGAAAATAATATCTATCCAGCCAGCCTAAATTTAGATCAGGATGAGAAACTGTGAATTTTCTCTTCACTGAAATATTCCTGTGCAAACTTCTTAACCAACGTTTGTCAGATCTCCAAATGAATACATTTCTCTTGATTGTGCCTTTTTCAACATACATGATGACAAAGCCATACCATCAAACTTTTAAAAAATAAGACAGACTTTCAACAACTTCTGATGGAGGAAACAAGGTCAGGGTGGACACTATAAGGTTAGGAACCTTTTCACACAAGGAGGTAGGGGTAGAAGGGGTTAACGTAAGCCATTTATCAAGTTATGGAAACCAAGACCTTTAGGCCCTAATGCCCAGATCAGAAGCACAATACCCAGACAGGTGTCTGTCACAGGGAGTGTCATCTGTAGGTGAAGATATGAGGATTAAGGAACAAACATCCACTCAAGAAGATGAGACCCTCTGTAGGGAGAGATGGTAAAACTCTGCACTGCCCCACAGAGGGCAGTAGTCTTTCTGCCCACCTGTGACCATGCAGGTGCCCCTTTTCACTAACTCTGCCTCTCTGCAGGGCAGCAGCCTCCTGCCTGCCCATGACCTGTACTATGCCACGATTTCTCTTCACTGACCTCCCATAGCAAGGCAGCTTCCTCAAGGCCTTCTGCCTGCAACCATGCAGGTCTCTCTCTCAGCAAACCTGTCCCTTTCAGAGCAGCTCTTCCTGCCCACTTGTGTCTAAACGAGTGTCTTTTACTCTTCTGGTCCTTTCCCTAATAAGCCTGTTTTTTTAAAAAATAATTAATGTCTCTGTGTCATGAAGAATCTCACATGATGCTGAAAGGGGAGCTCTGGAGAAATCTTTCCCAGAGTGAGCTCAAGGACCCCGAACCTAAGGACTCCAAAAATGACAACAACTTCTATATTAGTTAAAAAATTGCAATTTTAAACTGTAATTACTGTTTGATGCTTGAAGAAGTGGGTTAAACTGCAGGAGGTTAGCATGCTATTTTACATTTTAGCTTATTCAGTGATGATTTTTCTTTCCCAAAGTAGATTAGATTTGGTGGCATCTGTAATTTTTTCAATTTTGGAGTCCTTTTAAGAGAAGAAATATAAAAGGATTACAAAATTATTTACAAGGGAAGTAAATTGAAAATCATTACAAATTTATTTTAAAAGCTGACAAGCATGCAATCCCTGAAAACAATGATATATTTCAAAATTAACTAATACATATCTATGATACATTTTCCTACATTTGTAACTACACAAATTTTGTACTATTTTCTATAGAGAGAATAGAAAGATAATCCATTCTTTCAGGTAAATTGCTTGATATTTTTCATTGTTGAAAGTACTTCACCATTCATACTGTGTGTCACACTGATGTAGTTTTGGGAGTCGGTAGGTTGTGTGCAGGGGTCTTTGGGTTCAGTTTGGGAAAGATTTCTCCAGAGCTCCCCTTGTAGTGGCACAAGGTGAGTTTCTCCATGACACAGAGACTTTAGCTATATTTTAGGAAGAGGAAACATTCATAGCTGCAAGTGGGCAGGAAGAGCTGCCCTGGATGGGACAGGTTTGCTGAAAGAAGCCAGCATGGTCACTGGTGGGAGGCCTTGAGGAGAGCAGCCTCTGATGGAGAGGTCAGTGAAGAAAAGGACAGGCATGGTACAGGCCATGGGTAGGCAGGAGGCTGCTGCCCTGCAGAGGGAGAGAAAGAAGCACCTGTATAGGCACAGGTGGGCAGAGGACTGTGGCCTCTCTCTGGGGGCAGCGCTGGGCTTTATCATCCTCTTTCAGTAGAGGGCCTCATCTTCATGAGTGGAAGTTTGTTCCTTAATCCCCATATCTTCACTTTCAGGTGACACTCCCTACAGTGTTCATAGCTGGACTAATGTCTGTTAATCCCCTCTACACAACACATCCTGGTATGAGACAGGTTCCTGACTTTTAGCACCCTTTCCAGTGTGTGTATTCTTAATCTCCACCAACATCATGCTATGTGATGGTGGCAGTGTCACAGAAATTTTAGTTTTTAGTGAAATTGGGGGAAGTGTAACTCAAGTTTCTTTCATGTATGAGCTGAAAGATTTCAGTGCTTTTTATGATTTCTTTTTCAATGACTAACCTTAAGTTTCTTTTGAAGTGATGATTGAATTAATGAGTTGGTATTCTTGTAAGGATAAGTATGAACAAAATAGATTTATCTATGCTGCACATATCATCTGAATGACATCATACGCACATGTATACATATAGGTATATGTATATCTATATATGTATGTATATATACATATACTTAATGCATACAGTCATGATTGGTTTTCTTTTACTTATTGTAATGTTTTCAAGTTTCACCCACATATCAGTACTTTCTTTGTTGTTTTAATTGTTGAATGATAAACTGCTATATTGATTCATGGCATTTTATACACCCATTCAGTTAGTGGACATTTCACTTCATAATAGCCTACTTCTTGGCTTTTATGATTAATGCTGTAATAAACATTTATGTACAAAGTTCCCCCCTTTTAAATGCCAACCCTTTATTTTATTTTACTTTTGTCATAGTTTTTTTTTTTAATTGAGGTAGCATTAATTTAAAACACTATATGTTTCAAAATGTATACAAGTTTTTATGTGGACACATTCCATTTCCTTTGTGTAGACATACTTATTAAATCTAAAAGTTTCTACTCAGTTTCTATTGTTATATACCATCTCATTCTCATTTCTTGCAGGTTCTTTCTCCAGGATTCTACTAATTTTGATGTCTTCAAAATCATGAAATTCCTCTATCTTACAAATATATTTACCTTGCCTATTATAATTTATTCAACAGTTAGCAAAAAGTATTTTATTTATTATAGTTTTGTGCCCACTATTACAATGGATATAAGAAAAGTTAAAGAGAAATTTGTATTCCTCTGTTTTTAAGAATTTACACTTTGTTGGGGAGATCCAGAAGACAGAGGCAAACATGCAATCAGAATATTAACATGAAGATATCTACTCCACAGAGTACCTTGTGTGCAAAGAGCAGGTTCCTTTTCCGGCAGAACCAAGGGTGGAATCACAGAATGTATGAGATATTGGGGCTCTCCTGAGCAATAGAAAAAAGCATACAGATATAGCCATCGGGGCAGAGGGAATATCATGTACAAATGCCCTGGGTCAGGAAAAGCATGGCTGGACTTGAACTCCCAAAGCAGCAGTAGCTTAAGAGTGTCTCAGGTAGGGTGATAGAGTGGTGGCCGTTGAGGTGAAAAACCATGTAGCCGTGAAATCATAATGTCTTATGTCTTTCTGAGGATTTAGATTATGCTGTAAGTAATGTGAATTTGTTACAGGGTAGGGAGAGAGAAGCACCACCGAACCCCCAAATTTGCCTGCTCTGAATAGGTTCTGCCATCTGCCACATCAAGACAAGAAAAAAAAGCTTTAATGGAAGGGAACTTTAACACAAAGCGTGTGCAATATAGAAAAGACCAAGAATACAGTTTCTAAATCAAACACCCAAAGTTACCCATCCCCTCATAGGTAAAAGTCCACCCAAAAGGGATTGGCCCA
>NW_004567102.1:69554322-69625632 GCF_000260355.1 Condylura cristata | reverse complement strand
GGTCTCCTCCGGGGCAGGCGGCAGGCGGGAATCGAACTCATGCGGAAGTGGCTTCAGATTCTCAGTGCTGTGCTTTAACTCGCTGCGCCACCAGGGAGGGCCCCCCCTGTTACAATTCTATTGAAAGAGTTTAAATGGAAAAATTAATCATTGCTAGAATATTTAGAACCTTTGAAAAAAGGGAATCTTACTGACAAAACAAAACTCCCAGGAAGGAAAGAGGGAGGCCGAATGGTCTGTAGTGGTAGTCTGGGCAAGAGGGTAGTGGGTGCACTATGGTGGTAGTACCTACTGGGATACCCCAGGGACTTAACCTCAGTTAAAATAGAGGATTTTAGGGTCCTCCCTTGTGGTGCAGCAGGTTAAAGCACAGCACTAAGAAGCTAAAGCCACTGCAGCACGAGTTCGATCCCCCGCCAGGGAGCTGACTTCTCCTGACCTGCCTGCTGCTCCCCTCAGCTGTGTACTTAGTTGATCTGCCTGGTCTGCTCCCCACTCTGTCTCTGGTGAAGCCTCTCATTGCACCTCGATCTGTACCCCAGTTCTGTATGCATAAATAAATACATCTTTTTTTAAAAAAGGATTTTAAACCAAAACTCTTAAATCATCTTTATTATTATGCTTCTCAATAAAGTGCTTGACAGTGGGCTCAAGGTTGGTGATCAAAACAACCTGTGGAAGAAGATAGTTTTGCCCAGGAGTTAGTGTTAGCCAGGATTCCCCTCTTAGCTGTTCCAATCTAAACATAGAACTCTCTTGACTCCTGTTTTGTTCCTGAAGGGAACATTCTGCCTATGAAGTTCACGACCCTAATGTTGCCTTTTCAAGGTTTTGATAAATTGTGTATTAAGCTCTAAAATGCCACACAGAAATGAAAAGCGGCCACTGAATCGTCTTTGAAGATCTGTTTCCGTTTCCCTGAATACCTTATTTGTTTAGTTATGTTGTCAAAGCTTCTGTCAAACTTGGAATCCCAGTATGGCCTGAAGCCCTTTGGGGGCAAAGCTTTGTCTTGATGAAGGACCGGTTCACTGGATCTTGCCAATTTTTGCTCAGCTAGATTTATGCCTTTAAATAAAAAAGAAATAAAAAAAAGATGAATAATATGTGAGGAAAGTCAGGGGAAACTCCGTAGAGGAGGGTAAGATTGTCATCAGTTCAGAGGATTTTATAACCAATTTAGAAGGTCAGCACGAAAATAGTCATTTGTTGGTAGATTTTTTACAGATACTTAGTAATAATAATCACAACGAATAAATTTAACATATAATCATAATCATAGGACTGCCCAGGATTCCCAAAGTATTCTGCTGCATGCATGTCACTGACAATTTTTAACATCGGCCGTACTTTCCCAGGCACTGAAGTAGAAAACGAAAACTTTTATGCTCTATTCAGTGTCCCAATTACTATTATCCTTCTTCCTTCTCTTCCTTTCTTAGGAAATGAAGATCAATTCTTCACTTCTTTTTAAGAACTATGGAGCTGAAGGCTCCACAATTTATGAAAACTCTTATATAAGAATTTAAGCCATTGTCTTGAATGAAGTCTAGACCAGATATATTAAGATAGTTTTCATTTTTATCTATCTCTTGAAAACAGGCTACTGTGAGAGGATAAAGGACACATATATCACAAAACTATCATGTATATATATGTATACATATATGCACATTTATATAATGCAAAGATAATTTGAAAATCCCCCAGGAGAATTTTTCCATTTCTTTTAAAATTTAGTTTTTATTTAGTATAACTTTACCCTACAAGGTGTAAAAATCTTAAATATACAACACAATAAAATTTTATTTACGTATACTATTTTATGCAGAATCCCCTTTGTTGCTTTTCTTTGTATTGTATAATTTTATCAAGGTAGCATTGGTTTATCACACTGAATATGATTCAAGGTATGGTTCACACACTTCAAATGGATATTACCACAGCACACCCACCATTCAGTCACTCATAGTCTTCTGCCATAAAGGACTCCCCTTCCCTAATATGCTCCCCACTCCTTAATCTTTACTGTTTTTCAGTGTTGTGTAATTTCCTATAAAATGGGTATGTTACAATTTATCAGTCTCTTCAACTGTTGATAGACAATAGGTCTATTTACACTTTGGGCAATTATACATAAAATTGCTATAAACATTCTTGAACACAAACACTAATTTTCGTTACATATGTACTGAGAATCAGCATTTCCAAGTCAGAGAGATATACTTGTATTTAGTGTTTGAAAATACTAACAAAAATTTTTCAAAGGGGCCCTCACTGGTGGCACAGTAGGTTAGGATGCAACACTGCAAGCTAGCTGCAGCCGCTTCAGTGCAAGTTCGATCCCCTGCTCCAGAGGTGATCCACATAGCGCAGCAGACCTCTCCTGTCTCGTGCTCTGCTCCCCTCAGCGTACTTGGTCAATCTGCCTTTCTGCTCCTCTCTCTGTCTCTGGTGAATCCTCTCACTGCTCTTGCACCTCTGGCTTGTACCCTAGTTCTGTATGCATAAGTAAATCTTAAAAAAAATCAAATCCAATTCCAAAAAATTTTCAAAGGGGTGGTATCAATGTACACACTCACTAGCTATCTATGAGGCTTCTAGTTGCTCCATATCCTGTCACCTTTGCTGTTGTCAGACCATTAAACATTATTTTGGTAAGGATATAATTATTATTTGTCTTTTTTTAATCATAATTTTTGCTGAGGATCTTTTCAAATCTTATGGTATAATGCCCATCAGGATATTCTTCATGTATGTGTAAAAGGTGCTTGCTGGCTAGCAAAGTGTGACACGGGCCCAGTGGTATGGTGGAGGACTGTGACTGTGATCTTGATGATGCCTGTGGTGTGGTGACATGCCAACTGAGGAAGTGTGATCCTAAGCACTGCATGAATCACATGCAGTGTTGCAAAGTGATGATACCTCATTTAAAAAGAGGGAAAAGAGGTGCTGCCTGGTGGCTCAGTGGGTTAAAGTGCAGTACTGAGAAGCTGGCTGCAACAGCTACTTCAGTGCGAGTTCCATCTCCTCCCCGGAAGTGACCTACAGGGCGCTGCAGACCTCTCCTGACCTACCCGCTGCTCCTCTTAAGAGTGTACTTGTCATCTGCCTGTTCTGCTCCCCACTCTGTCTCTGGTGAAACTTCTCATCGCCCCTGCACCTTTGGTCTGGACCTCAGTTCTGTATGCAAAAATAAATAAATCTTAAAAAAAAAAAGGGGGGGACCTCAGTTCTGTATGCAAAAATAAATAAATCTTAAAAAAAAAAGGGGGGGAAGAAAAAATAATTAGCCACATTTTTTATGTAAAATTTTGTTTTGGAATTATATTAACACCAATGGTAGTTAAGAACAAACATCTGGTAGTCAGACACTTTCCAATAAGAATTTATAAATTATACTTCAAGCTATTTACACATGAATTGAATTTGCATATTTATTGTTTCTTTCCTTTATGAATAATAAAAAGTCAAATAACCTTTTAATATGACATTTGCCTTTGTGTAAAATATATTTCCAAAAATGCAATCTAAAACTGAAGTGTTATGTGTTTTCAGCATTATAGGTTGGTTTCTTACGTAGCACTGGGCATTTAATAGTAGGCTATAAATTTATTCAACAACATTCATTATCTTCATCTAAGATCAATACTATGTCTAAATATTTATATTTAGTACTCATTGCTTATTATTCATGATGATGTGCTCAGTGAATGCTCAAGGATTCCTTTTTTATTATGCTGATGACAACTATTTCCATTGCTAAGGGCAGATAGTTATTTTCTAGAACATTAATGCAGAATGGAGTATACACATGAAACTAGAAAAGACAGGAAAGCGTCATGATCTGCTGAGGTTAAAAAAATTCCCCTCTAAAGCGTGGACTAATTGTGTACACAAAATGCACACAAGTTTGTTAATGCTATGTGCTTACCGAAATTTGGGTAAGACAAGAGCCCTGCTTTTATTTAGAACAGAGCAAGGTTTTTCACTAGATTACCAGAAACTAAATTTAGAAACAATTCCGAACGCTGACGTAGGTCAAAGACTTCCCGGGGCAATGTTTGGTGCAAATCAGCAAACTGTAGGCAGGGGGTTGCGGCACCCGTCACTCAACCCGGCCGTGGGCGGGGCCACACCGAAACACCACCCGCAAGTGCGTAATTGAGCTGGCGTCCTCAAAAAAGCAAGTGACCCTAAGAGGTTGCCGTCGCGCAGTGCAGCAGGGAAGACGTCGTGCGTGCGCATGCGCTCAGCGCAGGGACTGCCGGAAACCAAGATGGCGCGTTGGTGTTCTCCAGGCCGCGGTTGGCGCCTTATCTGTTTCTGAGCGGGCGTTTTGTAAGGGGTTGTGGCTAACGCCCTCTCCGCTGCGATGGCGCGGCATCGGAATGTCCGAGGCTATAACTACGATGAAGGTAGGTGCCAGGATCGTGTCGGAACCTTGTTTCGTTATACCAAACCAAGAGCCCAGCTGGTTGGCATCCACTTTCATCAGTGAGTTCCTTGTCAGTGATAACCGGCTGGAATTCGGAGGAAGTTTAGTTGAAGAAAATAACAAGATAGCCAAGTACCAGCAGTGTCGTTGTTTTAATTCGTGTTTCCTGACCTTAGGAATTGATCCTAGGGCGAGGGAGGTGCTGTATAGCGTCCTATGGGAAGGCCATTTGACGAGGTTGGGATCCGGTGCTATTTATGCACGTAAGCGTTATCATATCTTGTGTTGTCTTCTCTACTAGATCGGGAATAGATTTTGCCTTCTTTTAGCAATTCAACCTGAGCCCTCCTTTCAAAAATGCTCACAAAACGTTGTTTGTATGTAGTACACTAATTGATGTTAGTTTCCATTTAGTCATTTGCGGTAATATGTTAGATTTATTTGATAAATCTCTTGTTTTTTTTCATATTTAGTGTATAGAATCTGGTTTGAGCTATTTAACTTATTTCTTGTCACTTTCAAGTTAAATAGAAAACTTACGAGTTTTCTATTTATGTATTAAAAATTTTCAGAGAAGTCAAATCTGATAACCTTGAGGTGTGTACTCTGCCTTAGTTAATAATGCCCAGTAAAAATTATTTAGGACTATAAGGAAAAACCAGTAGTGGAAAAAAGGAAGCTTTGTGAATGATCCGGACTTCAGTTTTTAAAAATCTGTACATTAATGTTCTTTAGGAATTTAAAAGAATTTGGAACTACTTTAGGACAGGCACACCCTCTCCGTCGAGTGGATAATTATAGACGTCACCAAACATCTCACAGACTAAAGTTATAAACAAATATGAAGAACTGTAGAAGAGGAGTAGATTTAAAGACTCTAAAATGCAATGTATGTAGTAGTGCTATATGTTGGAAGGTAATTACTGGCACTTTCAGAAGATTATTATAGAATATCAGTATGCCATAACCATAATGGAAGGCAGCTAGCATACATTTGGAGACTGTGATCCATTCAACCTGGCACATGTTGTTTCCTGATGTTGACTTCACAGTTGAAGTCATTCTGAATATTACAAAAAAGCAGGTATAGCATGTGGATTATTATTACCTGAGAGATCACTTTATCTTGGAAGGTATTTTTGCAAACATAGTATGATATAAAAGGCTCAACCAAATAAGTCTTAACTGCTACTTACTCATTTCTTTAATAGATATTATTTTTCCTCAACCTATTTTAAAGTTGTTTACATTATCTGAGTGCTGAGAGGATAGTTGTTAAGTTTTAGGGACTGGCATGTTTGAAGGAATCTAAGTGGGAAGATATACAACAATAAAAGTACTCACAAGAGTGCTGTGGGAGCATGTCAGTGATAACATCTTGTTCAGAATGGTTTGGGGGGAGTTTAAGCAGGATTTCTGTGTGGAAGAAGGCTTCTTGGAGGACATGCACTTGGCCTGAGAGAGTCAGTGCTAAATTTATCTTCTCACCTTGGTAACCTCAGTTCAGATTGTTATGTTGTCATTTTTTTTTTTTTTAACAATGGATGATATCATAACCACAAGTGTTTCTATAGTGTAGGAGGTTCATCCCCATGTACTGCTTATAAAAGTTCTACTCATCTTGTTTTCTCTTCAACCTACTTAAGCTCTCCTTTGTACTCTCAGAATAATAATTTAAAGTTTATCAAAAATAGAGAGGTCCTCAAAACTGGGGAGTTTGTGCTCAAGAACCTTTTGGTTTCTTTACTTAACTAACTCTCATCTGGTTCTTCAGTATAATTTGAATAGTACTTTACATGGCTGCCTCAGCTACTAATTTAAAAGCACCAGAAAGGCAAAGTGCTTACTGTATAATTACCCTAGCACCTCACATGCATTAAAAACACCATAAAGTTTGTTGGGGGAAAGAAGCATTTTACAAAAAACCTCAGGAAAATATTATCATCATCTTTTTATATTGTGACATCATTTGGATCAATATTGAAAACATGATTGTGGGCTCTCTGGTGGCCTAGGGGTTAAGTTTCAGTGCTATCACCACAGGACCTGAGTTCCATCCTTGGCCTGGGAGCTAACCCACTTGCAGTGCAGTAGACCTCACCTGTTTCCCCCTCAGCAGTGTAATTCAGTAGATTTGCCTTTTCTGCTCCCCATTCTGTCTTTGATGAACCCACTCACCCCCTGCACCTCTGGCCTACATCCCATTTCTTTACCAAAATAAATGATTCTTCTTGTTTATAATATAAAAAAAAAATGCTTGTTTATGTAGGCGGCTCATTTATTTGCTAATAAATTATTATTGACTTAGGAACATGACCTAATAATATATTGAATGTCACACACATTAGTGAAGAGAAACATCTAATTTTTCTTAGCCATGATCATTTGAGTTCAGCCTTTAAACATGCTATTCCTGCTTTATGACTACCCTGACTTTTGGAATTGGTTTAAATATTCCTGGGGACCTTTCTTTAGCCACCCCATTCATACCTATTTCTGTTGTTCATATGTGTGTTCCCAAGTTGCTCTGTTGCTAATAAGAACACTTAGCATATGGTTTTGTAATTGCTTGTTTTCCCTGCTAGATATGTAGAGGTGGGGGAGTGTGTTGTCTGTCACTCACTGTTGTTCCCCGAATAGCTCTTGAAAGTTACTGATATAAAGTTAGTATTTGTTGAATGAATGACTTAAGTACATTTATATAAATATATTGATGTTCCTTGTGGATTTTAAAATTATTTGAGTCATTAATTTATAGTAAAACAAATACAGTTTTTAAACATGTATCAGATCATTGACTAGACAAAATCTTACCCTGAAGGAGCTTATAGTGTCGTGGGGTGAAACAGGTATAGTAAGCTCTGATAGGTTTACAGCAGACTAATGGATGAAAACAAGAGTTAGGGTTCTGTGGCATAGTTCTGATCAGAAAACATCACCAAACTTCTACTAAAGACCCAAAATACATTTAATAATAAACAATAATTTGTATTATTTCATTTGTTCAACCTACTTATTTCATTTTGGGGTCTCAGGTGACCGGAACCTATTGCAGCTGGTCAAGGCACAAGGAACCAAATCTGGAAGGAGGCCCTTCCATCACAGGGCGCACACACTCTTACTGTGACAATTGAGACTTGCCATTTAATTTCTGTACACATCTTTGGGATGTGGGAGGAAATTGAAGTCTTTGGAGAAAATCCCCATGTGTATGGGGAGATTATGCAAAGTACATATTCCAGGCAGTATCCCTGATAAGAAACATTTTTCTCCTCACTAGTGTTAAAATGAAATGACATTGAACACATGTTGCTTTTTGAGGACCTGCTGTATAGTGATTAGAGTTGTTTGTTAGGAGAGTAAAAGTGGCAGAGAGCTTGCTTCCCAGGAGTAGTAAGGGAAGACTTCCACAAATTAGTGACATTTGAATTGGGACCTTAATTTGGAGAAGGGAGTGGCCTTAGGAAAACCTGGACAGAGAGCATATTCTAGTAAGGAGGATAGAGGACCTGTTAACTGAGCAGTATGAGTGCAAGGACGTTTAGGATAAGCTGGTTTTTATTGATTGCGTAGTTAATTTAATAGAGAAAGACTGATTTGATGGCCTGTGTCAGCTTCTTGTATTGAAATGTGGGCTGTATATGTCACTTGGTTAAAAATAAAATGATACTTGATTTACTTCAGAATTTTGTCAACACTGTAAAGAGAGCTCAAGTATGTGGTCTATGGGATTATTTTCGATCACTTGGGAGAACTTAATAAAACTCAGTTTAAAACTGAAGAACCAGAATCTTTATAAATATTGAAAATTAGTATGCATATGCTTTATGGGTAAAATTTCTGTAATTATCAAGTCACGGTATTGTACACCTGAAGCTGATACAATGGTATATGCTTTTGAAAAGTAGACACTCCAAGTTCCTATAATCTTAATGAATCATTTAGTTTATTTTTGGAGTGAATTTAGATGTTTCCTTGTTGCTAAGGATATAAAAAGAACTTGTAAATAAATTTCTCTCTTGTATTTTTTAGATTTTGAAGATGATGACTTCTATGGCCAGTCTGTAGAGGATGATTATTGTATTTCACCATCAACAGGTGAATATTAAAAAATAATTTCATTTCAGTCCTTTAATTATTTAAAAATGTTAAGTTTAAAAATGTTAAGTTTTCTGAGGTTCTGTAAGAATAATGTTAGGTAATATTTAAAAGGTAATTTGTTTTTTAAAGATGTATTAAATATTTTCTCTATGAATAGAATCAGGTTTTAATTCAGTCATACAGCTTTAAACATTTGAAGAAAACTCTGGAATTTTCAATATAAAAATGAAATTAATTTGAATTGTATTAAAATGTGATTGTGTTAATGAAAACCTACAACCTAGGAAAGCAAAAAACAGTTAATTTTATATCCCCATTTAAGTTCAGTATAATAAATTCATAAAACTTTCCCTGCATGTTTAAGAATTATATGTAATTAGCATTTTTATCAGTTTGTTGTATTTGTTATAGCCTATAGTCTACTGAACTGTCCTGCAACTCCATACTTGCTTTAAGTTTACTTTTAGTCTCTGAAGACCAAATTTGTCATTCCTGATATTTAAAATTCCTTTTTCTCTATAAAGACACAATTGCTCTTGCTGTTAACTTAGCACTTCCACTCTTCCTCTCATCATTTTCCTGTTACTCGTTACTCTGCAATGCATCTTTCTTTATTTGTATTTTCCTCATTTAGCCTTACTAATCATGGTCTTTCCTGAATTCCCTTCACCTTACAATGTTACCGGTCAGGGTTCTTTTAGGAAATAAGAAACTGTACCAATTATTTTGCTAGAGACAATTTAATTTGAAAAGTTGTTAGCCACATGTTAGAGAACAAAACATGCAGAAAGGTTAACCAAACTAACAAGGAGCTTGTAACTTCAGGAAGCATTTCTTGTGCCTAGAAGAGGAACAGATGAACAAGGTTGAATGCAGCCTTTTCAAAGCTGTAGAGGGACTCCTTGATTCTGGCACTTAAATCTGTAAGGAGAGTTCTGCTTTGCTATTTTTGCTTTTGATGTACTGAGGAGGGGCTGTGGAGCTGGGCCTCCAAAGAGGGGGGCACTGCGTTGCTGCTATTGATATCTGGAATGACACTGTGAAGCTGAATTTTGCCCTCTGAGAGGGAATTTTGACCAACTGACTGCTCACAGTATCTGGGATATGTGGTGGTGGGCATGTAGAGCTGATGTTGGAACTTTAAAAAAAAAAACTGCAAGTGTTACTTCTTTTAATGGGACAAGCTGCTTTTGTAAGGTGAAGTGTTGCTGGAGGAAGCACAAAGCATGGCCTTCCAGGCTTCCTTTTACATCTCTTTGGTAATCCTGAAAGGGAGCCAACTATCAGAGATAACTTATGTTTCTTCGTAGAGAGTTAAACCATAGCATCATAAAACAATAAAAAAAAGAGGGTTGGAAACTGAAAAATGGATTAATTAGTTCTTTAAACTCCTTATATAGGGAGTCAAAAAAACACATTTTGGAGGGATTATAATAAAGGAAACATCACTTTTCCCCAGGAAATTCCCCAGCACTTGTTGCTATTTGCAGTGCATCACAAAACCTGTGGGTTAATCCCTTTGAATTTTGTAATTCATCCTCAAAATTGATTGGGTAATGAAGCACCAACTTCATCACTTATTCTAAGCACAGTAAAGAGGATGGCATGTTCATGAAATAGGAGATGGAGGTGCAATAGAGCTTTTGAAAAATTTCCTCTACAGAGACCCTGGGTTGAAGGTGGCACCTGGATGAATATAAATAGACTGTCTAGGAGACTCTTACCCTAATTTAGAGATGAGGATGTTTGAGGACAACACTCAGGAATTAGAAAAGCCATTCTGGTTCCTAGCTGAGTCAGAAACTCTTTGAGGGTGGGGCATGATTATTGCTGTAATACTCTTTCCAGGGTATGCTGATGCGTGCTTAAGGAACCATTCATTTAACAAGTGTATAGGAATATTAATTAGATTTGGAAATAGATTCAAGAGACAATTATAGGAGCTGAGGTCCATAGGAAGTTGGTTGAGTATGTTTTGCACCTGAGCGGGACACTTCAGAGAAAGAGGGATTATACTGAAGGACATTGTGTTGCAGATTAACACATCCATTTATCTTAGTTTATCTGGATAAATTAGGCTTAATCTTCAGTTATGAGGAACAATACACGTGATCTAGGTGTTTTTCTGAGATTTGCAATTATGGGTTACCTCTGGAGGTCAGAGTTAATCCTGTTCCCTCAGGAGTCATACACATCCTTTTGTGTGGTATTCATATTCAGGACATTCTAACTCCTTGAGATTTACTTTTGTACCAACATTACCCAAGCGGGATAGAGGAATGGTTTTGAGTCTCTTTGACAAACTAGTATTTTTTAAGAAAAGCCTGTGTTTTTTTTTTGATTTTTAAGTTTTTCTGATTGCGTATAAAGTAGCAGTAATACTAGATCAGAAACTTACTTTTTCTCTTTAGTAGTATATTTTCCCAGCAGTTTCAATAAAAAAATGGAAGTTTTGGAAGGACAGTTTCTGTTCTGAAAGAAGCAGCTAGTGTCATTGAAGAGAAGGTGATATTCATGGACTAATGAATTCTGGTGTTTGGATGACAGTATTAGTGAATAGGAATATTTTTCTAAACTTCATCAACACATGCATTTCTTTGAACTCTGCTAAGCACATTTTTCTGATAAAAAAATGGCTTCTAAATGTTACAGCTCCTTTTTTTCCTTTAGAAAGATTGGCTTTGATACTACCTATTGAACATCTAGGAGCCAAGTATGCCTATTTATAAAACTATTTGAATGGTTGTGAATCTTGTTTCACCTAATTAATTAAAAGTGTTGCAGGATAAACTGAGGCATATTAAAAATCTTAAATTTGCATAAGCAAACATCAGTTTGTAGTAGGCAGATCAGCCATACTGGAAGTAGCATTCTAACCAGAGGTGCTCTCGGGGTAAGGTTTTTGGAGAGAACACATGGAGGCAAAGAAGAAAATTGTTTAATGGGCTGTAGCTTAAGCAGTTACAGTTTATGGGAAAAGCCTTTTTTGTGTTTGGTTGGTCTTAATTCCGAGATTTAGAGGAATTGACTCAGACTTATTAGTTGTCCCTTTGCTATCAAGACATTAGAGCCACCTCTGCCTAATAGATACCTTGTACTAATAGATACAGTACTTATTCTCATTCAGTCTAACTCAAAACTTTGATTGAGCATCTATTAATGTGAGGAAAAGCCCTCTTCTAATAGTTTGTTAGTTTAGTATATGCACCTTATTAAAAGTCATGTTCAGCTTTTTTGGGTTGGAGTTGCTGTCTTCCAGCAAGTCATCAAAATAATCAACAGAGGGAAAGAAGAGAGGCAACCGTTACAGGTTCCCTAGGCCTTTTAGAGTACAGGGAGTTGTTTCTTTGGCCACAGACTTATGAGTCTACAAGAAAGGTGATATAATGACAATGGGGGATAGGCATTTCCCCCCCCCCAATATAATAGTTTATTTTGACATCATTTTGTACATT
Source organism: Condylura cristata (assembly GCF_000260355.1). NCBI lineage: Eukaryota > Metazoa > Chordata > Mammalia > Eulipotyphla > Talpidae > Condylura > Condylura cristata. The sequence goes on along the minus strand of NW_004567102.1, from coordinate 69,613,638 downwards.
TTTTTAATCTCAATTATAATCCCCATGGGTTTCCCATCACCGAGTCACCCATGTGCCATCACCATAGTCCTGTGCATATCCCTCCCCCCCTTTGATCCCATTCCCCACTCCACCCCCACAAAATGTCTCTGGTATATGGTTGTTCATTATTTTTGTTATTTTCATTATACTCCTGCTATGAGTGAAATCATCCGGTATTTTTCTTTTTTCTTTCTGGCTTATCTCACTAAGCATGATCTTTTCCAGCTCCGGGATAGGCACTTTTTAAAGAGAATGACCCACACATTTTACCATGGTAAAATGTTACTAGTGTGCAGTTGCCATTATTATAATCAGACTAGTAAAGTACATGATTCTTGCCAAGAGAATTAATGTTTATATTGAGCATATTAAGTGTTATAAGAGCTAAGATAGCTTCCTAGACTATAAAAAGGTAAAAAATAAAATTCCTGTTCAAACAACATGCTATAGCAGTATGGTGGGTAAAGAAATATTTGTGATTGAAGGAGTCTGGGAATCTTCTGGAAGGAGGTGGGTTTGGGATTTGCAAATTTGGGAATAAGATCACATCTTCGTGGAAACAACAGTAATTAAAACAGTGGCCTCTGAGGAGACTTGTTTGGAAATACACAATCTTGCAGCAGGAAAGAGGGCTGCAAAGGAAATGGGGGCCAAATTGTGGAAGGCAGTTGTAGATGTGTGTGTCAGCTTATTGAATGTTTTTGAGTAAGGGGGCACTGTTTTAGGACAGTAAGGAATGATGGGATAGGTGCAAAAAATAAAAAGGAGACTTGGAAGTTATTGCTTTCCGATATTTGTGGATGATACCTAGTCAGGCATTATTTTACATACCACATTTATTTTAAAAAAGGATGTTAGTTTAAGTATTCCATAATGCTCGGAAAACACTCCTAGTGCTAAGTTTTTTAAGCGTGTAACAGTTGTTTTAGAACAGTTGAAATAGAATTTCTCTTCTATTTAGCCATGCCGAGAGATCATAATGGATATCTCAACCTGTAGAGTACTAACAAAAAGTATCATCTTAATAAAAAATGTTTGTACATGAAAAGATACATTGACTTCTAATAAAGAAATATTGGAAACACATAGCTTTACATTTTTAGAAAAGGCAAAAAGCTTAGAGAGTCTGTAGAAAAGTGTTGAAACTAGACAGTAAAAGTGCAAAGGCAAAATGCTTCCAGATCTTGAAAAGCCAAGAAAAACAAACCCTCTCAACACAGGACACGTGGCCAGATTGAGCAAGAGGAAGAATGTGGGACTGTCTGGGATTATGCTCTAGTTAAAATTACAGTGTCAAATTGTGTGGTTGTTGTTATTGGACTGTGTACCTGCTACTATTGCACAATGATGCAAAAATGTTAAGTGTTCGGGAGAAATATCCCATCAGCCAAAGCAACTTGAAAGTTGTACACTCATCACTTGCCAGTTGATTTCTATTAAGGAAGTTTACATCGTAGTAAAATAGATTGAATTCTCTCCACTACTATTTCTCTAACTTCTGTTTACCTTTTCCAAAAGATCTTCAACTTCTTCAGATATTCCTATATTCATTCTTTATTGTAACTTTTAATTCTTGGTGATTAGTCTTTATGCTTTGGCAGCATTTGTTAACTGTGCTACTCATTTGCTCATTTGGCTTTTAACATCAGTATGTCGCTACATTTTTCTTTATATTCTTTGCTAAACTCTGAGACCATCATTTGTTGGCATGCGAATATATATTACTTATGTCTGTTACATGTATGTCATGGCATTACCGTCTATATATGCTTTATCTATAATTACTAAATATTATTAGTTTCCCTTCCTTTCATACAGTACCTTCCTGAAAACATATATAAAAGTCAAATGTGAAAATGCTAAGCAATAGTCTCAAACATTACATCCTTTTCTCTTATTCTCTTTTATGCCTAACAATTGGGCAGTCTCCAGGAATTGAATTCATTGGTCTTCCAGTTGAGGTGGAAGAATTAATGCCTAGATAGCATGATGATTTTCTCCTTTGTTCATGTATATTTTGTTTATAATACTCAAGCATTTACTGCCATCGTGATATTTTGTCATATTACCTTTTAGTGAAATATGTCCAGCTATATAGCAAATGATGTCACTGCTAGTACTGCAGAGTATCACAGACTTAGTGTCTGAACATCAAAGCTTGGTCTATCAAAACAGTGTTAGTATAGAATCAAAAATATGAGATATTCCAAAGTTGAGAGGTTTATTTTTGGTTAACTCTTGAGTTCAGATAAAATTAGCAAGTATTGGAAAGTGAAATTAAACCTAGTGTATTCTTAGTATTTTCATAATTATGCAAATAAGCAAGTCTAATACGAGATTTGAAATAGTCTAAAGAAGAGAAAAATTCAGGGAATATGGAGAAGTAGGCAGGGAAGAAATAGTATGAAATACGGAAAACTGGAGAAATCAGGCTTGGGTGGAAAATGCTGAAGGTAATGAATAATAGGGATATTAGATCAGAATCTTGGGTCTGATATTGTTAGTTTGCTTTTGCTTGTATGATTAAGGGAGTGGGTAAATGACTACAGATTAAAGTCTTGAATCTTTATTTTAACTTTTGTGTAAATGCTAAATGACTGCATTCTTCATTTTATATTCTAGCTGCTCAGTTTATTTACTCAAGACGTGATGAACCTTCAGGAGAGTATGGTTATGAAGATCTGAAGGACTCCTCCAATTCCATTTTGAGCCATCAGCTAAGTGGAATTGATCAAGGTATAGTAAAAAGTATCTGTGCTTCTTATCTGAAAATGATGTTTACTATCAATCATTAGTTGAATTTATCAGTATTTACTTGATTGTTTATGATAGTGATTATGGGTAATAATGGTTACAGGCATATTTATTATCTTCAAGGAAAGTTTACATTTTATCAATATATTTTGTGAAAGTTGTATTTAACGGTATTGTTGAAAAGTTTTGTGACTATTATTTAATAACAACTTTTTTATTTTCCTCAGGAGTGAAACTTGAGTGATTTATTTTCTCTTGGCAATATTTTATTTCATTAGTACACATACAGAAATTACTTTTCTTAATGTTAAATTCCACAGGCTTCTTTTTTTAAATTTTTAAGTCCATAGTACCATACAAGCATCCTGATTGGTTATATCTGCATAAGTTATGTTTTAAGATAGAATTTGTAAACAGTAAGGCATTGGTTCCACAATTGCTTCTTTTTAACTCTCTTAAAGAATTTTGACAAGATTATTTGTATGTTGGCTTCTTTCATAAGTAAATTTCAACATGACATTGTTTTAACATGTCCCTCAATTTGTAGATTGATAAACAGAATAGTGGAACTAAAATGGGCTAGGTATAGCTGTAATATTGGTGACGAACAGTAGCTTTCTTCTATAAATCTTTTAAAATTAAAAATGTAACAATTGATTGGGCAACAGAAAGAGGGAATATGTGAATCTGAGAACTGACCTTTGAGTTATTAAAACATACATCAGCTCCTACCTCATTAAAAATGGAGAGAAAGCACATATACAACAGTAGGAGGCATAATTTTATGAACTTCAAGTGTATCTGACAGTTTGGATAAAAGGTTGTGGAGGAACTGTTAAAATTAGTAATATAACTTTTAACAAAGTGATATAGTTATCTTTGTAGTTTCCTCACACTAAAGGAAAAGGGTAGAAATATAGTGCTGTTTCTGTGCACAAGATTTAGGAGGTTTGGAATTCAAATTTTGAGGATGAAAGTTCCACCTAACATGTATAAGTAATTACATGATAAGAATATTGTGATTGTAGCTAAGCTTTGCTAAATGCTTTCCAGGTAGTATCATAATTGCTTTTCAGTTATCACTATATTTAATCTTCACAAAAACCTAATGAGGTACACCAATTATTGTTTTAGCCATAAACAAAATACAAATGTAATTTTACAGAAGAGGAAAATGAGACACAGAGAAGTAACTTGGTTGAGGGTTGTACCAAGTAATAAGTAGCATTAGGATATGTACAAAGATTACCTAACTCCATGATCTACTTCCTGTATATGTGTAGAAAATAGTTGTGTTAATGCATTAGAAGAGGCTCTTATGCCAGTTATACCAAGTATTCTGTTCTAGCTTAATAATTCATGTACTTACTAATAGGTATTATTTTCCAAGTATAGTTTATTCACCTAAAATTAATAATGATTTGAAATAAAGCAGAATCACCCAAATGTTTGAAAGATTTATTTTTGATAGTTAACAAAGGGAGTAGTGGAAAAAGCATCAAAGGCAGGATATTGTTTAACATGTAAGCATATACATTGTGCTATGTGAAATGGTTTCAGGAGTAGGGAGTCTGAAAATCCAAATTTTGTTTTGATAGTTTCCAGTTTAATAGTGCCATGATTTTTCAGCATCTTAGTTTTATGAATTAGAATTTGCTTGGTAGATAACGGTCATAGGTATTGTGAGGATTGCAAAAGATGTGTGTGTATGTATAGGATGATAGGAATGTATATGTATGTTTTGAAAATTATGAATTGCTATACAAATGTCAATTAATGTATTCATCAATTCAGTGGCTTCCAGATACCAGGTACTATTTTGGGATCTAGAGATACAAAACCTTTGTCAAGTGGAGTATATACATCATTAAGCACTATTATTGGTAATTACTCTTTATAATAATATAGTCATCAGGAAGTAAAAATCCTAAAAGATTTTAAACTTCTGGATATAAATGCTTTTTTTTAAATGTGAGTGTTTATTTATTTTTTTAAAAGATTTATTTATTTATTCATACAGAACTGGGGTACAGGCCAGAGATGTGGAGGGTGAGAGAATTCACCAGGGACAGAGTGGGGAGCAGAACAGGGAGATGGACGAAGTACACTGCTGAGGGGAGCAGCGGGCGGGTCAGGAGAGGTCTGCCACGCCCTGGTCACCTCTGGGGCAGGCAGGAATCAAACTCATGCGGAAGTGGCCTAAGCTTTTTAGTGCTGTGCTTTAACCCGCTGAGCCACCAGGGAGGGCCATGAGTGTTTATTTTTATCTTAATCTACAGAATTCCCTTATTTTTATGTTAGGTTATCTTGCTTACTAATTTAAGAAGTACTAATTAGTACTTAATTAGTTGAGGAAAACTAAAGTTAGCCTAAAGAAAACTTAAAATTGTAACTTATGACATTTCAAAGCTATATTTGGTATATCACTGGGCTCACTAATAAGTTAGAAATAGTTCCACACATACCCTTACCTTTCTATGTATGCAAAAAATCTTTAGCTAATATCATTATTATTATTAAAAATTCAAATTAATGTATATGACTTTTTTTTTTAGCATTATTCACCAGTATTTAGGAATCTCATTCATTATGGGATTTCTTAAGCAATAAAATTGTTCCTCTGACAGGGGAAAATGTGTAAATTGTGGATAACAGCATAGTTGAATTCACTGTATAGTTTCAAATCCCATTATCAGTTTTGAGCATGATTTAGTAGTTTTGAATTATTATCATTTGTTCTAGCTCGTCTTTATTCATGCCTCGATCACATGAGAGAGGTACTTGGAGATGCTGTGCCAGATGACATGTTGATTGAAGCTATTTTGAAGAACAAGTTTGATGTGCAGAAGGCTTTATCAGTGGTTCTGGATCAAGATAAATTGCAGAATATGAAGGTTAAGAGTGAGGGAATAATATCTACAGGAAAGCCTACAAAAGGTATGCTTTTACTTGTTTTGTTTTTTTTTTTAATTGTCTTGTAGATAATGCTTGAAGAAAGAACTTGATTTGTTTGTGTTAAGAAAAGTGGGTCAAATTTTTTGCATGTTGTAGTGATTGATATTACCAATTGATTTCCTAGTTTGTGAATTTTTAAGTGGAATATTCTGTTCCCTTTCCTCTTTTAAAGGCTATATTTTGACCATTTCCCTGCTTGTTGTATAGTAAAATCAGATTAAAACAAGGCACTTTTAATTTTGTTATGTAGCTTAAGGCACTTTAAGTTATTGTTTTCTAACTATTGGGGCAGATAAGGAAATTAATAGTCATACAACTGATGTCAAATTATACCTTAAGTCTGATTTAATTTTTAAGTATAGGTATTATAATTGTACTATTTTCACATTTCATAGACAGCTCTTTAATTTTCAATTTATAGAATTTGAGGTTAAGTTTGGACTAGTCAATGTTTGAAGAGAAGTGAGTTACCTTTGTACTAATAGGTTTAATATCCATCAGTAGGAGCATGGTGATTTAGTGACTGGGATGATACTGCTTGTGACCGGAGGAATAGATTTTTGCTATACCAAAGTTGTGTGTAGCCTGTACTGTGAAATGTTTTGACACATGCATTTTTAACTGACCAGTATGAGAATGAATTAGTAACTTGTCATGTCTGTATAGTATGTCCCAGATTATGGTAGAAATTACAGGGTGTCGTTTGTTTTTCTGTTTTGAGTACATTCAAAATACAAAATCAGATGAACCAAGTTCTTTCCATTGCTTCTTTGACTTTGAGACCATCCTGACTATAATTATAATATGTTAAAACCTCATATTATAAAATATGTGAAAATTAAAAATATGTGAAAATTGGACTAATTCAGTACTTAAATTTGAGTATATCAGCAAGGTATGATGGTCATGTTAGATGGCTAAAGGAAGGTAAAGTTTCCTTTATTGTTTTTTTAGAGTTCACTTTTTATTAAATAATGATCAAGTATCACATTATTCATGTCATAGTCAACAGAAACATTTAGTAATTAAATGCCTCATTTCATGTTTCCTTTTGGTTGCTGTGACTGTCTTCTGCATATATCAACTTTTCAACTGAAAATTAACGGCTCTTGTAAGGTAAGGAGTCTTATTATCTTCCTCTGAAGTTTCAGCTGATAATATTCAAAGCTCTTGTCCGCAATCTGTAAACCATTTGGATTGCAGTAGCAAAACCTTTGATTTTTCTGGCCCAGTAACAAAATATGGACATCATAATTCCTCAGTTGTACCAAGTCACTATTTACTCCATAAAAAAAAGAAACTTGACAGACCTAAAAGTGAAAAGAAATTAGAATCATGTAAGTTAACAAAAGAATTATCATTAGCTGACCTAATTGATGATGTCCCCAAAAATTCTTGTAAACACCAGCCATCATTTAGATTATCTTCCCCAGATAGTCTGGAAGGTCTTCTTTCCAAGAGTCTAGCTGCTGACTCGTTAAGACCTGATATATCTGAATATGTTTCCAAAGATGATTGTGCTTTCAAAGAAATACCAGATTTAAAGTCTTTAATGATAAAGAACACAGGTCCTAGTAGTTCTTTGTTTATTCAGAATAAATCAGGAACTGATTTGCAAGCCATTCCAGTACAAACTAGTTCAGAAAGCTTAAATAATCCTTTGCATATAACTAGTTGCTTAGAAAATACAGCTTTTGATAATTTGAATGCCAGCAAAGTGACTGAAGTTGGAGGTGTTTCATCAGCTGAACAAAGTGCCAAGAATTACATTTTAAAAAATGACAATTTGCAATTTTCCCAAAGTGAACATCCATCCCTACCTGAACTATTTCAAGAACACAAAGAAAACAATCCAACCCAGTGCTTTACTTTATCTGATATTTGTAACCAGTCATCTTCAAGTCTCACAGATCTATGTTTGGGCTCCTTTCCCCTGTCACAGCTAGCAAATCGGTGTAACTCCTCAACTGGAATATCTGAATTAACAGGATCGCTCTCATCTTTGGCATTTCATAAACCTTCTCCTACAAGAGACCTTGAGAATTTATCACTTTCTGATTTGATTGCAGAAACTATTGATATAGACAGCTCTCAAATTAAGAAAGATTCCTTTAAGCTTGGTTTATCAGAAATTAATTCACCTGGAATAGAGTCAAATATTGATCTGAGTGTCCTTATAAAAACTCCAGATTTTATTCCAAAACCAGTAGTAGATCAATCTGTTGCTCCAACACCAGGAACTAAAGTTCTAAGTTCAAAATCAGGGAAACATTCCAGTTCTTCTAAGGATAATAAGAAAAACAACATAGGCTCTCTGTCTAGGAAACCACCTTTTTCTGTCTCTTGGACCAAGGCCCTTGCTGCTAGACCTTCAGCTTTTGCTTCAACACTGTGTCTTCGCTACCCACTGAAAAGCTGCAAGCGACGTACCCTTCACCTCTATAAGACTTTTCTTTATAGTAGACAAGTTCAAGACATAAAGGACAAAGAAATAAGTCCTCTTATAACAATAACACCCTTTGACTTCAAATCAGCATCTCCTGATGACATTGTAAAAGCTAATCAGAAAAAAGCTTTCACTAGAGAATAGTAACAAAAGGAAAACTTGGTAATTGTTGTAGAGCTTTTTATTTTAAGTTAAAATCTCTATAGATATACTTTCTATTATGGAATTTAGTTGTGGCTTTTACATTAAAATTGTCTTAAAGTCAGCTGATAATTTTAGTTATGATTTTTGCTCTGAATTTTTAAAACTATATTTTAGTGGTAACTAGCTTTAAGTTGATAGTCTCTAAATTGTATATGTTTACAGAGTGCATATGGAAAATTGTGAAATCAAACCTCAGATATTTTTGTTTGAAGCAGTCACTTTTATAAGTTTTTACGATGAGATATTTTCTTTTTTAAATTTTTGTGTTTTGTTCTTAAGCAAAAATGCCATTACCTGAAATTATTGTAGTTTAGTGATGATGGTTTTTCTTATGATATGTACATAGCATAGCATAACTTCAGAATAATTTATATTTTAAAATATTAGTGGTATCATTCCCAGTTTCATTATTTTTATGTAGGTGAATACCAACATTTTTCTACTGAGACTTAAAATTACCAGCTTTTGTGAATACTTTGAAGTTTGTTGAAATACATTTTGATGACTAGAAAATGAAAATCCTTTAAGGGGCCATGTAAATATTGAGGTTGGGTTAATACATGAATTATTTTTATACATTTTCAAAACATTTGTCTTAAATGCACACTTTAAAATAAATATAAAGTGTTTTCAAGTTATGGTTGCATGTTTTTTGAGTAGACAGTTTTATCAGATCTCTCTACTTTTTTTATTATAAGTAATATAATATGAATTTTCCCCTTTGCTGCTCACAGTTGTGTGTGCTACAGTGACAAAGTTTCAACAATAGCTGGCCAAATAAGGTTCGACTAATAAGTAGAACTGGCAATTAGAATCACCGGGAGAAATTTTTTCAAAGCATAGATAATATGACTTCACTCCAGACATGGTGTGAATTAGTCTCTGAGGAATAGTATTAGGGAATGTGTATTTTCAAAGTAGTCCCCAAGTGATTCTGATTGGTTACTTTGACTTGAGAACCACTACCTTACAGAAAGAAATGAGTAAAATGAATGGAGCTACTACTGCTAACAGCATCTGACCAACTTGATTTATATTTAATAAGGAATACCATGGAAAATTGCTAAGTACGAATAATTTTTCTTTGCATAAATACACACTATTTTTAGCCAACAAATACTATCTATCAAGGTATTTCTTAAGGAGAATAAATCCCAGCTCAGTATTTTTCTCTGGCAGTTACTTTTCTGTGCCTGTGATAATGTATTTTGGTATTTGTTGTTTCTGTTTAAATTTTCAGAATGACATTTTATATTTTCATGTGCACGATATTTTTTATATCAGGTGTTTTTATGGGAAAACTTAAGCTAGCATTATGTCTTCATAATTCTTGCCTAAACATTTTCTTGTGGTATCTTCAGGTTTTGTTTTTATTACATACTAAAGTGCAATTAAATTCTGAGTATTCATATTGATCCTTGGGAGATCATATAAAGCACAATATATATTTTATTTTAAAGTTAAATTAACCCAGCTACTAATTTTGCTTTTTTAGTTTTATACTTTGCTCAAACATTTCAGTAATTTTTAGATATTAATATATAACTCATCAACTCGAATTATAGATTATGGGTATTCTCCATCATAGATGTGAACTGTGTTTTTAAGAGTTTTAGTTGGAATTTATGATAATTCTTGATACACAACAGATAATTCCAAAGTGGACAAATAGTCCATGTTGCACATGAATCCACAGTTACTTATGTAACTTAGATTGAAGGTGAACAGCAGTACTATTATTTCACCTTCTGTTGTAGCAATCAGATTTCCAGGTAGAAAGAAAATATTTTAAGAAGTCATATTGTAGTTCTTGTAGTATAAACTAGAACTCCCTTTGTTGGGTGATTAAGATATAATTACCATTGCAGAGATTATTTCTTTGGGAGAAAAATTCCCTATTAGAGGGTTACAGTGAAGGCAAAATTTTAAATTATTTCCCTTTCACTTGTTATAGCTACCTGTCTGTCAAACAAGTACAAGGTATATATTTGCTTTGTTGACTTAATGAAGTATCATGATCTTTGACATTCAGAGGTCGCATCCAAGAACACGTCCCTGCCCTTTCCATCCTGTGCCATTCCCCTTGATAAGAAGGCAAGTGCCTTCTTATTTATGGGACTACTTCTAGTGACGCAAATTGTCACAGAAAGTGCATATTGACTGACCACTGATAGCACAGGGGTGTTAAGTATTTTTGTTTTAAATTGTTTCCCAGTTCAAATAGCAATTTTAAGATGCCAAGTCTTATTTATTTTCATTATGAACAGATATATTAATATTTTATGTTTAGGAATATAAATAATCTTTTTAATTGCATACAGGTTATAAAGGATATGAAATGAAAAGACTTTAAAATTACTGTTTTTTGCTCTTCACTTTTTTTGTTGCTGTTGAAGATCTGATGTCAGTGGATGTTGTCCTTTTGCATTCTACATTCCTTGGGTGGCTTTCTGATTATGGCTGTTAATGTTAACTGCCAAGGAAACTACAACTTTCATTACTAGTTTTCTTTTATCTGTATTAATATAATTATATAGACTCAGTTTATGCAGGTGTATGTTGTTAAGTTTATGCTGTAGGATATAAAAGACTTGCACATTTTGAGTATATCTGTATAGTTTTATGAAAGCTGCATTGAGATAAATTTTAGTTATGAGGTTTTCTTAAGTGAAAGCATATGTGATTTAACTGTTACGATATTTATAAGCTTGGTACTTGAAAATGGTGTTTTAATAATTTATGCTAAAGTTACTGCTTTATGTTTCTGTAAACAAATTAAAAAATAAGCTGCTGGTTGTGTATTGTTCCCCCCTTTGATAATTGTTACCTATAATTTATAATTTTCATATCTTCGATTTTTAAAATTTTCAACTTTTTTAGGGCAAACATAGCAATACTATTAATGTATAGATTATGGTGAATAATGGTAATGTGATTACAAAGATGGCAGTGGAAGGTAAAAGAATTGATAATGTGTGCATTTCTGATGTTGACATGTCTGGAATATATTATAAGACTTAAAAGAAAACATTTTAGTTGTAGGAGATAAAGCACGATGAACCAGAGATAATATTCTTATCTTCAAAGGGGAGGGGAATAGTGGCTACTTAAATGTTATTTATATTGGTATTGTTTCTAATATTTATGTTATTACACATACTTACATTTATTAGTGTGTCATACATTACATCACCCTCTCCAAAGGTGACATTTTTTGCCTTCCTTACTCAAACTGGCCACTACTCCTCTCATTCCTTTATTTATTAGTGGGATCACATCGCATTGCATAACCCAGAAACCTAGCTAGCTTCACCCTAGGTTTCTCTTTCTCAATTAGTTCTTAAACTAATTACCAGTTATATTATTTCTGGCTTTCAAATAGGTAAATAAATGTGCGTATTTTACTGGTTGATTGTCATTAAAAAACCACAATGCAAAAAACATGGCACTGAGTAGATGACAAAAATGACACTTGTTTATAGTATGTATGGGAGCCAGAACAAGAGCACAAAATAGCACCTTGCTGGACTTCATATTGGGGGACTCACATTTTTGCTACTTTGCACTTGTCTGTCCTGAGACACTTAATTGGTTTCTTTACTTTTTATTTCCCTTTCTACACTACAGTCAGAGTAACTTTTCTAGTACATAGTTATAACTTACTATATTGCTCAGTCTGCAAACCCTCTTAGTTATAAGATCTTTTACCAACTGGTTTCTGTTTGCATACCTTTTTACCCAAACTCACCTGAATTTCCTCTGCTTATTATGTGTGCTTGCTCTATGCATCCCTTCTCCTTGTGGCCAGTTGTTTTTCAGGTTGTAGATTATGTCTCATTTTACTTTCAATTCTGGAGTTGGGGATGCTTTATGTGATAAATACAGGAGAAATTTAAAGTACAAAATGAGTTTACTTCTAATGTAGTCCCACAACTTAATTCCTAGAGAAAGCCATAAGCAAACATTGTTTTTGTTTTCTAAACATTGTTCCTTTTGTAATTCTAGAAATTATACTTGTATATTTTGGGAATACACAGAAATAGAGAATACTGTAGCATTTCTGTATTAGTATCCCCAAAATATTTGTAGATCTTTCCTTCTCAGCATATAGATCAGTGTCATTTGTTTTAAAAGCTGTGTAGGATCTCATAGTGTGGTTGCACCCTTATTTGGACAACCCATGTAGATAAACATTTTGTTTTCAGTTGCTAATTCTGATGATCCCAAAATGAATATGCTACATTTCTGGAAATTGAATTTCCAGTCCTAGAAGAATGTGCTTTGCAAGTTTTGATAAATGACTAACTCATTGTCTTTAAAAGAGGCTTCTCTGTTTCCTTTCCACAATTTATGAGTTTTTTGTGTCCCAAATGTTCATAGATGTTGTAACTCTTTGATATAATGCAATCTGATAATTGGAAAGTCTTACTTACACTTATGTTTTTACAAGTGAATCTGAGTGCTTTGTAATATATTTAAATCTGTTTACATTTATTTTTCTTTTCTGTTCTTAATCTTTGCCCATTTTTCTGCTGGTTTTCTTTTATTATGACTATTACAGATTATTCCCTCTAAGGATATACACATACATTTATATATGAAAGAAACTAATCTGTTATGCATGGAAAATAGTTTTTGTGGTTCCTGGTTGATCATTTTTAGAAAACAGATTTTCTTTTGAGAAGACAAATTTTTAATTCTAATATATTCAAATGGGTCAATCTTTTTTCCTTCGGGAATTTTGGTTGAAAGTTATGTTGCACTAGAAGATAATTTTTTAAAAATAATATAATAGTTTAGTTTTACATCGTTTTGCACAAGATAATTTTTAAAAATTCATTTCTTCTAATATACTTGAGAGATTTGAATACTTTTAAATTTGAATCTTTGTCCACCTGCTAATACTACTGTCAGTCTTGGTACTCAGTACTGTTGCATTTCTTTGTCTTGCTCTATGCCAGGGCCCACATTTTTTTTTATTTTTAATTTTTTAGATTTCTTTATTCGTACAGAACTGGGGTACAGGCCAGAGATGTGGAAGGTGACAGGATTCACCAGAGACAGAGTGGGGAGCAGAACAGGCAGATCAACGAAGTACACTGCTGAGGGGAGCAGTGGGCAGGTCAGGAGAGGTCTGCCACTCCATGTGGTCACCTCCGGGGCAGGCGGGGATCGAACTCATGTGGAAGTGGCTTAAGCTTCTTTGTGCTGTGCTTTAACCTGCTGCGCCACCAGGGAGGAGGGCCCACATTTTTTAATTGCTATAGCAAATTATGAAAGTATAAATTTGTTACTATTAGCTTTTAACATTTTATAAGCTATCTTGTTCTTTTTTTCTTTTTCATAATTTTTAAAAGTTAACTAAGTGCTGTAGAAACAGCTTGTCAAGTTACTAGAAATTATCCAATTTAAAGTTTATTGTTATCAGAAATTTTGTAGGGAAAATATACTATCTTCATAGAAACCCAAAGTCTAAATATATTATGTGTTTAAATATCAAGTATCATTATTATTTCAATTGATTTTTCTAGTATTGAGGTAGACTTGTAATATTAGAAAGTCCTACTCTTTTTTTTTTTTTAAAGATTTATTTATTTGTGCATACAGAACTGGAGTACAGGCCAGAGGCTCAGGGGCGGTGAGAGGCTTCACCAGAGACAGAGTGGGGAACAGAACAGGCAGATCGACGAAGTACACTGCTGAGGGGAGCAGCGGGCGGGTCAGGAGAGGTCTGCAGCGCCATGTGGTCACCTCCGGGGCAGGCGGGAATCGAACTCATCCGGAAGCGGTTTTAGATTCTCAGTGCTGTGCTTTAACCCGCTGCGCCACCAGGGAGGGCCTAGAAAGTCCTACTCTTTTTAAATGTTGGTTTTGTTCATTAATTTTTTTTATTTAAGATTATTCCATCTGTTCATAAAATTAATTTATAATTATATATGTGTTTTTGTTGGGTTTTAGCCTCTCATGATGGTTTTATAGATTTAAAAGTAAAAGAGTATTGAAATTTTTTTTTTTTTCAGAATGGAATTTATTTTTCTTGATATTGTAGGGTCAGTTTTGACACTTTAATTTTCTTAAAAAGCCATCCATTTTATTAAGATTGAGATTGGTTTAGTATTATATAAAATACTATTTTACTATTCTTTTAGATTCTTCTATATAATGTAACTAAATGCCCATTCTCACTCTAAATATTGTTTTCTCTACTTACCCCTCTTCTGCCACCATTTTTTCCCTTTGATTTACTATCTTGTAATTTGTTTTCCTCCAAAGATGACTTCTTGATTGATAATTAGTTTTACTAACTTTATTAGTGAGTGAGTTTAGCTGTTTGTTACGTGATCTGTTTTCCATTTTTTAATTTCTCCTTTATAGTGGAAAAGCTGATGTAACCTAAATGCATTTTGAACTTTGTATTTAAAAGTTAATTTTATGAAAATTTAAATTCAGAGAAGTACAGAAAATGATAATGGACTCACCCCATTACTTTATCTCTCTGTCAGTCTGTGGATGTGTCTGTGTATATTGTGTGAGAAATAGAAAGGAATTGGGGTTCCATCCTTTCCTTGTTCTCCACTGCCATGACAGTGTTTTGCATTGCTTTTGTTCCCTTACTTAAATTAGTCTTTGTAGTGATTATTGTTCTTGTGAATACTGCATTTGCTGGAACTTAGAAGTTATTTTCTTTATTGTTGTTTTAGCTTCTGTTAGAGTTACTTTTCTTTTGTGGATAATTGACAATTTTGACTTTGATTTCCTTTTTAAGCCAAGAATCTGAGAACTTTAAAATTTCCAGGTTGTTGTGTGATATTTTTGTTACGATCACTGGCTTTCCGGCTGTGATCTTTTGTATTTGAATAATTGTCTGTTTCAACTTTGCACATACTTTTAGATAAAATTGGAAAATTTGTTATAGGAAACTTTAAAAAAAATTAAACATTGTATGCTCTGTTGACCTCTCAGTTTGAAAGGTGAAATTAATACTTATATTTTGCCTTCTTATTTTTCTAAAAATTTTTGTTACTATTTTCTGTTCTTAAGTAAGGTATTTATTTACCTTTTATGTCTTTTATAACTAAACTTCTAATAATTGGTTTATTGGTTTGAAACAGTTAGTGCTTCCTAGCTTTCAAAGTTGAGTTCATTAAGTTAGGCCTCAGACTTATAGCACCATTATTTTATACTGTATACAAAATTTCTTTTGTCTTAAAATGACCAGCTAAATTTAAATTGATTTCTTGTGTAGGTTTCAGTTTATCTTGTTTGACTTTTACATCTAGTTTGACCTCCTAACTTCCTCTTTTTCCCCCAAATAGGTGTGGGGAATATCTCCCAAGTCCAGTATTCAAAAATGATTCTGTGGCCTATATTTGCTTAACAAAATTGAAAAAACATTTGTCTTGCATTCCGCTTGTGTTTCTTGGAGGGCTTTGTTGATTGCTACAGATTGCTTTAATTCATTGCTGTTCCATTATCTATTATTAGATATATCAAGCCAGATTGTTGTTCTAATGTGACTTTTATGTCTCTGATAATTTTTTTCTCCTTTCCTATTTCTTCTGAGCTCTACTAGTATACTTTTCAACTTTCATTCCTATTGGTTTATGTTTCCTTTTACTACTCTACTTGTCCTCTTCCCTTCTCCCTTCCTCTCTGTTTTGGGAGCAAGTGGGTTAGGAAAATCTTTGTCTCTTTAACTGGATATTTTTTTACCCCTTCTGGTAGTTGGCTAGATTAAATATCCCCCTATCAACTGTAAAACTACATTGATTTGAAAGACTTGTGAATTATTTCCTAGTCCATGACATGGCAGGCTTTGTTCCAAAGGTTTAGATAATTAGCTATGATTCTGCTACCTATATCAACTTAACTTTATCACAGCATAGGCTAAAAAAGTCAAGAAGGAAGTTTTTCCTTTAGAGACATTTTCTGTACTGTTGTAATTTTAGGATTTTGGAATAAAGATAACTGAAAATTAGCCATTTGTCAGTGCAGTAAATAGGAATTCTTAAAATTGAAAACAGTGTATTAAATATTAATGTATCTCCTTAATTTATATAAATTTTGGTTTGTTGTGTTAGCATCCATACTATTAAAATTCACCAATTGCAAATGAAAGAACCCTTAGAATGGTTAATTGTAATTTTATGCATTCATGTGAATGAAATACTAAAAGAGCATTTATTTAGGGAAGAAAATCAGGGTACTCTTTTTTTTTTTTGATAGTATTTTCTTTAAGTCTACCAAAGTGGAAAATACTCCCAAAATTATGAAACTGAGTAGAGATTCTTAATTTTTCTCCAAAAAACATCCAGAATAAAATATACCATATATTTGTTTGATATATGATAATGTATACTATGTATATTATCCTATGTATATTACTATGTATGTGATATATATACTATGTATATTAAAAATTTTGTAATTTGTCAAACTAGAAGAGAAATTTTTGACACAATGTGACATGAGATGTAACTTGATTCCTAATGAAGCTTTTTCTAACATAGGATTTAATTTCTTTTAGCAAAATAGTCTAAAGAATAGTTAGCTTGATCTACAAATCTATAAAAGTAACCATGTATAAATTTAAATTTAACATTTTCTGTAGTCCTAAAATTATGTCCATTGCCTCACAGATAAAATTTTCATTTAGAAAATAAAATCTGACTTTACATAATGAGTATATAGTCATTTTCTAGTGTTGTTTTACTAGTTTGTGTAATTGTCTGTTAAACTTCATATAGTATATCTAATATACGATTTAAATACATAGTATTATTTATGACTTTATGCAAATATTGAATCTATAGTGTTAACGGTAAGTTGTCCTATAGACAAAGTATAAGAAACTTTATGACAAAGCAGAACTATAAACACTTGGAACAAGACTTTTTTTCTATTTTATTGTGCTCTATTTGTCTCTTCATTCAGCATTACCTGAATGATTAAAGGAGCAACATAGAGTTAGGGCAGAGATGCAACCTTTTCTTTTTTCTCTCTTTTCTCTGTGAGATCTGTTATAATATCTCAATATAAATCCTTATAATTAATTTGAAAAGTCTGTATTTCAAAGAAATTATTACTATTGGTTGTCTGAAGATTTACTGCTTTTGTAATATACATAATATGTGTTTCATTTTACTTAAATCCTTTTTGTATAAAAAGTTTGAAAGATATATTTAACTGTAATTGTGAATGTCCCCTCTTTAAATATAGTTTAAAAATATTTTTTCACTAATTCATGCAGTACTGAGTAATTTTATTCAGGCAATTAAAAGAATTTCGTACTTGCACAGAAAGCTTTACAATTAATTGACTTTCTACTTTAAAATTATGTAGGTTTTTGAAAGGAAGTGGTTTATTTCAATGAAAAAAGTTCAGAATGTTCTCAGATTAAGTCTTCAGATTCTCTTTGTATACCCACCTACACTGGAAAAACTGAAACACTAATTGCTTAATTTAAAAATAATTTGCTTTAGACTCTCAAAACAGCTTATCTTTATGAATACCTAGTACCTGTGAGTGTTAAATACAGAGTTTTCTTTTAATCCTGTTTACCTTTTTTCTAAAAATTACGGTCAGTACATTTTTTTTTTTAAAGATTTATTTATTTGTACAGAACTGGGGTACAGGCCAGAGATGCGGAAGGTGAGAGGATTCACCAGAGACAGAGTGGGGTGCAGAACAGGCAGATAGAAGTAGTACACTGCTGAGGGGAGCAGCGGGCGGTCAGGAGAGGTCTGCCTCGCCAGGTGGCTCTCCTCCGGGACAGGCAGGGATCGAACTCATTAGGAAGTGGCTTAAGCTTCTTAGTGCAGTGCTTTAACCTGCTGCGCCACCAGGGAGGCCAGTACATTTTTTTTTTTTAATAATCGTTTATTTTTACATCATTTTGTGCCTTTTCCCACCTCGGTTGTAATCCCGGCAGGCTTCCCATCATCAAATCACCCGTGTGCCATCAGTACATGTTTTTTAATGTACTGTTTTTTGTTTCATTCCAAGGCGATTATAACTCCTTTTAATAATTTGAGCGCTTGTTATATGCTAATAAACACTGCTGACATCTTTTTGCTAGCAAGGGATAGAATGAAGGTGATAGCGAATAAAATTCAGGCTAGTCATCCTTTATTCATTGCATGTTGACATTTAATCAGAAAAATACGGCTATGGGTGGGGTTGGCGGGGTTGTGGGGGGTGTGGCGTGAGCAAACTTCTCCCTAGAGCTTTCTAGTGGCTCGAGATCTGATGTAATAGGTGCCCCAAATATCGCCAAGTGTTTTGAACCTGAATGTATTCTGTGTTTCTTTTTCTTGACTGGGTAAAGTGTCCTGTTCTGGGAGCTGTTCTCTGTAAAGGGATGATAGGGAAGTAAAATATACATTAACTGTAAATTGTGACTTTGTATTTATTTGTTCAATAAGAGGATCTGTGAGGTAGATGGAGAAACTGAAGCTCATTTAAAATAATTTGCCTTATTTTACATGGCTATTTAGAGATAAATTTTTTTTTTAGTTTTTTTTTATAAGTTTATTTTTACATCATTTTTTTACATTTTTTTATCTCAGTTGTAATTCCCGCGGGTAGAGATAAATTTTAACTCAAACTGAGCTCTCCAACACCTTTCTCCTTGTTATATATTTACTTGCAGCAAAATTTTTTTTGTAATAATTTAACTTTACTTGGTATTTACTAAGTATCTGAAGAATAAAGTTAATTCTTTTACTAGGGAAACAATTATTGTCATTAGTGAGGTATTTAAATTTTACTTTCAAGTATTTTGTCTGCTAATACTAAGAGCTTTGGTGTTCATCTATGAAGAATTGGTATCAATTTCTGAGTCTTTGCAAATTGGCCATTCTAAGAAGTTAAGTCCTTTTCTACTCTCAAGTTTTAGCCAATTTGTGGTGTTCAGTTTCTTATATAAGCAACATTTCTGTTTGATTTAAAAATCTTGAAGAATTTAATAAATACTTTTTTTATTGAGTAACACAGGACAATTCAAATAAATTAATGGAAGAGAAAAACATACCTAGTTCCATTATGCAGAATTTTAAAAACTATTACATTTGAGGCATTTAAGCAATAGTAGTAGATAACATAAATTAACACTTCCTATACACAAAACACTGTACTAAATTTTATATACTAAACTTTCTATCACTGTCTCAATATTCACAATAATCAAAGGAAGAAGAGCTATTTTCATTCTAGGTTTACGATTTTGAGGATAGGAAGGTCAAAAATGACTGCCCAGTCCCATGAAACTTGTAAGTAGTTGAGCCAGCCTTCTGAATAAGATTCTTCCTCACTTTTATACTTTGTATTTGTGTTCCTACATATGGGGAGAATCAATCCTTTTTATAAAAAGTGGGACCTGATTCCACTTTAAATTTAATCATGTGCTTTAGACTTGTTAAATTTTTTTTGTTAAATTTTACTTCAAACTGTGGTAAAAGACATAACATTCATCTTACTGATCATTTTTAAGCTTACAGGTCAGTAGTGTTAGGTTGTATAACCAATTTGCAGAGCTTTTTCATCTTGCAAAACTGAAACTGTACTCATATAATAACTCTCCATTTTCCCCTCTTCTATCCCCTAGCACCCAGCACCCACCTAGAGATTGTTTTATATGCAGTAAATTTAGCCTTCAAGTATCTTGTTATTTTAATTAATCACCTATTATAAGAATTTGCTTTTTAATTTATTATTGCAAATAAAGCTTCAGTAATTTTTTAATACATTCCATTATTTTATAATAATACAATTCCCTACTGGATTAAGAGATGTGGGACATTTTTAAGACTTTTAGTACATATTGTGACGTTAATCCCTTGGAGAAAATGTATTAATTCTTACAGTTTTCATAAAGGCATTGCTAGTATTATTTTGTAAAGTAGAATTATACTCATTGATAGCTTTTATGTTCGTATTGAAGTTTCATTAATATTGTGGGTAAGGGTCAAAGATAAATTATGAAATTTTGTGGGAGCTTGTGATGGTAAATATCTGTTTGTTCCTAACAGTTTTATCAATGTCACTTATGTTGAGAAAATAATACCTAATTTTAAGTTTATGTGAGAAATAAAATAGTCCATGTGATATAATTAGTAGCATTTGGCACATAGGAAATATCCAACAAGTTGTAACTAAACTTAGTTCAAAGAAATAGTGTTCTTTTTTTTTTTTTTTACCACCTAAGGAACAAATGCTTTTAAAAGTACCATAAATACATCAAAATATAATGAATTGTGCTTAAATGACTTTAACTGATTTATTTTGGGGAGGGGCTTTTAAAATCACTCATGGCATTTATATATAAGCCCCCTTTGGATTGTTACCCGTCCTCTTCCAATAGCCATTTATTACTGCCTGATATATATTCTTTCACAATCTTTTTTATTATTATTTTCAAATAATATAGATAAAATAGACATATAAGCTTAGGGTTTTTTGATAACTCATGAAAGAAAGATTTTAATCTTTTAATTTTTAAGTTTAAAATTTTAACCTTAAAACCATAATTTTCATTTTCTTTATTTCATAATACACTGTTGACTAGAGCAGTTCCATCATAGGTCAAAAGGTACCATTGTTTTTCTTAATTTTGAAAAGTCTGATAGGTAAGTAGTTGATTTCTCATTGCCACTTTAATACACATTCCCCTGGCATTAATGAAGTTGTGTATGTTTACATATTTTCATTTGCTGTTTGAACTTGTTCTGCAAATTGCTAATTTTATCTTTTGTCCATTTTTTTAAATTGAGTTCTCTTTTCCTTATTAATTTGAAATTTGTTTATATTGCAGATAGTAACACTTTATTAGTGCTGAACATGAATAATTTTGCAAGTCTACTAGTTTATGGTTTCTTTTTCTGTACAAAACTTAAACCTTTATGTTTTTCCACATCTTTTATAATGGAACAGATTCTAGTCTTGGATTAAAAAATGACAAACCTCAGTCTAGTTTGCATATATTTTAAATTTTCTCTTGAGAATGGTATATCAGTTTTTATAAACAATACTTTTAATTTCTCTAAAGCTTACTTTTATTTGTAGCATAAATGATAATCACTATTCCATTTTCATTATACTTTAAAAACTCATTACTTTGAGTAGAAAGGGGATGAAGTAGCTATCAATTAGATTGGTATCATTTTGCTATTCTGCCCTGTCACTTATTATCTGTATGATCTTGGTTAAAGTTAGTGGATTTCTCTGAGATTCAGTTCCAGTTTTAAAATGGTAATATCTACCTCAGAGTATTTTGATTTAGCTTTTAATCTAGCCTCTACCATATAGTAGTTGTCTTAAAACAATGTTAGTTTCCTTTTTCTAATTGTTTTAAGAGTACATTCTTTATTATAGTTACTGGGTATTATTCCATATTCTAATATTGAATACTACCAAGTCTTCTTAAGTTATTTAGGAATGACTCTTGGTTCCACTATAAATTCAAGATGTCATGAGATAGTTTATGATCTATTTCTTGAAACAAATTTGTGTGGGGTATCCAAATGCAATAGCATCTCACTGTCTTTCAGGTCATACTGAAAAGCAGTTTAGTAAAGAGATTGAAGGCTTGGTTGAAGTATGGATTAGGTTATATTTTTATATGCCTGTGTTATATATGAAAATGTGTATATTTTATAGTCACTAAATGAAACTATCTGATACCTGAATACTGAGAATATTGATGAATATTTAATAACCTTTTAAATTTTATATAGTTTAATTTTCACTTGTCCTCTTGCTGGTTGGACAACTTTCTTGAAGTTTTCAATGAGTTTTTGTAAACTTTATTTTCTTTATTTCAGTTCATGTGCACACTAGTAGACATTTTATCTCCCTATGTCTTTTTCTCTATCCAAGCATTCTTTTGTTTTTAATGATTTTTATAACTTGAAGTTGCTGATCTAACTACTAGTTTAAATAGTAATTTGGAAGAGCACATGCACTTGTTAGACTGCTTGGACTTATATTCCAGCTGAGCTGCCTATTAGTTGTGTAAATTGAGCAAATTACTTAACACCATGTATCATAGTTTCCTCATTTGCTTGATGGGATAATAGTGCTTATTCTTTATGGTAGTTGCAGTGTTTTATATATAGTCATATATTTGGCCATATGGCATTTCTTGGCACATAGTAGGTGCTCATTAAATTTAGATACTGTATTGTTGAGGAAATATTTCTCAAGTGTACCAGCCCAGAATCACAGCATATCCAAATTTAAGATACGAAGTGTTACCATCATGATTTGTTAGGAAGATAGTCAAAGATAACTAATTCCAGGAATGGGAATGTAAAATGAGATCTCTCAGGGACAGTGTGTAATGAGTGAAGCAGAAGGCTGGGGGCAGATTGGCCAGATACAGTGACATATGACAGATTAGAATTTTGATATCTATAATTTTATTTTGTAAAATAAAAAGAATTTTGTAGTCTGACCGGTTTCTAGTCTAATAAGTGAAAAATTTTATCATTTTAGAGAAAGTTGTTAGTAGCACATTGTGTATTTTGTCTTTATTCCTTGTTAAAGTAGCAAGAATTCTTATTGCAATAGAATGATCATAATATTATAATTTGAATTTGTTGCATATTATAAGTTTTATGGATGGTACCTCAAGGTATATAACCCAATCTAGTATGCAGGTTGAAATCCTCACCTAAAGTTCTTAATTTAAAAAAATTGTTGGCTCAGCAATATTTATATGCAATTGTAATCTGATTCCAATGAATCATTTTAAGTAAAATGCTTTTATTCTTTGTGGTAGATGAATACTGCCTGATGTGTTTAATGAGACAAGTTATAATAAGGCAATTTAAAGTGAAAAAAAATTCCTATTTGAATAAAACTACAGTCAGTGTAATGAATGCAGAAGGAAGTGGTTTGTTTGCTATAGCCTCATTGGTATACTTCTGAATGTATACACGGTAACTAGAAATTAAATGTGTAGTCATATTCAATGAAATGATTCTATATCAGAATCAGTTGTTTTTCTACTGAAAATTAACACTGATTTCTTTGAAATTCTGAAAATCTCTTTTTTGTATATGCCTGTATGTACTGGCATATTGAAATAATTTATATTAACAATAATGATACCAGTAAGCGTACTTAGTTGAAAAACCCATTATTTTTTTTCCTTTAAATAACATTAAATGTGTTTTGATTTATTTTTTGGTTTTGTTTTACATTGACTCTAATAGACAATGAGTATTCAAAATTTATTAGAATGTTTCTATCAACCATAGAAATATTAAAATAACGTTTCCCCCTTTTGTTATCTTTACAGTACTTCCTCAACATAATACATTCCTTTTTTGACAGAACATATTATTTATTAAACAACTATAATAAAATATATTTTAACATAAACTTTTAAGTACTAGGGCCAGTTTAGCTGTTCAACATAAATACTTCTAGAGAGTAAACCAGAGCTCATCAAATAGGCATGTTCCATAATGGAGTTGTTATGGTCACTTCCCCTAGCCCTAGCTAAAGTGACATAATAAGCTCTAAAGTAGTGGGAGGAATAAACAGTGCAAATGTGAGCAATTATATAATGTCTTACTCTGCCTTTCTTGTAACAGCTCCCTTTCAAAGCATGATGTACTTTGTGTATATGTATGGGGGAGGAGGGACTTCCCCTAAGATTTTTACTGTGCTACCGTAATATTTCTTTTAAGGAGATGAAATGGTTTATTTGTAAGTAAAGTCAGAATCAGAAGGATTGGTGATTTTTCATTAACTAGTCATAAATACCACACACAAAACTCAGAGTCTGATTTACGCATTTGCAACTAGCTTTGTGGTTTTTTTTAAATTATCTATTTACATTATTCATTTTACAACGATGTTTACTTTCCTCCTCCCCCACCAGTCATCACCGCTCCCCCATATTCTTCCTTCCTTCTGATATCTCTCTGTCCCCCCCTCCTCTGTAGCATCTCTGTGGTTTACCATTGTCTGTTTTTGTTGTGTTTTGTATTGTAATAACAATACACATCCTTCCCCTCCGTGCCCCCTCACTCCCGGTCTTATTTGGTTCTCTTCAATTCCTCCTATAAGTGAAACCATTTGATATTTTTCTTTTACCTTCTGACTTATTTTACTGAGCATAATCCCTTCCAGCTCCATCCATGTTGCTGCACATGGCACGAGTTTATCATTTTTGATTGCTGAGTAGTGTTCCACTGAATGTATATACCATATTTTCTTGAACCAGTCATCTAATTTGGGCATTTGGGTTGTTTCCAGGATTTACCTATTGTAAGTGGTGCTGCAATAAATGTAGGGGTGCATGTATCCTTTTGAATTAATGTTTTTTGTCCTTCAGGTGGGTCACTAGTAGTGGAATTGCTGGGTCATATGACAGCTCCGTTTTTAGAAAATAGTACATTCTTTTTTTTTTTTTAAAGATTTATTTATTTATTCATACAGAACTGGGGTACATACAGACCAGAGATGCGGAGGGTGAGAGAATTCACCAGGGACAAGAGTGGGGAGAAGAACAGGCAGATCCACAAAGTACACTGCTGAGGGGAGCAGCGTGTGGGTCAGGAGAGGTCTGCCGTGCCATGTGGTCACCTCCGGGGCAGGAGGGGATCGAACTCATGTGGAAGTGGCTTAAGCTTCTTATTCTTAGTGCAGTGCTTTAACCCGCTGCGCCACCAGGGAGGGCCGAAAATAATGCATTCTTAATGTAGGAAAAGGGAGAAGTCACTCATGATTTTCTTTCCTAAAGATAATAATCTTTGTTTTGCCAGATTTCCTTTTACTGTTTTTCTATGCATTAATGCCCTTTTTTTTTTGCTATTTAGTTTTCTACATAAGACACAATTTTGTGCCCTATATTTTCATTTTTATGTTCATCTATTTACATTTTTAAAATGTGAAATAAATTTTGATATCCCAGTTTGATACAGAGAATACTTTCAAAGCATTGCTTTAAAATTATGAAAGTATTTTAAGTTGAAACAAAAATTAATATTGTAATGTGTTTCACATTTGTATAGGTACTATTTATATTTAAAATTACTTTACACAATTATAAATAGGCTTACTTTTAAAGCTGTTCCATGGAAATGTTTCTTCATATTTAATTATGGATTTTTACTTGTCAAAGCAAAATGACCTTGGTTGTTTGGAATTAAGAATATTATTTCCTAGGCTACTATCCTATTAAATATGGATGGTGGTATTAAAATGTTAAAAAAATGCAGATATTATTTAGAGATTAATCACATATATTTATTAATCCCTGAATAGACGAGTAGTTATTTTTAAATACAGGATAATGAGCGCAGAAACTTTGAAGGGTCATTTGAACTAGTTTCCTGACTTGAGGCAGATCTTTAAACTTCTTATTAGTTATAAGACTGAATCTGTAAGTGGAAGATAGCTGTAATTTGCAAAACCATGTAAACAAAGTTGGATAAATTTATTAAATTTACAGAAACTTTGCTCCTTCACTTGTGAAATTGGTTTTCCACCATATAAGTTACTCTCAATGATTTTTCTGTGCAAGAATATTCAGGAAATAAAACACTTCCTTGAAATGCTAGTTACCCACCATGACAGTGATACTCCAAGGAGGACGCACAAGGATGTCTTTGTTCTTTTGAATCTATCTTCTCTCTAGCTGAGAATTACCCTTTTCCCCATATAAAAGAGCTACATGACCTTATTAAATATTTGAATGCCTAATATGCCATAAACTGGATGTTGAGGAAAATATTGATAAATTGACCTTCTGGAGCTGTAGGTTAGCTGGAAAGGTAAGGCACATACTTTATATTGATATTTTACAATATAAACAGAAAAGAATATTACTGCATGAGGATATACAATAAAAGTTATTGATTTCAAATCATTTTTGTCTGGAGTTATTTTCAAGAATTTGAGATTATAGGTGTGACCTACAGTTGACAGCATTATGCTATATGATACATGCTTTAGAGTCTATATACCCTTTT
The DNA here is from genome assembly GCF_000260355.1 of Condylura cristata. Taxonomy (NCBI): domain Eukaryota; kingdom Metazoa; phylum Chordata; class Mammalia; order Eulipotyphla; family Talpidae; genus Condylura; species Condylura cristata. Next base: position 69,587,274 of record NW_004567102.1, on the reverse strand, counting down.
CCTCATCTATAATTGCCCTCGGTGTTTATTATTAGAGGTAGAATAGGTCATCTATATCGCATACTGTATTAAACTAAAAGTTTTCCTTTGAACTTTGAACAGTGATTTAGTTGCTAGCTTCTACATATATATGTGCATATATATATGCACATATATATATATACACACACATACATATATACACACACACAATTAAAAAAATTTGAAATGGAAACATTAAACATAGTAGTAGAATTATGGATTTTTAAGAATTATAATCACAAGTGTCTGAGTAGACAATGATGATCAGCCTTACTAAAACCCACAAAAGCATGATCAGGACAAGTCAATTAATAAAGGTACTGGGTTGAACAGTTTTGTATGCATTTAACTTCAGAAAAAGCTGGTTCATTTGTCTTGGAAAAAATCACTTAAATGGGTCCTGATAAAATGCGGCTTGTGGAAAAGGGAGGGGACCTTGGAAACAACCTGGAGAAAATTAGCAAAATTTCCACTAATCAGGCATGTGCTCTTTAGAGATTTACTTAAATTTTCATATGTAAAATGAGACACTTGACCAAATGACTTGTAAAATTATATTTTGTAAAATTGCATGATTATATGAACCTAAGTTCCATGCTAAGATTCTAGAAGGAATGTGAATACAATTTTCTGTCTGCCTCTCTATTAAGAGTTTTTTTTTTGGCTGCATCCTTGCCTTTGTTTTCTGTAAGCCATCTCATTCCCAGCTCTTCAGTTGCTTCATGTGTTTTAATGGTGCTCTCATTTCTTTTGCTCTGCAAACTTGATTATACAGGTTTTTACCAGTTTCTATTTTTCCTAAAAGTCTGTCAGACCCTCACTATATTCATATTCTAACCTAAAGTCCTAGAGATTTCTTTCTTTGTGTGTGTGTGTCCATGCATTTAATCATGTCTCCCATGCCTGTTCCATTTATCCTATGGTTTTTGCTTACCTATAGCACTTGTGGTTTCCTGCAAAATTTTCTTAATTTCCTTGTCTATATTAAAACAACTCAATTATTTGGCAAATCCCATTTATTTAAGAGGAAGCACTTTCTTTATGGAGTGTTACAATTTTGCAATTAATAGAAGCAGCAATCTGGAAGCAAGCTTCCCAGCCAGCATTCTCTGGTTAGAGGGTATTCTCCATTTGGTGATGATAAAATCATCTTCTCTAGCTAAACAACCTGGGAACTGTTCTTTTACTCACCTCCTGACATACATTCAGGATTCAAGGGCTAATACTTTTTCTTTGTATTATCTTTTAAATGACTGTCTCCTTCATTCTTAGTTCAGTTCCCAGAATTTCTTACACATATTAGCAGAACACTTCTTCCTGCTTTCCCTTCAATCTTGCTGCTTTAATCCATTTTCCATACTGTTAGAGTAAGTTTTTTTAGAAAGCATGCTCATATGTCATTCCAATGCTTGAATACTTTTAATGATTCTTCTTACATTTCAATGTCAGGTGCCTAATAGTATCCATAACTCTGAATGAGTTATCTGATTTTCTATCCTAATGTCCCCTATTTAATCTCCCAAATGCCCTAGTCATGCTGATCTGCTCTCAGTTCTATGCATTGTGTCATGTTGCCCCCTTTTTCTGTTTTTTATTTTTTCCCTTGAAGATTGATTAGGAAATTTTTGAAGGAAACTGTCCAATAATTCCAATGGGCTTTAGTACTTTCCCCTACACTTTAAATGCATCTGCACTCTAGAATTCACATTGTAAAATATGTTTGTGTAGTGGTGTTGTTAGATGTAACATTACTTGAGGATAGCAGTTGTCTTATTCCTTAATCTTATTATCCCATTACCTAGCATAGTCTTGCATATTTGGCATGCTACTCCTTTTCATCATGAACGAACATGTAATTATCAGAGAGCAATGTATGTCTTTGGGTTACCTTGTATGACATGAGTCAATAGAAGTTGGTGTTTGCTGATATCAAACCTGTCCCTGTTGTTTTCTGTCAGTGATATGAAACATTGTGTATTTGATTTATGGTATATTAGTTCATTTAATTCTCTTAACATTCCTTTTGAGAATGTTGTCATTTTATGTATGAGGAACTAGGCTTAGGGAATTTTTCTGAAATCATATAACTAGAAAATGACTTCAACCTGGGCTATCTGGTCATAGAGTACAAAGTCTTGGTCACTGGGAAACTGGACGATTTTGACTTAAAGTGGTTACCAGGGTTCTTCCTGTAGGAACATGAAATTGTAGAAGTACATTTAAAAAAAAATTTTATTAGTGCGTACAGAACTGAGATAAAGGCCAGAGGTGCAGGGACAGCGAGAGAATTCACCAGAGGCAGAGCAGGCAGATTGAAGGAGTACACTGCTGAGGGGAACAGGAAAGGTCTGCCACGCCTTGTGGGTTGTGGGTCACCTCCCTGGGGGGGATTGAACTTGCACTGAAGCAGCTGTGGTGAGCTTCATGGTGCTGTGCTTTAAACTGTTGCGTCATCAGGGATGGCCCTGTAGAAATGAATTTATATGTACTATATTCATTTGCCAGTTGCACAGGGGACACATGTTTTTACTTCATAAGTTGTCAGTAAATCTTTGTGAAAGGAACCCAGGAGTCTGATCATACAGTAGTGAAGTGGGCCTTATCAAGAAACCTTGACTTCCTTTTATTGATAATTTTTGTGAAAATAGTGACACTTGCATAAACATAGGAATAGCAAGAGCCATGCTGTGAATGTGCAAAAATGAGTGTGTATGCCAGACTTCCATGCTTATGGAAAGGTAAAGAAAAGATGAATTTTGAACAGTAAGCTAGTGTCAAGTTTCAAAGCACTATAAGCATAGACGTTTTTTGGTACAGAGTCACTGAATATGCTTTAGCAAATTAGTGAGGTGATTTAAAAAAAAGAAACTAGTGCAGTAATAGGTTGTGGTTTGGTAAAACAAAAGTTGTAAAAGCAGAGAGGCAACTGTATTCAGCACTGCAGAGGTGAGACCTGTCCTTGTTAGGTGTGAAAAGAAAGGGAAGCACAAATCTGAGTAGTGTTTATAAGGGAGAAGTTAGTAGAATAGTATTGATTAATTATAGAGGTTTTGAAAGAAAAATCAGAAATGAGACTTATGACTTAGCTGGATAGGAAAAGACTATTAAGATTGCTTGTTTGTAGGAGAATGAGTTTAGAGAATAATGTTTTTATTTGAGATGGTGCGTAAGGTGTAAGGTATGTAATATGCTTTTTTTTTAATATTTTTATTTATTTGTGTGTACAGAACTGGGGTACAGGCCAGAGGCTCAGGGGTGGTGAGAGGCTTCACCAGAGACAGAGTGGGGAGCAGAACAGGCAGATGGACGAAGTACACTGCTGAGGGGAGCAGTGGGCGGGTCAGGAGAGGTCTGCCTCGCCATGTGGTCTCCTTTGGGGCAGGCGGGATTTGAACTCATGCGGAAGTGGCTTTAGCTTCTCAGTGCAGTGCTTTAACCCGCTGCGCCACCAGGGAGGTTCTGTAATATGCTTTTAATTAAAAAAAAATTATTCTCATTTGGAGGTGATTTAGTTTTAGAAGGGTCATTTGATTATGTTGTGAAAAATTTTGATATTTTTTACTCATACTGCCAGTTGTGCCAAGGTTGAGAATCCTGCTTGAGAATCTGATAGGACATGATAGATTGTAGATACATAGGTCAAAGAAGTCACATAAATCCCTTTTAGTTTCATCTCATTCCTTTAGGAACTTACCAGAGTATTGAAGAAACTATCGTTAGCTCCAGTATTCTGCAAAGGTACAAATGATTTATCTAATGCTTAGGTTGTAGAAATAGAGAAATCCAAAAGATGAAGACCTTGCTGTCAATGATTACCAAAATCATTGTATTATTTAACACAAAACCCAGACCTTTTAGAGCATTCAGTCTTGTTAGAGCATTCGGAATATAAAGCTATTATTGAATGATTGGATGAGCTTTGTTTAAAAATATGATCTTTTTAGTGTTATTTTCTCGTAATATGTGGTATTCAGGGTCATTGATAGAGTTTTGAATTGTGGTATGTAACTTGTAAATTCTAAGTGTTACTACAAAGTAGGTTTTTACTTTCTTAACTCCTAAGGAAAATAAAGTATCTCTGGAGAATACTATGGAAATGAGAGTTTTGTACTTGAAGATCTTTGCTTTCATATGTATACTTTTTCACCTAAAACTTTTTAATTACTAAATTATGTAATCATTGCCACATCCATAAATTTTGAGTTACTTCCTCTCCTAATATCACACTGTAGAAGCACTCAATTTTAAAAATTCGCTTACATTTTTATGGACTTTTTAATGCTAAAACGTAGTGATGTGATGACATCTTTGCTATCTAAATATTATAGTTACATTTTTCACTTACTATGTCATGGCTTTTTTTTAAATTTTTTTTTATTTATTTTTTATTTTATTTTTTTTTTTAAAGATTTATTTATTTGTACATACAGAACTGGGGTACAGGCCAGAGGCCCAGGGGCGGTGAGAGGCTTCACCAGAGACAGAGTGGGGAGCAGAACAGGCAGATGGACGAAGTACACTGCTGAGGGGAGCAGTGGGCAGGTCAGGAGAGGTCTGCCTCGCCATGTGGTCTCCTCCGGGGCAGGCGGGATTTGAACTCATGCGGAAGTGGCTTTAGCTTCTCAGTGCAGTGCTTTAACCCGCTGCGCCACCAGGGAGGGCCCATGGCTTTTTTTTTTAATGAATGTGCCTACTACTTTTATATCTGAAGCAATTTTTTTAATGCATCTTTTTTTTATTTTTGTATATCTACAATTTACCTTTAGAAACAGGACCTTATGTTGTTGCACAGTAAAATTGGTAATTTTGTTATAACACACTCCAGAAGTACAGAGTACATAGTACAATTTTTTATTCTATCAGGTTTCTCCCTGCCAAAGCTTGTGCCATGCTGTAGTCCTGCCTCACTGTCAGGTAGCACTCTTCTCCACTTTTCCTTGGCAGCACAAGATGTTAATAAAAAGTAGAAACACTTCTGCATTCCAACCTCTGAACCTTCTACCTCCTTTTAGTCTTCTACCTCTGTTTGTCCTTCTCACCCTCTGCTGCCCACCTATTCCTGTCTGCCATTCTTTTGACATGTTTAATTTTACCTGGTTTGTTTCTTACTTTTTTTGAGATATCTTACAGGTTTGCAGGATCTTTTTGTTGTTGTTGTTGAAAGATTTATTTATTTATGCATACAGAACTGGGGTACAGGCCAGAGGTGCAGGAGTGGTGAGAGGCTTCACCAGAGACAGAGTCAGGAGCAGAACAGGCAGATCAACGAGGTACACTGCTGAGGGGAGCAGTGGGCCGGTCAGGAGTGGTCTGCCGCGCCATGTGGGTCACCTCTGGGGTGGGGATCGAACTCATGTTGACATGGCTTTAGCTTCTCAGTGCTGCGCTTTAACCCGCTGCGCCACCGGGAGGGCCCTGCAGGAGCTTTTTTTATTGTACTTCTTATCCCCTTGTATATATTTCTCCATGTGCTTTGTTTCCTTGTAGTATTTTCAATCAAGAAGTTTTAAAATTTTAATATAAAATGTTAAGTCTGCTTTATAAGTATCTCTTTGTATTTTTCATCTTATGTTCCTATCTTGAATCAACAAGAAATTTGTGATATGTTACAGATACAGGATGGCGCTATTTTTACCAATGAAGGGCAATATTCCCAGTGGAGTACTGAGTAACGCAACCTCTTCCCACTGATTTGGAACATCTCTGTGTATATACTGAATTTCTATACATATATATTCACGCACATATGTATTCCTATATATTTTTAATATACTGAATTCTTATTTTTATGTGTAACAAATATATATCCTTATTAGTTGGTCCATTTGCAAATGCTGTATTCAAGCTATTCTTAGGATACTACCACATTTGAATTTATGCAGCTCACTCTTAATTTACATTTTTATTGATCATTCTTTCACATTGACTTTTCAAAGGAACTTCAACATCAATTTAATGTTTGTCCCCCCACCAAATTACTAGATTATTCTTTTTGTTGTTGTAACATATTCTTGAAACTTACTAGTATGACATTTAAGCAAATTAAAAAACATTGGTTCAAGATAAAGTAAGGAGTATTCTTTGTGTCTTATCTATGATGAGGCACACGTTTATTCAAACATTTTTGATTTTAGTCACCTAAAATAAGTTATTTAAAAAAAGTTATTGGGTGCAAGAATAGCCAGACTAAAAATAATTATACTGAACATGTGCTGAACACAAACTTAAGTAATTATTTTCAGTTTAGTTTCGTGGCAAGACTATTATATGGTGATAAGATAATTCCACAGACTAAAGGTCTAAGTTTTGTTTTGAGAATTTTTTAGAAATCATAGTTTGAGTACTTTCATATACATGTAATATGTATTACAATATCTTTGTGAAGTAATAAAGTGGTAATATCTTCACTTTACAGATAGGATAAACTCATTTTCAAGAATATTTGATGAACTAAGTTAAGGCTTAAGTTTTGTGAATTGTCTGGTGGCAGAGTCTTAGATTCTAGTCTACTGGACTAATTAGAACTGATTACTCCGGGGTATGAGATACTTGTAGAATTTAAATAGCATCCTGGGATTTAAGCTTGGGGGAATGCATCATTAATGACTTGGGAAAATTAAAGAAATTATAGAATGATGAGACATGGCAGCATATTTAATAGAGAAATCATTATCTCACGTAAATTTCTATGGTTCTTCTCTTACCTAATCTTAACTTGACCTTCCTCACTTCTAAGCAGTCTTAGTAATTATCCTTCCTAATTTATTCTTTTTGATACTACTCTCTTACTTTCTGCTTATTAAGTGAGAAAGGTAAATTCCTTGAAAATTTAAAAAAGATCTTTTATGCATTTAAAGGGCCCTACATCCATAGCTTCAGCTATATACATATTCTTATTTGTTTAAAAATGTATTGACCACATATTACTCTTTTCCAGAATTTTTACCCCATTGACTCTTAAATATGTCTTTTCTCATGTTATTTTGTCTCCTCTTTGTTTATTTTTCCAGTTCAAATTTCATTTTCATTGTAAAATATTCCATCACTGCTCATATGTATACTTTGAATTCTCTTACTGTCTGTATAACTTACCTCCACAACTTTTATAACTGCATTCAGAATAGTATGTAAATTCTTTGAGAGTAGCCACCATGTGAATCATATCTTTTTTTAATCTAGCTATGTCATAAGCCAAGATTGTATAGCCTTTGGCAAACCAACCTCTTTAACCTCAATTTCTTTATATAAAGCAGGAATAATTATTCGATGTGCTTGTTGTCAAGGTAAAAGCATGTAAAAAACCCTGTAGGATAATATATGAAGGTGCCCATAGTAAGAGCCAAGTTGGCTTTCTAGAACCTAATTTTGTAAACATTGGAAAATGTATTAAGTGCAAAATAGGGTAAATTAAGGTGGTTAATGCCTGAAAAAGAGATTTAGGATAACATAAAAATAATAGAAATGAACTCATGGTTTTAAAATTTAACACCATTGATGTTAGTCATTAAATTCTTGCTCGAGTGCCATTGTAGACAGCACTGTCTCATGTGTTATGAACTATGTAGGTGAGCATAATGTATAAATAAGACTGTTCCTACCTATAAAGAGCTATGTGTAAAGACTAAAGGAATGATTCAGAAGAGGATAAATCATGTGGGTATGCAGTGTGTGACAATTGTGTGGGTCTGGGAAGACTAAACTTTGAATCCTTTACAAAGGAATATAGAAAAATAACCTAGAGCAAGACCTGAATATTTCATACTCAAGCATAAATTTAGACTTTGCTATTTAGATCTTAACTCTAAAGAACAAGCAGTGCCACTGCGGAGGAAGCAGCCCATCAGGTTAATCACAGGATAGAAGACTTAAGAGACAATAGGAGTTTGAGTATGAGAAGGGTGAACTGAACAGGTAGATCAGACCATTAAGTACAGGCCCTCACATTAAGGAGAAGTCAGGTAACTTCTCTGTCGTCTGTTCACCTGAGTGAAAGAACTAAATGATGATCAGTTCATTCAACTGGAGACTGAACATGAAGCACTAATACATAAATCTTAAGAATGCGTTTCTTTTAATGACCATGATTTGCTGGGAGGGTTTTACATGACATGGAGGAGGATATTAATATTTTTACAAAGGAAAAACTAATATTTTTGGGGGGTGGTGGGAATTAACACATTTTACTTTATCTCAAGTATGTGTACTGTTTGCTTTGAAGGACTGCAGTGGTTTAGGAATCCTAGACAACATACATTCATAGAAAAAGAAATTATTCATTTTATAGATGGGAAAACTGAAGCAAATAACTGTTTAAGCTGCAAGATAGGTAGCTAATTAGTTGGCAGAACAGGAACCGGAGCCCATTCGCCTTTTCCCTATCAGTCGCTCATTCTAGCCTTCCAGTTTTAGAGATTTTCTGAAAATTTAATATTCATTTTCTTGAAGTCGTCGTATAAAGCATGGATTTCTAGTGGAGAAGCACACTTTTACGTTATTTGAATGCTAACATTTGCATCTCTTAGTGATCTACATGACTGATTTTTAAGTTAGTGGTTCATTTCTGACCTGAGTGAGTACATTTGACCAGCCTGATGCTGTTTATCAGATCGACATTGGCATGGTTGGATAAGTGGAAGGAAGTACATACATTGCTGTTAAAAGCTCAGTGGAAATTTACTGAGTATGCATGTTCTCCTCTTTGACTGTGGATAAAGTTAAGTTTAATTAACACACTTCCGCGGTAGCCTGAATCAAGGTCGTCCCTCAAAGTGGAGTGTTCTAGTATTGGAGTTACTGAGTCACTTAAAATAGCATGCACAGTTTTGTGTGTATAGTGCTTTTTCTGTCAAGAATGTTTCATTAGCTTTGTAATGGAGTATCTGAGTGAACAGATTCATACATAACACTATACTTTTCCTCTTAAAAAAACTCTTATTTAACCAAAAAATTTGAAATACTGTATATTTGATGTCTCATAGGTAAAAAAAAAAATCACAGAAATGAAAAATGTATTTCTTATATTCCTAAAAATATTAAGAGCATTGTGGTTTTTCTGTTTTAGGATTTTTTAATGTCATTTTTTGATCCACCTACTATTTTGAAAGTCAAAATTACAGTATTTCAGTGTGCTAATAAATATTTAAGGGATAAAGAAATATTCTATATTCAAAATGGTTGAAAGACATAAAAATGAATCTTAATAGGGAGTGGAAGTCCTGAATAGCCTGGATTGAGGCATTTTAATGCTTTATATGTTTTCCCCTTTAATCATTTTTGTACGTTTCCTTGTCTTAGTCAGAATTTCTCCTCCCTGCCACACGTATACACACACATCAATGCTTAGTTTCCTCCCTTATCCCTCACCTTTCACCTCCCTCTACTTTTGCAACTATAATTCTAGTTGCATGAAAAGAAACCCCTTTTCATTTCTCAGCCTGTTTTCCTTGTTTCTCCTTTTCCTTGTCTGTGTTTATATCCTCTCAAACCATAAGATCTGGAAGGTGAGTTTTGTTCCTTACACAGCCTTTACCGACATTGCTATTCCTCCATCTTCCCCCGCCCCTTTTAAATCTCTGCTACTTTGAAATTTTTGCCTTTTGCCTGGATGACCTTTTATTAGTCTCCACTGCAACCATCTACTGAACAGTGTCATGATCATTGTTCCTTATTCATTAGAGACTGGAAGTCTGCTTACAGTTTTCTTACACATTCTGCATGATTCATAATCATAGCTTACTTGTGCATCAGTGTGAAAAAAAACAGCTAGTCCTTCACCCTGGACTTTCAGTTCCATGACCACCTCATCTCGCATTAGCAATTCATTGCAATTCCCCTCTTTGAAAATAAAAAACATTTTATTGTTCATGGTGACCACAGCCTAGCTGTGGTCTCACAATGTGACCTTTTCTTGACCTGTGCACCCCTCTCTCATTCTCCTGCTGTATTGGCACCCTTCGTTTGCCTTTTTTTTTTTTTTTAATTTGGTAGTTCTATTGAGAGTTCATGATTATAATTTCAGTAGTCTTCCTCCCACCCACCCCCTCTTTTTTGGCAATGCCTGTCTGCTTTGTCCTTGTTCTGCCAATTGGTAGAAACAAAGGTGGGTTGATACCACTATAAATTCATTATCAGAAATTCTTTACCTAGGCCCTCACTACTTCAATTTATGTTCAATTCATTTTCTTTTTTGCAACAATTATTAAAAACACTGTTTCAACCATCATTTACTTCACTCAACCTCAGTCTTGGCAGATAACTATATCATGGGGAAAATGAAAGCATTAGGAATTTTCATCTTTTCAGTTGCCTTCTATTACAATAAAAGAGCCTTTCTACTTGTGTTTTGTATCTTGTCCCTTTTTACCTTCTCAGGAATTCTAAAATTTCTAAAAGGATCTTTTGTCTTAATATATTATTCTACCAGCCCATTTCAGTTTTTGAAATGGTAGAGTTATTAGCAAGGCGTACCAAATATGATATGCACACCACATATGGTACTTACATGAATTTACACACACAATAGTGTAGCATCCGTAGCTTAAGCTGTTGTCCAGATCTACAATTTATCTAAATTATTCTTAAGATCATATTTGATTCAGAATTCAGAATTTTGAGATTTACAAAAGCACTAGCATGTACATGCCTCCATACCTAAAGTTTGACTGCATTAGGCTGTGGGGTAGCACCCTGCAATCATCACACTGCTCATTCTGTACTGAAATGCATAGCTTTTCACCTTAACTAGGATAAATAAGGGTAACAGCCACATCAGGTTTTGCTTCTAAATGAGATAAATATATAAAAAAAATTTTTTTGAGAACTTTTAATTTCTGAAGTTATAGATAAGAGGTTGTGAACTGTATGTGATGACTGTTTCTTATCATACATATTTTTAATCCATTCTGGCATCTCCATACCTTTCTTTCCCAGAGTGACCCTTACTAATCACTCTACCAACAACCTCTGGGATCATACTAAATGAGTGTTTCCAGTCCTTATCTCACTTCACAAAACAGCAGCCTCAATCACCAGTGACACCAACTCCATCAAGCGTCCACCTTTGGCTTCCTTAGCAGCACCTTTCCTGGCTCTCTGCCTTCATTTTGTAGATCATAGCCATCTCTTTGTCTTGTTTCAGTTCAAGGTTGAATTATTCTAAGGCTTGTATTAGTCTGTATTCTCTGTGTTGGTGATCTCAGTCTGTCTGTGCCTTTCAAGTAATTGTGAGCTAAGTTACAAATATATGACCCAGCCCAGGTCTCTCCACTTAGTTTGATTTTTTATTCTACATCCCCCCTCCTCCTACTTGCTTACATCATTTTGGTGGCTTCCAAATTCTGCTCACTGTAACATAGAATCTTTGGTACGCCTTACAAGTCCTGCATTGCCTGGTTATTATTCCTCCTCCTGAGTTCCCCACCCTCTCTGTTTTTACTCCCGCTAAAAACATGATACCTTCTCAACAGGGCCATTTTACAAGCTACTTTCTCTTTTACTTTTGCTTTTGCTTTCTGTGTTGTTAATCCCTACTCATTTTCTACCTCTTTGCTCAATTCTTTTCAATAGAAGTGCTGTAATTTTTTTTTTTTTTTGTCCTTGACAGTAATGCAGTTCTAACACTAACAATAGCTTTTTATTTGACCTTTTGTAGTACATTTTACCCAGTGGGCGACAAACTCTCTGAGTATAAATAGTATGTCTGCTTTTGTGCACAGTTGTTGCTAGCGTAATGTGTGGCATATAGTAGCCAGATAGCAAACATTCTGAGTCAACGATCATTATGTTTTTTAATTTAATTTTAATGTTATTGAGACAACATTGGTTTATAACTGTATGTGATACAGAGGCACAGGATCTCATTTCTTCAGATGTGTGTTCACCACATCACACCCCACCATTTTCTAATTTTCAAAACTAATGATACATATGTGAGTGTACACACACACACACACACACACACACTCACTAGTGTAGCATCTGTAGCTTCAGTAGTTTAATAGGGACCCAACCCTGATAATCTTTGTGTTGAAAGTTAGACTACTACTTTCTAAAGAATCTCATGATTAAATAGATATATTTTTTAAAGATCAAGTGTATTATGTACCACTTTATGTGGTATATAATTATCCTCTGTGTTCTTAATAATTCCTTTTTCTACAGACCTCTTAAGGAAGTAGTCAAATATTTTCCTTAAGTTTAGTATCGTGTGCAAATAAAACATATGCAGCATAATAGCAAAAATCAGCAGACTCTAAATTTGCAGCATAATAGCAAAAATCAGCAGACTCTAAATTTGCTCATCAGGTTATAGATATCATAGGATTAAAAATAGTTTAGCCATCTGCTAACTGACCAGACAGTTTTAGTGTGTGAAAGGGTGTGGTAGGGGAGGGAGATAGAGTCTAGGTAGAATGTCAGAACAAACTCTGTTGAAACCACTTTGTGACCTCTTAATACTGAAACTTAAAGAGTCAGTTCAAAATTAGGAAAAGATTTGGTGGAGGTTAAGCATAGCAAGTCCTGACAATAGGGGATTTCCCAGAATAGGGTGACAGAAGAATTTCAGCATTTTAAAATTTCACTGAATTTTTTTGTTAGAAGAAAGAATGTGTTTATACAGACATGAATTCTGTGAAGTGTAATTTTAACATGTGTTTACACAATATACATGTCTTAAAATTTCTGAATTAATTAGATTTTACATTTTACTCTTTATCTAGGAAAATCAATGGATTGTCAGTCATCTCGAAGTGAATCTGAAATTGTGCCAAAAGTTGCTAAAATGACTGTTTCTGGAAAGAAGCAAACGATGGGATTTGAAGTGCCTGGGTAAGGTCTTTAACCCCTCATCTTCTCTCTTTTTTTAAAAATTAGTGTTGTTTCTTATTACAGCATAAAAAAAAAGTACTTATTTCAATTTTGCATTTATTTATTATTAGCATTGAATTATCACAGCTCCTCTGTATGATGTTCAACAAAGTGAAGGGGTAAGAGAACAGGCTTGATTCTAGACTTATCAGTGTATATACTCGATATGTCTCACTGTCAAATTCATCTTAAAAGTTAAATAATAATAAAAATAAGTTAAATATTTCATAGTTACTTGAATATAAAAAAACTATCTTGTGATGGGCCCTCCCTGGTGGCGCAGCTGGTTAGAGCATAGCATTGTGAAGCTATCTGCAGCCACTGCAGCACGAGTTCGATTCTCTGCTGGGGAGCTGACCCACATGGCATGGCAGACCTCTCCTGACTTGCCCTCTTGCCTCTCCCCTCAGCAGTGTATTTCAGTCTGCCTGCCTGTTCTGCTCCCCTCTCTGTCTCTGGTGAACCCTCTTACCCCCCGCACACCTCTGGCCTGTACCCCAGTTCTTATATGCATAAATAAATAAATCTTAAAAAAAAAAAAAAACAAGAAACCAAACTACCTTGTGAAACCTAGCACTGAGAAATAAGGGATCCCTGTGCCACTAGATGGTAAGCAGAGTTTTGGGAATTTGTAGTTGGTGAATTATGGAATGAATCATGATTTAATTTTTTTTTTTACTATTTTTAAAGTCATATTTGCACATTGGTTAAACTATATAGTTATAATAAAGACAAACATGCCTAGAATTTCAAATATTTAGTGAAAAATAATAGCAAGTAATATTAAGTAGCATTCATTTGCTCTTTCTTATCAGAGTCTCTAGACCTCTCCCAGGAGTTCTTAGAGACAAGGCAAGTGGATTGCTAGGGGCATAATAACAGTTTGAAAGCATTAATTTTTAACCTCATTAAAATTTTGCAAATTTTTTTGCCCTCCCTGGTGGCGCAGCGGGTTAAAGCACAGCACTGAGAATCTAAAGCCGTTTCCGCATGAGTTCGATTCCCGCCTGCCCCGGAGGTGACCACATGGCGTGGCAGACCTCTCCTGACCCTCCCGCTGCTCCCCTCAGCAGTGTACTTCGTCGATCTGCCTGTTCTGCTCCCCACTCTGTCTCTGGTGAAGCCTCTCACCGCCCCTGAGCCTCTGGCCTGTACCCCAGTTCTGTATGCACAAATAAATAAATCTTTAAAAAAAAAAAAAAATTTTGCAAATTTTTAAATCTCCCTCATCTACTACTTAAAAATTAGATATATATGCCAATTAGATAGATAAGAACCCTTATGATTAGATAAACAAGATTTTTTCCTCGAACTTCAACAAATGTAAATTCAAAGATTATTAATATTGTTTCTTCTATCTAAATTTTTACAACATTCTTCTATCTAAATTTATGTAAGTATTAAAAGTTAAGTCTTGATTGGGGATAATCTTAGTGATCACCTAAGTTCAATTTTGGAATTATATAGAAGCAAGATTTTATTCACTAGATTTCAAATTCAGGAAGGAAAGAACTTAGTGGACAAAGTTGGCCTTTAGTATATGTTATTTGTACGATTGGATGAAAGAAAAGTTAGTTGTTTTTTTTTTAAGATTTATTTATTTGTGCATACAGAACTGGAGTACAGGCCAGAGGCTCAGGGGCGGCGAGAGGCTTCACCAGAGACAGAGCGGGGAACACAACAGGCAGATCGACGAAGTACACTGCTGAGGGGAGCAGCGGGCTGGTCAGGAGAGGTCTGCCACACCATGTGTATCTCCTCCGGGGCAGGCGGGAATCGAACTCATGCGGAAGTGGCTTTAGCTTCTCAGTGCTGTGCTTTAACCCGCTGCGCCACCAGGGAGGGCCCAGAAAAGTTAGTTTTTTACTTTTGATAATTTTAACTGATTAAGGTAATTTGGAATCTGATTTAGTATGTGTATTCTCTCTAAATTAGGGTTGTCAGAATCACAGTTACCTTTTTAATTCTTATTTCTTGAATGCCATGTAATCTCATTATGGGATATTTTCACTGAGAAAGGAAAATAAAGAGAATACACGACTCCTTGTTTTTAAATTTTAGTCTTAATACAAAATATTGGAAAGCAACAAGCACAGAAGTCCAAATTATATGTCAGAAGTAAATGTATAGATATCTGAGGTCAGTTATAAAAAATGAGTAATAAATAACCACAAAATAAAAATAAATACTAAATATCAATAAATATTCTTGAAAACCTATCTCTGTACTTTAGAAGTGCAGTGTAAGCTTTTCACATCTTACAAGACTATGCATGATTCATGAGGACAGGGGCTATGAATGTCTTATCATATTTAGATATTTATTAAACAGATATTAGGGAAATGCATTTTTTTATTTTAAAAATAAACTTGGAAATAGTATAAAAAATTTTTTAAAGCAAAGCAGCTTATTAATATTTTTATGTGTTCCTTGGAAATTGAAATCATTGAAAGGTAAAGGTCTATAGGTAAAGATTGAGATGTTCAGAAATGCATATTTTTCAGAGGATTCTACCTGACTAAATTAAATGAAATCAAGATAAGTTCAAATTTGCAAATATTTATCTGAAAAATTAGGATCATTTTTTCACATGTTAACACTTCACCTTATAGTTGAGTTGAAGCAGATTTAAGCAGTATTTAAAAAAATGTACACCGAAGTCAGTGAAAATTTGCAGAATTAAGATGGAAATGGATATGAGGTTTTTAATGAAATTGCGAATACAACTGAGATGAAAAAATGCACAAAATGAAGAAAAATGTAAAAATATAGAAAGTATAATTAAAAAAAAGAAATTGCGAAGAAAACTAACATGGTTATTTCCTGAGGATTTCAGATGAAATGTCGGTGGTGAGAAAGTAAAAGGACACTGAAAGGGGCAAAACTAACTTGTTTTTTGTAGCAGTGGACAAGAAAAAAAATAGATTTATGGTCCCTGTACATTTCTATTATGCTGCAGTTTCAAGTGATTTTTTTTTTATAAACTCTTTTCTGTATATAGCTCTTCTCTTTTAGCTCCACAGTGTGTTGGATACACTCACTTTCATTCTTAATTTGCAATTTAACCTGCTTTTTGCCCTAATGTAAGCAAAAAGCTGAATGAAATGTAAGATACGGTATTTGGTTGATAGATCACTGTTCTTTATAGCTAACCATGAGATAGCACAGCTATAGTTTTTATAGAGTAGTGCTAAGGAGTAAATGAAGAGCTAAGATCAATCTTTGGGAGGCATCTTTAATGTCAAAAAGAATAAATTAAGTTAACATGGTTTTATTTTGTCTTTAGGTATATGGAAGTTCCACACTCTTTTAAGTTTTGGGGAATAATAAATCACTTTTTCTTTTCTCTAGCCTCTTCTGAACATCAGTGTCTGGTATATTTTATATTTTTTTAGTAAATCAAGCATTCTTTGATTAGTGAGTGGGGCCCCTTTGTCAAAAGTATTAAAAATGTCAACATTTAGAGATGTCCCCTTAAGGATAGTATTTGTACAGAAAATGCCCTCTGTCTTTGTCTTGTTAAAAGAATGAGATTAGGATAAAACTTTTTAATACTAATTTATCTATAGGAATGTATTTACTTAACAATTTTTATGAAATATCTGCTGTATGCCGCTTGTTTTGATAGAATTATGTGGCTAAGGCTATAGGCTTAGACTCTGAATTTCAGTTACTTTGCAGGGGGTATTTTCTTCTTATCTTAGTGTTTGGTAGACTCTTTTGCTTCTGGGGTCTTCGAAATCTGTATTTGTGTGGTTTGGGTTGCCATCACTTCTACCTTAACAGACTCTAGCCATTTGGCAGAGATAATTTTTGGTCTGCATATATAAAGGGAATGCCCTTTTTAACCTTATAAGATATCAGTAGAGTTGACTCAAGCACCTTTATCCTATCTCTGCTTTCTTAGAGTAACTGCTGAAGAAAATGGTCATAGTTTCCACATACCTACAAAAGGACATCCAAGTGAAGATACCGGCATTACTCCTTCTGATATTGTTGAGACTGTTTCTAAACCACCTCTTTCATCCCACACCATTCAAGCTTCAGAAGAGCAGAGTGCAATACCAACACCAGTGAAAAAATCTAGCAAGCTGAGGCAGCAAATAGATGTCAAAGCGGAACTGGAAAAGCGGCAGGGAGGGAAGCAACTCCTTAACTTGGTGGTCATTGGTAATGCCCTTTCCTTCTCTGGATTGCCAGTCAGCTCTGCTTAAGCCTGACAGCTTTCTAGTGGCAACATGGAAACTCTTGTTCCACTCCGAGTTTCTGTATGAGTGTAGTGTACATAAAGCAAGAAGCATTGCACTGTAATGCTTCCTAGTCACCATGGGTGAAATAATGCCAAGTTAACAAGAAGATTGTTAGACACTGTTGTAGCATTTTCACTTTGTGAACATTTTGAAAATGGCATGTCTTATTGACAATTTTAACTTCCAAAATCAAGGAAATCTGCTTTTTTTCTGAAGAGATGTGTCCTATTTTCCACCTTGTATGCTTTAACTATCCATTGGATTAAAAATTGGTATTTATTACTGTAAACCCTGACATGAACTATTGGGTTATATATTCATACAGTGCCTCAATGTGAACAACATCTGGAAAATGTACCTAGTATTAATCCTGAATCAATTTTCCTTAGGTCATGTTGATGCTGGGAAAAGTACTCTGATGGGCCATATGCTTTATCTCCTGGGTAATGTAAACAAAAGAACTATGCATAAGTATGAACAAGAGTCTAAAAAGGCTGGCAAGGCTTCGTTTGCATATGCATGGGTCTTGGATGAGACTGGCGAAGAAAGGGAAAGGTAGTCATTATATTTCAAAACTTTCAGTATGAAATGATATGTAGTCTGAAATAAATATGTAATATATGTTGAATATGTAGGAAATATACCATGACCTATAATTTTAGAGATTGCTTTTAGAAAAAAGCTTTTAGTTACCAAGGTTATATTTATATCTGGTATTTATATATGTTATGAGTAAGATATTTGTAAAAGAAAGGTAACTTTTTGTAGTTAACGCTTATATCTAGAGTCAAAATGACCAGTAAGTCCAAATTACCAGGCTTAATTTATTTTTCTATCTTTATGTACTATGCTTTAATGAGACAGAGTCAGCAAAGAAGTAATTAAGCCTTTTCCTACCATTTAAATTGAACCCCAGTCATGTGTGCCTCCTGTATCTGCTACTGTGTTCAGTGCTAATTTGGGGGTGATCCTAGTATTCCTCCACTAAAGAGTAGCATTTCTAAAGTTTTAGAGTGGTGATACAGGTCATATTAGAAGTATTCTCATGGAAAGCCCATGCACATTTGTCAGGAAAGAAAAAGGATTATTTAGTGAAATCCACTGCATCAAAATAATCACTCTAAAGATTCTGAAGTGCTCCAAAAGTCCTTCTAAATGAACAAAGAAATTATGTGTTCCCTGAAATCTTCATTCTGAATACGATTGGAGAATGTATTTGCATCTTCATACTTTTTTTATATGTATATTTATTTATTTTCTTTGTCTCTTGGGTAATCTTTATTGATACATGAGGTAATTCTTAACAAAGGGGGTCACAGTGTACCTTACCTCTTCTGATAAATGGGAATTTACACCCTAATAAGACAATTTGGACATTTGCAAATTTTTGGAAAGCTAATATTGAAAAACACAGTGAAATTTTTGTATATCAGTATTAGAAGACTAATTTCCATCTGTCAGTTTACCAAGCAAATTTCTATTAAAATGTGTAGCTTTTAAAGTTTTCTTTGTGTTATTTATTAAGTAGGTGATGGGATTGTGAAAGGTATAAGTAGAATGACTTGTTTCCTTCATATGTGAGTGGAGCTGGCAAGTGAACTAATAATCAATTTCAGTAGGTTATTTGGGGGGCTGCTGGTTTACTATTGCTTAGCACCATGAATTTTTTTTTTATAATATTCTTTCATTCTGTAAATAGCAGAAACTTCCAAATGCATAATGGAAGTTTTAACTTTCCAAAGCGTTTTCCATAATAGCTTTTCAGAAATATGTTTTTATTCTACTGTTTTAGAATATTTGTGAATCTTCTGTCTTGCTCATCTGTTGAATAGAAATTGATTGAATAACATTTTCACTTTTAGGTTTTTACAAACAAGACTAGAAGTGGGTCAAGAGTAAGCTCTGATCCAATCAGAATAGGAAAAAGTTCTGAATAAATCTGGACCCACTATTGAAGGCAATTATTTGGGTGTCATTAAAGAAAATTGTTACACTTTAATAAAATCAGTGGCCATGGCTTCCAGTTAAACTAGATTGACTTCACTAAGGAGACCACAGTTGTCTTACTGGGAGGGTGAACACATAGTGTACCATTGTAATTAGCAGGACACCTGGAAAGGGAGTGCTCTGCCATTACTCGAGGCGATCTTGGGCAAATCGGAATGAATAATTACCTATGTTATTATTGCTCACCTGCGTTCTGCTTCTAAGTTATTGTAACCTAGACTTATATAATATCCTTGTAGACATTGCCTGGACTTTCTTATAACTTGAAGCTGCATTTTTATGACTGAGAAGAGACCACTGAAGATCTGTTGTGGAATGAATGGGATATAAAATGAACTACCATTCATTTTCCTCAAGCTTTAAAGATTTGGGCATCTTTTCTCTTTTTTGCTTTCTCAATCTGAAATATACTGACCAATGTTGCAAGTGAAAATTTTTATGTCTATAAAAATAGTTGCCATTCTTCATTCTGTCTTTTTTCATGTGCAATTTGAATGTTCCCTCCTCCATATATGTCCCTTTAAATCTTTCTTCACAATCTATATATTGATTCTTACCCCCAAAAAAATAAAATGGAAAATGTCCATCATTTTAATAAAGCTGTCACTGCACATCTAACCTTGTCTGAAAGCCATATGGATATATTTCTATTAAGCAGAAATTCCAGCCCCAATTGATCACTTAAATATTGAAAATAATATATATTTCTCATATTCTCTACAATAAAATTACCTTGTTCCTTAAGAATTTAGACTATCACTTCACTTGTATTATGAAATAATTTGATCATTTATTCAATGGCATCTAACTGTTTTGTTTTCTTTAAGGGGAGTAACAATGGATGTTGGTATGACAAAGTTTGAGACCACAACCAAAGTTATTACATTAATGGATGCTCCAGGCCATAAGGATTTCATCCCAAATATGATTACAGGAGCGGCTCAGGTACCAGATATTTCCTTAACTATGGTTTATTAAGTGTATATAAGATTTCCTGATACTGAGGTTGTAATTCCAGTATTTTAACTTTTTAAATTAAAAATGTATACTTTTTTAAAGCTAGAAAAGATAAATATTTTATTTTTATGTTCTCTTTAATCTGTTTTTAATAAAGCATTTTCTAATTCTTTACAAAGAAACAAATGCACAAAGGCTGTAAATTTCTTTATAGGAAAATATTGTATGTAAATTGCCCCACCAGAGAAGGTGTATGAATACACTTCTGATTTAAATTTAAAGTTCTGTTCAAAGTATATGATAAATTCTTGACTTTATGACCTGAAGATTATATGGTAATATAAGTGAGATTCTTTAAAAGCTAGCACAAATATAAAAGTGCTGTTAAAGAAAAAACTGAGAAGCCCTTGTGGATTCTGTTCTGACCCGAAGGCCAGAGCACTTAGCAGTGTGGGTGGAATGTAAGAGGACCCTTGAGAAGTGATTATCATGTAACAGTCTGAAATAACTAGAAGAGAATGCCAGATTTAGTCATCTTGGTCTGGATTAGAGAAGAACAGATTTCCATGAGGACAGGTATCCATGCAAGGCAAAAACCATAAAAGGGGAAAATGAAAGAGTATTCCTTTAAAACATGTCCTGACAGTGCACTGGCAGGCGTAATTGATGTGGGTGAAAATGGAGGAACATCTGTGGTGGCACAGGCTGTTTACCACAAATTTTCAAAGGCTGAATTCACATGATGCAAATGGAGTCACATGCAGAAACACCAGCACAAGAAAAAATGGAAGCCTGCAAAACTAGTAGCAGTTAGATTAAAAAGGAAATTAAGCAAGGCTCAGGCTAGCTTTTCTTTCTGTTTTCTTTCCTTTCCTTTCCTTTTTTTTTTTTTTTTTTTTGGTATAAATTGAGTATGAGAGGGAAACTATCTTCCATCTGATTTTCAAAATAGTGCCCAGAGATTAGGCTGTAGAGGGTGAAGGTGCTACTTTTTGATGATTCATTTATTAAGTTTTAAGTTTTTTAAATCATTGTCAGTAGTACTTCTGACAAATGTCTTTATAGCTTCATAATTAATTTCTCTAGGATCAATTTCTAGAATAGTGTCAATGGAACAAAATATATACCATTTTAAGGCTCTTGATACTGTGAAATGACCTCCAGATAGGCTGTGTGCTTATTATAGTGTCACAGGCAATGCCTAGGAAAGTCTGACTAACTAACTGTACCCTTTGGCTGTAGTGAATAATTTATCTTTTAAATCCATGCCAGTGTTTTTGTAGAAAAGGGAGGAATCAGTTAGTGTCCTCTTAAGTTACTTTTTGGGGAGCAGTTTATGAATTTGATTTTTTTTTTAAGATTTATTGATTTATTCATACAGAACTGGGGTTCAGGCCAGAGATGCAGAGGGTGAGAGGATTCACCAGAGACAGAGAAGGGAGCAGAACAGTTAGATAGATGAAATACACTGCTGAGGGGAGCAGCGGGCAGGTCAGGAGAGGTCTGCCTCACCATGTGGATCTCCTCCGGGGCAGGCGGGAATTGAACTCATCCGGAAGTGGCTTAAGCTTCTTAGTGCTGTGCTTTAACCCGCTGCGCCACCAGGGAGGGCCTGAATTTGATTTTTTTTCGCCTTTATTGGTCACTTACATTTCTTTAACAAATTACTTATATTCTTCAGCCTATTTTCTATAAAGTTGTGTCTTTCCTGGCTCTGGTAAAGATTTTATATTATAATTAAAACTTTTACCATATATATTACAAATATTTGTCCTTCTTACATTTTAATTTTATGTTCATCGACCTTTGCCTAGATATTTTAATTGCTATATAATTGAAAATAGGAGTGTTTTGTTGTTCTTGATGTCATTTTTGGCCTCGTGCTTTTTTTAACTTTAAAATTGTAATGCTGCTGGGTAGTTTTTTGTTCAATTTTGGTGTTTAGTGTCAGGTTAAAGCCTGTCTTTAATACGAGGGCCCTCCCTGGTAGGGCAGTGGGTTAAAGCTCAACACTGGGAAGCTGACCTCGGCCACTTCGGTGCCAGTTTGATCCCTGCCCAGAGGTAACCCACATGGCTCAGGAGACTTCTCCCATCTCAACCGCTGCTCCCCTCAGCAGTGTACTTTGTCGATCTGCCCATCCTGCTCCCCACTCTGGCTATGGTGAATTCTCTCACTACCCCTGCACCTCTGGCCTGTACTCCAGTTTTGCATGCATGCATAAATAAATCTTTTAAAAATGTATAAATAAAATCTAACATGATAGAATAATCTTTCCTTTAATTAAATTTGCTGTGAGGCATTTAGTTTTAATTCTCATTTTTCTTCCTTAGGCGGATGTAGCTGTTTTAGTTGTAGATGCCAGCAGGGGAGAGTTTGAAGCTGGATTTGAAACTGGGGGGCAAACACGAGAACATGGCCTCTTGGTTCGTTCTCTCGGAGTTACACAGCTTGCAGTGGCTGTCAATAAAATGGATCAGGTATTTAAAGGCTTTCTGAGAATTCATTTTAGATGCTAATTAAGATGTTATTCTTATAGATGGTCTCAGATGTGACTAGTGTACATTTTAGTCGTAACATTTTTCTGAGTTGCCATATTTAAAAAACATTCATGATTCTTATTTTAAGTAAATAAATAAATACATACTTGTTCAGTCATACTTTTTGTCTGTTCCTGTATCCACACAGTTTTAACAGGAAGTTCCAAGTAAATTATAGATTTAATACAGCATGTGTATTGTTATCTAGGGTTTTTATTACATATGCTTTTTTTTTAGTCTGTTTGTTTTGGGACTATCAGCAAGTTTATTCCATTTCAGCAGTTAGTCCAAGCACAGTTTAATAAACTAGTCACTTTTTTGAAATTTGAAATAACTTTTAGCATATATCAAACAATTTTGTATTATATTGGAGTTTGTTTCTTAACTTTCTGTTACAGGATACTTTTCGATCATGTTAATGGTAACACCTGATATTCTGAGTTTTAAGATTTTATATTTACATTTTATAGCTTTAATTATATTTTATTGCAGAAATTAAAATTTTATATATAGCATGAGCTGAAGCATAGTTTTAAAAATAAACTGAATCTTTATCAGGTTAATTGGCAACAAGAAAGATTTCAAGAGATTACGGGAAAGCTTGGGCACTTTCTTAAGCAAGCAGGTTTTAAGGTAAGATAAATTTAAATTTATTTGATTATTTTCCTGAAGCCTCATCTTAACTGCTCCAAGGGGAAAAGCTATTACTTGAGTCTTTTTTTCTTACTAAGTATGTTCATTTCTTTCTGTTTTTATTTTCCCTCATATAATGTATATGTTATATTGTTTGGATTATTTTACCTTAGAAAACTGTTTATATTTATAGCTTGGCTTAGACTTAATATAGGAAAAAAACTTACCCCACCTGTTATATTAGTTTTCTGGATTTAGGAAGGTCAGAGGAATGTGGAAACTAGTAAAAAGCAATTTTTGTAGCAAAAATGTGAAATATGACTATGTTATCAGGGAAAATGAATTATTTTGGAACAAAGTTCTGAGTTTGCAAAAAATTATCAGAAAAGTTGAGACTTGTATCAGATAACTGTAGGGCTGTAGTTCTGTAAATTCTATTACTTTTAAGAAAGTGCACTGATGTTGTTTTTGCAAGTTGGTGCAGTTAAGGGAATAGTGAACACTGACGTTTTAAAACAATGTTACATTACGTTTCATATATTCAACCTTTTTTAATAGGAAAGTGATGTAGCATTTATCCCTACAAGTGGTTTAAGTGGTGAAAATTTAATCACAAGATCTCAATCAAGTGAACTCACAAAATGGTATAAAGGATTGTGTTTATTAGAACAAATTGGTAAGTATACTGTCTTGTTGATTTTAATACATTATCAACATGATATATTTAGCATTCTTTATGAGACTGTGAAAAGACATAGGACTTGTAGTCAAGGGAGCTAGGTTACCAGTTTGGAAATCACATGTAATATTTAAACCAAATACTAAGTTTTCCCTATTTAATTAATAGGACTTATGCCAACCTTGATTACCTCACAGATTCATGCCAATATTAAATGAGATAATGTGTGAAAATATTGTATAAACTGCAAAGCATTATATGAATGTCAATTTGCTATTAGTATTTATAAAAATATGATTTTCTAGGAGAAATGGGACTGTAAAAGACTCACTGGATATAAGTAAAAAATTATTTTTAAATTAAATCTTGCTTTTACCTTTTTTTTTCCAGATTCCTTTAAGTCCCCTCAAAGATCTATTGATAAGCCTTTTAGATTATGTGTTTCTGATGTTTTCAAAGGTAAGTGTTAGCTCTGCTGTGTTTCTTCCATTTGATTGCTGCCTTTCCCTTCTCTCCTCACCTCTTTCCTGAGACAAATTATTATATTCCTGTCTTTATGCCTGTGTAAGAATCATCGTTAAATTAACCTTAAAACTACACAATTCAATGCACTTCATCTACCCAGACAATCTTCAGTTTGCTCACTATCTTCCCATCTCTTACTCATCTTCCAGGTATAAAAAAAACCTTATCTCTTATCTTTCTAACCTCATTAGAGTCCTTTAGTTTCTGTACTTTTTTTCTTCCCCATTAATGTCCTTTAGTTTCTGTACTTCCAACAATCTAGATTGTTCACTGTTCCTTAGCTACACAGAATCTTTACTGCCATCGAAGCTACCCAGATTTTGCTCTTTGCTCTTCCCATTTCAGATCCATCTGAAGTAGTCCAATCAGAAGAAAATACCATTCATAGCCAAAGCAGAAAGCTTAACAAAAAGAATTAGCAATATGAGACAGAAGTGACTGAGCTGTAAGGAAATCTGTATGGAACTCTAATGCTAGGAAAGAGTACCTAAGGGAAGGGCAAAACTTAGAAGGGGTTAAGATTGTGTTGGAGAAGACATATTAAGATGTGTTCCTTAAGAACACATCTAACTTAACTACAAGACCCTAAGGAAACTGTAGAATAGCAGAAAACTAAAAACTGGAAATGGAATATAGCATCTTATTAAGATGTTTTATTATTTATTATTTATTAAATAAAAGGATATAATACATTTATATGTTGGAATAATCATAGAGTAAAGATGGCAGTTGTCCCCCTAATAAATCTCCATTATCACACAACAGGCAGTAAAAGGGTTTGAGTGACAATAATTGATTACTGGCAAACTCACCCACATACATACATATCCACAGCTCTCTGTGTTCTCTGAGTCTTCTCTCTGCGTTTCATGAATATAATTGTCTATTTACTTCATGTAGACTGTGAACTCCTTGTAAGCAAGCACTGTCTCTTTTATAGCTATTTTTTTCTATACCTGGCTCAATACCTACCACATAATACATGATTAGTGAATGAGTATTGAATGATCATATTGCTTCAAAATAATCCCTTCGTGAAGTTGAAATTTTTCATTTTTATTAGCTTTCAATATTCCCGTAGTAGAGAAAACAGGATGCTGCTTTGCAAAAAACCTACTATTTATTTAAAAGCTTTCAATTAAGAACATTTACTGACTCATATTTTCTTACCTCCTGTGCTGTCTTGAGGCTGCTTCCTAACTGCTGCCTGTACTGCTTCTCCCAGTGCACCTCACTGAAGCTACTCAGTGACCTTTTGGTTGCCAAAGTCAGTACACATTTTTCAGATCCACCTTACTTCCATTTTACCTGAAGTTGCCACTGTTCTGAGGCTGGTAGCCACATCTACCTTGAAACTTTCTCCCTTAGTTTCTATAGCCCACTTTCTCCTGCTCCTCTCTGTTTTTCTGATTTCTGTATATCTTTTCCTTGGGCTCCTCTTTCTCATGGCTCTTAACTGGTGATCTGTTGCTTCAGGCCTCTTTTGAACAGATACCCTTAAGCTCATCTGTCCCTGCATCTTGATGCTTGCTTGCCAAGTTTGGATCTGTCACCCAAATCTGTTGCGGTACTTCCGATACATATGCTGAATGCTGCTGGGCATCGCTCTAGGAAGTATGCCCCCAGAGTACCATTCTTAGAGAATTTGATGCCCTCTGTGCCCTCTGACATGTGTCTCCTCCACTTGTGTGTCGTAAACACTTAAAATTCACCCAGCTAAAATGAACTTTGTTCCTTAATTTCTTGTCAGGTTGCTTCCTTTTGTCATCATCCTTTACCTGTGTCATACCTAACTTGTAATTTCTTTAGTTTATTCCCTTTCTGTAGTCAATACATTATTTTAGCTCCCCTCCCTCTGCTGTCAGAAATACAATCATGTCATTCCCCTGTTCATAGTTCTTTACGAGGTTCCCCTTACTTACTATAGGATGAAAGTGAAGCCCATTCCAGGCCCTGATTTGTGAGGCTCCATTATGAGTTGTCCTTGGCCCACCTCTGCACCTCATATTTGCCTTTTTCTTGTGATGTCGCATGCTCTGCCCACATAAACAACACACATGCACACCCATGTGAATTGTGCCTGCCTGCACACATGCAGTTTACCAGGCTGGCATCTCTCCTCCTTTCGCTCTCTGCAGAATACAAGCTCCTTGGGAACTCACTCTTCTAAAGTGCCAAGCTAAAGTGTAATCAACCCCCCCCCACACACACACATCATGAATTCTTGTCAGTGTGCCTTTCCTGCTTTCATTATACATTAGAAGTAGGCAAAGTATGTTTTGACCTTTTCACAATTGTAAACTCCTAGAGCCTGGAACTCTTAATTTCATCTCTTTATCCCAAGAGTTTAGCACAGTGCCTGGCACTTACTAAGCACTCAGTAAATATTTGGGGAAAATATTGTCCTCATAATAAGAATATTTTTACTTACAGGAAAATGAAAAATCAAGAGTAGACTGTGGTGTGCCATATTTAGTAACTTTGTTGAAAATTCTGAAATGATCATTGCACAATATTCATTACTAGTTTTACATAACTACCAGGGAACTAAATATGGTATTCGTCGTCAGATACTGTGCTAATGAATCATAAAACTAAATATGGTATTCGTCGTCAGATACTGTGCTAATGAATCATAAGGTTTTGGCATTTTTTACAGATCAAGGTTCTGGATTTTGTGTAACTGGTAAAATTGAAGCTGGTTATATCCAAACTGGTGACCGACTACTAGCAATGCCTCCTAATGAAACTTGTACTGCAAAAGGTACGCCTGAAAGATTCTTTTGTTGAACAGCCCTAAGTTGAGACAGCAGAATTTTAAAGTAGTTTAGTTATTAGCTCCAGAGTAAGCAACCTCTTACTGAAATTGTAACTGACTGTCAAAATGATACTAACTGTTAAAGATAAAAATGTGAAAACATTAAACGATTTTTTCTGTCATGACTACATGTATATATGTATATACATATAACATTCTAACTGAGAGCATTTTTCTCTTTGACACTGATCTGAGAAGCCTGGTTAGGATCTAAACAGATGTATAGGAACACCTGACCGGTACTTTTAAAATAGTATTCAATAGCAGAAATTAAATCTAACCCCAACCTCGACTAAATAGTGACAAAGCAACCTGCATAGTCTGTTGTTTT
Organism: Condylura cristata; assembly: GCF_000260355.1. Classification (NCBI taxonomy): domain Eukaryota; kingdom Metazoa; phylum Chordata; class Mammalia; order Eulipotyphla; family Talpidae; genus Condylura; species Condylura cristata. Next base: position 69,559,646 of record NW_004567102.1, on the reverse strand, counting down.
GAGATAAGTATTTCACATTTACTGTAAGTTAACAGCTTTGACTAAAACTGTCATTTTTAACTAAAAATATTTTACCAAGACTTTAAGAAAATGAAATGCAAATGCAGGAACACCTATTGTTGAAAGGAGAAATTGAGTTCTAAGAGCCACAGATGTGTTTTTGCACATCAGCCTAGTGTATTACTTTAATGATGGCTGATTTTTCTTTTAGTCATTAGACTGTACACATATATGCACGTTATTCTTTTCTGAATTCTGCTTGGAAGTTTGTATTTCTATGTTTACCTTTGTCTAGCATCCAACTAAGTTTCCAAATTAAACATAGAAATGAAGATCTATTTTATACTAAGTTAATATTTGTAGTATCTTTAAGTAAAAGTATCTTATTGGGAATTTTTTTTTAAATTTCAGTAATTTTCCTTCTGTTGCTCTTAATCTGTAGTTTATTTTCACAGTTGTACCTCCTTGGTTTGTAAATAGGAATGCACATTTTGTTTGTGTTAATTTACTTACTCTGAAAACTGATTTGTTAAATTAATAAGAAATTAATGAGTGTCTGTTTAGATAACAGATTAATTTAAGCTTAAACCTGAATGTAATTTCCATTTGACCTTTTTCTTTCTGCTTGCTTAGGGGTCATGAAAATTGTTTACATAAAAGTAGTATGTACTTTTTAAAAAAACAAGCAATAGTTTCTGTGCTCTTGAAATAATAATGGCTATGTATATTAACAAATTTTTTGAGAACAGGAAGTTTTTTTACTATTAGACATCCATTAGAACCATAATCTTTAAATTATCATGGAACTTACAGATTGGCTTTCTTGGAAACCCCAAAATCACACTTTGATCATCTCTGAAAGTTCTACTTTCTTTCCCTCTATCCTACCTTTCTCCCACCAAGAATCTCCAGTCAGCTTTCTAACTCACTGGCTCTTCAAGGAGAAAGCCATATCAGAAGTAGCAGATAGCAATAGCTCACAACAGGCGGCCCATACTTCACATCCAGCTTGCAGGTGCTCTCCCCTCATTTTCTAACCCTATAGTTTGATTTGCTTCACTGTTTCATGTACATTTCTGTCTGAATACTTAGGTGCTATTATGATTCACTAACCAATAGCGTTCTAAAAGAAAGAACTGATTACACCTTTTACCAAAAAATGGAAATTCCAAATTATGTTTTCACTTTATTAACATAGCAAGTTCTGGAGTATTTGAAGAAGTCTTTTGTGTAACATCTATCCATAAAGAAGGTCCTTAAGAGAAAAACATCAAATATGAAACAGTGTGACATGTTTGGGGGAAAACATAGTCAGATTTCATGTTATATTTAGAAGATTTTATAATGTTAATTGAACATCTAGTATGAAAGCCCTTCAAAATCTCAGCCTTTTGTGAACAAATATAAGTCACTTTATGTTTAGAGTGGTGCTCCATAAGGGTCAAGTCAAGAGAAAGAATGTTTACCTCACTGCTCACAGTTATACTTCTCACTTGCAATCCATTCATACTGAAAGCCAAAGACAATCTATTATATGTAATTACCTAGTTCTTATCTTTTAAACCCATATTTCATAGTAAAAATCATAATCAGTTTAAACATGCATTTAAGAAAACAAATGTAATTAGTTGAATATATAGCATACATTTCTAAATACTGTTAACATTTTTGGAATCAAGGAACTCCTTGATGAAAGTTATGGTCCTTAGATTATCTAAATGCAGCTGTGCATATACATAAAATTATGAAGAAAACTCTAGTAGCCTCAGAGCTCTACAAGATTTCCTTGAGCTCCTTAAAAGTCTAAAAGGACCCACTTAAATGTATCCTAAATGAGAAAAAAATAATTTTTAGAAAAATGTGGATGAATTATAATTTTCTAAAAACATCAACAAAGGACTATGGTTGCAAGGGTTAGCCTGTCATCTTCAGTAAAAGAGTTAAGTTGCAGTGGAAAGCAATGTGACACTGTGGAATCACAAAATAGATCTTTTAAAAGCCTTTAGATAAAGTAACTGAGTGAGTAGTCTTTGGAATTGTTCTTCAGGAATATGCCTGGGTAATACAGGTTTATTGCTATCTTTATAGTGATGTGTGTGTTCACTTTTAATTTAAATTTTCTTAAATTACTAATTTCTTCCTTTTCATATAAGCAGTTATTGTGCATTGCTCTCTGGATAACAGTTCTCTTGAGCCAGCCGTAGGGAAGGGCTGACTAGAGGCCCAGCTGATTGAGCACTCGTATTGGAGAACACAGGCGATTACTCAGCTCGTTGTCTAATAGCAAAGCTCAAGGGGATAAAATACTATTAGGTTGCCTTTCCCAAACCCATCTTTTATGTTTTTAAAAGTATTTTGAAGTGTATTATTATGCCCACATCCATTAACATAAGAGAAATATTTAAATGGGGCTGCTTAACAAATACTCAAGTTTTGTAAAGGAGTTTTAAAATATTAATTTATTAAGCAGAAGTCTGCCTTTTGTGGACAAATGTTAGTTGCTTTGTGTTTCGGGTAGTGTTCCATAAGGGTCAAGTCAAGAGGAAGTATGTTTTCCTCAATACTCACGGTTACACTTCTCACTCTCAATCCATTCATACTGAAAATGATGAGTAGTGACTGATTTGGCACAAACCAGCCAAACTCTCTTGGTTGTTATGGTTTGATATTGAGGTGTTTCAATGTATGCTTTGGTTCTTACTCATTTCCAGGAATCACTCTGCATGATGAACCTGTCGATTGGGCAGCAGCAGGTGATCATGTTAGTCTTACATTGGTTGGGATGGATATCATCAAAATCAAGTGAGTGAGAAAATAAGTTTAAGCAATCGTTTTGGATGAAGGGTCTCAAAACACATAAATTTTGCAATTCGGTGGCTCAAATGAAAGAATGAGTATCATTTCTGAATTCCACTTGACCAAAAATGGGCACTTGTGAAAATATAAACATAAGCAAAACCTACTTATAACATTAAATTAATGCACATCAGTGTACATACTAACACATTCTCTGAGTAAAAACTATAATGTCTAAAAAATGATAGAAGATCAATCATGGCACAAAGTCAGGCTTTAACTAAGAAGGAAGTGTTAAGACCCTTACTTCATTGCTGTATTTTGTAAGTTGTTTTAGAGGTATCTCTGTTGTGTATAAGTTTATTCTCCAGTTACCTTCTCTCTCTCTCTCTCTTACGTGTTCAGTGTTGGCTGCATATTTTGTGGCCCCAAAGAACCCATTAAGGCCTGCACTCGTTTCAGAGCCCGAATCCTCATCTTTAACATTGAAATTCCGATCACGAAAGGATTCCCTGTAAGTTTCAAAATGTTTGTTTTTGTTTTCATAACTTAAAAATAAGTATCCTAAAAAGTATTAACTTTCTTTGCAAGTGATGTACTATAGTTATTTTGAACTAGCACTTTTACCCAGAAAAACATGACATTAGAATTTTAAAATCATTTTTATATTTTGTTTTTACTTTGATCCTTTATCCTGGGTTTTTCTTTTTTTTTTTTTCTTCAAAGAGAGACTGAGAAGAAATTTCATAATCTGTCAAAGACAACTAATGACAATAATAAAACTCATCTAGGGAAAATACTAGATACTTTTTTGGTGTATTCTAAAGATTAACTGACTTATCTGCCAAAGGGTCTTTCTATTTTTGTTTTGTTTTAATATGTATTTGCAGTTTTTCTGATTTAAAAAATAATCCATTGTTATAGGAAATTTCCAAAACATAGCAAGTATAAAGATTATAGGAATGTTCTGTAAATATTTGATCATAGTCAACTATTCTTCCCATTTCAGTCTATTTTTATGTATACATGTCATCTGCTCTTTAGTATTAATGGGTAAACTGTTTAAACAGTATATTCAGACCCTGCCTATTCTGAGGTTGGCTTGCAGGTCCACTCTGGTCAGTATCATTTGAATATACACGTGAGTGGGGTGAGGAAAATTGTATGTTTTAATGTTACTTATCTAAGAAAGATACCTCTTAGGAATAGCTTGAATTCCTGCTTTGAATATATTTTTTCAGATATTTGGGCTTATACTATGCTTTTATGGTTTCTTGTTTTGCCCTTAACAAAAAAACATATTCCCATTAGGCTTTTTTTCTTGATCACTTATCTAGTTTCTGTGTGAGAATAAAAAAAATGTTTGTCAGTAGAATTGATTTGCCTTTGAAAATATAAACAGATTAGTTTTTACCTCTTGATGCAACTTTAAAACGGAAGTAAGACAGTAGAAGTAAGTGATCTGTAAGTTTTCTTAAAGTTAGTGATGGTGTTTTAGAGATTGGGAATTTATTTAGTTTACTTTTAATTTCATACTTAAACACCTATATTTAAGATAATCACAATACTTTGCTTATAATTCTTTGTGATTATTTCTACATGCTTTATCATATAAAGTTGTGTTTGTAAGGTACTGTTTAAATACTTTAGTTTAACAGTTATTCCTTTCATATGCTAAGGAAGTAACAAAAACTATCTAAAAAAATTGTTACAAATGAAAATATTTAATTTGTAAGATAAAAATTTATGTATTCATAGGCAAAAAACAATACTTAATTGCTATGATTGAGTGGCATTCATTCTTAGAAAGCTGTATGTCCTATGGGGAGAAGCTGGAGAGGTTGGTTACTGTGTGCTTTTACTCATGCAGCAATCATTTTTGCCAGTGGAGGGATAGAAAGGTCAAAAAGTCAATAGTTACTTTGAATAGTAATACTGTCTCTTCCTGTCTACTGTAATTTCTTAAATGTAAGTATGAATTGAAAGTTTTTCAGTGCTGTTTTATTAGATTCTACTAGTATACATTGATTTACAAATGCCATTTGAAATTCATTTCAGAAAAAAAAAGGACATATTTTTACTTTCTTTTGGGGAAAAAATACACATAGCTGATTGTTAAACTAAGAAAAGGCTTCCTAAGTACTTGAAATTTCACTATTTGGGGACTAATTCCTTGGCGCTACATAGGTATATTTAAGTTTTCTTGGTTTAATGGTAGATTCCATATATTATTGTTAACTAAATTCATGTATTTTGGCAGTAAGATACTCATAATATGAAATATACCACTTGAAATATTTTAATGAGCGTACATTTCAGTTCTCCATGTTGTTGTACAGTGATCAGTACCATACATCTCCAGAACTTTTTCATCACTTCACACAGAAACTCTGTACCCATTAAAGAGTTGCTCCCCATTTCCCCCCCCCCCCCCCCCGCAACCACCATTCTGCCTTCTTTATGAATTTGCCTACCTAGGATCTTCATATAAGTGGAATCATACATTATTTGGCCTTTCTATGTAATTT
>NW_004567102.1:69510337-69554121 GCF_000260355.1 Condylura cristata | reverse complement strand
TTATAATTTTAATGTTTTGGAGCTTTATCCATGTTGTAGCATGTATTAGAATTTCATTTCTTTTTCTTTTTTTAAAGATTTATTTATTTATGCATACAGAACTGGGGTATAGGCCAGAGGTGCAGGGGGTGTGAGAGAATTCACCCGAGACAGAGCAGAACAGGCAGATCCACGAAGTACACTGCTGCCTGGAGCAGCGGGTGGATCAGGAGAGGTCTGCTGTGCCATGTGGGTCACCGTCCTAGCAGGTGGGGATCGAACTCATGTGGAAGTGGCTTTTAGCTTTTTAGTACTGTGCTTTAACCCACTGTGCCACTGGGGAGGGCCCAGAATTTCATTTCTTTTTAAGGCTGAATAATATTCCACTGTGTGTATATACCACATTTGTTTATAAATATGAAACAATCTGTCATTGTGGTTTCGATTTGCATTTCCCTGTATGATTTACAGATGTATTTTCTTCCATTCTGTGGGTTTTCTTCTCTTTCTCTCGACAGTGTCCTTTGATGCATAAGTTTTTGATTTTGATGCAGGCCAATTTATCAATTTTTCTTTTGTTGCCTATATACTTAGGGTACCATATTCAAGAAATCATTACCAGATCAATATCAAGAATGGTTTTTCCTTAGAGTGTTATGGATTTAGTTCTTTTATTTTGATCTTTGAATCAACTTTGGTTTAGTTTTTTAATATGGTGTGAGGTGGAGCTTCATCTTCACTCCTTTGCGTGTAGAATGCACTTTCCCAGCACCCTTTGTTAAAAAGACCATATTTACCCTGTTGTGTTGTTGAAACCAGTTGCTCATATATGTATCAATAATTTTTAAATACAGGTTACCTAAAAGTGTAAGGAAAATAATGTGATTTATTTTTGACACCTTACAGATTCTCTATTAGTTTACAAAACATTAGATAATTTGATACTGATAGCCCCATGTGAAGTAGACTCCCAACTTTCATCTGAACTCTTCAGATTAGGGTTTCCGGATTCAGAAATGTCCACATTTGAGAAATGTGACATGATGCATGAGTGTCATGGAAAACCCCTAACACATTGGGAGTGATATTGTATGATAAAACATACTAATGTCTGCACTACACCTTATAAGTTCCTTCGTATCCAGCCTCATTTACTACTTAAATGGGTTTATGACAGATTTAGACAAAACTTGGGTTTTTACTCTTTTAAAATTTTGAATTACATGCAAAGACATTGTGGACCTGTATTATTAATATTGGCTCCATTTACAGATGAGGTTGTAACTATCTGAATAATGAGTGATTAGGGACTCAACACTTTCGCTCTGAAATCCAATACCTTTTTTTTTCCTGTTACACTCCTGCATGTTGCTTTGAGCTATAAATGACTTAATTTATATACAATATGAATTACCCTATTAAAAGAGTTTATACTTATTTTCCATTTATTTGCATATGGATTTTTTCTCATGTGTTCAGTAAGTATTTTATTTGAATTGTGCTAAGCTATGCAGACAGAAAGGCAAATAAGACTTAACCCCATACTGCCACAACCTATTCTTCATCCACCCCTGATTTTACCCTGAACCCACACATAGTTCACAAGAGTTAAAAGGCCCTTAGTTAGACATGTATGCCTCTGTGCTTTCAAATTTAGCAAGCCATAGAAACCAGTACCAGTTTCTTAGTCACACCCAAACTGAGTGAAGGGAATCGTGCTTGTTTACCCAAGATACTTGTTTCAAGAGCTATTTCTTAGATGTTTGGACCTACATTTACATGGGTGCTGTTTGACTCTTCAGTCCTTTGAATGCATGGGTGTTTCTTACCACTTTGTCATACATTATAAAAGGTTTTTTCCCCGTAAGAGCTGCTTTTTAATTCTTTTTGGAATCTTTATACTCCACAATGGCAAAATGCCATTGAAAAAGAAAACTAATTTGTCTTTGTGGAATGATGAAAGTTCAGTTATATCTTTTAAAAACCCCAAGTGACTAATGTTCTTCATGCATGTTAGGTGTTCCTTATTCCTTCATTCTCACATTCTCTTCACATGTATTTACTAAGTGTCAGCAAATGTCTGCCACTGTTGTACATACTTCTCTCAAGTTGCAGTGGATGACAGCTACCAGTTACAATAGAAATTATAGTGTTATGTAGTAGCCTTATGCTGTATGTTATGTACTAGATGTTATGTAGGAGGATATGATAAATAGAAAGGTATCCAGCTAAGACTAGAGGCTCAGGGATTCTCTAAGAAGTGAATCTATACTGAGACCAAAGGTAGAATAAGCTGAATAAGAGGAGCTAGCCAAAAAAAGCTACAGGGACAGGAAGGTGTATTCTAGCCCTAAGTCTGTGTAAATGACCCCGATACATGTAGAGAATGAAAACTCTCTATGGAGAGCTTTGAATGCAAGAGAAGAAGGAGAAAGATGATGCCGGAAAGTTAAACAAGAGTCAGATTGGGAAACTTTGATGCCTTATCATAGAATTAAAACTTACATGATCCTAAAAAGCAAGGGCATCATTAAATTTGTGTTTTAAAAAATCAGTTTGGTAGACATAAGATGAATGGATTGTAAAGGGCTAGAGTGGATGCAGAGACCAGCCAGGAGCCTGTATTTTCTTTCAGATGAGAGATGGTTGTCCTAGATTTTCCTTTGTAAAAGTTAGGAAAGAAAATACACAGAAATAGCATAAAGGAAATACACAAAAGTAGGGTTAAGCATTAATAGTTGAGTGACTGGTATTTTAGGAAGGTTTATCCATAATTCCTCTTACATTTCTGTTTTATGACAATGCCAACAATTGTTTTGACCAGGAAATTTCAGTGTGGCAAAGTCAGTATTTATTTCTTCAAACAAACAGCATAAAATAGTGTTTCCAGTCCAGGTCAGCTTTGCCACTTCCTGATTACTTGGTCTTCCTACTCTACCCAAATTATAGACACATTGAACTTTATATTTTTATTATTTGAATGAAGATAATCCTAACTCACTCCAGTGGACCTAAGTGTAAAATTCAGTTACTTTTCTTTTTCATATTCAATTTCTTTACATGTAAGACATAAAAATAATAAGTACTATATAAGGTCATGACCTAACTGAATGTTTAATGTGCCAGTCACCATTTAAAAATAATACCTGACTTTCATTACTTTAGTGGTGAGCCTGAGATTGGGGCTTCCCTAGTGGTCTCAGGGTTAAATCTCAGCACTGTCACCACTGTGGCCTGAACTGACCCCAGGCCAGGGAGCTAATCCACTTAGAGCAGCAGACCTCTCTTGTCTTGCCTGCGCTCCCCTCAGCAATGCATTTCAGTAAATCTGCCAATTCTGCTCTCCATTCTATCTCTCACCACCATCTATCTCTGGCCTACAACCCAGTTCTTAAAAAATCTTCTGAGGCTGACGATGTTGGGGGCAAAAAGTTCTTAAAAGACTTAGTCCAAATCCTGTAGCTTGAAAGTAGTGAAGTAAGAATTTGAACTCAGTTCTGTTGACAAATCATCCTGTCTAATAAAGTCCCTTATAATGTTTTATCTTCATTATTCAACAATGAATATATTAATTATTGTTAAATATGATATGATTTCCCTACCCCCTTATTTTTGTGATATAACTGTTCACATTTGTGGAACATATATTACCCCAGGCATAATATCTGATTCTATTTAATTTTTGCCACAGCCCTGTAAGATTGACCTGTTACACCATTGAAGAAACTGAGGTATAGGTATACTCAAGTGGAAGAGTTGAAATTCAATGCCAGGTTCTTTTCCCTACCACTCCTTTTTTATAGTAATTGTCCTAAATGACAAATTCTCTTAATCTTTACCATAACCCTAAGATGTTATTATTATTCCTCTTTTCCTTTAGAGTTAAAAACTGGCAGTATAGTTTATTTAGTAAGTGACGGAATGGAAATCTGAACTACTTCCTGTGACTTTCCCTTAATAGTTAATGAACAACCTGACTAGAGTGGTAAGTGGGTCTCAGAGCTGTAACCTGGAGTCAAAAGACCCGATGCAGCAATACTGAGTTGAGTGTGATTAACTGTGAGTGTCAGAGATGCGATGGTAAACAGGGTTTTGTGTTGACATCTTTTGCTCTAGGTGCTCTTACACTACCAAACTGTGAGTGAGCCTGCTGTCATCAAACGATTGATTAGTGTCTTAAACAAAAGCACGGGTGAAGTTACAAAGAAAAAGCCTAAGTAAGTGTTTTAATGCATAAAAAATAACCACAGCAATTTAAGCAGATTCCTTGCAGATAAATTCATTTGTGTTATATTTCTCTTTGTGGTAAGTGAAATCTACTTTTTTTTACTTGTTTCAGAAATAATTGTTTTCAAGTACATATTTAAGCTTTAAAGGCAAATATTTAAGCATTTATTTGCATAGGATTGCTTGATACAATTTTGGTTATGTGTGGTAGAGGAGATATGAGTTGTATGTGGACATTTACATGTTTGCATCACCTAGATACTGGTGATATAAAAATGAAGCCATTTCAAAAAATAGTTTGCTTAAAGATGAATTTAAATTATGCCTAGCCAGTGGTTACAGGTTTACCTGATTATTATTAACTTTCTTATCAGCTCCTTAATGAATTATTTTCTTTGTTAAGAAAGCCCTGGAAGAAGTTCTCTATAAATTCTGTAGCTCCTAGTCTTTCCCTACCCAGAAAGTACTTCCTTCCTGCTGGAAGTCTACCTGGAACCATAGTTGAAGCGATCACCTCCCATTTAGTCCCCTCTGATTGTCATTGATCTAAACCTGGCTGTAGACAATTTCCCTTTGACTGGGACAAGATTTGAGATTTTTCAAAGGAAGTGTTTCCTCAGAAACTTAAGTTTCTTATCCTAATTCAACTAAAGACTAGCCACAGTTTGGTTTGGCTGCTTTAGCTTTGGGGTTTTCCTTACTTCAACCCTATGGGGATTTCCATCCAAAATCCCCTTTTTTCAGTACTTGAGTGTTCCTCCTCTTTGCACCTGTGTAACAGCCAGAGATGGTTTGGTGGGTTAATGGGTTTGGTGCAGGTGGAAGAAAGAATCTTCACACTGCTGTAAACCCCTGCCTATTTCTCTCTTAGTCAGGGGGAAAGATTTGTTTAATCTTTCTCTTAAAGATGCTTCTTTTTTCAACCCGAGTCTCTAGTTTCTACCATGAGTGTCTGCCATGATGTTCTGAGAAACATGACATGATTAATACTTATATTTCTTGAGGCCCACAATTTTTTTTCAAGATCTTATTTATGTATGCATACAGGCCTGGGGTGGGGTATAGGCCAGAGATGCAGGGGTGGTGAATGGATTCACCAGAGATAGATCAGGGAGCAGAACAGGCAGAATGACAAAGTGCCCTGCTGCGAGCAGCGGGCAACACAGGAGAGGTCCGCTGCGCCTTGTGGATCACCTCCAGGGCCGGGGATCGAACTCACACTGAAGCGGCCATGGCTTGGCTTAGCTTCGCAGTGTAGCGCTTCAACCCGCTGCACCACCAAGGAGAGCAGAGGACCACAGTTTTTTATGGATTGTCATAAATGCTCTCATGTGCTTATATCCTCAGCAATGACTAAGTAGGTTATGTTATTCTCCCCTTTTTTAAGTGAGAAAACTGAGAGGGAGAGAGGTTGTAGATCATGCTCAAATTTATAAAGCTGCAAGTCAGTTGATTCACACAAATTAAACTTGTTTGGGACCTAGGTTGTTTACCTGGACAGTTGATTTGCAGGTCAAAATTGCAGGTCAAAATTGGGTCATCATATCTAATCCTGAATTTCTCCTCTCTTCCCCTACTGCAAAATCGGAGCTCAGTCATGCTTGGTCTTAACAGATTCTCATGTTAGTTTTCACTTTTACTTTTCTGTAGCTTAGCCAGGTTCTGTCATTCCCTACCAGCAAATTCCCACATTCCACATTCATAGTAACCATTTGGCCTGTAACCTTCGTTTCCACTGGTACATCATAGGCTTGGTTGTTTTATATGGAATGAAAATGAGTTAAGCACAATCTCTTTCTTCCTAAGAAATGTATCTTTGGACCGAAGTTGCCCAAAACCAGTGTTTGAGGGCTGGCATACTTTTTTAAGACAGTTATTTGACTATCTGACTGTCCCTGAACTAGATTTTCAGAGGGGTAGTTTATGATTGCTGTCCACCTTCCAGAGCACTTCAAAATTAAATTAGAGGATATTTTCAAAATGCCCTTTCACTTTTACCTCTTCAGTAAGTCTGAGTAAGGTCCACACACAAGGGTTTCTGCTTGTTTGCTTATTTGCATAAAACTGCCCCAACCCCCTTCCTTTACTACAAACATAGTTAAGGGAAAAATCTTACGTGAACCTCTTTTAAAGAACTGCTATTCCTCTCTGATAAAAGGACAGAAGAAAGAGCGAAATTGAGAGTAGTCTTTTGGCTATAGTTGATTATCCTCTTTAATGATGACTTCTTAACGCACAGTCCACAAATAGAATTTTACTGGGGAAGACAGGGCCTTGTATTCTCTCTTAAAACACAAATGCCTGACTTTCCTTCTTAGATAATAAAGCCTTTCAATTTCACGAGGGAATGACAGGTAGGCTTTGGGAGAGGGGCCTTGAACATTTTAGGTAACAGGGTCCATCAAGATACAGAGTTGTATGTACCAGAGACATTTTTTGGGGGTGGAGTGGGGAATAGGCTCAAAAACAGTGGTGGGGAGGGAAATGCACTGGACTATGGTGATGGCACATGGGTGAGTGATGGGAAGCCCATGGGGGTTACAACTGAGATGGAAAAATGCACAAAATGATGTAAAAATAAACTTATTTAAAAAAAAAAAAGATACAGAGTTGTATTGAAAGATTGGTGAAACATATATGTAGGAGCTAGCTAGTATTTCCTAAATCTAGAATTACTCTCTAATTTCTTTCAACTAAGCAGAAAATCCAAAAGCGTCTAATTTCATTTCAAGGAGAGCCTTTTCTTCTTCTTCTTAAGTTTTTAAAAGTCTAAATTCATTTACCAGTTGAATATGAAATACTTATTTTCCAGGTTGTTAACTTATTCACCACTATTGAATATCTGTTTATTCTTTTTTTTTCCCTTTGGTAGGTTTCTGACTAAAGGCCAGAATGCATTGGTAGAGTTACAGACACAAAGACCAGTGGCCCTTGAGCTCTACAAAGACTTTAAAGAGCTTGGGAGGTTTATGCTGCGTTACAGTGGGTCCACCATTGCCGCCGGCGTGGTCACTGAGGTATCTTCAAGCACCTGGCTGTGTGCTTCACAGTTATGATGCCTTTTCTTTTTCTACCTTTTTTTTTTTTTTTAATTTTATTTATTTATTTGTGCATACAGAACTGGGGTACAGGCCAGAGGCTCAGGGGCGGCGAGAGGCTTCACCAGAGACAGAGTGGGGAACAGAACAGGCAGATCAACGAAGTACACTGCTGAGGGGAGCAGCGGGCGGGTCAGGAGAGGTCTGCCGTGCCATGTGGTCACCTCCGGGGCAGGCAGGGATAGAACTGATGTGGAAGTGACTTTAGCTTCTTAGTGCTGTGCTTTAACCCGCTGCGCCACTGGGGAGGGCCCTCTTTTTCTACCTTTAGCGACACTTACTGAGACTTCATGCTTAAGGGCAACACTGATAAGATATTAGAAGATGATTTTATAATTCATAGGATGGAAAGAAAATGTTGTCTTAGAACTTCTCATAGTGAAGCTTCCAAACTGTCTTCACCAGTAATATTGCTCAAAACCTAAGGCAATCTTTTGAAAAATAAATCTGTAGGTATGCAGTCCAACTATGAGAATATAGACTTTAAAAGTCAAATGAATTGGGGGTTGTGGTTTTAATTCATAGAAGAGCCCTCATTCATTTTTTCTTTAAATTAGCTAGCTCTCAGTGCACTTGAAATGATTCATTAAGAAAATTTACTTAACATAGCATACTGGTTATGTTTCCTACCTATTATACCTATTATATAATGCAAAATGTAGCTGAATTTTAGAGAAAATGGTCAGAAATTAAGCAAAAAATTTCGGTCATTTTATTTTTTTCTGTATTATAATTAGTAGAAATCTTGGAGGTATTACCTTTTTAAGGAGGTCTTACTCATTTTTTCAGAGATAGTTTTCTCTATAAACTTATGCAGTTTATTTAATTGGTTGTACACTTTAACATAAGACTATTTTGTTTCCAAGTTCAGTTGATGTATGCCTCGTGTGAAAGGATTCCAGAGTTAACCTGCTCACACAGCTGTCACTGCCCCCGATTCCTAGCAGCATCATTTGTTTAGCTATAAAATGGGGTAATAGAGTTGCCCCTAAACTAGCTGTGTGAAGTGAAATGATCTAGCAAAGCTCTTGGCACAATGATTGGCATTTATGTGGCAAATGTTATCTCATCTTAGCAGCACCTCTTTAACCCTCCAAACATTTTTTTTTTTTTTTGAGCGTTTGTTCTAAAAGTAAAATAGAATTTCTCATGGAAAATAATGGAGAGATTATAGTAAATCTTAGAACTAGTATATGTAGAGAAGGGAGAGGGTTACAGGGAAAGGGAAAAATTATTTCACTGTTACTTTCCTCTTGTTATTCTTACAATAAGATTTATTAAGTACAGCAAATATCTTTTTTTTTATAGATTAAAGAATGATGGATCAGAATTTCAACCTGTTTCCAAATTCAAGGAAATAGCTACTCTGCTTTTAAAGAATCCAGTTGTTCAGTTAAAGAAACAATGTGCAATTGATAGTTTTTTAAATGGGAGAGAAGAGTAAAGTTATCATCAGCTGTGAAGAAGTATTCATGATCACTCCTGCAAAAATGTCAAGCTGCCAACTGGCACAGAAAGGCTAATACTGCACTTTCAGTTAAAAACCCAGCTTTTCTGTAGAAATTTTAGTAAATGGATTTACTTTGCTGAGATTTATGGAAAGTATCAGAAAAGTGTGTTGGAGACATGGAATCACCACGAATGAACTCTACTTTCAGCCAATCCACAAAATGTTTACAGCTTTCTCTTTTGATTTTCAAGCTATACTGCACACATTTTTAACAAAAAATAATTAAATTGAGGTAGTTAATATTTGAACTGAACATTTTTTTAGTTAACTCAAAGATTTGATAAAATATTTTGTGTTGATTAGAAGAATGTTTTTCCTCCAACAAATAAACTTTTGAAAGCTTAGTTTGAAATAGCAGAAACTATTCCTTGGTAACCAAATTACTATTTAAGGTGTAAAACCAACTAATAAAATACCTTAGTTTGAGCATAACAGCAAAATGTGTTTTGTTTCTTGGATATCTGTGAGAATCTCTGTGTCTGTCATGAAATATGATTTGGGAATTCTGTGGGGATTCTTTTTCACGTAAGAGTTGCTTTCATCTTTCATTTCCATGTGAAATCTTGCATTTTTATTTTAATAGCATATCAAATTTAATCTCATCCATGTCTTACTAAAACTTAGCTTTATTTTCCTCATCCTTTTCAAATGACATATATGATGACTTAATCTTGTATACCTTATAGACTGTAAATGTCTTTTGTGTAAGAGTCATTTTTCTTGAAAGTTTCAACAACAAATTCCAGAGCTTATTTGTTTAATCTGTGTTTATTTAAACTGCCTCCTGGGTACAAGTTGCTTTAGAGTAGGTTTTTGTCCTCTGCTGTGCCTGGGACTCTGATTTGATGGACTTTTTGTGAAAGACGTTTTATTGGGAAATGGTATGACTAGTGTTTTGGTGGCTTACCATATTGCAGCAACATTTCTCCTGAATTAAGGACTAACGTCCATCTGATGAAGTTCGCAGATCATACATGTGCTGCTTGCTGAGTGACCATATGACTAGCTCCACCCACAGGATACATCTGTTTACTAAGAAGTATTGTGTCATTGTCACTTCAGAGTAAACTTGCAAAAGTGAGAGTTTTCTTTATATATTAGCTAGGAATTGAAAAGAAACTTGTTTCAAAGCCACTTAAGAAAGTCAAACAGTGTCCTGGCTTTGGGCCACTTTCCATTGGACAGCTTTCACTATCTCAGCAAGGACGCCTCTGTATCCTGCCTTCTCCACTGCTGGTTTTGCCCTCAGGCCACATACAGGACCTTCCAAACGGGGCAAAAACAACTAAATAAGCATGTCTTTTCCAGAAGTTCTGGGAATATCTCATCATTGGTGGTAGTTGAGTTTGACTTCTTTTCTTGAGGCTTCCATAGAGTTGGGTATAAAATGTGCATCATCCAAAACATTTAGTTATGACTCATGAGAGCATTGGAAATTCAGTGTACTTTTAAATTCAATTAGGGATGGAAATGTGTTGGGGGTGGGGTGCGTTAAAAACAAGTAACACCACTCACACAAGGCCATGCCAAAATTAAGAACTTTAAGAGTAGCAATGGTAGATGAATGAATATTCTTCTTTTTTAAATCGTGTAGTACAGTCTTTTTACCCGCTCTGGTGATTATTGGATGGGTGGTGATGCTCAGAGGGCCACTGTGGGAGGGGGTGTTGGCAGTGGGAGTTGGTTAAGAGGCAGGTACAGTGAACATCCCCAAGCTGTTTTTTTTGTTTGTTTGTTTGAAATCATTCCCCTAAAACTGCCACACTAAATACTGCATTCATTTTGCTTCAGGTACTTGTCTTGACTTCCTATGTAGGGTTTACCCATTTTTTAACACCACTAGCTTTATTCTCTTACCTAGATTCTTTCTGAAGTTCAACTGATCAACTACCTTTAGGCTAATCTGAATTTACATTAAAGGTCCATGTTTTTTACTTACTAGTAGTGTTTCACATATTCATAATGACAACAGATGAACACCGCTGAATTGTAACAGGGTTTAAAAAAAACATCTAGGCATAGTTTTTGCCCTGCCACTAGTAGGTTAATAATGGTTTTAACCATTGTTAAAATATAACTGTAGTTTAGAAATTTTTTATGTACTCATAATCATTAGTCAGGATCTTTTCATTTTATAATGTAATCAAGGTTTTTCAATACACTAGTAGAGTTTTAAAATGCATAAATACACAATGACAGATGCTAATTTATATGAATTAGATAAGACCCAATGAAAACTGCGTAATCTTAGTTTCTCTCTAAAATATACTTTTTAAAGATTTCTTTGAGTGAGTCTGCAGCTGAGGTGGCTCTCAGGACCGTAAACTACAAGTGAAAGAGCAGAAAGGCATCCAGGAGGAGCCATTTATATTGAAGTAAAATTTTTATACAAGGGTTTTTCTCCAGTCAAAATAATTCAACCTACACATCATAACCTCTCTCCTGCCAATGTGCAAATTACTCAGGTTGGGGGCGGGGGCAGTGGGGAGAGAGATGGGGAGAGACTGGGTAAAAACTCTGAACAGGAAAGTTAACAATGTGTGTTCATTTGAGCGAAGTCGCCCAACATGAAAGCTGGTGACTCGTGCTCTTTTTTTTTTTTTTTGTGCGTGCTCATGTTTTTTTTTGGGGGGGGAGCAAAATCTCCCAACAAGAAAGCTGGTGACTTGTGCTCGCTCTTGTGGTTTGTTTGGGCAACATCGCTGAACAGGAAAGTTTGCGATGTGTGTTCATTTGGGTGAAATCACCCAACAAGAAAGCTAGTGACTCGTGCTCTTGTGTTTTTTGGGGGGCAAAACAACCCAACAGGAAAGCTTGTGGTCTGTAGCTGGCAAGATTTAAGATCCCAGCAACATTTTTTTAGAAACCACCCACTTCTAAGAAGAGCCACAACAGTGAGAATTTTAACAGTGGAAAACTGACACAGCCAGCAGAACCATGATAGACACAGGGCAGAGACAAGACGTTGAGTGAGCCTCTCCCTCAGCTTTCCCAACCCTGAGTCTCATCCAGCCAGTCTTAGAATCTTGTCAGCAGAAAAAAAGTATGGCTGGCTAGGTAACCCATAACCTGGTTCTCTGAAAGTGCCGAAACTACTTAAGATTAAAAAAATAGAGCTCTAAAATTCTAGGGAGATAAGACATAGGACTATACATTTTGGAAAGTCAAACCAGAATAGGGTATGTAACTTCTGAGAGGCTCCCTGGACTCCCCAAGTGTAAAGGAAAATGGGCTACTATGTACTTTTATCACACCCCCTTCTCACTTTCATGGCTGCAGTTTTACATTTATTTGCATGATTACTTCATTTTCTCCTACTGACATGTAAGTCCTAACAGGACATTTCTTTTTTGCCCCATTAGTTTTTAGCAACAGGTGTAGTAGCCCTTACCACATTTGATTCTTGAAAGATGTAATGCTGGTAGTAAGATAATGGATAATTTTAATTTATTTATATAATATAATTCATGAAAATATAAGCTTATGTCTGTTAGAATGTTGTGTGTGAGGGGGCTGTTTGCAGGCTCGCATCTTTCTGCTCTCTGGCCAATACCAGCCCCAGTCTGAAGTCTCTGAACTTCCAGGTGAGCCTCTTGAAACTGAAAGATTCCAGTGTACTTGTATTTGGAAAAGAGAACCAACAATCAACTGTTTGCCGTGGATTTTTCCAGCACTCTGGACCTGAGGTGGCTAAAGATCAATTATGCATCCCTGCTCCTAGTGCTGGGCATTGATAAGTTTTTTTAAAGATAAGAAATACAGTGGCAGGCCTGTGGAAAAATCAGCAGCACATAAAGAGTAGAGTCGCATGTGGAGAAAAAACTTCGTCATGTGTATTGCAGTAAACCAAAGTTTTCTTTAAATAATTGCTGTCTGGTGTCTGTACGATGTAAGAGACTTACCAAATTGAGGAAATCTAGATAGAAGAGCCTGTGGGAACATAAGTGATAACAGCAAAATTCCAAGATTCATTAAAGGCTACAAAGACATAATAATTGCAGACAGTGGAAATGGTAGAGAAGTTGTCCTTGGAAGCGTTCCTAGCATGCAGCTAGATGAAGATGATGAGCAGGAAGAACCCATGATGGCACACAAAGAGAACACACCTTACATATGTCAAACATCAAAAGGGATCATGACCACATTTTCTGTTAAAATTCCAAGTTTCTGAACGTTAAGTGCCCCAAAACATGAGTAGATGAAGACGTGGTATATATACATGGTGGGAGACTACTCAGCAGTCAAAAAACACAAACTTACTCCCTTTGCTGAAACTTGGATAGAGCTGGATGGGCTTAATACTAGATGAAATTAGCCAGAAGGAGAAAGGTAAATATGATGATGTCACATGTAGAATGTAGAAACATCAAAGGGTCAAAGACAAACTTTATAACCAACCCTGAGAACTTGATCATGGATCTTCGGCTCTCAAAAA
Organism: Condylura cristata; assembly: GCF_000260355.1. Classification (NCBI taxonomy): domain Eukaryota; kingdom Metazoa; phylum Chordata; class Mammalia; order Eulipotyphla; family Talpidae; genus Condylura; species Condylura cristata. The sequence goes on along the minus strand of NW_004567102.1, from coordinate 69,540,872 downwards.
GGGAAGAGGAGAGAGAGGGATAATGATAGAGGAGTGAAGTGGTAGACAAGTCCTACCCTCTCATAAAAATTGCCAGTCATCAAAACCAAGGAATGTCTGAGAATCTCATTGCCAAAAGGAGCCTAAAGAGATGTAACTAGATGAAATGTGGCCTCTCATACACAATCCCACAAACAGGGCTCTCCCTGGTGGAGCAACTGGCTAAAGCACAGAGCAGTCAAGCTAGCCCAAGCTACTTAGTGTAAATTCCCTGACGAGGTGAGGTGACCCACGTGATGCAGCAGAGTTCTCCTGTCCGGCCCCACCCACTGCTCTCCTCAGCAGTGCTCTCCTCTCTGTCTCTGGTGTCTCCCCTCACTGCCCCCGCACCTCTGGCCTGTTACCCAAGTTCTGTATGCATTAAAAAAAAAAAAATCCCACAACAGAAAGGCATTAGGTGAAAACTACAGAAATGTGAATAAACTCTGGACTTTAGGTGCTAATCATGTTTCAGTACTAGTTCTTTAATTGTGGCAAATGTATTATAATGGAAATGTTACATAATAGCAAATATTAATAATGGAAAATGATTGTAAAGTAGATAAGACCTCTCTACAATCTTCCCACTGTTTCTGGAAATCTTCCAATGACCTAATAAAAACGTCTATTTTTTATATTTGGAGGACAATCCATACTGTTTTCCACAGGGGCCAGTCCAGTCTGCACCCACCAACAGTGTAGGAGAGTTCCTTTTTCTCCACACCGTTGCCAACATTTTTGTTCTTTCTGGTCTTTCTGATATGGACAGTTTTCATAGGGTGAGGTGGCATCTCATTGTGGTTTTGGTTTCCATTTCTCTGATTATAAGTGAGGTTGAACATTTTTTCATGTGTCTGTTGGTTATCTGAACCAGTAATTCCACTTGTAGGTATCTATCAGAAGAACACAAAATCATTCATTTAACGCGATATATACACTCCTGTGTTCATTGCAACACTATTTACAATAGCCTAGTTATGGAAACAATTTAAATGCCCATCGAAAGAGCAGTGGATAAAGGAGATGTGTTATGTACACAGTGGAAAATCAGTCAATTATAAGATACACAGATGAACTATTGCCATTTGCAACCACATGGATGGAACTGGAAGGAATTACGATAAGCAAAGTAAGTCAGAAGGAGAAAGACAAATGTGGATGATTTCACTCATGGGGAATATGCAGAAAACAAACGAAACACAAAGGAACTGACGAAACCAATCCCAAATGAAGCCTATAAATATTTCTGCAGAATTGAAGCTACTACAGAGGAGGGGAAAGGAAAGTGGGGGAGACGGAACAAAGAACCAGTAAAGGACTGTGGGTCTGGGGATGTTGGTGTGAGGTTGTAGCATAAATACAGCTGTAGAAGTTGAACCTGCTTCCCTAAATCACAGACAGTGTTGTGAACTAACCGCACAAAAGGGAAAAATAAAATTGTGGCGATGGCTGCGCAAACCTATGAATATATAAGTTTCCTTGAATAGTATACTTTATGCATATATTTAGAATACCATTGTATGGCATTGAACTGGGTCTGAATAAAGCTGCTACCAAAAAAAAAATCAGTAAATAATTTTAATTAGGAAAATTATTGTATATTTTACAGTTATTTTAAAATGATACAACATTTGGTACAAGCAAAAATACATGTAATTAATGCATGGATTAAGAAGAATAACAACAAAATCCATGAACCCATTACTCTAAAAAAGAAAGAGTTAGTAATCAATACTGTAGCTACCCTAATGCCACCCTTTGCATTTCCCCACCCCACTCATGATACTTCTGAGTTTAAATTTTTTTTATATTTTTTAAATAATGTACTTATGTATATGCATGATATGATCAGATGTGCCTCGTAGAAGGTAAGAATCCAATTCTGCTTTTCTATGAATGCGTTTTGGGGGGAAGTATCTCAATATATGGATGGAGAAATTGCAGGTACAGTACAAAGAATATTTTTCCTGAACCATTTGAGAATGGGTTGCCATGTAATGCCTCATCACTTTTGAAGATCCTGAATATATATTCTCTAGAAAAGAAGGGTGATTTTCTGCATATCCAAATAGAACCCTCAAACTTAAGAAATTAGCATGTATTGATTACCACCTTCCAATCAGGCCCCATTAACATTTTCCCTATTGGCTTATTAACGATACACAACACAAATATTCTGAAGAATCATCCTACTGTCGTCTCAATTGCATTAGTCATACAACTGAAATAATTTTCTGCTTCTTTATATGAGCAAAATCTCATCACAACTGGCTGGCGAAAGGGAGGAGAGTGATGCATTGTTTCTGAGCATCAAGTGTTTGGAAGAAGAGTGGGTTTCTCAGGTGTGAGGGCACAGGGAGAGAGCTGTGAGTGGGAGAACCACGAAGAGGGACTACAAAGCTTTGTGGAGGAGCCAGTATTACTCATCGTCTCTCGGCTCCCAGTTCTTGGTACTTTGCTCTGTGTGCCAAGACAGGCTCAGCAAACCGTGTTGTTCATATTCCCCTGCCAGCTGACTTTCTGTCAGTGGATGGCCCTGAGGAGGAGACACCGCTCTTGGTCAGCAGCCCCTGCCTGCTGCGCTCTAACCACAGCCCCAGGTCCTGCTCCAGATTCCAGTTGCCCTGGTCCTGCAGGGTGGCCATAGCATAGGACTTCAGAAGTGTCAGCACCGGCCAGGGTATGGGGCAGGGAGGGGGCCCCATTCTGAATTCTGGGAGCCCTTTTCATTTGCCAGTCTCAAAAATAACAGCTGTCCACTGCCATTACTAATAGGTGGTTAGTTTCAACAGGCCTCTATGCTCTTTTAGCCTTACAACATGTATGAAACCATCTACCTGTACTGCATTTTGAAGTACCCACCATGGTTTTTGTTTTCCTAAATAACTCCTGACAGTATATACTACTGTATCTGTTTGTCCAGAGAGGTGTATTTTTATTATCATGTGATCTGAATGGCCCACATCAAATAAACAAGAAACAGTGGTAGTGATATTTGGAGGGCAGGAGGGGAGAAAAGAAACATTCCTACCCTATTGGTGGAAATATAACCTGGCCTAGACTAGTTATCATATGATTCAGGAAACCCACTCCTAGGTATCTCCCCAAAGAAGGCAGCAGCACTAACTTAAAGGGATATATGCATTCCTATAGTTCATGGGAGCACTATTTACAATAACCAAGCTGTATACAAAAACCAACCCAGGTGCCTGATGACAGATGAGTTGTACATATACACAATGCAATACTACTCAGCTAGGGACAAAGTTGAGCTCTTCCCATTTGTCACAACATGGATGGGACTGGAGAGTGTTACGCTAAGTGAAATAAGTCAGAAGGACAAATACTTAATGATTTCGCTCATATGGAATAGGAAAACAAAGAAAAGAAACTGATGAAATGAAATCAAAACAAGCCTTCGAGGGTCCTCCCTGTGGCTCAAAGGCTAAAGCCCAGCTTTGCGAAGCTGTCTGCAGCTGCTGCAGCATGAGTTCAAACCCCAGCCAGGGAGGTGACCCACAGGGTGCAGCAGACCTCTTTTGTCCCGCCTGCTGCTCCCCTCAGCAGTATATTTCAGTCATTGCACCTATTCTGTTCCCCTTTCTGCCTCTGGTGAATACTCTCACCCTCCTCACTTTGGCCTGTACCTCAGTTCTTATATGCATAAATACATTAAAAAAAAAAAAAAAACTAAAAATCTGACTATAGAATTGAGGCTCCACAAGGGGGAGGATGGTAGGCAGAGAGCAAAGAGGGGAGGAAGTGCAATGACCTAAGGTGGAGGGTTGTTGCTGCTTTAGTGTGGTCTGGTAACATACATCAGAAGAGGTGTGTTATCTGTGGATCTGTACTCTAAAAAGTTCCTTTCCAGTCTGATCAGTACCTCTCTATATTTCAGTTTCCTCCATTAACAATGAGGGGAGCATGCTTTAGCACATCTATTAGCTATTAATACCCCCTTTGCAATATGCCTGTCTTTTTAATATCCTTTACTTATGTTTTCTCTGGAAACTTCTCTGGAGTTGTTCATTTCTCTATCCAATCTGGCAACATTCTGACACATGGAATGGTGATGAGCTTGTTTGTTACATATCATACCTGTGGGGGACTTGTACATTCATCTCTGAAGAACATTCGAAATCTGACGTGGAAGATTTGAGCTACTGCTGTCTCCTCATTACAGGACTGGATGAAGAGATAATTCAGAGAAGACAACCAAGGTAACTGCAGAGTGGGCCGTCTCTGCTGTCACCTGCAACTGAGGGCAGTGAACTGTTTTGGAAAAGGTATATGATGTCTTAGAGACAAAAGGAAGAAGGTTCCACCTTACTACAGGCCTAGGGTGAGTCTTCTAGTCTCTGAGACTCAGTGTCTTCCAACACTGAGAGGAAGCCATGACACATTCTTTATATAGGATTGCTGTATAGAACCAATGAGAACATTCCGACAAGAACTTCTTTGAGGCCTGGCACTTCCTCAGCATTGGAACAAAGAACACTTCATTCTATAAACCCAAAGGTGCCTTTCAAACTCAGGTGAGGATGGTAGTCAGACCCTGCACCATGCAGTTCTCTTAATGAAATGAAGGCCTATAAAATGCTGGAGGTCACTTCCTTCAGGGCAGGAGGCTGGAATGCCCTGCTAGGTCCCTCCCACCTTCATGGATTAGCAAATGAGGACACTGGGCTGGAAAAGAGGTGGGCGTTAGGCAGGATTGTGGGAAAGTGGTGAGCATAACCCAAGGGAGTGAGAGTCAAGGGGACTCTCTTTCACCATGGCTGGGACGAAGGAGCTTCTGGTGCTGAACAACTTCATAGGTGGAAAATTTCTGCCTTGTAACTCTTATATTGATTCTTATGATCCATCGACAGGAGAAGTATACTGCCGAGTACCAAATAGTGGAAAAGATGAGGTAAGTATGTTCACTTAACAAAGACTGATGACGACTTAATATGTTGGTAAATAATGGGAAACTTAACTTTCTAGATACCAGTGGGAAAAGTACAGAATGGTTAAACACTGGCAGAAGGATGATGTTGGTCTTGAAGAGTTTAATTTGTTGCTCAACATACAGGACACTTAGAACACATCTCAGATTACCATACACAGAACCTGTCTTTAATGTGGGTCACCTAACAGCCAGCAGCACCTTTTCTCAGATATTTTTAAGGAAGTGACTACTCAAAAGTATTACTTGTGAGAATTATCTGTATTGTAATTCAGGGGAAGCTCCCTTTTTTTCTAACAAGTATTACCTAAATTTATCATCATACTCCTAGATTTCTAAAACAAACACAATTTTTTTAAAAAGAGATTTTCTTTAGTGCTTTATGTCACTCACAGTACATTTTTTTTCTGACCTCAAAGTAACTTTAGTTGGAGTATTTTATAAAATACTTGAGTAGTTATCACTTATTGGAAATATAAATGGGGTGATAACTGAGAAGTGTATATCTATAATCTTCATAGATAAATAGGGATACACATTTGTTTTAGAGAACTAAACGTTTTCTAATGTTGATAGCATTCTAAATCTGGTTTGCATTAACCTTTAGACTTGTGGGTTAAAGTTTCAAATAATGCCTAATTTGCTAGTTAAACTGTGACTCACAATTTTGTTTGTTTCAAATGACTGAAGAGAGATGTAGAAAATTGGACACTCTGTTCTCTAACTCTCCTTGTCTTAGTGTGTTTTTCAAAGTGAAGCTAAAGATGACAGATCTCCCAAATTCAGTTGAAATATTTTCTGCAGCTAATGGCTCATGCCTTTTCAGGAAAATAGAATGAGGTACGGATGTAATGGTTAGTAGAATAATAGATATTTTGGATTTCCCAGGATTCCAACTTATAACATCCCATCTGATACTCTAGTTCCCAGGTTTTTCCTGACTTGAGAAGTGTGGTCACCATATAAATTACACGACCGGTTACCCAAAAGCCTGCTCACAATACTGCTCCTGCTAACAGTGGCTCCCATTTCTGTAGATTCTGCTCTGACTTGGCATTCACCAAGCTCTTTAGCACAAATTGTCCCAAACATGAGTCGTAACCTCCACATTTGAATCTGTCATTATCTTCGTTTTACCACCCTCATCTCTGATACCTACAATGATGCATTTTCCTGCTCAATCCCCTTTACTTCCCCCTTCTTTCTCTCTCCTTCTTTCAGATGTAAGTACATTAACTTGTTGCAGTCACAAACACAGCCTGGAGACAGACTGACCTCAAAGACCATCTGTCTCAAAGCCTGCTCAGTATCTTGACTTCAAGTCACACCTCTTTGTGCCTCAGTCTCATGATCTATAAAATGGGGATAATAATGATACCTATTCTGGTGTGTTCTTCTGAGCCCTCAAAGGACAAGTGGCATGCAGTAAATGTTTTCTAATATTATCATAGTAGTTAGTAGATCAGTATTTTTTTTATATATTACCTGGACACATATGTGTCCCATAAGACAGCTTAGAAAATATGATGGGACTTGAGTTTCCTGCTTATCAAGATTTTGATTCTAATATGTGGGTAGGTGGGTTCCTGTAGCTGCTGGAAATCACTCCTTTGTCTTGTCTGTGGATCCAGATAAGAGATTCTGTTTTTGAGATGAAAACACTATCCAGAAACTTATAAATAAGATGAGACTCATTTTAAGCCTGACTTCAGCTCTACTGAAAGTGGTTTTATTTGCATGAAGAAAGCAAGAAAAGGTGTGGACTAGATTTGGGGCAGAAGGTGGCTGAACTGTCAGATCACATGAATCAGGAATGATGTTCAGACTTGACTGAGGCCAGTGAAAAAGAGTAGCTGGGCTGGGCATGGTCAGTGGTGGCAGAGGGCTGGAAGTGATTAGAAATAGTCTCCATGCATGTAAAAGAGCAGAGTAACTCTGGAAAAGACATCCTTTCACCACAGCAGACGACCTCAACATTCATTTTGCCTGCATGAATTGTTCTTGTGCATACATCCCAGATGTTATTGTCTTTAGATTTAGCTCCAAGCCTTGTCCCTAGGATGTCTGTCCAACCTAGATGCCTTCCTCTCCAACAGAGACCTCATCTGTGGGTACAAGCAGGCAGAGGACAGGTACTGTGATTACATCATGGTGACATGGACTGTGGTCTTCGGAGCCTCAAAGATTGCTCAATGCTGATTCTGCTACTCATTAGCTATGTGGCACCTGGCAAGTTACTTGAGCTTTCTGTACTTCAGTGTCCTTACTTGTACAACAGATGTCAAAACAGTCACATGCCAGAATTTTAAATGCAGTTGAAATGAAATGATTTGTACAAACTATTGAGCACAAGTCCCTCATATAAATATAAGTCCATGAATGATGGTATGGTTTAGCCATTCCATGTGGGAATGGGTTCTGGGGAGGAACAAACAAAATTTAGAACTGGATCAAGAGCTTTAAAGATTCCACAGATCTAGACTAAGTTTCCTCATTATTATAAAAAATTCCTGATTTTGAAATGAGTGAAATCATATGTCTGTTAAATCTTGCTAGCTTCCATCTGATAATCTGATTCCCACATTCTGGGAACCTTGGTGAAATGGGCCACTTTTCCTTTGTTTATATGGTGCTCTCCTTTGCCAGTGATGAAAACACCTCTTTGTGAGAAATGATGAGCATTTGAAATAAGGGAGAAAAAAATGAGGTGTGTGGTTTCTGGATTCATGAAAACTCTTTGGAATGTGTCTTTTTTTTTTTTTAAAGACTTATTTATTTATTCATACAGAACTGGGGTGTAGGCCAGAGGTGTGGGGGGTGGGTGAGAGGGTTCATCAGAGATAGGATGGGGAACAGAACAGGCAAATCTACTGAAATACACTGCTGAGGGGAGCAGTGGGAGCAGGGGGTGGGTCAGGAGAGGTCTGCCATGCCATGTGGGTCAGCTCCCTGCCTAGGGATCGAGCTTGTGCCATAGTGGCTGCCATAGGTTCTTAGTGCTTGGCTTTAACTCGTTGGCCCAGAGCACGTCTTGAGGCGACCTTCCCCTCCTTGCTCCTCACAGGTGGAAGCTGCTGTGAAAGCAGCCACAGCAGCCTTTCCTGCCTGGTCCTCACGGAGCCCCCAGGAGCGCTCGCAGGTACTGCAGCGGCTGGCAGATTTGCTAGAACAATCCCTAGAGGAGTTTGCCAAGGCAGAGTCCAAAGACCAAGGTAAGAGGCAACATCCCTCAGGAGAACCACCTCTGTCCTGCTTTTCAGTCTTCTGGCTCTTTCTCTCTTTGAGCCACTGTGGGTGCACTGTTTTACTAAATGCTTCCCGAAGAAGATAAAACATTACTCAGGTGCTGGCGACCTATCGTCTCCCAGGGTGATAGGTGACCAAAGGCAGAGGTAGTGGCCCAAAACAGAGCCAGCAGATAGATACTGAGTCCTGGCAAGCCTAGTTGACACTCCATCTGCCACCCAAGGTTAAGAGGGCAGGGACGCACATTCTGCGGGTTTGTGGAACAGAACTGCCAAGCTGTATGTAAGGGCAGGGGAGAGCTGGGGTGGATTGTGCAAACTTCCACCAATTCGAAGCAGAGAATTTCGATGCAGAGATGACTTTGATATTGTTTTTGGAGTTGTTGGGTTCAGAGAGTGGAATCCTTGGGTTCACTCTGGGAAAGGTTTTGTTACAGGACAGGGAGAGAGGGGCACTTTAGAACCCCAAACCTGCCCGCTCTAAATATGTTCTGCCATCCGTCACGTTGAGACAAACTATATAAGACCTTTAATGGGAAGGAATTTTAATACAGTTAGCGTGTAATACAGAAAAGGCAAAGAATACAGTTTCTAAGTCAAACACCCAAAGTTAACCATCCCCTCCCTTCATGCATAAAATCCACCCCAAAGGGATTGGCCTAGAGAAAGGCCAGAAAGCCCACCACAAATTTAGAATACCCTCCAGCAGGGACCAATAGAAAAAGGGTCAGAACGAGCCTGAAAAGTCTGGAAGAAAAAGAACAAAATCAAAATCAAGATAAAAAGTGCCCTTGTTAACCTCAATAGGGGTATCTCACCCACGTCTGTGTCACCCAGTCCACGACCAAAAGGCAGAGCTGCTTCTTCACAGGTCTCCCTGCTCCATATGCCTCCCTCAGGTCTCCCTGCTCTCCATCCTGCTTCCTTCCTCCTCGTCTCCTCTCCAGCTTCCATTCCCAGCTCAGCTCTACCCTCCTTTGGGCAGGAAACCTGGAACCTCCCCTTTTCCTGGGGACCCCTCTGTTACCTTTTCACTAGAGCTGCCCTTTCACCCGCACTGGTGTGTTCCAAGGGGGTTTTCTCCACCACACAGAGACATTAATTATAGTCAAAAATGCACATTTATTATAAAAGGGAGAGAATAAAAGACACTTGCGTAGACCCAAAGAGCAGAAAAGCTGCCCTGAAAGAGACAAGTTTGCTGAGAGAGAGGCCTGAAAAGTTGCAGGTGGCCTTCAGGAGAGCCGCTTCTGCTGAGCAGGGAGAAAAGACCCAGATATTACCCGTCATGGGCAGGCTGGAAGCTGCTGCCTTGCAGACAGAGGGAAAAGTCTGCCCAAACAGGTACAGACAGAGAGGGGGTGGAAAGAAGCACCTGCATAGACACAGGTGGGCAGGACTGCTGCCCGGGTCCAGTGCAGACACTGCTGATAGAGCCCTCTCTTTGGGAGGGGCTCACCCCATGGAGTGTTTTTTTTTAGTTGTTGACATTAAAAGACTGTACATTTTTTTTTTCAGATTTTTCTATTTATGCATACAAAACTGGGGTATAGGCCAGAGGTGTGGGTGGGGAAGGATATGTGAAAGGATCCACCAGAGACAGAGTGGGGAGCAGAACAGGCAGATTGACTGCTGAGGGGAGTAGTGTGGGGGATGTGGGGGCGGCACTGCTGAGCGATGTGGGTCACCTCCCTGGCCGGGGATTGAACTTGTGCTGCAGTGGCTGCAACAGCTTCATAGTGCTGCTTTTTGACCTGTGGTACCGTGAGGGAGGGCCAAGACTACAAAGAATTTGGAAGGGGCCAGATTTCTACGATGGCCCTCAATCTCCATATCTTCACCTTCAGGACTGCGCTCCTGACAACTGCCTGTGTCTTGTGCTTTGTGAGCTAGACATTGGCATCTAGGATCTTAGTTCTTATAGCTGGGTTAAAGGCCAGGTTAACCCCTTCACCCCACCTCCTGCTCTTGGCTTTGAGAGCCAGGTTTCTGATTCTGTGGTGCCTCCTTTCCAGTGTTTTCTATCCTTATTCTTCATCAATTTGAAGGGCAGTTGCACGGTGAAGTTATTTAGAGAGTTTTTCCATGTTATCAGTCACTATTCCACTCCCAACTCACTTTCCCAATTTTTTAACTTCTTCCTAGCCATCAGGGTAATGTAGTAAATGTCTATAAATAAATATCAATAAGGAAAAGGCCAAGATCTCTTAAAATTGTGAGCAGGATAATAAACCAACAGAAAGGAGGCCTTCTGACTCAAAGGTGCCAAAGAAACTTTCCTGTTAGCACTCCTGGGTAAAGATAACTGAGCAACATTTGTCTCTCTGTGGAGACCTGGAGCTAGACTGCCTAGGACATGGCAGAGCTCAGCTTCCTGCCCCAGCAGGTCTCCACCCCGTCCGCACGATGCCATCACTTGGAGACATTTGATACACATCACATTTTTATCAGACTGGTTTTTGTGATATAGACAACAATGATCTTGGCAACCATTATTTTAACCCCTGTGGCATGTACAAAACTCCGTGACTTTGAATTAAAGAGCTGATATGCATGAAGAGGTCCCATCTAGCAAAGTCATGACGACAGCTATGAATTACTCAGTCTGCAAAGTCAAGATGATTTGACTCAAGTTGGCCCCTCCCCCATGCATGTTCTAACCTCCTATCGAATTATTTCATAGCTAAATTACACATGATCCAGGCTCTGTGTCGTCAAGGAATGTCAGTCCCAGGCTGGAAGTAATCTCTTCTGAGCTACCAGAGTTACGTCAGTGTGACTTGGGGGTCCACACGTGTGCCAGGGTGTCCGCTGTCTCTGGTGAGGTACGCTGATGCGCTCTCTGTGTGGCTTTTTCCAGGTAAAACCATAACAATGGCAAAAACGGTGGACATTCCCCGCTCAGTGCACAACTTCCGGTTCTTTGCCTCTTCGATCCTGCACCACACGTCCGAGTGCACCCAGATGGACCACATGGGCTGCATGCACTACACCGTGCGCATGCCTGTGGGAATCGGTAGGTCTGGTCAGTGAGAGCCCGGCCACAACAGACGAAGGAAAGGAAGGAGCTGAGTTCTACTTTAGCAGAAAATCAATTGCCTTCAAAAATCTCTTTATATCAGATTCCTGACTCCTTCCTGGAACACTGTTTTATGAAGTCACAGGGAAAAGAACGATGCTGTGCATATATCCACATGCCAGAAGTTTTTTCCTTATAAATTAAAAAATGTCTATTTTCACCACGTGTGACTCTGAGCATGGATAAGGATGGGTCGAGTTACATAACCGTGTTCTTCAATATTCTTATCTGAAAATCTGACAACATGGTTTAATTATTTATATTTCTGTAGATCAACTATTTTAGTAAGAGTAGGACACTTAAATTAGAGCTGGGATATTTGGTGAATAAGGTCTGTTCATTCATTGCTGCTTTCTGCGCTTTGGAATGAACATAAATGTCTGTAGTAACTGAAAGGGTCCACTAGATGTCACTGTTTCCCCTGAGAAAAACGCCAACTCGGTATTTGATTAGTCACATTTTAGGACAGGATAAAAGAATATCTAAGTTAAAAGGAAAGAAAATTAGATATCTTACCACTCTGATTGTTTGAACCCACTGGAAAGAATGTTTTCAAAGAATGAAAAACTCACCTTCTCCTGAAAGTATGCTAATAATACTATGCCATAAAAGTACAAAGGAAGAAGAATGTAAAAAATATATAAATAATAATAAAAAAGAACCTATCTTCAAACATTAAAAAATATATATATATATATTCTGCTATGCCTTCAAGAAAGATTTTCCAGTAGGGGAATTTAATAATATAAAATATACATTTACTTTTATAGCACACACTCAAGGGTAGAATATGAATGAACAAGGTGAATCCATTTACTTATGCATAAGGTGACTTTAATTTTGCATGTCTTAAGGTTGGAAGCCTGGACTTTATCACAGATGGGGGTACCCCCTAGGTGCTGGTGATTTTCCTTTTCTCACAAACCTTCCCCCTTAGGATGCAGGTGAAAACCTAGAGGGAATGGTTAGTTGAAATGTATCCGGCAGTCTGTGCACCAAAGTTCATGAGCTCTGCTAATAGGAGGGTTCTCATGGGAAAGACCTAAACCCATCTCCTGTTATGTTATAAGCTGATTTTTCTGCTTCAATTCACACAGATTAGAACCAGAGAGGGAGAAACCTCAAAGAAATAGTAGCTGGTCAGTTTAATAAGAAGAAAAAGATCTCAAAAAGTGTAGATCCTGCTATTAATTTCAAAAGTCATCACATTCTGGAAGTTAGTGACAAGTGACAGCTTTAACCATGGAATTTATATTGCTATTGTTTATAATTAAATTGTCAGTCATCAAGAACAGAATAAATTGTATTGATCATAATTTTAAAAGGTACAGTTGCTGACAATCTACTTTAGAATCATTTCCCTGAAGTGAGCTGCCAATAGCCATAGTTTAGGGTTTGGGGAGTATGGATAAGTGTGGGTCGAGTTACATAACCGTGTTCTTCAATATTCTTATCTGAAAATCTGACAACATGGTTTAATTATTTATATTTCTGTAGATCAACTATTTTAGGAAGAGTCGGACACTTAAATTAGAGCCGGGATATTTGGTGATTAAGGTCTGTTCATTCATTGCTGCTTTAGTTTCATGTAACACGAACGAGTTCTGTTTTAATAACCCCATCTGGTGCTTGTGCTTCGAGGGAAATGTCACTGTTGGCGATGCTTCTGTTCCCCCTAGCTGGTCTGATCAGTCCCTGGAACCTGCCTCTGTACTTGCTGACCTGGAAGATCGCGCCGGCGATTGCTGCGGGCAATACCGTGATAGCCAAGCCCAGCGAGCTGACGTCGGTGACCGCGTGGATGATGTGCCAGCTCCTGGGAAAAGCAGGTAACTCACTCTTTGGGCTTCAGGGAAACAGGATTAGCTTTGGGGTTGTAAGGTTCGTAGACTTCAGCCACGTTAGGGTCTCTGATGTTTGAAAAGTTGTTATAGTTAGAGCCTGCTCCTCAGTAAAATTGGCTCCAGTGTCTCCCTGGGCTTCTGTCTTCCTCAGTGCTTTCTGACAAACCCTGTTGACACACCCTCTTCCCCTGCACCAGCACTTCGCACCTGCCTGGCCTGGCTGGCAGCACAGAGCCGGTGTGCAACCGGACCCGCCTCCACAGGCATCAGGTCCCATCACAGCCCAGCCTGCTCCAGAGGGTCTTCCATAGGCTGCGTATTGACGGACTGGCTTTTCTTTCAGTAGTAGCCGTGAGCCATCCAGATGACCTTCCTTTAACGTGTACCCCTTTTTAGAAGTCTAGAGTCCTAGAATAAGAACATTCTATTTATTTTCTTCGGGTCACTGTGTTTGCCCTCCCTCCTGGAGGGCCGCTGTGTTTTGGTTTTCTGGCCCTCTCCGTTCACTTTTGTTTGGTCAACTTGAGGTTTGAAAGTTTTCCTGTTGTCATTTACGCGGGAGGGGCTTCATGCTTTGGTTTGGAGGCCACTCATTTGAGTTTTACCAAATTCTTGTCAATTAAGCTAATTTCCTCTTTTATTACAGAATCGTGTAAGTCAGAGATCTCTAAAACCATTTTACTATTGTTTGGCTCAAACCACACAATGGTACTGAGGCCACACTGGTCATTGATGGTGTTCAAAGAACCGCCAAGAGCTGATACTGTGGCGAGCGGGAGGCTGGTCTCCTGAAACACGAGCATTTACTTGTGCTGATCCATCTGTGTGGTGCTTCTCCCCTGCAGCATTTATCCCTTCTTCTCATTCCCCCCTGACTGGTGACTCTGGGTGTCAACAGGGAGCAAGACCCCCTCCTGGAAGAGACTTGACTTCCTTGAGAATGGCTCTGCATGCTCCGCCTTGAAGCTTAGTCAGTACTGTGGAATGAATTATCTAGACTGTTCTACCCACCTTGGTCTAGGACGCACCACAGAGAACTTCCATAGGTTGTACTATTGCAGACTTGAAGCTGCAGTCTTTGCTTTACTGTTAAACCACTGGCAACCATAAAAGCTCCCTCCCATCCCATTCACGCTGCTGGCCTTTCAAGGAGCATCTCCGTCTAACCTGAAGTCTTTGGTACACTGAGGAGAATTACCACAGCTGATATTGTTTTCCATTCAGGTGTTCCTCCAGGAGTGGTAAATATTGTGTTTGGAACGGGGCCAGGTGTAGGGGAGGCCCTGGTGTCCCACCCAGAGGTCCCCCTCATCTCCTTCACTGGGAGCCAGCCCACCGCCGAGCGGATCACGCAGCTGAGTGCTCCCTACTGCAAGAAGCTCTCCCTGGAGCTGGGGGGCAAGAACCCGGCCATCATCTTTGAAGATGCCAAGCTGGAGGAATGTATTTCGAACACCGTGAGGTCCAGTTTTGCCAACCAGGTCTGTCCTCTGGGTTTATTTGCTTCTGCTATGTCTCTAACTGGATCTGTTCCATCAAAGTGCAAACCTGGGGGTGAGCAGGTCACCCTGGTGTTGTGTCACTGAGGGAGGATGGTCTGTGTTCGTCCCTGGCTTACGTTCAGTCAGCAGTGACAGATTTGTTCAGCAGGTTCCTTTTGAGTTACACAACAGTTTCCAGGCAGCAGCCAGGGGCAGAAAGATGGATTAATGCTGCTCTGAGCTTCTCTATCCCTTCATCATACCGTTATCTCCAGTTTCTTCTTTCTGTCTAAATGTTCTGCTTCCAGTAAACCCTATTTTCCCTCAGAAGCATAACAGATGCATTCATACTCTTAGGAATGAACACTAGTTTGGTAAATGTGTCTCACCTTGGAATCATGGGTGAGTTTCCAGACAACTTTGCATCTCCTAAAATTGTGTAACTGATGTTTCTCTGGAGTCCATAATTTTTATCAGATTTTTATATAAGACCATAGCATTTCAAAGGGCTAAGCAACTGATCAAATAGACCAGAGTCGGGTCTCCCTGGTGGCACAATAGGTTAAGTCTCAGCATTGTGAAGCTATTTATTCATAGCCTCTGTAACACAAATTCAATCCCTTGGTAGGGAGCTGACCCACATGGCACAGCAGACCTCTCCTGTCTTGCCTACTGCTCCCCTCAGCAGTGCATTTCAGTAGATTCACCTGTTCTGCTCCCCACTGTCTCTGGTGTATTCTCTCATTCACTGCACCTCTGGCCTATACATACCCAGTTCTTATATGCATAAATAAATAAATCTGAAAAATCAACATTTATGCCAGAATCAGCTTCTGAAGAGGCTGAAGAACTTCTAAAGTGTTGCTTTCATACAACATTTTATTGTCAAGGCAGGCACAGTGCCCAGCACAGAGCAGGCATCCTAAATAATGCCTAGTTCATTCCAAGGCTATGTTTTAAAACTCTTTAGCAGAAGAAGAAAACCTATACTAAGAGCCTTCCCTGGTGGTGTCATGGGTTAGGATGCAGCACTGTAAGCTTGCTGCAGCCACCTCAGTATGAGTTTGATCTCCGGTCCCGGGGGTGACCCACATGGCACAGCAGATCTCTACTGTCTCTCCCCCTGCTCCCCTCAGCAGCGTGCTTTGTCTGTCTGCCTGTTCTGCTCCCTACTTTGTCCCTGGTGAATCTTCTCACCACCCCTGCATCTCTGGCCTGTACCCCAGTTCTGTATGAATAAATAAATTAATTTAAAAAAGACGTATATTAAACGGTTAGAAGAATAGTATAAAAAGATGAAAGCTATAAGAAAGATGAAATCTTGCCATTTGTGACAACATAGATGGATTGTGCTAAGTGAAAAAGCCAGATGGATAAAGACAAATGTTGCATAATATGGTGGAATATAATATAAAGAAACAAGACAAACAAATAAAGAAAACAGAAATAAACCTTGGACTCTAGCAACAGAATGGTGGTTTTAGAGCTGGGAGGGAGGACTGGAAGAGGTTAAGGGGCTGATGAGTTGTTGGTGGAGGGTGACATTATGCTTGGTGGTGGGGGTGGGGTCATGTACACAATTACTGAGGTGAGAACAATGTCTGAAAGCTACACAGTGCTGTAAATCGTCATTACCTCAGGAGGAGCTTCCCTACGACCCAGCAATCCCACTCCTAGGTATCTACCCAAAAGACACAAAAACACTGATTCAAAAAGATACCTGAACCCCCATGTTTATTGCTGCTTTATTTACAATTGGAAAGACCTGGAAACAGCCCAAATGCCCAAAAGTAGATGACTGGATTAAAAAGATGTGGTACATATATATACAATGGAATATTACCCAGAGATCAAAAAAAAGAAACACATGTCTTTTGCAGCAACTTGGATGGAGCTGGAAAAGATCTTAGTGAGATAAGCTAGAAAGAAAAAGAAAAATACCAGATGGTTTCGCTCATAGCAGAAGTATAATGGGCCAGGCAAGAAAATAATAAGAATAATGAACAGCCATATACCAGAGACATTCTGTGGGGGTGGAGTGGGGAATGGGATCAAAAATGGGGGGGTGGGGGGGGGGAAAGTGCACGGGATTATGGAGATGGCACATGGGTGACTCGGTGATGGGAAACCCATGGGGATTACAATTGAGATGGAAAAAAAAAGTACAAAATGATGTAAAAATAAACTATTATATTAAAAAAAACACACATGAAGGAAAGAGGAGAGGAATGAACTTATGCACATGTAAAATCTTGGAAGCAATAATGCCTTCCAACAAGGTGAGCATAAAAAGAAAATATTAGAATGACTATTTTCGTGGTTATAATTGTCATTATTTTTGTAACTGTAACTCCTGGGGAAAGTGGCTTAGGGATACATAGAGCTTCTGGGTGAGTGATCTTAGTGCTATTTTATGATACAATAAATTTAGTCATTACAAATAAATATGAAAGTGAGCAATTAAGGAAAGTGATTTGATGGCAGTGTCAACCAAAGACATCAAACTGAGGACTGAGTGCCTGAGGGATGAGGAAGTGAGCCGAACTGTCTGTATGAAAACACATGAAACCCGAGACAGGATAGACCAATGGCTTCTCCTCAGTCAGAAGTGTGCAAGGATTTGAGCACACCCTAAGTCTTCATCTCAGGGGTGTTTTAAAATGCCAGTGGCAAAAAAGACATGTGTCTAATGAGTGGCATTATAAATCATGACAGCAGAGTGACTTTCAGTAAAATCAGTAAAGTAGCTGATTGCCTTTAACTTAGCTGAGTGTTGTGCTTACCCTGCAGACTACCTCCTCAGTTGAACGGAACAGGTTTTTGAAAGCACCTCTCTCTCCCTCAGCCCTGAGTACACCCACACTTAGAGGCACTGAGTCACATAGAAGAAATGAATGTGACCTTCCGCATCTCTCACACAGAGGTTGAACCTTCCTGTGCTGTGTGGCCTTGGGCTTGTATATATCTCTTTTATTTTTTAAAGATTTATTTGTGCATACAGAACTGGGGTACAGGCCAGAGGTGCAGCGGTAGTGAGAGGATTCACCAGACAGAGTAAGGAGCAGAACAGGCCAACTGATGAAGTACGCTGCTGAGGGGAGCAGTGGGTGGGCCAAGAGAGATCTGCCGTGCCATGTGGGTCACCTCTAGGGCAGGGGATCGAACTCATGCTGAAGTGGCTTTAGCTTCTTAATGCTGCATTTACCCATGCACCACCAGGGAGGGTTCAAGTGTGGTTAGTTTAATGCAGCTCATCTGTGACAAAATTATTAGGGGGAAAACATCTTGCCCTGTGTCTGCACGCTATGTTTGCTCCATAAATGAGTGTGGCCTTTCCTCATCTCCTGTAAACCCATCCAACTGCAGATTCTAGAGTTACTTAAGTGTTTCTGGAGTAATCAGGAAACCTGGTAAAACCTCCTCTTCCACACCTCCCTCCACAGGGCCTCGGCAGGGCACCATGTGTGTTTGGGGTCTCCCAAGCCACATGTGTGAATGGTTCTAGTGGCAATCCCAGGGGGCAGGAAGATTTGTTGTTTTTAAACATTTACTGCTGGATTTGGAACATGTACCTTTCTAGAAATAACGTGATCATTAGAAGCATTATCTTGTTATTAATAATTAGGAGATTAAATATAAATGTGATAATATGAGTCATTTCTGCATACATGTATTTATCCTACACATTCAACGCTTTGACTTGTCTGCAATGTGATTTGTAACTATTATGTGCTTACTATCAAGTGATAGTAAGGATCATGTTTCCCCAAGGAACCTGGTAGGACCACACCCCTGAATGCTCAGTTTCTCTGGGTGTCTGTTAAGCACCTTTAGGTGCTGCAGTTGTGAGCAGAACTCTTGACCTCCCTCCCTGTCTATGCTGGTAGTACCACCCTTGGATTTCTGGAAGACTCTCAACTCTCCCCTGGTCATTCTCCACAGGGCTGCCAATCTCCTCACATCACCTTGCTGCTTAATACCCCCGGTCCCATTCATGGTGCTGAGAATAAAAGGCAGGTCCCTTGGGAGCCTGCCATCATCTCCTCCCACCCCAGAACCCCCAAGGCCATCCCAGCCTCCACTCCCACACTAGGCCCCCCCCCCCGCCTCCTCCTGCTTGCCAGTCCAACTCCTTCACATCAAGCACCAGTTCCAACATCCCCATGACAAGCGCCTTCTGAGTCTATTTGGCACTGCTCCCTGTTCCATCCCTTTCTGCTTAATTTTCTTTTGTTGCTTTGACTGAATCTGCTTTCTTGTATTATTGTTTTCCCTAAGCCTGGTGTTCTATAAGATGGGGGCTCTGTTTACCACTGTCCCCCATTGCCGAGACCAGCGCCCCACTCATGGCAGGGTGCAGAGGGCGGGTAGTCTGTCCTGGGGGCCATGTCCTCTAGTCTTGTCACTGTCCTTGTGTGTCATTCTTGCAGGGTGAAATCTGCCTCTGTACCAGCAGGATCTTTGTCCAGAAGAGCATCTATAGTGAATTTTTAAAGAGGTTTGTAGAAGCTTCCAGAATGTGGAAAGTGGGCATTCCCTCTGATCCATCGGCCAGCATGGGAGCTCTGATAAGTAAAGCTCATTTGGAGAAAGTAAGTAAAATCCCTGTCGTGTAAATAGCAGGAAGAATTATTTGGAGAGAATCTCCGTGCGAAGCAGAAAGCACAGCCGTGCTTTGATATTTTGCTAATTACTACCCTATTTTTGAAAAAGTGATGCCCTATGGGAAATTATCCGTGGTTGCAGAGTCTAAACATATTAAATATGAGTGTACAATTAGCCCACTTTAGTGTAGCAGCTACGTGAAACTTGAGAAGTCAGCTGGAAATGCCGCCAGTGAGTGAGGAACGCACATCTCGTGACATTAGGTCAGGGACAAGCTTCTCTGGACTAAGGGTAGCAGGAACCCCCACAGAGAAATGTCCCTGCGGGCAAGCTTTTGCCTCTGGCTTGCACCAGGTTGGCTTTTGGGAGTGCCCGCACAAACCATCCGAGTGATGAATCAGCGGGTGACCAGAGAGAGCCTACCTGAGAGAAGCCATTGGTGGTCTGTGATTTACAGAGCTTCCATCGTTAGGGTCATTTTAATTTAATACCTGCCATGACATCCCAAATCAGGCCTATAATCTTGGCTCTAGAGAGCTAACTGGGCTCCACCCAGGAGGATATGCTGCCATCATTCAGCTGAGGAGGGACAGGCCTGAGCCCTTCCTTGTCTGTGGGAGTAGGGCACACTGTGGAAGCAGGCTGGGGGTGGGGAGAAGGTGTGGAGACAAGTTTCAGAATAGTCTTGTCAGCAGGCAGAATGGCTCAGAAGTGACTGGCGGTTCTAAGGGCTTGCTGGACACCTGAGGTCATTTCTTTCAAGAGAGAACAGTCGGCACAGCTGAGTGTTTCTCCAGTCAGGCACTATAAAGTTGTGGGCACGTTGGCAGCATCCACAGAGCACCCCTGGGGAACCATAGCCCATCCCTGTCATGGATGGGGAATCACCAGGTGCAAGAGCCCCACCGTTTCTCTCCTCTGTCTCTCCTGGACATTAAGGCCCCAGGCTGCCACCCACCCGCGACATAACTGGTGAGACAGCATCAGCAGTTTCCAGATGCTCACTTACTGCACACCTTCTGCCTATTCAGGTGATAGTTCATGAGGTCTGCTTTGCAATTCACCTCACCCTCGAGACTCAAAGGTCTCTTTCTCTGTCAACTCAGCAGAGCAACTATTTTGCTTCTTCTTCTTCTTTTAAGATTTATTTATTTATTCATACAGAACTGGGGTACAAGCCGAGGTACAGAAGGTGAAGGTGAGAAGATTCACCAGAGACAGAGCAGGGAGCAGAACAGGCAGATTGAGGAAGTACACTGCTGAGGGGAGCAGCGGGCGGGTCAGGAGAGGTCTGCCGTGCCATGTGGATCACCTCTGGATAGGGGATTGAACACTCACTACAGCGGTTGCGGCTAGCTTGCAGTGCCGTGCTTTCCCCTGTTGAGCCACCAGGGAGGGCCTGCAATTATTGTTCTTCTGTGGATACTACCATAAATCTATTTAAGTTACCCAGTGAGGGAATGAAGCAAAAAACGCTGACTTTTCACAGTCAGCTGAACAGCTTGCAGCACCCTGCGTGTGCACACACACACATACACACAGCACAGGGTGTTTGTGTGCGTGAAACCTTGATGCTCCAGTTGCAGTTGACTCCCACTGCAGCCTTGGCTTCCTCTACCACACTCCACTCATCCTTTTTGCACAGTGAGCTCAGACCATGCAGGCCCATCTGCACTCCATGGGCAGTGGGGTCTCTCTCTGTACCAAACCTGATTTCTTGTAAAGAGGAATCAAGATCAACTCGTGACCCTGTAGCACCCACTTGGGATGGCCTGGAATGAGGAGCTGGAGCTGTAGTTTGATGACATCTGAAAGGAGGCAACTTAAACAACTTGTACTGAGCTCACTCACCACCCTTCACAGAGGATTTTGAGTCCCTACTGGTGTTAACAACTTAACTTGCTCCAGGGGCCTCGCACTGTAATGTAACTTGTCATGTTCGGCTTGACCCCATCTTGTTCAAGGTCAAGCCCAGATGCTACCTCTGTCCCATCTCCTGTTGCTTCTCCTCACTCATTCCACTGCTCTGTCCTGGCTCTCTTGCTTCTTCAGGAAGATCAGGCATGCTCCTCTTATCTTTTGCTCTTGCTGCAGGAAGCCTGACTCAAACTTGAGAGCCTCTTCCTTCAGGCATCACCTTCAGAATGAGGGCTTTGCTGCTCCCCTCCATAAATGTATTGCCCAAACTTCTTCTATATCCTCGATGCTTCATTTTTTCTCTGTGACTCTTAATTTCATCTCCCATATAATGTGTAGTGTTCATTTCTTCATTAACTCTCTTTCCTTGGCTAGAATATAAGCTCTGGGATCCATTTTCATCACTGCTAGAAGCAAGACACTAGCAAAGGGCCTGAAACATGGCAGGTGCATAGTACTTGTAGGTGAATGACTTAATTAACACTCTATCATGCTCCTGTATACAGTAGAACTCTTCAAATTGGTGCCCATCTTCTTTGAACTCTTGAATACAACACCTACAGATTGTAATGTACCACCTAACAGTAAAGTACTTTCATACACCTAAAAAAACAACTTTGAGGTTTTACTTAAGTTTCTCCTTAAACTCTTCCTCTTTTCATTGGTTGGTTGAGCTTTTTGCACCAGCACACTAGTATTAAGTTCTCTATTCTGAAAAGAATCTTTTGACTAAATATGTGTGCTTGGATTTTTGTAATATGCAAGTCCAATGTTTAAAGCGCCAATTAAGTTTCAAAAAATACAACCCGACTCTTTTCAAACTTCCATCTGAGATTTTTGCACCATGAGTGCAAATATGCAATTGGAAAATTTTCTACAGATCCACATTTTCCAGAAGTTCTTGCTTTCTCAGGAATCAGTTTATAAAGCGTGCAAGTCTTCCTCTGCATGCCGATATTAGGGAGAAACTAGTCCGCCACGTTCCCTCATCTTGGCTAAGCCCCAGCTTTGCACACAGACACCTTATGTGCTGGGTATTTCATACCAGGTCTCTTAGGGAAAAGATTCCTGAGTTAGAGGCCTTAATAATTTTTCAACTAATTTGCATTCCTTGTACTGCCTCATGGTATTAAAGTTCCCTCAACTTAGTACCGACATCACCCCACCTAAGAAACCATATTTTAAAAACTTCACCCTCTTCTTAAAGGAAGGAGAATAGTAAAGGCCATCCAGCCTCCTTTGCTTCTAGTATCAGAACCCTAGAAGCTGTGGACAAAAGCCAAAACCCTAATGGATCTAAACCACAGATGATATCTGATTTTCTTAAGACTTAAAATACTGGCAACTTCCCAGATCAGAAATTCCATCTTCTACCAAACCAAATTATGCATGAAAAACAAGCATTTATTTAACATGTTGGCTATATTATCTTACTATCATTTCAATTTAGTGGACTTGGCACCAGGGATCACTCTGGAAATAATGAAACTTACAGTTAACAATTTTTTTCTGACTGCATTCAAACTAAAGTCATAAAAATAGTTTTATCTTTTAAACAAAAGTTCTTAAGCTTCCCACATATGTTCACCATCATACTTTTTTACCTTTGTCAAATACAATGAAAAACAAACTGTTTTGTAATGACAGGATTTACAGAAACATTTCTGCGGAGTATTTAGTTGTCCACACGAAGCAACCAAGTTAGCATATTACTATTAACTAAACTTTAGATTTTGCCACCTGTTTCTTTTTCTTTTCTATTTGACCTTTGTAAAAAATGTTTTTAGTCACTTTCTTTATTATAATAAAACATAGTTTATTAATTTTCAGTTATGTCAGCCGGCTCTAAGTTTCTACCGTATCTAAGGGGAAAGAGTATATACACTGTTAAAAACAATTATTTACAGTTAACAATTTAAAACTAGATTTTTATCATTGACTGACCCTTTAAATTTTGTTAGAGAAAAACAGTGACTATAGTGTTGTCATTATCCTGCCACACAGAAAGCTGCTGAGATCTTCGTTCATGTTCAGGCCCTCCACAGAGCTCCTCTCTGCTCTGCTTACGCTTCCTATACCTTAGAGCATCAGTGGAGGCAGCTATTCCTAGCCCCTCAGTCTTCACTGCCCCACTCAAAGGCTGTAAGCCCATAATCAAGAGTCAGGGCCTCACCCTCTGAGTGCCCCCAGATGGATTCGAGTGGGAGGCTTTCAGCCTATTGCTGTGAGGAAGCCCTGGTGTCTGTGCTCATTGAGGGAGTGGATGGGAGTCTGTGCAATGGAAGGATGGTCTCTACAGACCGTGACTCTCCAGTTTCATGTGCCAAAACTTCTGGAACCAGGATGCGTAGGTGGTCATTTGTCCTCAGCTTTCACTAGAGAGCTTTGGTGGGTAAGTGCTGAGGAAGGCCTAACTACCATCCATCTCTCTGCTATAGCCTGTCTTGGTCTTCTCCAAATCAAATTGGCCTTGAAGAATCTGGGGTCTTTGTTCTATCCTACTTGCATGTGATTGTTACGTAGATGACAACGCAGGGACTGAGGAACCCAATGACAATATGAGAAAGTGCACTGTAATGACAGAGGACTGAAAAACTGACAGGGACACTAGAGAGCCAGCATGTCCCCTAGTGACTGGGGGGCTTCCCAGGCTCCCAGAGATGACAGGGGATGCACAGTAACCGATAGGTCATTCTGTCCTCAAGAAAGAGTTGCTTTTGTGTTTTGTTTTTCTTTTTATTGTCCTGAATCCTTCCCCGTGTATCTATCTGGAGAATCTGGGTGTATGTCAGCTTCCCAAGGCTGCAAGATTTGTTCATGAGGAACTAGAATTCCTTGAGTTTTTCAGTGTTTATAACGGAGCTGGAAGAAACATAGGGAAGGTCACAGGTTCATCACTCAAGAGCGCCAGGTTCAAGGCCCAACAAGGTCTGCTTCCACAGTTTCCTATTCTTTGTTGTTAGACTAACTGACTTAGAGAGTGTCAGGTCACATCATACCTCATTTCATCATCAAAATCATCACTGTCAGCATCAAAACCAACTGCAGCTGACATTCAGAGGACTCTGTGTCAGGAATGATGCCATATAGGCATATTATTTTATTTATTCCTTTCCAGAACCCTTGAGTAGAACCCAATGAATAGGTGGCACTGTTAATCCTATTTTTCAGGGGAGATAACTGAGGCAGGGAGCATTAAAATCCCCCAGTATTGTGTGTAGATCCTGAGATTTAAGCATAGTATGCTTCAAGTTATACTTCTCCAAACTCTCTACTCTGATTTTATGCCCCAAACTATTATTACTGTTCTCTGCTCTCAAATGAACATGTTAGCGATTCATTGCATTTTAGAGCATGCTACCAGTCATATTTGCTTTGTTTCTTTAGTTGTTACCAAATATCTCAATTCCCAAGCCTTGAAGGCAGATGGCGCCCTGTCATCCTGGGTGTGAGCTGGTAGGAAATAAATAAATTCAGTTAGGTGTGTGTGTGTGAGACCCTCTTGCTTTAAATATTTTGATAAATTCACAACTTGAATACTGACACTGCCTTTCAAATTTTATGACCCCAAGAATATCTATGAGATAATCAAGTCACTTTGGGGCGAACCAGGGCTCCCTGCACTGTTTGAATCCCTGACAGATGTCCTGGTGCTTCACCCAGCTGCAGCCTCTGGAAAATTTTGCCTCAACTTTTCCCGTTCACACAGGATACTGCCTTGGCATCTTTTAATTAATGTGGGTGTGTTTCAAAAGGAGCAAGAGAGTAGAGGAAAGAAAAGTCCAGACCTATTTTAGTCTCTGCCCACAAACAAGGCAAAGACTTTTCTGGGGAAGCTTTGAGGTCATTGTGAATGTTTAGGGAGGCAGGCCTTGAGGAGAACATGAAAGTGTACCAAAAGTCCTCTTTCTGAACAGTCTTTGATTACCACCTATTAAGTATCCTACACACTAAAACAAAATTAATGATAAATTTGTACTTCTTAAATGATGAATAGACCTGTAGCTCTGCAATAAATACAGGTCTCGGTTGGAGTTCTACCTCCACAGTGGGGAAGGACACCCAGATAGATTAGTGATATCCAGGAATCCAAAACACCTTTTCAAAATTTCCTACTTAATTATTTTTTTTTTTATACTTTTGGCTTTTTGAGATTACTTTTAGTTCCCTGTGCTAATAATTTCCTTCATGGGTAAAATCATATATCACTGTGCCTTCATCAACATTTCCATATACAAATATATCTATCATGATGTTAATGAATCATTTATATGACCATTATTAAGCATCTGTCATTATCTCTGAGTCACTGACTTAGGTTATTACATAATTTATTTCCCACTACAGCTAGCTACACTGTATTACTTAGATGTTTTTTTCAGAGTATGGTCAGTAATGAGACTAGAAATTAAAAATATTTGTTCTGGAGGCTCAGCTATTGAAGGGTATCCTGTCCTTTAATTAAATCTTATACATCCTTTACTTCCCATTTTCTGCAATGGACATAACCACCCTCACTAAATGAAAATATATTCTTATGTGTATTAAACTACCGAATATACCTGAATGGGAATTCTAGTTTTACTCTTTGTTAGCTGTATACAATATTATCATTTCTGAGGCTCAGTTATATCACCAGTAAGTAGAGGATGAAAATACATAACTAATTGAGGTTTGAGAGAATAAGGCAAGAATATGTGAAAAGCATTTACCCAGAGTAAATGCCAGGAACTTAGACTTCAGGTTTGGCTACTTCTACCCTCAGGCTTAGCAACTTGTGATAACATACCCAACCTTAGACTTTTGAGCTAAGGCCTTATTCATCTTCCTAGATGTATTGAAAATAATGAAATTTCTGCTGCTTTTCATGAAGCCAAGTGGTCAGCTACTACTAATCCTGGTTCTTCCTGCCCAGGTCAGAAGTTACATCAAGAAAGCTCGAACCGAAGGGGCCCAAGTTCTTTGTGGTGAGGGAGTGGATGTGTTGAGTCTCCCTGCCAGGAACCAGGCAGGCTACTTTATGCTCCCCACGGTGATAACAGACATAAAGGATGAATCCCCCTGCATGAAGGAAGAGATATTTGGTCCAGTGACGTGTGTCGTCCCCTTTGACAGTGAAGAGGAAGTGATCAAAAGGGCCAACAATGTGAAATACGGGCTGGCAGCCACAGTGTGGTCCAGCGATGTGGGGCGTGTTCACCGGGTGGCTAAGAAGTTGCAGGCAGGTTTGGTCTGGACCAACTGCTGGCTCATCAGAGAGCTGAATCTTCCTTTTGGGGGGATGAAGAGTTCTGGAGTGGGCAGAGAAGGTGCCAAAGACTCTTACGAATTCTTCACTGAAGTCAAGACCATCACTGTGAAACATTGACCTTGGTCCAGTGAAGCATAGTAATTATCACCGCCTGGCTGTAGAGAATCAGTTGTCCAATGTGCTAAAGGGAAATACTGGCAAAAATGCTAATCTCATCCTGACTCAGCAGAAAATTACCTCTAATTGATCTGCAGTAGTTAGTATTTTTAGCCAGCATTGAAGAGATGCTGTCTATTTCCAATGTGGAGTATAAGAAGACTTCTGAATAGAAAACACAAAATGGAAACCAAGCAATTGTCAGACTCTGTCCATGTTGTGCCTTCAAATCATTTTAATTAAATTCTTAGAAAACTGGCCCTCCATGGTGGCGCAGCCGGTTAAAGCACAGCACTAAGAAGCAAAAGCCACTTCAGCATGAGTTCAATTCCCGCCTGCCCCGGAGATGACCACATGGCACGGCAGACCTCTCCTGACCTGCCTGCTGCTCCCCTCAGCAGTGTACTTCGTCGATCTGCCTGTTCTGCTCCCCACTCTGTCTCTGGTGAAGCCTCTCGCTGCCTCTGAGCCTCTGGCCTGTATCCCAGTTCTGTATGCATATATAAATAAATCTTTAAAAAAAATTCTTAGAAAACTACAGATAACTAGTATGTATATAAAAAACTACAAAACTAAAGAAAAACAAATCATGATTTTCCACCTTTGGGGTGAATGTCAAGATGATCTCAATGTCCATCAACCACTAGCCTGGCAGTTGACAATTTACTGAACCTCATTTATTAATGAACATGGAATTTACCAGAGAAGACACATATAGTAGATCCCAATAGATGTATCTGTACACAGACAAAGAAAAATGAAATAACTATTCCTTTTAGAGAGAACTTGGATCAAGAGAAGGAAACAGTTTGATTCATGGAGTCTATCAGTTTCAGTGCTTAGGGGGTATATCTCATGAGATTCATAATTTACTAATCATTGAAGAGTGAATAAATTTAGTAACCAGTATGACATAAACTCTTCTGAAGTTGTCCTTTTTTCTTTCTTACTCCTAATCTCTAAGCAGTCTGGACATTATACAGTAATAAAGATATTTCTTGTATTTTTTCTGCCTGTACCCCCCAGTGACTAGAGGAGAGAACTTAGGTTTACTGAGACTCAGTAGCTGAAAGTTATATAAATGGCGTGAGGCAGAGGCAGGATTTGAAACGAGGACTCTCAAACTCCAAAGCTCATCATCTCTGATCACTTCCCTCTGACCTTGGATTATGCTTCAGAGCTGCCAAGTAGTTGCGATTCCCAAAGCATTCCATTGTCCCCCACATATCTCCCTCCTGTTTCCCCTCACCCCTCGCCCCTCCTGCTTCACTCCATTCATCGACACAACTTGAGAACTTCTCCAGCTCAACCCTTTCATACTGGTTGCAAGTCTGACCCTCTGGGATAGGAAATGCCCAAGGTCAAGGCCAGGGTGCTCCCCTCTGAAGTCCAGATATGTTGTCTTATTCATAATCCAGAAAAATACTGGGTTGTCAGAAAAGTTATGGTGCAGTTCTCATAGAAAACACAATGAAATATGTCATGGCTTTACCGACACTACAATATAATCCCTTTAGTTCATAAGTGGCTCCTAGTTTCCACCTTTACTCCTGCCTTCTTTTCTCACTTCCACTCCCCTCACCTTCCTTTTCCCCAGCTGGGGGCACTTATTGTTGATTAACATAACCCAGAACTAATTCTGAGTGTCAGCTAGGAGAACTTCAGCAGCTCTAGTCTCTAAGAATATGTATCAGTCTTGTAATTTGTCTGGCCCAGGTTCATCTTTGTTTCTGAGATCTTAGCTTCATGTTGATTCTAAGTCCCTATCTTCACAGTTTTCTTCTTCTCCTACTGGAAGACTGTTCTTTCAAGGCCTTGGAACTGGCAAGGCTCTGCTTTTTGGCTCTGCTTGCTGCCGTCTGAAGGTCAGGTTTCCTGCTGACAGGCATCTTGGAGGCCATTTCCCTGTGTCCAATTCGAGGAGCTTGTCCTTGGATCACAGGCAGTCTCATTGATGTTTATAAGACGTAGCAATAAGCTCTCATTCCTCCCAACACTCTCCCACTCTCCATGGTTCATTCTAGTGGTCACAATGTCTACCTACCAGTTGAATCTTTCCTTGTTCTTTTCAGGCCATCCAAGTGAGTGAGCCTCGTTCTAAGACCATAACTTTCAGGACATTCTGACTGTCTCATATCCCACACCAGCTAAGGATGCCATGTAGAGCTGTGCAGATACCTCCACACAGTGCCACCAGAGCTGGTCCTCAGTGCCATGGGGCCTAGGGGAGCTGCTGTCACACTGTGGTCAGGAATAACATGGAGGAATCAGACACAGAGAAAGGATTTCAGTTATACTTGTAAGTTGTTTTTTTTTTTTAAAGATTTATTTATTTATGCATACAAGAACTGGGGTGTAGGTCAGAGGTATGGGGGATGCGAGGGTTCACTGGAGACAGAGTAAGAAGTAGAACAAGTGGATCTACTGGAATACATTACTGAGGGGAGCAGCGGGAGAGACAGAAGAGGTCTGCTGTGCCATGTGGGTCAGCTATGTGGCCAGGGATTGAACTTGTGCCACAGTAGCTGAGGATAGATTCATAGTGCTGTGCTTTAACCCCTTGCACCACCAGGGAGGCCCCTATACTTGTACCATTTTATTTCTAATCGGGACAATGTGCAGTTGGGTGTTTCCTGCACTACTTCACAAGTAGAAAATACAAAGTCATGTATCACTTAATGACAGGTTAACCACAGAAGTGGCTCCAATAGGTTACACCTGTCAAGATGAGGTGTGTCGTCAGTTACCCAGCTAGGTTTGTGTAATTGTACTCTATGACAGTCGCTTGAGAAAAATCACCTGATACATTCAGGCTGTAAAACCATCATTAAAGGAGGTGTGACTGTGTGCCAAAGAACTGAAGTGGATCATAGTGAAGGATACCTTGGGGCACCCATAGGAGAGGGCTCTTGGGGTGCTGCCCCCTTTCCTGGCTGAACCTAGAGGCTTTAGTCGGGGAGTTGCAGGGATGGGGAACAGTAGTTACAGAGCTGGGGACAAGGCAGTAGAAGAGTAGCATCTCACAGACTTGCATGAGTCCCGATTCAACTTGAATGCTTGCTGTAGATTCATGAGTTCTGGGGTAGGCTCTGCTTGTAACTCGAGTGTTAAAGATTTTGAAACATTTCATGAAACCTCAGTTCTGGTGAGTCACCCACTTCCCCAGTGGGGGGAGCAGCTGGCTGTAACACATGCTCCACCTAGAGACAAAGCAAAAACTCAAACACCAGAATGGAAGCCATTCTGGGAGAGCCTCCTGTGTAGTTGCCAGCACAATGTCTGAGGTGCCTCCAAACCTTCACAAGCAAGTCAGAGAAGGCAGAAAAGGAAGGAAGCCCCATCTGGGGGTGAAATGCACTGGAGAACTACACCATCTGAGGTAAAGCCCTCCTTACTTGAGAGTTACAAGGATACACACTGAACTCTCCACAAATCCTGAAAAGAAGCTTCGCTCTGACCTCTTTATATGTAGAATCATAGTTCATACCCTCTTAGTGATGGACTTCATGGTTAAATTCTTCTTTCAAATTATAAAATGACATAGCCAAGTAATTCTACTAGTCAACCAATATGCTTTTTATTAATAATAAAAAAAAATTCAAGACGGGGCCTCTGTGGTGGCACAAGGTCTTAAGTATCAGCGTTATGAAGCTGTCTGAAGCCACTACAGTTCAAAGCCAGCCAGGAAAGTGACCCACACGGCACAGCAGATCTCTCCTGCCTCACCCACTGCTCCCCTCAGCATTGTATTTCATTCAGCCTGTTCTGCTCCCCACTCTGTCTCTGGTGAATCCTCTCACCCCCTGCATCTCTAGCATGTGTACTTGTTCTTATATGTATAAATAAAAAAATTAAAAATAATTCAAAGATGACCATGGTAAAATACAAACACTACAATGTGCAAATGAGCAGCTACACAAAGGAGAAGAAGATAAAAGAACAAAGACATTAAAAATGGAGTTAGTATCTTCAGATTGCTTTGAAAGGATGG
>NW_004567102.1:69420015-69509802 GCF_000260355.1 Condylura cristata | reverse complement strand
ATGCAATTCTTTAACCTGTTGCACCACCAGAGACAGCCCAATTCCCCAAATAATTTTTAAAAAATCAATAGATTGAATCATTGACTTGACTGAAAATTAAATTAGCAGTCTGGAAGATAAGTTGGGAAAATTACTCATGGTGTAAAGAGTGACAGAAAGGGCATTCGAGCAAGGAGTTGAGAAAAAGACTGCTCTACAATGCTTTAAATATGTAATGAAACCAAGATGAGAAAACAAAAAGAAATGATCAAATACATAATAAAAGTTAATTTCCCTGAGCTAAAGCAATTTTCATATGGAAAATATTCATCATGGGCCATGAGCTATTCAGTTGAAATTTAAAATCCCAGTATAAAACTTACAGAGAGAATGATAAGATAGCTACAAAAAATAAGTGTATGATTTCCATCACACTTTGCATTAATGATATTGATACTATAAGATGGAGCCAGACTCAGTTTTGACAAGGAGAATTATTTTCAACTTAAACTTTATTGCCAGGCAAACTGTTGCTCAAGAACTAAGGCAAAAATGAGATGTGTAATGACTTAGATGTTTCTTTTATTTATTCTTCCTGAGATGGCTTGAGGATGTACTGCAGGAACAGGAAAACAGACCCAACAAACAGGCCTGCCTGAGGAATGAAATGAAAAGAAATGTCAAGTTACCAGCCTGTAACACAGGCCTGTAAAGCCGCTGGCCCAAATTAGAATAGGGAAAACTGGAAGGTGATTGACGAGCATTAGTTAAAAAAAAAAATGTTTAATAATCTAAAAGATTGTAGGTTTGTAAGGTACATGTACATCTCATTAGAATGAAGGAAACTCCTCAGATGTCATGGGAAGATGTAGCAAACTGAATTGGAAATACAGATTCGGTGTTAGTAAGGAAAAGGAGTCATTTTGTTTTCGTCCATTTTGAATGGATATTTTTGACAACATAAAATCACATTTCTATCTCTATGGGTCTTACGTACTACTTGCATCTGTGCATATGTGTTGCCAGAGTTAGTATATTACTTGAATCTGTGATTAACATTTGTAAAATTCTAATATTAAGAGCATCTTTAATTGTTTTCAATTTTGTTGAAGTCATGCTATTGACACTTTAGGAAACTAACTTTAAATTGCAGAACAGATTGTAAAGGTTACAAGCCTGGGTAATGATATTAATCACCCAAAAAGTTGGGAGGAGGAAAGGGTGGGAGCTGAGGTTAATGACCATGAACTACTGTCCTTATCTTAGGGAATAGGGAGTAGGAAGATGATGTCAGAGGTTGATGAATCAAGAAATATGGTTTTATGCCAATTATTTGAAGTTACGCATGTCACCATTAAAGATCTTAAGTGTTGACACAACTAATAAAAATTGACAGGTGAAATGCAAGTGGAAAAGGGGTTGGGTGTGTATAAATTTATCTAATTTGCAAATTTGCATTGTAGGAAACCAATAAATATTTTTTTAAGTTGACTAGGTCAGAAGCACAGGCACACCCATATGGATTGTTTCTATGGCTTAGAAATCCTACAGCCAGAATTACTTAAAAAGGTTACTTCTGGGAAGTAGAACGAAGGATAGGGAGGAGGGTGTTTTAACATAATGTATTCCCATTTGGATCGTTTAGTACCCTGGTTTAATATTTGTGAACAGCCTTTTATAAATAATGATGTGTGTATTTAAAACTGGTGGCACTTTTCATACACTTGATAATTAAGGAGCTGTGTTTTGTGTTATTCAAGGTAGTCCAGGTCTCGAGCCCTTGGATTCCAATTGCTGTTAAGAGATCTGAGATCCAGACTTACTGAGAAACCCGCACCAGGCCAGGTTAAGGGAGAAAGATCCCTTGGGATCTCCCAGCATTGCCAATAACACCTCTCCCATTGAGACTATTCTTGCCCTGCTGACTGCTCTGGGAGGGTGAGAGGCTGTTAGTGACAACTCACCTACCTTATGCTACCCATGCTAGATATTCCCCTAAACCTGAGTCCAGAGATTCTAAAGGAAAATTCCAAAGCTTGTGGTCTTTCTTTGTCTTGGATTGCTTATCTCCTGGGAATTTCTGGGGCCCTTTTCGTGAAGGTGCCCGAAGTTGCCAATTATTTAAAGTTATACATGTTACTGTTAATTAATAGTAGGTAGATCCAGTTCCAGAATGTCTCAGGACCAAATCCTTCACTTCAGATTTTGCAAGTGGGTAAAGTTTAGGAAGATAGATTTGTTGTTGTTTTGTTGTTGATGGGAGTTTAGCAGAGCTTTCTGGAATGTGTCTTGGCACTCATCAATCTGATGATCCCAAACACTCATGATGTCATTATCTGCTGCCACCCTCGTCAGCACCCCAGTCAGTGCTGACTCACCCCAGGACCTGTGCAAACCATCAGCATCACTGCCAAGCAAATTATAGGCAACTTTTCTGGGAAGAGTCGTATTTCCATTTGCAGCTGGCCATTCATCAAGCATCAGGAATTTGCCTAATCGTGTCTGTTGGCCAAGGATATGCCATCTCTGTGCTCTGATTACGCCTCCCGTCCTGCACCTCATTACATTCCTCATCCACATTCTTCATCCATCTTACCCCAGGGACATCATTATGCTCCAACTCCATCTTGTGATTGCCATCTCAGTGTGATGCCACAAGTTCCATTCCAGTGTGACGCAGCAAGCATGGAAAACACTCCTTGGAAAATGAAAGACCTGGTGGAGACTTTGAATCACAACAGAATTGCCAGATTCCTGTGATCAACAAGAGCAGCTTGCTCCCCATTCCTAGACAGATGATGACCAGGGCACAAAGAAGAGAACTGACTTGCTAAAGATCCACTTCTGTCTAAGTATACTGGAGGCACTGAAATATACAAGCTCCAAGAGGCAGAGGTATTTCCAGGACAAGAAAAATAATTGCAAGGAAGGGCCCTCCCTGGTGGTACAACGGGATAGGACGCAGAGCTGCAAACTAGCTGCAGCTCCTTCAGTTGGAGTTAGATCCCCGGCCCCGGAGGTGACCCACATGGCGCGGCAGACCTCTCCGGACCCGCCCGCTGCTCCCCTCAGCAGTTTACTTAGTAGATCTGCCTGTTCTGCTCCCTGCTCTGTCTCTAGTGAAGCCTCTCACCACCTCTGTACCTCTGGCTTGTACTCCAGTTCTGTATGCATAAATAAATCTTTAAAAGAAGAATGTCTCACCTCCTCCTTAAAAAAAAAAAAGTTGCAAAATTCTGGTAAGTATTTTGGAGTTTCCTCCCACAGAGAGTGAGCAGCTGGCCTCTCTCTCCACCAACGACAAGGTTTAGGGGGTTTGTAATTACAGTTTAAGTTTATATGTGTAAGAAACACTTTATTTTCCTGTTTCCATCTCAGAAAGAGTGAATGGTGGAAGAGGTGGAAACCCCTTTTCTGGAGGACTCGGAGCACAGCAGGGCCTCTGTCAGGGGCGGTTGATCAGTCGGGGGTGGGATAGGGGAACAGCCTTGGATTCTGTGTAATTTCTGTGACAGCAGGAGCTGGGGCTGGGCTGCACCCAGCACGTAACACTGGTGTGGGAGCAGATTCCTGGCTGGCGTCAAATGCGCTCAATAAAACTTCCATCAGGAAGCCTCACCAGGAAGCCTCAGGTAGGTGAGAGTGGGAGAACATGCATCTCTTAAACAGGAGAAATCTCATTTTCATGCAACATCCTTGAAAAGTCTATGCATAAGTCTTGAACATCAGCATAATTTATCACTCCCCAGGGAAATTTTGAGCTAGTCTCTGAGATTTAAAGTTCAGCAAAATTCATACTTCTGGATTCCTTTCTGCATTCATTCTAGAATCTTCGGGAAATGTACTTGCTCACTTCGTAGTAATAAGTCATCAGATGGCAGTTCCGAAGGTTATTTATAACTCTCTTGGCTCCCAGCCCCTGTTTGGGACTCAGGCTGTTGATGATCTGTGACCAGACCCAAATCCACCCTGGGTCGCGATGGAGCTTACTAAAGTATTTGCTCTGAACGGCCCCTCTGCCAGCCAACCCTCTGTCCGCTACCCCCTTTCTCTGATATCCTAAATAAAGGGAGAGAGTTCACATCTGTGGGAGCATGTTTGCAGATAATGTACTGCACCCTTCCTCAGGATGTATTTCGTTCATCCTAATCTCGAGACTGACTTTGAGGTTAGAAATATTTCGACAAGAAAATAACTTCTCTTGACTTCTTGCAACTGTCCAAAATGATGATTAGTGGAAAAGTTGCTTCAGGTCAAATGTCACACCCTCCCTGAACCTTT
Source organism: Condylura cristata (assembly GCF_000260355.1). Taxonomy (NCBI): domain Eukaryota; kingdom Metazoa; phylum Chordata; class Mammalia; order Eulipotyphla; family Talpidae; genus Condylura; species Condylura cristata. The sequence goes on along the minus strand of NW_004567102.1, from coordinate 69,505,542 downwards.
GCTCCACATTGTTTATAGAAAGAACATAATGGTGTGATAAAGCATTGCTATTTCTGCCTTTTGACTGTTCCCTGTTTTGCTACTGTAACCAAAGGGCCGCAAGCTGCAGAGGCCCAAATAAATCCTAGGATTGCTTGGAGCGATTCTGTGTCCACCCTGCACCTCTTTGTCACTGCAGAGATACCTCCTCTTAGGGGCAATTTGACTACATAGTTAGAAAAATTAGTAATTAATGCATGAAGTCAAGATTCTGAGTTTAAGAGGGAAGGGGCGGGGATAGGAAAAAGGGATGGTAGTAGAGACAATTTAGAAAATAAGATTATATAAGCTCTTAGAAAAAAAAAAAAAACACCTCCCTTTTTCTGAACATATTTTGGACCTGGGGTGCAGGTCAGAGGTGTATGTGTTGGGGGTGTGGGGTGTGTGTGTGTGAGAGAGGATTCATCTACTGGAGACAGAGCAGGGAGCAGAACAGGCAGATCAACGCTAGTTTTGTCTTACTTCTTTAAGGGAGTGTAACAGGGTGGTCCCCAGGAAAAGGGGAAGTTCCAGGTTCTCTGCCCCACCCAGAAGGAGGGTGGAGCTGAGTAGAGAAGAGAAGGCATCTGAGAAGGAAGCAGGATGGAGAGTCAGAAGCAGACCTGAGGAAGCCACATGGAGCAGAGAGCATATGATGAGGAAACCGTGCTTGGTTTTGGCCCTGTGCTGGTTAAGGCAGATGTGGGTGAGAGACCTATGGGGAGGTTGACTATGGAAGTTTTATCTTAAAATCTTAATCAAAATCTTAATTTTGATTTTGTTCTTTTCCTCCCAGTCTTGTCTGGCCATATGTGACACTTTTCTATGGGTCCCAGCCAGAAGGTGCTTTAGTCTGTGGCAGCTTTCAGGCCTTGTTTTGGGCCAGTCCCTTTGGGTGGACTCTTGCCCACGAGGGGACGTCAGGTGTTTGACTTAGAAATTATATTCTTTGTCTTCTGTGTTGTATACTTATTGTATTAAAGTTCCTTTCCATTACAGCTCTTTTGTCTTGATGTGGTGGATGGCAGAACTTATTTAGAGCAGGCAGGTTTGGGGGTTCAAGGGTGCCCCTTTCCCCCTGCCCTGTAACAGGAGGACAAGTCTTTCCTCTCCTTCCTATGACCTATCCCTGGGACCTCAACAAGAGAGAAGATACATTTTATTTCAAATTTTACATGTACAGGGGGCTCCAGAGAAAAGAACTGAAAACTCAAAGAAGCTAATGGAGTGTGGGTGCTTAAACACTATGTTAACAAAGGGTGATAAATTGTGGAAAAACAGATGACACAAAAAAAGGGACTTTGGGCCTCTAGGGGAGGTGGAACAGGAATTTAGCACAGTGACTGTAGCCCTGGCCCTCATCCGGGACTTCTGCCAAACAGCCATGCATATTTCAGAGCAAAGTGACTCAGGCTCTGTTAGTTTGATTCAAACTATAATCTCACATCAGGTTGGAGCAGGCCAGCTAATGCATGCTGTCTGACGAGGTCTGAGCATGTGGGGGCACATTCCCACAAAGTTAGAGGGCCCCAAACTGGCTCCTGCTGGGCCCCTTTATTTTGTTTTTGCCACTCCTGGAATTGCAACAACTTCTCGAATGCATCTGATCAAGTCAAAAGTGATTTTATAATTGGCTGTTTAATAAAAACAATTGGCTGTTATAGTAAAGTCAGTATTGTAAAACCAGGCAGTACTATGAAAATGTGAAAAAATAACCAGAGCTCTTTTTCTGCCTGAAACCAATAACCCGAATCCCATCACTCTACTCTCTTACTTAAATCCTTTTTTGTTCAGTCTTTAAATGAGGAAATTAAGCTTTCTCTTGTCTAGTCTTAAAATGAGGAACTCTACGATATCTCTTTTAGCGATGGACTCACAAGTAAACTTTTCCACCCTGGCTCTTGGCTTTACTTCAACTTTTCACCTACAGGATGTTTTAATGAGAATGAATATCATTAAATAGTAACTAGGGTTAAAGGGGCTTCATTTTAGCTAATCTTTCACTGTGGTAAATATAGAAATGCTAGTTTTAATTTTTTTGAATTTATAGACCTGTTATAACATTAAAGAGTGATTGTTCAGCAGCAAAGAGTAATGGCTGAAATGAGGACACCATGTTTAACTACTGTGCTTTTCTTTTAATAATAATAAAGGTTATATTCTTAGCTGAAGGTCAAAATGACCCAAAACTATTCTTAGGGAAAAGACTATGATTGTTATCTCTCCGCTTAATCCATTTGCTAATATTATCCCAACTTGCTTGTAACGTATAAATAAAATCCTGCTGAGACCAGAGGCAGGAGACACTTGCATCCTAGACTGACCTCTGTGTTTTCCTCACTCCCACATCCCCTGGCCCCTGAAAATCGCAGCTTGCTGACACATTTCCCACATTAAAAGACCCTGTTCTGCTGCTTGTTTGGGCTGGTCCCCGACACCTGTGCAGATAGCATGAACTATCTTATTTAATGAACAGGAGGGTAGGGGTCAGGTGCTTTTGATAAACAAAATTGGCCAAGTCTTATTCTCCCAATCTAAATTCCTGCCCTTTTGTTTCATGGTAAAACTGGCCTAAACCCAGCCCCAAATGATCAGACTCACAGAAATTCTGCCATTCTGCCTTTCTTTAGTCTGTTCTGAGAAGGTGAACAGGACACAGAAACGTGAGGTCGTAAGTATAAAATGCAAGGGGGTGCATTTCACATTTTTCCCCAAAAACTTGTATCTGGAATGAAGGAATCTTTAACTTAGAACCAAGATTCCATCAAGGGTTTACTTCTTAACATGTTACAGTTTTAATGTAAAAATGAAAGTGCTTTGCAAGCCCTATGAAATTACAGGATGGCACAGCTGAGCAGGAAAGGAAAAGTGGATTCTAAATTCATTACCTTACACAATGTTGAGAAAAACTGCATTTATGAACATGGAGACAATTTTGATAAAATACCTGATTCTGTTGTCCTTTTCTAGGGGATGGTTCTATTTTCCAGGAATCGGTGAATTTATTGGCACTTGTAAAAAATTGCTTTAAGACAGTCTTTATTATAAATATATATTGCATGAATATATTTATTCACATGTATATTTATAATATAAATATTTGCATAAATATACAATATATAAATTTATATGTATAGTATATTTTATATATGTATATATACCTTTGCCCAGCTTGAGCAAACAGGTCGAGCACATTTCCTGAAAAAAAAGCCAGGCCCTTGGAGAGAGCATAGCTGAAGCGGTGCTTTGTGCCTGGGCCTGGGTGTCTTTCTTTCAGCCAGGATAAGCTCTGTCTTCCATGGAGCAATTTTGGTTCACAGTGAATTCACAGCTTCATTTCTTTTTCTTCTGAAATTTCTCATGCTTGATCTGTTGGACACTTACTCTGTAGTATGGAGTTTCCCCATCTGGGTGTTTATTCTTGACCTGATTTTCAACTGAATGTACCTTTCCTGGATTAAATAGGCACATTCTGGCAACATATGTTTTGTGCAAAAACTTCCTTTCTTTTAACAACTTCAGGGTCCTTGATTGCCTAAGTTTGCCAACTGTTATGTCTCTCCAGCAGGGTTTACCTTAAAAAATGTTAGCACAGAATTTTAAAATGAAAATATTTCCACAGCAACCACCTACTATTTGAGCTGTGAAGTGAGACACATTCTGAACCGTACTTTGGGGCACATTGCTCCCCTATTAGATTTTAACAGTGATTGCAGACTTTATACTGTGTGGAAAATACCATCACGAGAGGCTGTCTGGGGGTGCCTTTGGCCCGATGGGGGGGGACTTAACTTATTAATGTTGAACAATGGGAAAACAGAATGCTACGATGGACTAGTGTAACCCCAAATCCTCCTGAACACGAATGACGTTATGACCTGCTTCCTGCAGCTTCCTGGCCTGCAGTTCCCACCTTCCTGGTGTTCAGAGTGTCATGTGTTGAAATGTAATTGTCTTTCCAAACTGGTGACACCTGTTTTCCAAAGTTGTGGAGGCAGAGGGCGATGCTTTTGAAAACATTGTCAAGTCAGACAGAGGGCTGCAGCAGTGGCAGGCTGCGTGTGTGTGATGCCTGGGGGGGTGGGGGCAGGCGTCCTTGCCTTCTCTCATGTACATTTCTTCTCCCCGTCCTTTCTCTTCCTCTCTCCTTCCTTTCCTTTAGAAAAATGTGTTGTGTTTCACATAGCTATTTTATTTGTGTGGTTTTGCTACATCGCACATTCTCCACTCCCCCCTCCCCCCCCTTGCCTCAGACACCATCAGAACAACCTGTACTCAGATCATTTCATGGACTCCCCAGGGGTCTGTGCACACATTTTATGTCACTGGGTATTGCTAAGGAAGATGAAGTGCTAAGATTACGGGGATTTGCATTGGGTCACCGATTCACAGACAGCATGTGAAGTGGCATGACAACTAATGCCCCTTAGTGCACTTTCTGAGTTTGGTCTTTTAGCAACCTATGCAGTTTCCAAGGAAATGCTCGAGTGGTTTTATTTTGGTGAGGTGGCAGAGAATGGGTTGTCCTGTAACCCCCTCTCCCCTCTCTTCTCTTCCTTGCCCGTCGTCCCCTCTCCTCCTCTTCTCTTTATGCCTAAGAACAGGGACAGAGAATAAGAAAAGTCCTGGCCAGTTGTCCTCAGCCTTGGCAGGTCCAGTGAGCTTAACACCTGCAGGGCCCTCCTGGGTCAACGATTGTAAAATGAACCGAAGTGTGGGCTTTTTTGTGAGCCTGGTGTTTCCCTCCACAGGGCTGCTGAGCATGGGGCAGGTTTGATGATTTTCCCTTGCCTGCAGCCTCAAGTGCCCGAGGGTGGGAGAGCCTGAGGTGGGGGCAGAGGCGCCCTGAGAGCTGGTGGAGAAACTGCAATCATCAGTCGCCTTTCCCCACAGACCTTGGAATGGGACATGTGACATTTGATGAGCTCTCTTTGTATGCCATGATGTAATCATCATCGATCCTGGCCACTCGGATTATAACTCCTGGTCTGTCGATCTGTAGATAAGTGTGAGCTTCAGAAGGCTGAAGACGGCTTCATTACAAAAGTTTCCTGACAGATCTGTAGAACATATATACTGAGGTTGGCAGTGTTCCTTAGCTAATGAAAATAAAACCTTCTCTAATCACACACACACACGTATATATATACGTGTCTGTGTGTGTGTATTTTACATCTCAATTGGAGTTCATAAATTATAGCTGACAATTTTACTAGCTAGTTAAAGGACTCGAGCAGAGTGTAAAGGATCCTGGACTAGACCAGGAGGCACGGACAGCTGACTCTGTTGCAGTTCGCTTCAGGGTCTCCATTAACTGGGGGTGGTCTGGCTAATGGACGAAGACTTAGCAGAGCTAGGACCCTGCTCTGAATTTGTCCAAACACAGGTGCCAAAACGGTAAGATGCCGCTCTGGAGTTGACACTGATTCCGTCAATGACCACCAGGGGGCGATCACTGAAAACAATTGGAAGCAGAAAGGCCCCATGAGGGCCTGATAGTACAATGGAAAGTAGAGAGGGTCTCAAGTGCTGGCGTGCAGGACCTGTGTTTGTAGACAGAAGGGTCGACTCAGACACAGAGAAGGGTTTTGGTTCCCAGAGGGGAAATTCGAAACAGCAAGTTGGAACCTCAGTGCTGGACATTGATGGAACTTGAGGAGGATTATCTAGCGGGTAAAATGCAGCCTTAACAAGCTAAATAGGAGCTCTGAGCACATTTTACTTAGGGTTAAACCCACCGTCATCCCACTGACTTGAGCCTGGAGCACCTTGTTCTGAGCTCAGGGGATTATCAGCTGGCTGGCGGAACCTGTGTCTATAAAGTTCAAGTCGATGGTGTGTGTGTCTGGAAGGGAAGTAGATGGAGAAATGGGGCTGCAGAAGCTAGGACCCAGCCCACACAGGATAATTCTTGCTGTGAGTTGGTGTATGGAAAGAAAATCCATGTGACCACTATTAGGTAGACTGAGAACGGGAACGGGTTACCCGTTATCGTCAGTCACAGAACTTGCCGGCGCTGTCTATTCGGCACAAAGCCTTTTCCTCAGCTCTGCTATTTAGGTAGCTACTACCTATTCCTTACCTCTGAAAACTCATTCCAGTCACCCTTTCTGGGGCAGTCTTTTCTGTATTCTTGCTCAGGTGACATCCTCCTTCAAAGTTTCTCAAGCTCGCAGCTGAGTTAGAATTTTGCACAGTTTTGCCTGTTAGTTGATCACCTTTTTGTCCCCACTGAAAGATAAGCTTCATGAGAGCAGAGGGCATGTGTGTCCTGTGTGTTTCTGGATCCCAAGAAACTAGCACAGCCATTGGTATAATTGAGGTTTTCACTAAATTATTTATCAAATAAATTCATCTTTTTTTTTAGTGAAGTAATACTGGTTTATAACATTTTATAGGTCTCAGGTGTTTGGCCTTATAAGTCACCATCTGTATACACATTATGTTAGCGTCCAGAGTCTAATTTCCATCCTTTACTGTACAATTGCCCTTTGACCTATTTTGCCAGACTTAGCCAGCCTTTTCCCTTTTCCTTACTGGTAACAACTATTTTGTTCTTATAGTCTAAAAGCCTTATTTTTTTCACTTGTTTTGTTTACACACGAGTATCACATGTAAGTGAAATCATATAGTCTGCTTTCTCTGATTTATTTCAGTCAGCGTCATACCCTCTAGTTCCATCCATGTTGCTGCAAAAGACAGGCTTCCATCTTTTTTACACCTGAGTAGACATGTGCCACATCTTCTACATCCAATCGTAGGTTGCTTCCAACACTTGGCTTTGGTGAATGATGCTGCTGTGAACACAGAGATGCATATGTCTCTTACAATTTATGTTTTGGTCCATTTTCAATAAATGAAATCCCATGAGTGGGATAGCTGAGTCATGGTATTTTCAATTTTAATTTTTCAGAAATATCCATGACTCTTGGCCTTTTGATTAAGATCCGCTGTAATAACTGCTTTATTCTTTAGCTCTGTCATCTGCTTAGACGAAACCATCAGAGAGGGTCACTATTCAAACTGCAGTTTGATAAGCTTCAAAGGTATTTGAGGCAATGGTACTTTTACAACTTCTGGGTAGAATTCTGTATTTGTGCATACAGAACTGGGGTACAGGCCAGAGGTTCAGGGGCATTGAGAGGATTCACCAGAGACAGAGTGGGGGACAGAACAGGCAGATGGTTGAAGTACACTGCTGAGGGAGCAGTGGGCAGGTTAGGAGAGGTCTGCTGCCATGTGGATCACCTCGGGAGTGGGGATGAATTTGTGCTGAAGTGGCTTTAGCTTCTTTGTGCTGTGCTTTAACCTGCTGCACCACCAGGGAGAGCCTGGCTCATTTTTTTAAGATGTGAAAATTATTGATTTATCTTGATTTAAAGCAAATTCATTTCCATGTGTCCAACAATAGGCAGACTAGGGTTAGGACTGAAGATTAAGAGGGAAGAATGGTACAAGAGAAAATACAGCACAGGTAGGAAAGGAGAGGAAGAACAGGAATGAAGACCGAACAAACAAAAAGGTATAGGCAACAAGGGAACATTGGGTAGTCTGAGGCAGAGAAAAGAGGAAGAAAGGACAGGGTGAGGCGGGCACAGGAAGACACTGCCTTCTCTTCTCCCGCTTGCTCAGACTGAGCCTACTATCCACAGCAGGCTGCTGGCAGCGGTAGCCTAGCCTTGGCCTAGGATTGCACATGGTGGTGGCAGCTGGCAGGTGAGTGCCCTGAAGCAAGGCTTCTCCAGTCCCTTCTCTTCAGTTGTCAGGACTGGTAATGTCCTGCTGAGACTGAGGGAAGTCCATTTTCAGCAAACACATCTTCCAGGAAAGTAATCAGTTGCAAGTGTTCATAATTTCATAACAAGGCTGCTGTAACCACTCTGTCTTCCTTTTTGAGCTGCATTGGGAGTCGGGGAGAGGTGTGTTGGGGGAAATGTTCTAAAAACATTGTTTCTGTGTAGCAGGGAACATAGGGGAAAATCCAGCATGCGCACATTTATAATGAAAAGATTTTGAGCGTGTTCTTAAATGCTCTTGAAGGCTGAAGACACAATTTATCTGACTGATCTTCTGCATTCAAATGATCCGCAGTACAAGCTCTGCTTCAACACACACAATTAATGTGGGACTTCAGAATTGGGAGATAGATGAATTACAATTAGTTCTCTCTTTAAATAACAATGTTTGGTGTTGGGTGCTATTTGGAAACTTCTAGCACCCTGATCTATTTATAACTTGCTTTTATAAGCATAGGATCTAAAGGCTGAAAGAGACCTTAGAAATGCTGTAATGAAAAGAGCACTTTCCAGGTCCAGCTCTGAAACCCAATTGTTCGTGACCTTGAATAAACCACTTAACTTCTCAGTGTCTTATTTTGCTCCCCTGTAAAATAAAATGCTTGAACTGCTTGAGGTTACTTCAGTTCTCAAATGCCTGTATGCCTCACCCTCCTGTTGTTATGAAAGACCAAACTGACGCCATGACAGGCTTCAGAATGCTTCTGAACCAGCCAGGCCTAAGTTTCGGTTATCCACAAGATGCCAAGGCTGAATTTAACTGTAAATGTCCTAATCTTGCTCATCCCACAGCAACAGCCAATTAGCAAGTAGGCAAGTAACCAGCACATATCAGGAAAATGCCAGATGTCCTAAGGTATGCGGCCGAGTAGCGAAGGTCACATCTCACATGCATAGATCAACCGGGTTAAGACAAGATAATTTTGTTCAATGTCCACCAATCAATGTACTGCTGAGCAAAAACTCCCCTCTGCTGGGCTAAAACTCCCCTCTTCTGTCATTAAAACCCTGCCTTCCCTGAGCTCAGGGGTCTCAACTTCGGCTGCGTCGCTGCCCTGGGAGCCCAGGCCCAACTTGCAATAAAGACCCTCGTGTGTTTTGCATTGGAATCGGCTCCTTGACGGTCTTTGGGAAACTTGAAACCTGGTACAACAGTTTCATAGTGAGAGATGGAGCCTCTGGGGTTCAGCGACCTGGCCAAGGCTGCTCCCTCATTAAGGTCCAACTGTGTAAGTCCTGTCTCTGCTCTTCCCAAGTTCTCCCACTTGCTCTAGGGTGCTGGGCTGTCTGACTCATACTGACTCAAAATGGGACCTCTGATGAGTAGGAAATGGACCTAATTCCCAGAACTCACCAGGTTGGCTCCGGGCATTTTTCTCCTGAAAGACAAAGCATCTACGCCAGAGAAGAACATCCTTCTCACCTTGTAGAGAGTAAAGGCTTTCCAGTCTGAGTATGGACAATAAATATTCACAGGAATTTCTCATCTGTCTAGACTCCCTCACTTATGCCGTCAGGCTGTTTTTCATCTCCTTGGCCTTTCTTGCTGAACTTCGACTCGACAGACCCACATAGTGGGCCAGAACTTAGCGTGTCAGACACTGGACTCAGCACTAGTGCGCTGGCCCTGCCCAGCCGTGTCTCCTCCTCCTGTTCCCTACACGCATGATCACAGCTGACAGCACAAATCCAGTGATCCAAGCCAGACTACTAGGGTATCTCTGATGATACCCTCTGCTTCACCACTCACACCACTGGCCACTGGGTTAGCTTCCTAGTATTGATTCAAAGTGTTACAGGGCACCCCAATGTGAATTGGGCTGCCTGTCTGTGGGTCCTCACCTGTGTGCTTAAGATTCAATCGTACTGTGGACATACACAAAAAGGTTCGATAATGGGTTTATTTACAAGGAGAAAGGTAAAGGAATAACCCAGGGTAAGAGGGAGAGAAATACAAGCCAACTAGAATGTCCCACCAGTTCTGCTGACTTGGACTACACCAGCATGCTGAAAACTGATAGCGAGCCAAATGACCAGCTGCGAACCACCAGGCCAAGCGACTCCAGAGCCCACATGTCTGGTTTTATCCTAACCTGGCTGCTCAGCTCCGCCCTCACGTCCCGGTGTGCTTCTCCTTGATATTGATGGGATGTGTAGTTCCAGTATCGGGAGTGGGGGTGAAGTCCATGAAATCTGTATCTGTTACAAAAGTACTTAAAACAGAAATTTGTTCTGTTAACTGACCTATAGGTAAGACGTCAAAAATCAAGAGGTAATGTAACTGGGTGGTCCCTAGAAGGGAAGTTCCAGGTTCCCTGCCCCACCCAGAAGGAGGGTGGAACTGAGCAGAGAAAAAGGAGAGAGAAGAAGAGAGAAGGAAGGCAGGAGGCAGATGGAGAAGGAGACCTAAGGAAGCCACATGGAGCAGCAAACATGTGATGAAGAAACCGGGCTTGTTTCCTGACACTGGACTTGTTAAGGCAGATGTGGGTGAGATACCTGTAGGAGGTGACTATGGCAGTGTTTATATTGATTTTGATTTTGCTCTTTTCCTCTCAGATTTGTCTGGCCATTTCTGACCCTTTTCCATGGGTCCTATCCAGAAGGTGCTTTAGTCTTGTGGCAGGCTTTCAGGCCTTGCTTTGGGCCAATCCCTTTTGGGTTGACTTCTGCCCACGAGGGGATGGGTAACTTCAGGTGTTTGATTTAGAAGTTACATTCTTTGTGTTCCATATTGTATATTCACTGTATTAAAGTCACTTTTCATTAAAGCTTTATATGTTTTGTCTTGTTGCGGCGGATGGCAGAACCCACTTAGAGCAGGCAGGTTTTGAGGACTTCAGGGGTGCCTCTCTCTGAATTGAGGTGCCCTATAACAGTAATAGGGCCAGGCTCTCCCAAGTTTCCCGGGAAGCGTCTATTCCAGAGTCTCAATTTTGATTCACCTTGGTTTGTGGCTAGGTCTCCAGTCTTCATCATTGTCACAATTCCCCCTTTGTTACTGTGTCTCTTCTCTCTTCTTCCAAGAATACCAGTCACTTATGATTTAGTACCAACCACATTGAATATGACATCTTAACTAGATGGTGTCAGGATGCAAAGGAAGTCAGTGCTGCTCTGAGTTCCTTTAGGCGGACAAGTAATCAAAAACTCATTGTACAGATTAATAAGAGAAAAAGCCAAATATAAGTTTAATAATAGCATGACTATTTCCTTTATACATGGGCGAGACGTGCATAACTGATTAACTGGTCATCTTGAATAGCTTAGTTAAGACTAGGGAGGTGGGGGAAGAAATGGAAAACTAAGGAATGCAGATGAAAATTCTGCCTCCTCCTAGGAAAAGAGATAAGGAGATTAGGTCTTCCAAGGGAGGCTTTTACAAAGAGAAGTTTACAGATGAATATCAAAGGCAACTTCTATTCAACCTTTCAAAGTCCCTCCCTGAAATGAATCTCTTGCCAGAAAGACTTATTCAGGGGTGGCAGTTTTTTATTTTAATTATACATACTCTGCAAGGAGTGTATTTCCAAATAAGGACATGTTCTTGGGTCCTGGGGATTAGGACTTCCATATATCTTTTGGGGGACAAAATTCAATTCATGATAGCTTCTAGGCTTAGTTAATTCTACCTATTAACTATCTTTGGTGACCATTTCTCTTCTGTATCCACCATCCATCTTCTTTTAACTTTTCACTGCTCATTGTTCGAGGTCTTATCTGGGTACATTCAGAGCTTCCCAGTGGTTCTACTCCTCATCTCCTAACAACTCTGGGAGACTACATGTTTTTTCCTGGAAGACAGAGAACTGGAAGAGGAATTATTGGGGAAGAAGACTCATGTTTTTTTAAGATTTATTTATTTATGCATACAGAACTGGGGTACAGGCCAGAGGAGCAGGGGTGGTGAGAGGATTCACCAGAGACAGAGTGGGGAGCAGAACAGGCAGATGGACAAAGTACATTGCTGAGGGGAGCAGTGGTGGGGGGAGGGGGGTGTCAGCAGAGGTCTGCTGCGCCATGTGGTCACCTCCAGTGCGGGGCTCGAACTCATGCTTAAGTGACTTTAGCTTCTTTGTGCTGTGCTTTAACCTGCTGCACCACCAGGGAGGGCCAAAGGCTCATGTTTTATAAACTTAAGATACTTCCAGTAGTCCTCTAGTAAGAGGTTTTAATTTGTAGTCACATAGAGGGCAACCCCACTATGAAATAGGCTGCCTGATTGTGGGTCCTCACCTGTGCACGTAAAGTGGCTTCTAATAATACTCAACTATAGGCACACACAAAAATGTTACTAAAGTGTTTATTACACAAGACAGGGAATGAAGAAATGAATATTTCAGGGAGAAAGAGAGGGAGATCAGTTGGTTAATATGTCCTACCATTTCTGCTGACCTGGACTCCCAATGGCATGCTGAGAGCTGGTGAAAAGCCAAGAGCCAAGAGACCCAAAAGCTGAGAGCCAGAGCCAAGAGCCAAAAGCCAAGAGAGTCCCCAAGTTCTACAGGTCTGGTTTCATGCTAAATCCAGCTGCTTAACTCTGCCCTCAGGTCCCAGCATCCTCCCTCCAGTGATGATGGGTTTGTAGTTCCCTGTGTCTCCATGGCTTTGGTCTGGAGTAGGGTGGAGTCCACAAAACCTGTGTGGAGTTTGTTCAGGAGTTTGTTCAGGGCAACCTTTCCCCCAATAATATTAGCTCTGACAGGTAACCTGGGCCCCAAACTTGCATGCTTTAAATGTGTTCTGCCATGCAGTGCATTAAGGCAAAGCATACTTTTTGCATGAAAGAACTGTAATGCCAGTGTGCATAAAGAAAGCAGAAGAGAAAGGATCATAGTTCCTTAATAAAACACACAAGCTTACTCATCCCCACCTGGGCAATTGCCCAGCCAAACAGGGTTGACTCAAAGCTGGGCTATGACATCTGACATCTTGCTACAAGGCTATTCTGGTCAGGAACCAAAGCAAAGAGGTTCAGAAGCCGGTTCAAGAAAACCTTAAGAAAATACTACCCTTTCTTCTCTCCTTCTTATGTACACCTGGGATAAAAGGGGCAAAATCAAAGTACAAATCAAGATAACTGTTGCCATTGTCAACCTCCCCACACGTCTCTCACCTATGTATCTTCTCCAAGTCTCCTAATTCCCTGGGACAAGACCAGATTCAAGAAGCATGAGCGCCTTTCTCCCTGAGTCTCTCCTTGAACCCACCTGTCTTCTATCTAGGAGCTTCACCTGGCACTTGGCTCCACCCCATCATTAAGTGGGGATGGGGAACTTGGTACCTCCCCTAGCAGAGATATATATGTTTGTGTAGCTGTTCCCTCTTATCAACATAACATTTTATCAATCTTTAACTTTTGCCAAGTCATCAATATTTACACTTATGTTTGCCTAATGCCCAAGGACTTAGACCTCTCACTGCCGTGCTAAATGGTGGGTGTACCACCTTGCCCTGCTGTCTCCAGTCAGTGCCTGTGTCTTTAGAATCTCCAAGAAAGCGGGGTTCAATAGCTGGGTCATAAGTGCTATTGGCCACACAGCAGGCGGGTATGAAATACCTGTCTGAGGAGGAGGCGTGCAGGTTGACGTGCTCTTTATAATCAGTGCTCTTGGCATTCGTCAGTGGGCAAAATAAAGGGGTGTCCCAGGGACCGCTCAGCATGCATGCTTGAGAGAGTTTCTTCCATCTGCTGCTATTAGTAAGGCCACCAACAAAAAAACAATTTAATAAAATGAATGTGCAATAGAGAAAAGAGAAAGAATATAGCTTCCAAACAAATCTCCCAAAGTGACCCATCCTCTCATGGGTAAACGTCTAGACAAATGGTTTGGCCAACCAGGCCACTGAAGCCCAACAGCCTGCCACAAGTCTATGGCACCTCCTGGTGGGGACCCATCAGCAAGGGGCAGGAAGGGCCAGGCAAGTCCTTACATAAAAGAGCAAAATCAAAGTCTATTCAGATCAAGGCTGCCACTGCCAGTCTTTCTGCGGGTGTCTCACCCACACCTCTTCCCTTCCCACAAGTTGCTGGTGCAAGTCCCAGGCCAGGAAGCAAGCAGGGCTTTTCCATGTGTCTCTCTCGTCCCTGTGCCTCCTCCAGGTCTCCCCCAGGCTTCTTCCCAGGTCCTTTTTAGCTTCCCCTCACCATTCGGCTGGACCCCTTCTTAGATGGGACATGAACCTCCTCTTTTTATGGGCCTTAAAGTGTTACACTGGAGCCTCCCTGGGTGTGTTAAATAAATAGAATATATTTTTTAAAATTTAAAATGAACCCTTTCCATTGGAAAAGAACTTTGCTTGAAGGTATCTTAGACTTGTGGTAAGCTTTTGGGCTGATGGGCACCCAAACTATTAAGGGGTGAACACTCTAAAGGGACCTGGCCGTCCACATGTACAAAGGAAGCGAACTTAGCGGAATGGATCTTTGGTAGAATTAGTGTGTACAGAGACAAGTGAGGCTATTCCTAATAATAGTTTCATCATGGACCCCCACAATTACCCACCCCTTTGTGGGCAAATGTCCAGCCAGACAGGTTGGCCTGAAGCCGTGCCACTAGGCCCAAAAGCTTATCACAAGTCTAAGGTAGCTTCAAGCAAAGTTCTTTTCCAATGGAAAGGATACATCTTAAATTATCATCTTTTATTTTAATAGTTTATTTTTACATAATTTTGTGCCTTTTTCCATCTCATTGTAATCCCCATGGACTTCCCATCCCAATTCACCTGTGTGTCATCACCATAGTCCCGTGCACTACCCCCCCACACCCCCATTTTTGATCCCATTCCCCACTCCACCCCCATAAAATGTCTCTGATATATAGTTGTTCATTATTAGTATTTTTTCCCCTGGTCCTTTATGCTCCTGCTATGAGTGAAGCTACATTTGAAACTATTTAAAAAATATATATTCTATACAATCCCACAATGCCTTCTACAGGTATTCCAGAATAGGAGATGCTGAAGGCAGGAAAGGAGGGAGTCAGGGAAAACAGGAATCCTGAGGTCTGTGAGGAGGTGAGGCTGTGCAGGAGTGAAGAGTGCAGGACTAGACTGTTCATTCTCAAGACTTAAACTTTATATAAAAGAGGTCATTGTTATTTAAATATATCTTTCCGAGATTGTATTGCAAAGCTGATTCTTACTTTAATCGGAGGTACTTCTCTGATTACTGACTTCAAGACCTCTGAGCTGGCTTTTGTCCCCTCTGATGGCACAGAGGACTCTTTGAAGTTTTTCAATTAAATTATATGCCCAAGGGCTATCCGTAACCAAGTAATCAGATTGTGGTTCAAGAATTGGTCAAGTGCTTGAACGAGGTGGAGTGGTAGCCAGACCGCGTGACTTCTGTGCTGGCTGGTGCTTGGGTTCCAAGCTTTATTGGAGCCTAGGCTCCAGGAAGAATGAAGACGAGCGAATGCTTTCTTCTCAAAAAATTGAACTGAATCATGAGCTTAAAAAAACAGCAATTCATGAGAACAGCCAACACGACATACATGGCAAACATCTACGCACAGCACAAATCATCTCATGGATTCTTTTTGGCCTGAGTGAGTAATTAAAGCGCACCAGACAGGTAGCAAAGGAAACGTTGCCAAGAAGCTCATTCCTAGTCAGGAAGCAGAACTGATTCCTCATCCTAACCATCTCCCAGAGAGTATCTGACAGCCTGGCTTACATTCAGCGAGAATCCTATCAAAGCAGGGGTCCAATTTTGTCCAATAAGATGCAAAAGGGAATATGCTTCTGGGAAAATTCTTGCTTTCATGATGTAAATGGGACAAGTCCAACCTTTATGAACCTTGTTCCTTTCCCCTTGTTCATGCTGGAATGCAGCTGTCAGGCCTCTGGGTGCACTAGGGACCTTGAGACCAGGAGGCAAGAGCACATGTGTGTCATTCGCTGCTGAGAAGGATGGAGCTGAGAAGATGGCATATTTCTTGCCATTTGAGAAAAATTAAATGTTGTTTAAGTTCTATGCATGTGTTTTTCTATGACTTGTTGCCAAAAGGACCCTTAGCTGGTTTAGTTAAGTATGTCAGATTGTCAGTTGTTTAGAAATTGAGATGGAGGGCAAATACATTGATGGACAGAATTTAAAAGACATGTATTCATTTTTCTACTAGATAGTTATTAAATATTTACAAGGCACCAGATCCAGGGCTAGGAAAGGACTGAAATGCTGTTAAAAAGATAAAACTCTACAGGGAATAATAGAAAAAATATGCCACATTTATATTCGACAATCAAATGCACACATATAGAACTGAGGCGACCTTGCTCACTCAAATGTCTAATAAAAAGACTGGCTGGAAGTCCAGCACAGACTCCCACTGAGTACAAGCCGACCCCCTTAACCCCCCAAGCCCTCCTCTATGTAACAAAGTAGGTTGCTGCTATTATCCTGTTCATTGCTCTGATTTTCAGGCCATTCCTAGAGCAATGTGCTCATTGCTGACCTATGAGATACAGTGTGGCATGATTGGGAGATCTGGCCTTAGGGAGAAGAAGAGGAAGTTGGAGTAAGATCTGATAGCTGCCTCTGCATGTGCGGGCCTCTGGGGGTCCCCTTAGCACTGCTGAATGCGCCTTTTGGCACAAAGCTGAAATTGGAAGGCTATTATGAGGAAGTTGCATAAATTGTTGCTGCACTGCACTGAAAGGGAGAAGATTACTAAGTTTCCTTCTTGCCCAAACCTCTATAAAATAAAGTATCACATGATTACCCAAAGAGCTAATTCATTCATTTCTTATGCATTTTATTTTTCCAGACATTCCTGGGTCTGTAGGATTTTAAATGCTGCTACTGTTTCTCTTAGGCTTTGGGTGAGAAGCCTTCTTTCCTCTGTAGTTCTAGTTCTTTCCTTTCCTCTGTGTGTGTCCTTTTCCTTATTCAATATTCAGATTATTTTAAGTTATTACATCCTCTTGGACACAGAAGAGTATTACAGAGCCAGATTCCTTTTCTGCTTTTACATACATATTTGTGACCTTGAAAACCTTTCTTTTGCCTCTGCGTCCTTTCCATATCGGGGCATCTTTTCACAACTTGAACTCATTTCATCCTGTGTCTGAATGCCAGGTGAACCCTCTGGAAGCACCATCCCATTTATTTTCCTTTACTTCCCAGAATTTTCTAATGCTTTCTGTTGCTTACAGGAACGAAGTCAAACTCTTTATCCTCGCATTTACTGAACCATCTAATCATCTCTGTTTCCTCTTCCTGCCTTATCTCAGACTATTCTCCTAAAATGTCTTACTCAAGTTAAGTTGATCTTCCTGGTGTTCCTGAAACATATTGCATTTTATTTATTTATTTTTTTATAAAAAACTTTTAACATGTTTTCTGCTTCTGACTATTTGTGCTTGGTTCTTTGTTTACATAATCTTGTCAGATGCAGCTCAAGAAACCTTTTCTTTCTGCCTCCTGACGTGAAGGATCGTTTCTCAAAGCAGCTGAGATTCATTCTAACCTCAGGCATACTTTATTTGTTGATTGGTATGGTTTTTCCTCTCTCTCTATATATTTATCATTTATGTTTGTATAATTTCATGCCAATTCTTCACAATGAGAGATCAGGAATGCACATTATATTTCTCTGTGTCTTTCATCATACAAAATGCTCCATGTTTACATGTTGAATAGGACTCAACAAACATGATTTTCTCCATGTGGTTGACTGGAGGGTGGAACTAGAGTGAGAGAGATTGATGGATTGGCTAATTCATTAATGGAGTCTGAACTAAAAGGAAATTTTAAGTTTTTGAGTTTATTAATGGAATCAAAATAACCGATTTTGACTAAAATGCTTTTATTAGTATCTACCATTGAGGCTGAGTTATAAAGAATATAGCAGGGGATAGAGTTTGATACAAAAGTAACACTAAAACATGGCTAAAATTAACCTGTGGATAAATCTTTTCACAGTCTGGCGGCCTGTCAAAGTTTGAAGACTCAGCTTCTAATTAAGACTAATTTTCCTGGTTTCATATTCAGCCAAGCCCCAGTGGGTCGATTGTTTGTTTTCCACATGCAGCGCCGTTGAGTCCCAGAAGGTGGAGCTGCTTATCTACTCAAATTTTGCCAGTTGCTCAACTGCTCGACTACCTGCTCTTACACCACCTCCTCTTACACCACCTCATAGCTCCTTCAAAGGCCTGACCCAGAAAAGTGATTTGAAGTGGAAATAGGGATTGCTTACATTTACTACATATCCTTTGACAGATAAATGTTTCAAAGAGCCAGGTTTGATTTTCTTTTTATAACTCTCTTTTTGACATTTCTGACCTTGGAAACCAGATTCTTCATTATTATCTCTGAGCTCTTCACATACTGAGAGAGTCTTTCAGATAGTATAATATTAGATATTGTAATTTCTTGGACTTGGATGGGCACTTTTCCTTTCTTATCGTGAGGTTCTTATACTATGGACCATGTCATACAGACATGTATGTCATAGTCAGGTCATGAGCAGCCAAGATCATTCATAAAGTCAAAAGCAGAGCCAGGAGTCAAACCCAGATCTCCTGTCACACCTTCACTGTTTCATCCTATGCTGGGGACTTCCAAAATGTGTGAGAGAATAGAGCGAGGGGCTTTGTACAACTTATCTCATTCTTTTGTATCATTTGGTTTTTAGTAACCCTCAAATGTTGAATGAATAAAGGATAGAAGGGAATGAAGAAAGAAAGGAAGGGAAGATGGGGGTGGGAAGAAGCAGAAGAAAGGAGGAACATAAGGGAAATAAGGGGGGAAAGGGAAGAAGGGGGAAAGGGAAAGAAAAGCAAGAGCAGAAGGAGGGGCGAGGATGAGTACAAGCTCGGATGTGACTTGCAGCCATGCTGGTCACCAGTGACATCTGGTAGACCCTGCGATGCTTCATCCTGGTGCAGAGCACTCTGAAGTAAGATGTAGAACACTGGCTGGTGAACGGGATCATTTTACTAGCTCTTCTTTCGTCCTATTTTGACGCAGACAATAAATATTGAAAGGTGACTTCGGCATCTCAGGTCTCATGAGGATCAATTCCCTCCCACCACTTGCGCACAGCAGCAGCCAGCAGGCACCAGGCGGCTCCGGCGTCCTCTCTGCTGACATCATGGAAACTGCCCATTCATGAGGGCAGATGGAACAGGGACGTTTTGGGAACAAATCCATATTCAGAATCAGAAAAATTCCAGGAAATCCAAACACATGGTTTTATTAGATTCATGTCTAGAAGGAGAATTATTGCTCTAAGTGGAGGCAGAGCAGAAGAGGCTGTGGCTTGAGGCAGGAAGGGTGGCCCCTCCTATTTCTGACTCAAAGAGGAATTATTGCTCTTCTTTCTTTTGATTTATCTATTCTAGAGGCAAAGCCTAATTACCCAGAGTCTTGTTTCTGTGCTTTTCCAGTCTCTGTGGCAATGCATATTATACCATGAATCTTTCTTGACCTAATCAGCCATCAAAGCACAATTTTCCTATGTCCTGTTCTTTCAGAACCTTGCTAATTGACTAAATAAATTGATCTTAAGTGATAATTCTTATCTTAGAGGACATGTTTGATTTTTAACATAGGACTCCCGGATGTATAATACTTTAGCTCAGGGGTTGAATCTCTTCATCTACTGGAGGTCTCTGGTATTGTATCATGTAAGGAGGTGTGCTGAATTGCTTCTGTCTTCCTCTTGGTTGCCTGCCAGATATACCACCTGGACAGCCTTATGTTTTTGAAAATAAATAAAGAGTTTGTAAGAAAATCATTCATTACAAAACATGATTGATGGCATGCTAGGTGCCAACACGATGCCTAGTAGCTCTGTGGACCATGGACAATACAGGCAAGGGTCTTACTGGTTACGATGCAGAGTGCTGAGAGCTGGAGGTAGGGAGAGAAGGGCAGGAACTAGAGTTGATAGAGAGGGAGGTTGAAGCAAAGGGGCTGTCCGGTGCTGATGGAGGGAGGGATAAAGGAATCAAGGGTGATTTCCAGTTTTGTTTTGGAAACCAGGGAGGTAGAATGAAGAATAACCAGGAGCACAGTCATAGGGGAGCCAGAGTGACACATACAATGTGTGTCTGTTTGCAGGAGGAAATGTGAATGCATTGGGTGTGGGTGTGAATAGTCTGTTGTCTGTGTAGGGGACTAATGAATTTGGGTCTAAAGAAAAGCAGGAGACCTTACTGTTACCAACCAGGAACACAACTCACATCACTATCTTTGTCACAGTCATATAAATATTGATACTGAAATGTCAGGTTTTCAGATCTAGTCTCCTAGCTAGGAACGGATCCCAAGAACCCACTGTTAGTGGGTTCTTGCCCCCAGGGGCACAGGGCTCACCAACATGGTGGCTGGGCAGACGACGCCCTGCCCAGAGAACTCTGATGGGATGATTTGCGTTAGCTCTGGCTACAGGCAGGCACCAGAGTCCAGGCCGCAAATCTCACAGGAACTCAGCGCCAAGGCGGCACAGGGCTGGCCAAGAGGCCGGGCTTCAGTGACAGCGCTGTCTCGGCCACTACCTCACCACAGGTGGTTGTCTCACTGAGGCATAGGGCAAGATGTGGGTAAAGAAAATTTGTGCTATCAATTATTAAAAGACCATGTGGGTTTTCTCTTTACCCTAAGGGAAATGGAGTATGTACAGTTCTTCATTTCAAGCTCTTGAGTAAAGAAGAGCACACACATAATAAGGACCATCAGATGACTGAGTATAAGTGAAGCTGAGAAACAGTGTCAAGAAGAAAGAGGGTTCCCCTGGGATACTTCTGCCCCAGGCGCCACCCAGTGCTGTTCTCACTAAGGACTGTCATGCTGCAGGCATTATTCATTCACACTTTTTGGTGAGGGAAATGATGTCTTGCTTTGTCATCTACAAACAAAACATTAGCAGGCCCCAAGGCGTTCCTGTGTCAACAATTCCTTGGAGCTCATGGTGATTTGAGAGCTGTTCTGGAATTATCTGTAGCACCATCAGAACTTCCTTCTTGGTCGCCTACCATCTCTGTGCCATCTCTCTAGGAACTTTTGAATAGTTTGCTAGTATTCTACTTTCATCTAAAAAACAAAGCAAGACAGTGACTAGAAACAACGGAATTCTCTGTGTGGCCCTGAAGGCTTTGCACATAGCTTTGGGCAGTGGAGGAGGGGGTGAGAGGTGACCTACTGTTCTATAATGCTCTGACTAGGAGACACATTGCACAGGAGTGGGAGTGGTTAACACTCTTCAAAGCCCCCTCTGGAACTGACTCTGGCACTTATTAGTGATGATAAAGGACCAATAGTAAATGCTAAGGGTCTTGTTTCTTTTTTCTGAGAATCTGCTTTTTGATGAAGAGAACAATATATTTCTTAGAAGGAACTGATAAAAGTGATGAGTCGTTAGAGTTGAATCAAATTAAAGTGAATCCCAGTACTTTGAAACTATTCTTTCAAAAAAGTTCAGTAATCTTGTAAGTTTGGAAAACTTATTAGCATATACATTCATATTTGTAGCATTTCATAGTACAAATCCAATTTAAATGCTTTGTCTGTATCCTAGTCATGATCCTTACTTATCGCACAAGTAACCAGTAACTTAATTCACTAGTAAATAAATTATAACTCTCTAGCAATGCATTATAACACCAAACAAACATGCATAATTTAGTTATGTAAGTCTAATCACTAATCAAGTAAATTATGTGGCTTCAGTTTAAATAGCAAAGCTATATAAAAAATCAAAAAAAGGATATACATCAAACATTAAAGGTGGTGGCATTAGAGGGTATTTTTAAAACTTCCTTATTAGTATTTTCCCAAATTCCCTCAACAGACATATAGCACTCAGGAAATAATCACCATCTAAGAGGCTATGATTCTAATTTTGTTTAAATTTTTGGTAAAAATTTAGAGATTTTATTTCTTAAAAACTGAAAAATCAATACTTACTTTTAATGCCTTATATACATGGAATAAATTGTTTAGTTTCAAATAAAACATGTTGGGAGATTAGGGGAGCTACGCTAGATATTGTCCTCAGAGATTGTCTCTGGAAAGGAATGTCATCTTTGCTAAGTCCTAATAAAAAGAAGCGAGTGGATAAAGAGCTAAACAGGTCAAACAGCAAGTTCAAAGGCCCTGGGGTTGCAAATATTCTCAGCTTGACCTTGGCAAAGGTAAATGATTCATGTGGCCAAAACATAGTAAGTGGAGTATCTGGGATGACAATCGCAAGTAGAAGATGCCAAATAATGTAGATTCTCTAAGGCAGGGGTTGGTGACATTTTATTTGAAAAGCCAGATAGTAAATATGTTGAGCTTTGAGGGCTATCCATTGCGGTCATTTTTCAACTCTGCTGTTGTGTGAAGAACAGCGAAGTTATTTGTGTGAAACAAATAACCATGGTTAGAGCTGAATCAATTTACTTCTTAGCCTGTAATTTGCATTTCATACAGTTTTTAATGTGTCATGAAACTCCTTCTTGCTTTTTTCAACCAGTTAAAAATGGAAAATTTGATCTTGTGTCATGGGTGGTACAAGACCAGGCAGTGAGTGGACTTTGGTTCGTGGGCTGTGGTCTGTTGACCTCTTCTGGAAGACTTTGATCAGCAGTAATGATTTTTTCCTAATAGCAATAGGAATTTGTTGAAGGATTTTAAGAGCATGTGCTTGTGACATAGTTCCATCCATACTTTACAAAATTTGCAGATGTGTGGGGAAGAGGCGAGGCCACAACTGAAAATGGGCAGGTCAGGAAGCTGGAGCAGTTATCACAAAGATGGTGGTGGGGTAGGCGAGGGTGTTTGTTAGACAGATGGAACTGGCAAAAGAGACCTAAGGAAGATTCCAGTACCAATGGGGAGCTTTCTTTGAAGCCAAATGTAATCTCTACCTTCCCTCAAACATCCCATTCCCAGCTTGAAAAATAGCTGAAATTCTTGCCATTCTAATCCCATTTTCCACAACATTACCTTTACAATGGATAATCCTGTTACCTGCATAATTAATATATTTACAATTGAAAAAGTCAAATAGCTTGTAATGTCTAATTTTTCAGATGTACCTAAGACACCTGAAAGTAGAAAACTGACTGACAGAAAGGAATCAGGAAATGATGAATTTTAAGTGAGTGAAATAAGGAAGACTGGAGCAAAAATGTCTTCATGAGGAAGCTGTGGTGTGAGAGAAAAAAAATAAATGTCCAGTTATGGGCTGGACTGTGTCCCTCCCACAATTCATTGTAGTCTCAATCTCCAGGACCTTAGTACAGAACTTGGGTTTAGGGTTTTAAAGAAGTGACTCAGTTAAAAGAGGTCATTAGAGTGGACTCTAATCCAGTATCATCTATGTATGACCTTAGGAGAAGAGACTCAGACAGGCACAGAGAGAAGAGAGTTCAGATCTAGGTGTTGTTCTATTGGTTGAGTGAAACAGACTTCAGAAGAAACCAATCCTACCTATACCTTGATCTTGGATTTCTAGCCTACAGAACTGTGAGGAAATAAATTTTAATTATTCAACCCCCCATTCTGTGGTGCTTAGTAATGGCAGTCCCAGCAAACAAACACCAACCAGAGGCCTGAGCTGAAGTGTTTCTCATGAAACATATTATTTGGGCCAGAGTTGGTTATAGGATAAATTTACTGAGTCTTATTAGGGCTAGGACAGCATTAAGACTTTTATGATCTCAAAATGCAGTGTCTTTATCTCTGGAGCTGGGGGAGGACCGTGAAAGTGGGGAGCTTCTTCAGTAAGTGCTGGAGGTGCTGGACTAAGAAAGTATTCTCACTGCCTTTGGGCTCAGTGATTCAGGGCTCTCTGTTTAAAAGTCCCTTTACCAGGCTCTGCAAAGCTTTTGACCTGACACAGTTGTTCTGTCAAAAGGAGAGTCCAAGAGCTTCAGAGTCCAAGGTGTAGTTACATCATTTTTCCACTTTGCACTTTAAATTGGTTTCTCTAAGTGAAATATGGAAAATGCTTTGCAATTTGAGTGGCTTGAAGTTACCATCACAGCAGGCTAATCTCCTCCAAATCCTTCCTTTCTCTCCTAGTCCTTTTTCTCAGAATAAGCAAAGTACTTTTTAGCTTTTTTTTTTTTAAATCTGCAACTGGACAGCTAAATGAGGTAGTTCCTTCTGATATCAGAAAGACATGGAGGAGGAAGTAAGGCAGAATGAAGGGGTGCAGAGAGCATAGGAGCCTGGAGGGTTTTTCTCCGTTACCTCCAGGCCCCAGCTTTGTCTTCTGTGTGCTTTTGCCCTGCTCCTTGGGAGCTGATCTCAGGGGTCACCTGATCTCTTGCCCTTGCTTCAGGACTGGCCTGGCCAATGGCAGCCTCAAGTGGGGAGGGAAGCAGAGAGAGAGCGGTCTGGGTATTACTCTGGCCCTTCCCTGCAGGTCTTGCAGAGTCCTGGGGGTTTATCTGTGGCTGGAGTTCCTGTTGGTTGACTCCAGGAAGAGCATCTGCTCGTTGCTTCTCCAGGCAAAGGCACATGGACTCCTGCCTCTTTCTGAGCTCGTCCCGAGCACCTCAGCATCCCTTATTCTCTTCTTTCTCTTCCCCACTGCTTTGCAAATAGTCTTCATTAAACTCTTCTCAGTTAAACTGTTGATTTTGCCAGTGCTGGGGCTCTGGCTGGTGCAGTCTCCTGAATCTGCAGACATTGCTTCCATATGTTAGATACCTAAAGTGAGATCCTATAACTGACACGGGCATACTCCTGAATCATTTCTTCTTTCACTTATTATAGGCAGAGGCACTAGTGGTAAGTCCCATAACTAGTCTTGAAGGGAACTCATATATATGCCTTTTAATCATTCTTTGTGTGTGCATTCTTGTTTTTACCAGGCACATGCACTAGGCTAGGAAGGAGTGTGACTGAACTTCCCTGTGTGAAGTAATAACAGATGTATATATATATATATATATATATATATATATACATATATATATGTATATATATATCCATTGTTATGCTGGCCAATGTGTGGCTAAGGAGTAGGAGAGGGATAGAAAAAGCCCTGATTTGTAGTAATTACCACTTTCTAGGCATAACTATTTCTACCATGACTGAATTCAAAACTCCAGTGTGACATTACTGAACATAAAGTGGGAAGACACTACCCAGTCAGTTCTTGCCTGTTCCAATACCCACATTTCTCTTAGAGTAGGAATTCAATAGGCTTAAACATGTCAGTAATGTAGTTTGTCGGGAAAAATCCCTGTGCAGTGAAATAGAGGTATTAATTAGTTGGCAGGTGACATAAACAGCAAGCACAGGTGTGTTTGTGTTTTCCATTGTGGGGACATGTGCTGTTGCATCTTTTCACGTCTCTAGCGCACAATGAAGCAGCCTCATGACTTTAGTTAGGAGTCTGTAAACTATTGAATATGTTGGTGTACTATTGCAGAGAAAGCTTCAGTTATAGCTTGAGGGTTTGCTTTTCTGCTTTTTCGATTGAGTTTTATGTCTAATTAGCAATGAGGAAGAAGTGAAAAAAATTATCTTAACATGATAAAATGATCATTGTGGTTTTATTTAATGTGCTTTGAATATCCTCTTGAAATGTGATCAAAATCACATAACCAAATATTGGAACCTGAAAGTTAGGTGGTAGCTCTTCAAGTGTGAAAGATTAATGAGAACAATAAGCAGAACTAGTAAACAGCAAGTATTAAAGTACTCATGACCCCCAAGTGTAGGCCGTGATGAAAGCACCAACAGACTCCAGCAAAATTATTTAGAGAAATACTGAGTACCAAGTATTATTATGGGAAACTTGTTGAATTTTAGGTTAACACAACCTGTGGAGTAAGCGGCCAGCCATGACCCCCTACACATTACATTGCTAAATGAAACTGCCAAAATATAAAATACAACAAAAGATTAACTAGAATTATGGGAATTCATTCCAATATTTTCTAACTGGTGTGCAAATTACATGTGCACTTTCTGTGGTCACATCCTATTTTAACTCTGTTAATAGGACTCATGACATGGGTGGGCGGAGCATCAGCGTCAGGGGCAGCAATATAGAAACACATTTTCTGCAGAGAACTAGCAATAATAATTTCAACAACTACAGGTCAGTCTGCTTTTTTTTTTTTTTTTTTTAAGATTTATTTACTTAGGCATACTGAACTTGGGGTACAGGCCAGAGGTGCAGTGCTGGTGAGAGGATTCACCAGAGTGGGGAGCAAAACCGCAGACTGACAGAGTACACTGCTGAGGGGAGCAGAACATGGGCCAGGAGAGGTCTACTGCTCCATGTGGATCACCTCCCAGACGGGGGTTGAACTCTCACTGAGGTGGCTGCCACCAGCTTGCAGTGCTGCGCCTTAACCCATTGCTCCACCAGGGAGGTCCCAATTTCATATGTTCTTAAAAGAAGTATCCAGTTAATGGCCCTCCCTGGTGGCGCAGCCGGTTAAAGCACAGCACTGAGAAGCTAAAGCCACTTCAGCATGAGTGATTCCCGCCTGCCCCGGAGGTGACCACATGGCGCGGCAGACCTCTCCTGACCCGCCCACTGCTCCCCTCAGCAATGTACTTTGTAGATCTGCCTGTTCTGCTCCCCACTCTGTCTCTGCTGAAGCCTCTCACCACCCCTGAGCCTCTGGCCTGTACCCCAGTCTGTATGTACAAATAAAATAAATCTTTAAAAAAAGAAGAAGAAAAAGAAGTATCCAGTTAAAACTATTGGAGTGGGGCTCTCCCTGGTGGTGCAATGGTTAAAGCACCACACTGTGAAGCTCTCAGAAGCCACCATAGCGAGTTCAAGCCACCGCCAGGGAGCTGACCCGCATGGCCCAGCAGACCTCTCCTGACCTGCTCCTGCTCCCCTCAGCAGTGTTCTTTGTCAGTGTGCCTGCTTTGTTCCCCACTCTATCTCTGGTGGATCACCACGCCACACATCTGGCCTGTACCCCAGTTCTTTAAACATAAATAAATAAATCTTTAAGAAAAAAAAAAAAACTGTTGGACTGCAGGTATATTTATCATATTGATTGACCAAATAAGTATTTCTGGTTCCAAGTTAGTTATTTCTTTATATTGCTTATAGCTACTACTGATAATGGGATAGAAAATTGCTCAGCTGATGGAACAACTTGATAAAATGGTTCAAGTAACAGAGAACTAACTGCTGAAAGGAGCATCTAATGTATGGTAGGATTATAAACTTGAGAAATCAACTTGGATATTCTTTTCATCTTGTTACCACATCTCACTCAGGCTGGGAGAATTGGGAAAGATGTCAGAGTTGTTCTTGTGAGCAAATAGAGCAAGTTTATAATCTTTTTAAACTTAAAAATTATAGGTCCGGATACCAGACAGAAAAAATACCGGAAATATCCCTAGTGTTTTAATCTTCACTGTTGTTTCTCTTCCTCTGTCTTCCCCAGATGGGAGAAATAAATGCTTCTTAAGTTGGGCTGGGACTCAGGAGACAGTTTTGAAATGGAAAATGCTATGGAGGTTACTAAGTGCAAGAAGGCTGATGTGACTTACAGAGAAAATGATGGTGTTACCAAAGTTTTATTTAGGGGCTCCCTGTTAAACAAGTTAAAATGTAGCACTAAGAAGCTACCACAGCTACTTTAGCACAAGCTTGATCCCTGGCTAGAGGGCTGACCAAGATGGCGTGGCAGACCTCTCCTATCTTAACTGATGCTCCCCTCAGCAGTGTCCTTTGACAGTCGGCCTGTTCTGCTCCTCATTCTGTCTCTGGTGAATCCTCTCACTGCTCCTGCACCTCTGGCCTGTACCCCAGTTCTGTATGCATAAATAAATCAATCTAAAAAAAAAAGGAAAGCTTTATTCAGTTATACAAGTTCTAGTTCTGCTGGTTACGAGTTCAATGTTAATTTTGCCTTTGAAAGGAATAAAGGTAAATGACATGACTAGCTTTGTAATTGTGAAACTTTCAGAAATGAAGACCCCAAGGATTGAAGCCAGGGAATCTATCAGAGACTTTACAGCAATAGCAGAGAACAAAAGAGCTGTTTTCCTATCAGAGTGTTAACCTGTGTTAAATTCAAAAGAGATTTGATCTGATGTTTGCTGTTCATTGAAGAAGTATGATCAATTTTAACTGAATTTAGCACCCAGTTTCAGGTAAATCAAACTTAAACTGTCTTCTAGTTGTATCAATAAAAAATATACTAGCCCAGAAGACTTTGTTGAAGACCAATCCATCCTCTTAATTCCAAGCATTAGAAACAAGAGCATTCTTTAACTCACAGCTTGCATTTATGAACACATACTGAGTGTGAATGGCTATGATTCTTCCAGCAACTTTGCAGTGAGCCAGTTTTAATGCCCTTGTCTCTGATTTGAGATCCAGTCTTGGATGCAGCCTCATTTTCATTTGACTGAAAATTGACAATATGCCAGAATTGTAAGCATTTGCCATTTCATTTGTACCTAAATATTTTATTTATTTAGAAATTTTTGTCATTGTAAAAATGCTTCTTTCTTTCTTTCTTTCTTTTTCCTTGTGACTTGTTTTTATTTTAGGAGGGCATCTGCTACTTTGTTTAAATCTGGAAATAATAGTAAAAGTTAGTTGGCAGCCTTCATTCCCCCTTCTGCTTTTCTCTTTTTCTTTACACTTTTGAAGCATTGAAACAGAATCTTGAAGTAGAAGACTCTAGGTTACTTATCTAAAATTTCCTGTGTGGAAGTGGATTTCCTGTGAAGTGAGTGAAGCTTAAACTTCAGGGTCTGTGATATAGGTGGGCCATTTCCAAGGTCATGAAAAGTCTCCAAGCAGTATTTGGAGCTCTATCTGAAAAATATTTTGAAATATTTTTTTCAAAAATATTTTTGAAAATGTTACCATTTCTTATTCTTTTACTTAAAAGTTACCTCCTGACAGACACATGGTTTCAACTGTAAGTCCCAAAAACGCCGAATCCATCCCAGCGCTGTGGGTATGTGACAGGTCCCTAGACCTGCTTTGCTCCTTGTACAGCACAGGCAGCCTCTCCTGGTACCAGAAGTAGAGGCTGGTCATGCTTTCTAATCTGTGGCTCCTTTCTCAGAAACTGGCTTATTCTGACAAACAGATACTTCCTGTAGTAGTTGTTAATATCTTTTTGTTTCCTCTGTATACCATTCAGGGTTCTCCAGAGAAACAGAACCAATCAGAGATGTGTGTACATATGATTGCATGTACAGATGCAGTATACATGTATATAAGCAAATATTATAAGGAATTGAGTCACAGTATTGTGAGGCTGATAAATACAAACTGCAGACCTGATGCAGCATTTTAAAAGTCATTAGACAAGAGAATTCTCACTTGGGGAGAGTCAGATATTTTGCTCTATACAGACTGTTTCTTGAACAAGGCTCACCCACATTATAGAAAGTGATGGGCTTCACTTGGTCTGTTGATTTAAATATTAATTTCTTTCCTAAGCATCTTCACAGAAATATCTAGAATACTGTGTGGCCAAATATCTTGGCATCCTGGGCTTAGTCAAGTTGACATATAAAATTAACCTTTGTGCTCTGTTACTTGTATAAGCTGCTATTTCTATGACTGCCCTATTGATGTCTGGATTCATAATAGTCCATTTTTAAAAACCATATGTACAATCTTATTTCAGCAAGTATTATCTGAGAAGTATTGTATGTATGTTCCATAAACACAAGTTGCTAGCACAGAAAGTGGGGGGGGGGAATAGAACCTTGTCTTGGAGGCATCTTCCTTTAGATGTAATCTTCTGACTAACTTACTCACTGAGACAACATGAGGAGAATTCAAAGGCAAGGTAAATACTAAGCTCAATGTAGAAAGTCCAAGGATTCTTAGAGGGAGGCAGAATTCATTCCAGAGAGAAATATTTAGGAAAGAATATTTAACTCGGGTGAATTTTGAACTTACACTAAAAACAAAACAACACTGCCAGGTGGTCACGAACATCTGTGAAGCTCATCGCAAAGTCAGAGGTCTGGGTGACTAAAGAACAGGGCTGGAGAAGCTATTGAAGACGAGTCAATGGGCCATGAGTTGACAAGACAGGAACTAAGTACCATTATTGGGAGGTTTTGAATTAAGGGGTGGCTTCCCATAACAGGGAAGTGAAACTGCTTAAAGAATAGCTCCAGGAGGAGAGGAGAGGGAGAAAAGAATTTTGTTTTAAAAGTTTTTTTTTCTAAAAAGTTGTTGGAAGAGATCCCTAATTTGTTAAAAAATAATAATAATAATTACAGAGCTAACCAAAGTGAGATTAACAAAATTCTGAAAAAGGTGCATGTATGTGTGTATGTTTGTCAGTGGAGAGAGGTGATATAGAGATCATCTGACTTGATGAAACATTTGGTTGCCAAATCTTATCTATTTTATCTATGCTACACATAATGAAACACAGCTGTACATTTTATTAGTGGTAGAGATACTCAGTCACAAACTAGCCATCAACTTTGTGGAGTTAAGGGAGAAACTAGAGATATTAATAATTTGATTTTCTTTTTTCATTTCTCTCAGCATATGTGCTAGAATACCAAAAGCCAAAATTGATCCATTTTATTGTTTAGTCTAGAATTCAGTTTTAATTACTGTTTAATTGATTATTGAGTGTAGAAATTACCTTATCCGAAAAGGAATGTTTCAGATAAATCAATTACTCCCTCTGGACCTTGTGAAACAAGACACATGTTTACAGAGGCTTTAGGTTGGAAGCTGCTAGCTCCCTATACAAATCCTTTTGTTTCTATTCTTTTTTTCCTGCAATTTATTATTATTATTTAAATATTTATTTATTTATACATAGAAGAACTGGGGCATAAGCCAGGGTGTGGGGTGTGAGATGTGGGGTAGGGAGAGGTAGCAGTGAAAGGATTCACCAAAGACAGAGTAGAGAGCAGAACAGGTGAATCTACTGAAATACACTGCGTGATGGGAGAAAGACTGGAGAGGTCTGCTGAGCCACGTGGGTCACCTCCCTGGCCAGGCATGGAACTTAGGACTCATGGTTGGTGAGAGCTTGATAGCTCTGAGACTTACCCCCTGCACCACGAGGGAGGCCCTGCTTCTGTAATTTAGGATCAGTTTTGATTACTAGAATCGAATTTAGATACCCCAGAAAACTTAATTTCCAAAATAACAGCAACCCACACTTCCCATCCCCACCTCCCTCCACCCCCCACCCCCACACTTTTTCATCTACATCAGCGTAGAAACCAGGGGTTATTTTTGTCTCCCAGGGAGATCTGACAGTCTGGAGACATCTCTGTTTATTACAAATGAAAGTGCTCTACTCACATGCCACAGATAGAGACACTGGGTGCTCAAGAGGCTTTGCTCTACAAAACTGAATGGACAATAGATCTCAGAAACCCTGGTCTACATAGATCTATCCAGTTTCATCTGGCATTCAGTGTTGGTTGGAAGCTCTTCATGATTGAACACAACTTTGTTTAAAATGTGAATGTCAACCTAAGTGATCTCAGCAGAATAACATGCATGCAAGTATTTGGACGATTTTGAATTATAAATCCTGCCCTTCTTGCAAATACTCTTAAAATAATCAAACCAAATCACTCCACAATTTGCCAGCAATATGAACAGGGACCATTTTTTCCCCAGGAGGAAACACACTGATTTAAGAATTCCAAGGAGTGACAATTGCAGCGATGGCCAGCACATTGGAAGGCCATCTGGGGCTTCACACATTGCCTTCATTGACCTTTACCTTGGGACTGTTGATGATTTTCATCTGATACTCAGTAAAATAATGATCATCCTGATTCTTTGAAAAGCAGAGCCCAGTTTACATAAATTCCAGCACCTGCTGCAGTGTAAATGATAACACCTCCCACAAGCCACATCCTTACAGGATTCAAGGAGAGCCTGGCTGTTTTGAACCCCTTCCCCCACGGCAAGTCAGTCAGTGGAGGCTTGAGATCAACTGCCCAGGGGTTGACTTTAGGTTTGAGGTGAATTTGTTCCCTGACTCTGACTTCCTTCACTCTGGCAATGATCTCTATTTTCTCTGGGTCCACAGGGCTGCTGCCCAGAAAGACATTTACAGACATAAGCAAAAAGATTGAGATTTTCATCTTCAAGCATTTGCTGTAAAAGAACACTTAGAAAACAAAAAAAGTGTGCTTCTTACATTTAAAGAGAAAGGTTGGTTGAAACAACCCACTGAAAACTATTTGTTTAACTTCAAGTTTACTTGACCTTGCTTGACATCGAGTTGTACCCTCTTATCTGCCTCCTGGTGAGAATTTTTCATCAGCTCCTGCAAAATATTTTGACTACAGTGAAAGCTGATCTATCTTGTTTTGCTCAAGTGGATTGAGAAACAAAATCATGTGAAAATCCTGGGGTTAGAAAAGAAGCCCAAATGGATTAGGTTTTGCTTTTAATTCATGTGTTCTGTTGATATAGGTCACCGCTTATAAACTAGAAATGTTGCTTTTGATTCCAAAAGGTAGTTTAAACACGTGTGTGGTATATAGATCTGTTTCTGAGTTTTTAGTGTGCGTTGGAGTGTCAGTTCTTAGGAAATTAAAGAACAGGAGAAGGTGCTGTATGTACAGGGCTCTCACCCCCTTTCAAACTGGGCCAGCGTGTAACATGACCTCATCACTATTGATGGACTCGGTACTGTAAAGGAATGAATGTCCAGAGATCATCATTGGGTCCTTTGATAAAAAGAGTTGATCTAGAAGAAAGAAATCCCAGTCAACCTGAGGAATCAGGTAATCAGAGAAACCACAGGGGAAATGGTACTCTCAGCAGCTGGCAGGAAGGCCGAGCGCTCTGGGGAAATAATGCAACGGTTTTCCAGGTCAGCCAATCGGGAAGGACAGTGAGTGACCGGAACAGGTAGCCCAGCACTTGGTCCGTTATATAACTGGCCCTCTGCCTCGCAGGGAGCGTTCCATGGTTTATGTTCCATGCTCCTTCCTGCTGTTTCGCTGCTGGCTTTCTCACACTTGACACCTTCAGAAGGATGTCAGTTTTCCTGAAGGTGTTAGAACACTCTACCCCTGCAGCAACCATTAAAAAGGAGGGTGGCCAGTGCATTATTCCCACTGTGACACTATTACTTTGTATTTTCATCATATCCTCACTTTACCAAAGACCAGAGGCCTATTTGAGTTTGTGTTCAGTAATCAAACCACTTACTGATGGAACTCAGCTGATGTGAAGTCAATACTGACGGTTCCCTTCCTTGGACCAAACTTATTCTGGGGAAGAGCTTAGTCTGGAGACTTAGAGCTTTCATTAATTAGTAACAGAAACTCTGCTTGATGCTTAGGCCTGGAGGGGTCTTGGAGGAAATGCTTGTTTACATTTGTAGAAACCCTGGACAAAAAAAGTTAATGAGGAAGTAAATGAATGAGTCAAGATTGCACTTAAAAGATTGTGTTTAAAATATGTTCAAAGGCTCAATCTCATGTTCAGTATTTTTATCACACACAAAAACAAATCTACCACAAAAGAAATCTTTGGAGATGATGTCTGTGTCTCCTATCTGGATTATGGTGATGGTATCACAGGTGTTTACATATATATAAACACATCAGGATATATAAATTTATTTTGTATATCAATTAATAACATTTTTTTTGTTTCTTTAAAAAATGCTTTCTTTTATCTTTTCCCCACATCTTTCTTGGGGAACAACTTGCATGCAACCTTGGTTAAGAGCAATGTGTGCAATCAAACATTAAACAATATAAAGACAATATACCCGCAGTAGATGTATGTTAAAAGACTGATACTCAGTATATAAAAATAACTCTTGCAGTTTAATAGTAAAAGATAGCCACTAAAATAGGCAAAAAAAAAAAAAAAAGACAAAATGTAACAAAAAGGTACACAACTTTGGAAAGCAAAAGGTTGGTTTAGATGTTTTTGAGTCCAGATTCAGTCTTTTTTATTATACTGTTCTCAACAAAATGAGCTGGTCCCAGAGTTGGGCAATGCAAATAACTATCATAATAAAAAAGAACTTTTAACAATAAGTTATACCCAGATGTCCGAAAGACTCAGCTACTGAATATAAATTCAGTTCTTGTTTTTTTTTTATAATAGTTTATTTTTACATCATTTTGTGCCTTTTTCCATCTCAGATGTAATCCCCTTGGTTTCCCATCACCAAGTCACTCATGTGCCACCCCCTTAGCCCAGTGCACTTCCCTCCCCCCCACTGTTTGTAATCCCATTCCCCAGCCCACCCCATAAAATGTCTCTGGTATATATTAATTCAATATTATTATTATTTTCTCACCTGGTCCTTTATACTCCTGCTGTGAGTGAAACCATCCAGTATTTTTCCTTTTCTTTTTGTCTTATTTCACTAAGTATGATCTTTTCCAGCTCCAGCAATGTTGCTGCAAAAGGCATGTGTTTATTTATTTTTGATTGCTGAGTAATATTCCGCTGTGAATATGTACCACATCTTTTTAATCCAGTCATCCACTTTTGGGCATTTGGGCTGTTTCCTTGTCTTTCCAATTGTAAATAAAGCAGCGATAAACATGGGGGCAGTTCCTGTGGTCTTTATGCCATGTGCCTTTAATGGGCTTTTCTGAAACTAGGGGATCGGTGGGTTGCTTCTAGAGCTTCCAGGCTCACTGGCCACTCGGAGTCCAGAAGTAGATGCCACCTACATGAACTCAGGGTTCTGATGCCATTGTAGTGGGAGTTGGGGTTCAGTGAGCAGGATCCTTGGGTAGCTCTGAGAAAAGTTTCAGAGATCCTCTTTCAGTTTCCCCACAAAGCAGCGATGTTTAGTTTTATCTAAAAGGACAGCTTTTTTACAATTATATATTTAAAAAAAAAAAAGGAGGGTGAGGTGGGCAAAGGATACTCGCACAGACACAGGCAGGCAGAAAAGCTGTCCCTACAGTTGACAGGTTTGTTGAAAGGGATGCCTCATGCCACAGGCTGCAGGAAGCTGCCTCCAGCCTGGCCTAGCAGACCATGCTCTGATACAGTCTATTTTTTTGGCCGGGTTCACTCCCTTGTGGGATTGTTGTCTATTGTTAAGTTAATTGCTCCTAGGGTGTGACTAGGTCGATTTGCAAGGCTCCTTGCCTCTCTGCACTACACCCCTCTCCCCCCATCTCCATATCCTTCCCTTTGGTCTGCACATCTGGTCTGTGCCTTGGACACCTTCTAGAGCAGTCTGATACTGAGCACTGGGGCCTAAGGATTTTTCATTTCTATAGCTGCCTTGATGACCATGTTGATCATTTTAAACCCTGCCTCTAGTTCCTGGTTTTGTGATGCTTTCGTTCTAAATTTTCTACTCTTGGCCTCCATCAGCTGGCCATGTCCACCTCCTTCCTTCCATCCTGCAGCTCCCTGTCTCTGTGGATGGCATCGAATTTCAGTGAGTAGAGAAACTAATAAATTCACCGATATTTCCTTCGCAAACTGGAAATGGGCAGGAGACAGTCTGAATTCTGTGGTATTTGTTTCTGTGAGCAGTGTTGAAGTTTTCCTCACAAGCAATTAAACAGTAGCCCCCCAGGCAAAGGGCTACCTCAGTGTATTTTAAAGCAGGAGCTGCTAGGACGTGATTTAAGCCCAGGGGTTTACCCTGTGGCTTCCCTGAGCTGAGCTGAGCTGAGCTGAGCTGAGCTGAGGAAGAGCTGTTTGTCTTATTGTAACAGAGTGGTCCCAGGAAAAGGGGAGTTTCCAGGTTCCCTGCCCCACCCAAGGGAGGGGAGACCTGACTAGGAAGGAGAGAAAGCTGGAGAGGTGACTAGGGAAGAAAAGAAGCAGGATGGAGAACCAGAAGGGGATCTGGAGGAGGCACAGAGACAGAGACATGTGAAGAAACTGTACCTGCTTTTTGGTCAGGTTGAAATAAATGTGGGTGAGAGAGCTGTGGGGAGGTTGACAGTGGCAGCTTTTATCCTGATTTTGTTCCTTTTGTCCCAGATATGTGGGCCCCTTATACCCCTTTCTTATGGGTCCCCACCAGGATCCACCTTAGACTTGTGGCAGGTTTTTGGGACTCAGAGGCCAGTTTGGGCTAACCATGTTTGGTTGGACAATAACCCACACAGGGATGGGTAACTTTGGGTCCATGATTTGGAAACTCGATTTTTGTCTTTTCTTTGTTGCACACTAATTGTATTAAAGTTCCTTTCCGTTAAAGGTCTTATGCACTAGAGTATGTTTTGTCTTGATGCAGTGGATGGCAGAACCCTATTGAGAGCGGACAGATTTCTGCCTGCCCTTTAATGTTATGACACTTGTGCTATCAGTTTCTTCCTCTAGGAGGATTCTCTAGGAGTGAGACCCCTGTCAGTGGAGACAACTGTTTGGTAATCATGTGTAGGGAAAGGATGTCCTGAATGACCTCCAGAAATACATCCTAGGCTAGAGGTCCAAGACACCAAGGACTACAAATCCCATGTCACAGCGCCAAAGGGAGGATGCTGGGAAATGAGGGTGGGGTTAAGCAGCCAGGCTTGGTCTATAACCAGATATGTGGGCTTTGGGGGCCCCTGTTTTTCTCCAGCTTTCAGCGTGCTTTTGGGGTCCCACCTGAGCGGAACTGGTAGGACATATTCAGCAATTTATTTCTCTTCTTTCTTCCTGAATTATACCTTTCTTCATTTTCCCTTTTTTTTAAACAAACACTTCATTAACGTTTTTGTGTGTGCTTGCAGTTGGGTCTCATTTTAAAGCCCCGTGAAGCGCTCAGGTGAGGACCCACAGTCAGGCCACCCCATTTCATATCGGAGTGGTCTTGTAACAGTCAGGTCTTTTGCTGCCATTTCTAAACAACTGGGTTAGAACGAGAGGCCTCTGTGCTGCATCTGTGTCATGTGACTGAGGATGGAAAAAGAATCTCAAAGCTTGACCTGCTTCAAAACCTCAGATCAAGCTGAGTCTTTTCCTGACAGCCCACTGAGCGGCGGTTACTGCAAGGGCATGTGTTGACATTTGATTATTTTTGGTGGGATCCTGTTTTTTTTTACTTCTGAAGTGTAAAGGTTTCATTTATAGTGTGTCTTCCCACAAAGACCACATCATTTTAAGATGCCGTTTGTATGAAATGTCCCCAAAAGACAAATCTAGAGAGATAGGAAGTGAATTTGTTTGCTTAAGAGGTTGACAGAGGGCATGCTATCACTGGAGAGGGCCTTTTGGGGGATTATAAGGAACATATTGAATTCCATGTTGTCGTTGCCTGCAGCACATAGCAAATAAATGACGATCAATTTGTACACTTGCAAATGGTGAGTTTTATGACATGCTGCTAGCAGGCAGATAGGGGTACCTGAGGACCACCAAACCTGCCTGCTCTAAATGGTTTTGCGATCCTCCACATCAAGATGAAATATACTCTTAATGCATTAGAGCTTCACATGCATTAGAGAGCACAGGCTAGAAAGAATATTGTTAAAATAGTTTTTCCGTGAAGCACCCAGAGTCATCCATCCCTGCATGGATAAATGTCCAGTGAAACAATGTTGGCCTAAGGCAGGGTCCCCAAGGCCTGAAAGCCTGATGCACGTGGAAGACACCTCAGGAGAAAGGGGCAGAAGGTGACTCTGGAAGGAAAAGAGTAAGATCAAAAATCAAGACAAACACTGCCATTGTCAGCCTCCCCACTGGTCTCTTTCAAGTATCTCTTTCCATGTCCCCTAAGTTGCTGGTTCAAGTCCAAGGCCGAGAAGCAAGTGCTCTTTCTTTGCATGACTTCCTTCTCCTTGTGCCTCCTCCAAGTCTTTTTCCTCTTTCCTTCCTAAGTCCTGAAACCTTCCCCTTGCTGCTAAGCACCATTCTTCCCAGGGAACCTGGAACCTCTCCTTTCTATGGATATCACACTGCTATAATGTGATTTATATTTCAATAAAAAGTTCCTGTCTGCTGGGCCATCTCACAAAGACTGGTGAAAGTGGCATTAGAGGTGGTGGGTCCTGCAATCTTTACCAGGCACCAGTCCTTGAACTGAGGGTCTGACACACCTTCACTCATTTCATTTTTTTTTAAAAAGATTTATTTATTTATTCATATAGAATTGGTTTATAGACCAAAGGTGCAGGGGCAGTGAGAGGTTTCATCAGAGACACAGTGGGGAGCAGAACAGGCTTACTGACAAAGCACACTGCTGAGGGGAGCAGCGGTGGGTCAGGAGAGGTCTGCTGCGCCATGTGGGTCACCTCCGGGGCAGGTGGGGATCGAACTCATGCGGAAGTGGCTTTAGCTTCCCAGTACTATGCTTTAACCTGCTGTGCTACCAAGTAGGACCCCACTCATTTCATCTTTAATGACAGTCCCATAAGTGGTGAGGATCGTGCTGTCATTCCCTCCATTTTACAGATTTGGAAACTGAGGCACAAGGAGGTCAGGTACATTGTACAAGATCACACACTAGACCCTGCTGCCCATGGCACAGTGAGTTTCCCCACTAGGCAGCCTGGCTCCAGAGTCTGCATCTAGACCCTGGTGCCCTGTCCTTGCTTGGATTCTAGCAAGGTCATTGCAGGAAGAGATTGAAAAGGTAATCCTGAGTGGCCACGTGAGTGCAGGAGCTCAGGGTGCCCCAGCTGAATGTTGGCACAGCCTCAGCTTTCAGCTGCACAAATAGATTGTCCCACCTGCCTTTCTTGCCAACCCTGTGGCTGACGTCAGCTGACTCCTGCCCTTATTTGTTTGGAGCGGGCATGCAGGCATCCTTCACTGCAGATAGGTTTGTGTGGGCACACCTTGATTATCTCCCAGAGACACCCCTCACCCACCCCTCACAGAAGGTGAAGCAGAGGAAGTTTGGTGCTAGCTTCTGATGCAATGCTGGCAGTTGTCCAAACACACACAATCTGGAGGTGTATACACACCATCCAATTTAGGTCTTGATAAGAAGTAAGATTTCAAGTGTTTCACGCCTTTAAAATCAGAAATACTGCTGTCTGCATGAAGGAAAAATGAAACACCTGGATATTAAAATGATCCTGATTTTAAGCCAATGCCACAGAATAATGATCTGACTACTTTCCATTTAGTTGACTATTTAAAAAATATAACCTCCCATTCTTCTTTACCTTCAGAATCACTTATTTTCTCCTAACAAGTGAAATTTGGATACGTTTTGGCAGCTGGAGATGTAAAGCTGTGGGTGAGAACCCTTTGGGTCAGGTGTTATTACCATAATGCATCATTAATTTCTTAGTAAGAAAATTTTTAGATAAGGAAGATGTGTTTCACAATTCAAAAATATTTAAAGATCAAACAGCAAAGATGTGTTTTTTGAGGGACAGAACCTGAATCCAGCACAGGAGCTTCTGGTTAGTTCTGCAGCGTCTAGAGAGGAAACCCCTATTCTCTGGTGTTTGCGCATGGATTATACAACAGATTGTTCAAGGTAGGAAAGCTGCTAGGGGTAATTAGTATTAACCTTTTATTTTATGGAATAAGAAACATTTCCAGAGAACTGGTATGGCTTTATTGATCTCTTCCCTAGCCTGGTGTTCTTTTTGTATCAGCAAATTCCCTCGTGGGGGAAAGGAATTAGCTGTGTCTGCATAGACACTTCAGTGACCCCCAAGCCTCTCTGACATTTCTTCTCCCTGTTCCTTACGCTTCCCTTTATCAAGGCCTCTCCTAGTACAGGGAAGCAGGACACTTCCCAAGAATAAACCCAAGGTTCAGAAACGGCAGCAAGAGGCAAACAGTACTACTTTCTGGAATTATAGCAAAACACTGTCTTCTGCATCTAGCCCTTTTGTAACATGTTTTCTGCCATCTACTAGAGCCATCTTTTAATGACTCGCTAGTTAACTGTAATTAGTTCCTCTAACATTGGGTAGTATAGGACTGTGTTACTGTAGAACTACATAAGGACGTTTTCTGGCAAAAAGTCTTGATCTAACAGAACCATTAAATTATGACATTTTCCCAAAGGAGGTGATATATCTTTTATTCT
Organism: Condylura cristata; assembly: GCF_000260355.1. NCBI lineage: Eukaryota > Metazoa > Chordata > Mammalia > Eulipotyphla > Talpidae > Condylura > Condylura cristata. The sequence continues at coordinate 69,465,847 of NW_004567102.1, read as the reverse complement.
AATTTGCACACAAAGATGCTTTTGGACATTATGACCACAGGGCTTTTGCACAGCTGATGCTGCAGTCTGAAGGTTCATCTCTCTTTGCCTGGCCAGCGACTGCTCAGGTTTCGATTAAGGAGTCACTTTTTCCATGAGGGCTTTGTTCCATTTTCTCCTAGACACATGTGTCTCTGCCCCACGGCATTTAATTGGTTTTATAATGATATATTCATGTGTGAGATTATTTGGCTAATTTCTGTCTCCAGCAAGAATCAGCGCACACGAAGGGGCAAGTTCTTCTCTGTTCTTGCTCACCATGGACTTTCCAACTCCCAGCATGGTGCTGGTGCATAGCAGGAAGGCAGTGCAGGAATGCCAGGCTGAGGGAGGATGGCATTGCCAGCCAACCCTGGCCGTGTAGAACACTTCTATTCTTGGGGTCCCAGACACATCTTGCTCTCTGCTTCCAGGATGGGATAGAGACTAGAATGTGGTTCAGGTTCTCTCCAGGGAAGAAAGTTGACTCTCTCTTGCTGCCCCCTTATTTTTCCTGTTCAAATTGTGTGAATTCTTCCAACCAATTTCTCCTAATCTGATACAATGCTGTGTCCCCTTAGAATGGAGTGACCCTAAGTTTGAGCTTGGATTCATTCTGGAGATTTAATCTGCAGTGGTCACTTTAAAACAAACACATTTTAAAAGTAGGTTAGTTGATAATGTAGAGAGCCAGCAATTCAGGCAAATAAACACTGGATTTTGAAACATACAGGGTTGTGCAAGTTCTTATCTGAAATCCAGGAGCCACAAGCTGAGAAATATATTTCATTGCTTCATAGGCTGTTTCTCCCTCTCATCCTCCAAGTATTCCCACCGATAAATTAAATCCAGGTGTGGGACAGTTATAAATGAAATATATATGATTGATTATGAGCTGAAGGCAAAGTGGTTGCTTATTAGTTAGCACAAGTAATAACTATAGTGGTGAAGATTGGGACTCAGGTGTTATCATAGTGCTTAGGTTCAAATTTTGGCCTGAACACTAGCAGTATGACTTTGAGCAAGTTATTTCTCTGTAGCTCTGTGAAGGACAGAATAAAATAACCTACCTCATAGTGGGTTGGGACATTTAAGAGTGCTACCGATTATACAGAGCTTGCATAATACCAAGCTCTCTAATAACATGCTATAATACCAAGCGATGCGATATAAAGTAATATTATGTAATGATACAAAATAATAAGCAAAAATTATGCTTAGTTTTTATGAGTGAGTACCCACATGATATTTAAAAAAATTGGTTAAGAATGGACGCTTCAGGTTATGATTGGGCAGGCACAGCCTTCATTTGAGAAGAAAACCAGCAGGATCGAGGACCCACTAATATTTTGATGGTTCCTTGAAACTTCTTTGATTAGGCTTTTTGAAAAAGTGTTTCACCAGAGCAAGACCTTTCATAAAGAAAGTGGAAACAGAACGGGTATCTTTGGGGAGTTACACTGGATCTCTTGGAGGTCTCTTTCCACCAGAAATCCATATTTTGTGGTGAACAGAAAAACTAGTTAAGAGATATCAAAGCAATAGAAGTATTTCATAACTTGGGAAATGTGCAGTGCTTATTCTCACTGGACTCGTATGAGCATGGAGGATAATTTGACTCTGCAAGAAGGAGAGCAACGCCTCATTCCTTAAGTGCTTTCTGTTTCACTTTCCACCTGGCCTGGCCAGCTGGGAGGAAGGTGTAGCTGCTGGTTGTCGACCCTGGGGTCAATAAAGGAAAGTTGCTAAAAGGTGTCTTTGGCGGAGACTGCATCTCATATAGGTCTCCTGGGGTACCCACGAATCCCACTACTGGAGATGCATTCCGGATTAAGGTGTTAGGTCTCTGGCAGTATAGTGTTGCCACAAAAAATCCCCTGACGAGAAAGAGCCGATAATCCCCTTCCAGCTACAGACCCTGTAACATGTATTGACGCTAGGCAATGGGGGATGGTGGAAAGGACATCTACTTTCAGATCCCAGATACTGGGCCTTAAAAATTATAAAACATTTACAAATGATCAAATTATTAGGGCTGTAGCCCAGATCCATAGCCTATAGGGTTGTCTTGAGGATTCTATAAGTGATGGTGCACAGTTACCCACAATGGTAGCCATTTTCCTGTGACATGGAGGGGTATCTGATGCTAGAAGCAGGCAAAAGAGCAGAGTAGGACTCTTGTCTGGAACGGAAGCCCTAGATGAGAACCTGCGTGAAGTCCAGAAAGCCTCAAAGGGCGGTGGGATGGACACAGGGGAATAGGAACCTGAAAGGGTGGAACATGTGGGACGGAGCAAGGATGAGGAACACAAATGTCAGTGACTCTATGCCTCACGCCAAAATGCCTGAGTGATGTATTGTGTTAGAATTAGTAGAATAGATGATAATGGCAGTCAATTATAATATATAGGAAAAAATAATGTACGACACAGATGGAGAGACTTTAATATGTGACAAAACTATAATGTGTAATCCAGATATTAATTTAAATTCACTGATTTACAAAACATCTTTTGAGAGCTGGCTCCTTGCCAGCCACTGTCTTTGAGCACAGGGCATACAGGGGTACACATAATGGCCTGCTGCCTGTGAGCTCCCACGCCAATGTGGGGAGACTGACAAAACCAGTAAGATGTCATGATGGATGTTAAGAGAGAAATAAAGTAGGTAAAATACAGGGAGTATTGGTGGGTGGTATTTTCGATAGGGTGGTCAGGGAAGCCCTTTCTGATATGACAACATCTGTATTAAATAAAAAACCAACTTTATTCATTTTATTCAGCACACCTTTACTGAATACCTACTATGTATTTATTGAATACCAATTATGTGTTAAGTACAGAAACGGGAACATAATAGGGAATGACAAAGATTAGATTAACAAATTTTCTTTCTTTCATGGACTTTTCATTCTGATGGGAGGGTAGAATGGTGGGGGAGGAAGAATGTAGGAAGAAAAAAATACATAAATAAGCAAAATAACGTCACATAATTTAATGCATCATAGTGGATAAAATTACAATAGATGATAAAAGGGAAATGTGCAAGGAGAGTGATTGTGGTGCTAAACTTGTTTTAGCACACACAAATGTAATAAAAGATGACTTATTTATAACATCTAAGATGTGCTGCAGTATTAGGGAGGACTTTATCAGAAGATGTCTTGCTAAGTCTTGAGTGATGTGTAAATGACAAGCAGAAAAGGCAGGATGGGGAACATCAGGGTGTGGAAGTTCTAGACTGCAGGACACTTGAAGCATTGAGATCAGTCAAAGGCACAGAGGATACAGGTTCAAGGAATGCTGGGGGTTAGTGTGAGGGGTTCTCTGGAGTGAGGGGAGAACCAGAGAGGCAGTCAGGGTCATGTCCAGACAGGTTTGGAGAACTTCAAGAAGTGTGGATGGAACTGTGAAAACCCCAGCTCATGGGTGGAGGAGTGAGGGCTGCCCAGTGATCACTGCTGCTGACTTTTAGAATGAGCAGGAGGATCCAGGTGCAGAACTGAGAAGGAGCAAGTAACTGAGTTAGGGCAAGTAACTGCAGGGTGAGTGGAAGAGAATGAGGAGACTTGAGAGATGCTCAAGTGCAGAATAAACAACTTCATAACTGAGTATGTGGGGTCCACACTAAAGAGAGATGTGAATAAAGAGCAGGGGGGGGATGATAACCTGACCTGAACTTGGGGTCTGTGGTTCTATGAAAAAATTCATGACCCAGATCAACAGGAGGCCAATGAGTGCTGTTTATCAAAGCAGTCATTTTGAATGGAACCTAATCTTTTGATGATGAACAATCTATAGTGTATCAAGGTGTCAAATTATAATGTACAGTTGAAACTTATATAATGGCATAAACCAAGTTTACCACAATAACATTAAAAGTAATATTCATTTAGTTAAAAGTAAATTCTCAGGCCCTCCCTGGTGGCACAGTGGGTTAAAGCACAGCACTAAGAAGCTAAAACCACTTCAGCAGGAATTCGATCCCCACCCAGAGGTGACCCACATGGCGCGGCAGACCTCTCCTGACCTGCCCACTGCTCCCCTCAGCAGTGTACTTCATCAGTCAGCCTGTTCTGCTCCCCACTCTGTCTCTGGTGAATCCTCTCACTGCCCCTGCACTCTGGCCTGCACCCCAGTTCTGTATTTTCTTTCAAAAATAAAAATACATTCTCTTAAAAACTTTAAAATTTTATTTTCTATTTGCATAAGTTACCTTTAAAATATCCATATACTTTGCCTTAGGCATATGCTTCAATAATCCCTTTATTCAAGTCAATCTCCCTAAATTTAAGTTTGCTTGACTTAGGTTCTTTAGACTTTCAGGGTCCTGGGGCCATCTCCTGGGAACAAAGAAAGCCTGTGCAGGTAGAACTCAGGGCCACCTCAGAACTGTGTCAACCATGGCACTGCTTCCCTTGTTTGCCCTAACACTGGGCTTAAGTTTGAAATTTTGGAACTTCATGATGTATGAAAAAGCTAATCTCACTACCAGTACCAGTAATCCAATGTTTTCTTAAACATAAGTGCTTGGTTGTAGTTCTGTGTGCTAGAATGTCTGTTTCTATCTTAAAAAGTATTGATCATGTCAGAGCTGCTATATTCTTTTATAAAAAAAGATTTATTTATTTATGCATATAAACCTGGGGTACAGGTCAGAGGTGCAGGAGTGGTGAGAAGATTCACCAGAGACTAGTGGGGAGCAGAACAAGCAGATTGCCTAAGTACACTGCTGAGGGGAACAGCAGGTGACAGGAAAGGTCTGACAGGCCATGTGAGTCACCTTCCTGGCCTGGGATCCAACTGATGCTGGTGGTGGCTAGCTTCTTAGTGCTGTGCTTTGGCCCATTGCACCACCAGAGAGGGCCCAGGAGCTGTATTCTTGTGCAGTATATCATGCTTGATTTCTTTCTTTCTTCTTCTTCTTTTTTTTTTTTTTGGATTTATTTATTTATGCATACAAGAACTGGGTTATAGGCCAGAGGTGTGTGTGTGGGGAGGGGGGGGGGCGGAGAGCGGTGGCATAAGTGGATTCACCGGAGACAGAGTGGGGAGCATAAGAGGCAGACTAATGAAGTACACTGCTGAGGACGCAGTGAGCAGGGCAGGAGCGGCCCTGGTCGGGGATTGAACTCCTGTGCAGTCACCGCAGAGAGCTTCATATTGCTGTGCTTTAACCTGTTGTGCCACCAGGGAGGGCCCTCATGCCTGATTGTTTTAACTGCAGACAAGATTGCTTGAACTGCCACATCTTACCAGCCATATTCCATATTTCTTTTCATAGTGGAACCAGAATAAAATATCTGCAAGCAGGTCGGTCACAAGGCCTGAGTTGCCCTTTTACCATCAGTCTTAAAGGGTGAAAAGGAAAGCGAGCCACAAACTGGTTGAGAATTAACACAAGCTGTTGTTTTTGAGTTTTCCAAATATTTTCCAACTCCCATTGTATGTTTTTGTGTTTTGTACTCAAAACCCCTTGCCAAAACCTCCCCCATGGCATTCCTTCCTGGGTTCCTAAATCATTTGGACAGCAAACAAAACTTCTCATAGGTCATTAATCTCAAAGAGATGTGTTTGCTAAATCTGAGCATGTTAGCATGCAGAGTTTATTATTTTCAGGTTCATAACTAATTTTTTTTTAAAATAAGATGCTTGCTAACTAAATTTGCAATCTGATTTTTGAGTTGCATTTTTAGCATAGTGACCAGATCCTCAAAGTGTATGTAAAATGAAAATCATTCTTGTAGTAGGTTTAGAAGTTGATGAAGGAATGATTAAACAAGCAGACAGGAAGTAGAAAGTATGTATTTACTGCCCATGGACTAACTATTCTTTGGAAAGTTCTGCTTATATTCCTTTTGTTGAATACCATGGAATTTCAATGATACGTTTCCCCTCAGATAACAAGCATTAAATTCTCTAGGAAATAGTGAGACAGTTTCCTTTTCTCTACTTATATTTATGGGCACCTGAATTAAATTGGATTACCATAAATCAAGTAGATTAATAGCAGCCCTCTTTTACTCCTGTGGTCCATGGAATAGCACATATATGGTGCTTCTGAGGCCCAGGGAAAATAGAAACAGATTGTCCATCTTTGCCATGAGATTGATGTTTTAGTCGGTATCACCATGGGGCATGTGGGAAAAGCTGCCTCTCCTGCCCCTCAACTCTTGATTTATCAGCTGCCAGGGGGGCTGTAATCTGGGCCCTTTCATTATTACAGCACAGGGATGTTAAGCTTTACTAACTCCTTTTAAAAATGTCCTTAAAGCAAGACAATACAGTGTTAGAAAATAACAGATTCATATATTGATTCCTCTACCCATCTCTCAAATGTCCTTGGTAAATGCTATTGTATTTGATTCAACATTGCCTGGGGATTGTAGGTGTTAACAGGCATCCAAGGTCTCTCCTGAGCTCGCCTCTGAGTGGTCAATACAAGGGGAAGATTCTTTCCAGAATGTCCTTTTTGCATTTTATATTGTCTCACTGCATTTCAACACAAACACCATAAGCTGATGTTAGCTCTCTGACATGAACCCTTTTATACTGCAGACAGAAAAAGGGTGAGGGGAAGCTGGGGTTCTCTACAAGTGGCGACATTTAGCTGCTATTATTTAAAATCGATGTTCTTTGTTTTCTTTGTTACTTTTAATCTTGACATCTGTGTTGTGATTTTATGAATATGAAAAGCTTTAAAAGGAAAAAGAAAAACCCTGCAAACCCAAAGATCTAAATTCCCTGTGGTATGTGCATATAAATTCTATTGTAGTTTATATGTGGGATCTTGAGTACATGGGTAAGATTTATTTAAGCAAAATTTACGCAACATAAGAACACTTGTCTGAAAATATGAATGACTCTTTTCTTCCTTTCATGTTGCAAATTCATTGGTGCTGTGGAGACAGTAAAGGAAATGCTTCTCCTCAGCCTCCTTTCTGCCTGTGTTTTGGTTAGCAATTTGGCCTACTTAGGCTGAGTCAGTGAGTGAATATCCCTGAGTGCCCCCAGAGTTCATGGAAACAGCATCATGTGACAGAACAAACACACCACAGACTTCAGGTGGCCTCTGATAACTCTAATTTCACCAAATGTCTAACACTATAGCATCTAATTTATTTATTTTTCACGAGAGAAAATATATTGGAAAAATGCTCTACGCGCCAAAGTGAGGACTTCACTTTGGTCAACTGGGGCTTTTATGTTTTACCTGAGCTCTGCCTTCCAAAATAAGTCGTTATGCTACTTTTTTAGGTTTATTTATTTATGCACACATAATTGGGGTGTAGTCCAGAGATGCAATTGGTGAGAGGATTCACCAGAGACAGAGTGAGCCCAGAAAAGGCAGTTTGCAATACACTGCTGAGGGGAGCAGCAGGTGTGACAGGCACGGTCTCCTGCTCCATGTGGGTCAACTACCTGGCCGGGAATTGAACTCATGCTGCAATGGCTGGTGGGCGACAGCTTGATAGTGCTGAGACTAACCCCTGTACCACCAGGGAGGCCCAATAAGTCATAATATCTGTGAACTAATTAAGAGGACTTTTGAATTTCTTTATTATCTACAGAAAAGATTTGTGGGGTGGAATGAATGGGAAGGGGGATATTTTTATTTCTGTCTTTCTTTTTGGGTTTGTCTGCTGTTTTTTTCTCTCTAGGCAAGGAACCTTGCATGGTGGTAAGTATTAAACTTACACTTCACTGAAAACTTAAAAGAAGGCGCAGCAGACTTCTCTTGACCTACCCACTGCTCCCCTCAGCAGTGTACTTCCTCTATCTGCCTGTTCTGCTCCCTGCTCTGTCTCTGGGGAATCCTCTCACCGTCCCTGCACCTCTGGCCTGTACCCCAGCTCGTGTGCATAAATAAATAAATCTTAAACAAAAAAAACTTAAAAAAAAACCACACACAATGGCTGAGATTTTATAGGATGACATTTAATACAAACACAAGCCCACCCTGGCCTCGTGGGCTCCAGTGAGATGTGAGTGAGCAGGTTGGGGCGAGTGTCAACCCAGTAGCCATGCTTTCAGGAGTACCCAGGGAAGCATCTTACACTCATGGGATAATCCTTGTGGCCTCTGCAGTTCTTTCGACAATAGTCTTGGTGAGAAGAACCTGCATTTCAAATGGGATTTGTCCAAAACCTCAGAAACCCAGTGAAGCCTGACTAGGGTAACTGGATCTTGAAATAGTGGCATATGACTGCGATTGAGGAACTAGGAAGAATAGGATGTAGGATGCATAATTACCCTTCCAGATGTTTGAAGGGTATGAGAAAGAGAATTTGCATGTCTTTAGCTTGGATTTAGAGAGGAGAATTCTGGCTAGCAGGTAGAATTATGGAAGATCTACTGCAGATAAGGACAGGAAGCTACTTGCAATGGTCCAGTTTCTTGGAAGTGGGCGTGTTGGGGTAAGCAACCCCTTGTGCGCATGCAATAGGGACTGGAGTGGTGGTCTCTGTAGAGTCTTCTTGATTCTGTTTGTCAATACAAATTCTCTATGTCTCTAAGTATGTGAAGATTCATCTACAACAAGTTCTGTCCAAAAACGAAGTGGAAATGTACAGTAAGGACACCCCAGGTTAATCCTGGACTTCTGTAACTGGGCTGGCTGGTGCTGGTGTTTAGGAGACAATGCATTTAATGTCACAATTTCCATATGCATAAAATGTTGGGGAGCAACTGCAAGATGTACTCATAGGATGGTGATAAGAATTAAGGTATTAGACCAGGGCCTGACTTAAGAAAATGCTCTCTAGTTTGGGCTTTTTATTATCGTCACCCTGGTGCTTAGATGTTAACGCTTCCTCTTGAGTGAATTCCAGTAACAACATATTCAGACTGCAATCCTGAGATTCTACTGAGAAGACAGGTCTATGTTGGACTGAATAAAGAAATGGAGGCTTTTTGTGCCTTTGGTAAGCAATGATTTTTCCAACTAAGGAAATACCAAAATGCATGATACTCTTGTTCAGAAATTGCTTTCACAATGAACCGATAAAAGATTTAATTAACATGTCTAGGTCTTATCACTACATTTTCCAATTTCCTCATGTTGCCTAAATTCTCAATTATCATTCAGGAACAAAATTAGGGGGATCTGTGTGAAATGACTCTCCTTGAATTTATAAATTAACAAATAGTAACTGCAGATAAAGGTAATTGAATTAGAGTGTAAGAGCAAGAATGCATGCGCTGCAGGCATGCCCTAGCAGAGGAAGGAATGGAAATTCTGAGTCCAGGAGAAAACAATAGCATGGGTAATAGGTCAATGACTCTCACCATGGCCCACTCCCTCAGTAATGTTTAACAGTTTTATTGATCTCTGTTGCCTTGGTTTGTACATGGAAACAAAAGATTACACTGTAGACACCCCATCAATCCCTCCATCCAGCATCTGTAAGTCAAAGATTTCATTAATAATTAATAATTTTAGGGAGATTGTACAAGCCTCTATCGATCTGTCTTTTGCCAGTGTGCTTCATCACAATATACCATTTGATTTGTTAATCACTGTGGGATACTAACTCCAAGAGGGACCACGGATTAGAAGTCAAAGTGCCTGATCAGAGGCAAAGCCACACGCAGGTTTTCTGAATCCTTTGGTACAACCTCTTACACTAAGTGTATGTGGGATCCTTTATCAATGGAATTGGAATTCTAGATGCAAAGGCAAAAATGGGGCCACTCAGTAATAGACCTTTCTCTAAGCAACTCACTACGTGTGAGTCAGACACTCTTAACTGCATTTTCTAAAGATCTGACCCCTGAGGCTGTGTCAGAGACTGTCAGAGAGCTTGGAGTGTAGGTTCAGAAATCTTTCAGTGAGACACACAGAGTCCGGCAGAGGCAGGTGAGGTCTCAGGTAGCCCAATTCGTAGAGCAGCATCTATTCAATGTCACATTACACACTCCCTTAGAAATTGGTTTTCTACTATATCCTGGAAGTTAAGTGGGATTAGTAGGTCATGGTTTGCCCGGATACCTGATTTAATTAACCCCTACCTATTTGCTTACTCACCTCTAGAGAAGACTCCAGGTGTGCCCCCGGGATCAGACGGAGGGGGGGGGCCCTCCTCAACTCTATTCTCCAACATCCAGCTGGGATCTCTGGACTCTAGCTTTTTGCCTGGATATTTACATCTTGCCCTCATCAGCTAGTGTTTTATGTGGATTGTTTTCTTGGTGATCAGCTTAGTCCTAGTCATCCTCAAATCCAATACTAAATCCAAATACTAAATCACTCCTGGCCAGAGTTTATCTACACAGTTTTCTCAGAGAGTCAACAGCCAAAACCCCAGTTGTGTGATTTTATTGTAATTTACCACCTGTGTCTGTCACTATGGCTGTGGCCAGAATATTGTCACTGGGCTGGGGTGACTTACCTTGCTAGAGTCTACCTCCAGCCCTGGCTAACTCCTCATAGAGCTCAATGTTCAAGTTCAAGGGAACTGTAATCTCCACCTACTATGGGTGAAGCAGCCACTGCTACCCTGAGATCAGGATGGAGTTTGTGCTGTTCATCCATTGTTTCAGGGGTTGACCAACTTTCTTTGGAGTTGTAAGAGTCAGGGAAATTTTTCTATAGAGTCAGATAATAAATATTTTAGATTTCATGGTTCGTACTTTTTATTTTAAACTACTCAGAAGTGCATGACAGGCTCAGTCAAAGACAGGCTATCCTTTGTGGAATTCATCCCTTTGTGAGTTTTTGGTCCCTTGACTTCCCCTACATCTTTCTCTTAATATCTGGTTTAACATGAATTCCCTAGAGTAGAATAGTGATTTAGACTCTAGGTCAGGCTCTTTTTCCTATATGTCACCTGTCAGTTATTCAAGAGTAGGATCTCCACCATTCCTAGCACAGTGCTGGATTTCTGCTAAGTGTCCTTTCACATTTTGATTTTCTTTTTACAGTGGTTCATTTAGACTCATTCTCCATGCAGGCTTCTTGCAAAAGGCGCCCAATCGACATGAACAATTCTCCTTAGTGTTACTGAGATCGAAGATACTGCCCTGAAGTGTGTTGGCTTCTAGGGCTGCCTCTCTCAACAGACACAACTTAGCCCATTGCGCCCCACCTTCTGTTTAGAATGCTTAGAAATGTCATTTATTTGCTAAGCTGTGAACATTACAGAGCAGTACAAAATCACAGAAGGCCATGTCTGTAGAAAAATTCTCCAGCTGAGGCCTCTTTGGTCTCCTGGCTTTGATTACAAAGGACGGTGGTGGCCAACATGGTGTCTCCGTGCCCAGGCTTCTGAGCACTTTAGGCCTCCGAGGCAGTTCTGAGAGGGAGCTGGCTCCGTGGGAGTGGGAAACTGGAGAGGGCACCCACCACAAGCCACCTCCTTGTGGCTTGACAACCATCTTATTTTTTTTTTTTGCTGGGAGAATTTAAAAAGGACATAGCCATAACTACAAGTGGACTTTTGAGCTGGGCCAAGGAGAAATTGTGTAATTCTAGTTTATCCTTTGTGGTTTGGCAGCTTCAAGCATGACAGACCATTTGCTCCTAGTCTCGTTGGATATTCACTTGATCAATGGGAATGTCAGCCTCAGATATAAAATGCTGTGGTTAAGAGCACAGGTCAATGCACTATATCATATGATTTTAGCTCTGAGCTCAATGTGAAATATCTGGCATTCATTTCGAGGGAAATGTCAGCTCGGGCATATATCTCGTATTATTAATTCAAATACATAGAAAATGTAGGATGCTTTGTAAGACCTGACACTTGAATGAACATAATAAGAAAAACAACAGGCATAGTGAGGTTGTCTTTTGAATTAAGATTTTTAAAAGTCGATTCTTTAATTGTATAAGCAAAGCAAAGAGAGGAAACACTGGCCCAAGTTCAGAAACAGAAGCTTCTTGAAAAAGCAAGAGTCTGTTGACTAGCAAGGTAAAGTTGGTTGTCTGGTCTGTCTTTTAATGACATCTACTAGTATACAAACTTGTCTTCTGACATCAATGGAAATGATGTCTTTACAAACCAATGAAACACTTTTCTAGAAATCTATATACAGCTATACTTTTCTGATACTTAAGTTTCCTTATGTTTTTCCTTCATTTTTTAGTCCGTGGTGTTTTACATTTGCCTTATTCTTTTTATTGCATCTTTCATTCAGAAAAGTTTCTGACCAATTTTCTTTGGTGTGGTTTTAAATATAAAGCCTATCAAATGATTTTCCTCAATTATGAAGCAGGTCCATGATTTAAAAGGATAACTGTGAATATTTAAATGCAATCAGAAAGGGTTTTTTAGTGGGACAAAATTGGAGGAAAACCCAGGAAGTAGCTAACTTAAAACTGTTTTCTTGATTTAATCTTTTTTCATGTGCTTCACTAGCTCTTTACTATAAAGACATAATAGATTGGAGCCAACAGGTCTGAGTTCTTGTCCCAGCAGACAAGTAGCTCATGCTCAGGGTCTTGGTTTTCAGAGCTGTAAGATGAGTGCAATTTCATGGAGAAAATAAGTTCAAATGACTGGAATGAATAAAAATTTTTTATTTCCTAGAGCTCTGAAAACTCATCTTTTATCAAAGCATATCATATGATAGTGTCTCATTGCACTTAAAGCCTAAATTTTCTGGATGACTTCTAAACATCGTTGCATTTTCATTCTAAGCTGCCTTTCCATATCACTTCCCATTCATCTTCTTGTATGTGTGGTGTGTGTGTGTATGGTGTGTGTGGTGTGTGTGGTATGTGTGTGGTGTGTGTGTGGTATGTGTGTGGTGTATGTGGTGTGTGTGTGTGGTGTGTGTGTGGTATGTGGTGTGTGTGTGGTATGTGTGTGTGGTGTGTGGTGTGTGTGTGTGTGGGGTATGTGTGTGGTGTATGTGGTGTGTGTGTGGTGTGTGTGGTGTGTGTGTGTGGTATGTGGCGTGTGTGTGTGGTGTGTGTGGTGTGTGTGTGTGGCATGTGGCGTGTGTGTGTGGTGTGTGTGGTGTGTGTGTGTGGTATGTGTGGTGTGTGTGTGGTGTGTGTGTGGTGTATGTGGTGCATGTGTGTGGTGTGTGTGTGGTATGTGTGTGGTGTGTGTGTGTGTGGTATGTGTGTGTGGTGTGTGGTGTGTGTGTGTGTAAATACAGTGGACTATTGCTGACCCCTTATCACACCCGCCTGCCCTTGCCTGCCTCGGGACCATTGCCGCTGCTGCTTCCTTGCCTGCCACCCCTACCTCTCTTTCTTCAGAGACCAAAAGACCTACCTGCCTTCAAAATCTCCTTTAGGCATTTTTTTTTTTTTTTGTAACCTGAGCAGAAAGATTTTTTTCCTTTCCACTTTAGTTTATTTCCAATAGAATGTTTATCAAGAACAATTCTTTGTCGGTGTATTTTGTTTTCTGCCTCCAAAGTGAGGACAAGGGACCTGTCTTTGCCTCTGGACCTTCATCAGAAATGTGACTGGTTGAGAATGAAGCTGAATGGATAGCTTGTCCGAAACTATCTGCACACTTGTCCACAGACTACCCAGAATTATTTTAAAGCAATAAAATTGTCCCAATCTGTTGGTAGAAAAGTAACTATGAATCTGGACTTCATCCGAAAGAATGATATGTCTTGATTAAACGCATCCATTGGCCCAAGGTCTAACATTATGGTCGAGAGTATTATTTTGCTAAAACTTTGAACCAGGAGCTGCTTCAAGGATGTGACACTCAGAGAGCATGGTCCCTGGGCCTGCTGATTCCTGATGTTGTGTCAATGTGTGGCACAAGAAATCGCTAAAATTGTCAGTTGCTAAAGAAATTGTTGGAGGTTGTCTTATGTGGAAATGCTTGGGTTGTGGAAAACAGTCCAGAAATACTGTTTTGGGCAATCGGAGATAGTAGAGATTATAGAATGAAATGGTTTTCATCCCTTCTCTATGAGTTGAATCACAGCTCATCTTCTAAAGAACAAAAACATTGCCACTAGGTGACACTGTTTCCTCACTGGGCAAGTGGGGCCTGTCACCTGGAGGGCCCACTCCCCACTGGGCCTGGGCCTGGGATCTGGTTTCAGCTCTGCCATCCCTGGAATGATGCCTGGTGGAAATAGAGCTGGGGTCTCCCTGGGATTCCTCCTTTATAAAACAAAGAAACTCTGAGCTGGATTGCTTTTTTAAGTTTTTATTTTGTTAATTTAAACCTTAAAGATGCCTCTTATGTAAATATACTCTATACAGACAGCAATTTTTCTTGTTTAGATAATTACAGCCTTTGAAAGCCATGGAGCAGGGGCACCCTCATGGGCCTTCCTGGGTCTAGGCACAATTTCTCATGTTGAATCAGATTTATGGACCCAAAGTGCTGAAGAACTAGAAACAAATCTTAAAAGTTGTATAGTTCTATCCTGGGCTGGCTGATTCCGGATGCTGTTCCAATGTTTGGCGCAAGAAATGGCTAACGTTTGCTCTAGCTAACAGAGCTCTGAAGCTCTGTTAAAGCTTACTAGATCAGTGGATAAATGAGTGGCATATAGCATCCTTCTATTATATGTGAGCATCTTTTCTCCCCTCCTTGCGTATCAGGGGTTTATAAAGCAGTGCTTCTTCGCTCTGTGTTTGTGTTGGATGTTTTCAGTTACTTGGGAACTAAAGACCAAGGCAAGAATATGGTGATGGATTCGATCGTAAAACTGTGTCCAGCTCTTTTTCCACTCCCATGTAGTCCCCAGTTCCATGTCTCTGTTTCAGCCTTACCATCAGTGGAGCCCAAATCATTGTAACACAGTGAAACTCTAGCTTGTGTGGGTGTGGGTCCTTGTGTGGGTTTGTCTGATGTCTGTCACTGTAACAACCATTAATACCTTGTAGAGAAAGATAACAAATAGTATACCCTTAACTAATCTGCCACCCCACAATTAAAACATCTCAGCAAGACAGGGAGATGCTGACAGAACTGTAAAAAAAAAAACCCAAAAAACGGGGATAGGGGTTGGGGGTGGAATCAAAAATTGAAAATTCAAATATGTTAGTGTCTATCTTACAGATGTGGGCGTTAGCCGTATTTTTATCTGAAAAAGATGATGGGCTTTGATTTTGTTCTTTCACTTTCTCTCTCTACTCAAATGAGAAGAATTTTTAGTAAATATTTAAGTTCTCTTATTTTAAGGAGACAAGAAATTCAACAATCCCAGAAATTACCAGTGACCTCTAATGACCTCCCAGTGACCCAGCCAGTCTTCTCCCTCCATCATGTCTGTGCCCATGTTCATGGTTAACAAGGTTTCATTAGGAAGGAAAAAATTTGTCTTTGCTTCCAAACACAAGTTGAGCTCAGATAGAGCCTCAGCAGGGAACATACTTCCCTGCTTTATCTTTTTGCTTCCCTGGTGTGTAATCTTGTCTTTTGAAATAGTTGCAATCAGAACACATTACCTAAAGAGTGGAGAATGAAAAGATTTCACAGTCAGCGTGGGTATTTTTTAGTTTTCTTTAACAATTGCTACCTTCCTTAGTAATTGAAAAGGATGCAAGAAATCTGTATGTACTTGGCAGTGTTTTTCTAAGTGCCTGAGCTGGAGCTGGAGCTGGAGCTGGAGAGAGCTTGTAGGTGACAGCTGGCCTCCACCAGCCCGGGGAGCTCTGGAAAACCAGTCTTGTTGTCTTGCTCTCTCCCTTGATGGGGCTCCTGTGGAGTTCTTGTTGCTGCTGTGGTTGGGAGAGAGTCTGAGCCCGGGAGAGGGGCGGGTTTTGTGGCTGGTGTTCAGCTCACATTTCAGGTGCAGAGCTCAGTGTGGCCAGTGCATCCTTTGACATTCAGGGCCGAGGCTGAAGAATAAGGCTACTGAGAATCTGTGGGAGCTTCAGTCCACCAGGATGTAGAAGGTGGTTCAGGGTGCCTGAGACACAGTGGGCGCTTTGCCCTGGGTGGTTCCTTTAACACAAACTCTCCTCTTTTGTGTTATCAGGAAACATGTTTGCTTCCTGAGGTTCAGGGTGATAAGAATGGTGTTGAGTTGACTCTGAACCTCAGAGTGGAGAGATTGCATTATTAGGGTGGGATTTTTGACATCTTTGGGGGATGCTCCCAGGGGATACCTGCTGCTTCAGGAACTCTAGAATCGATGGCTTAAAATGTGGGGAAATAAGATGAGCCCATGAAGTCTGAGCTTGCCTTTGGGGCAAAATGCTGCTTTGACATCATTTAGGCCTCAAGGAGAATTCTGAAGCTGGGTGTCAAGGGAAGGTCAGCAGGGAAGGAGGGCCATGTCACTGATGGGAAGCCAGGTGATCAGCAGGTGAGATCTAGCACCTTGCACATGAATTGATGAATAAATGAGCAGAGATTGAAAGGACCCTCTTTGGGCCTACGACTTTCTGAACCTCATGAGACTAATGACTAAGGTGCTTCTGGGAATGGCCATATATGTGAGGTCCATGGAGACTTCAAGGGCTGGTAATGCCCTGTGCTTGCAATGATAGGGATTTAAGTAAGAGATTTTGGACACTGAGTTAAGAAAGTGGATCCCAAATCAGCACTTTTAAATCGATCAAGTCAAGAACAGTTTCCAGTGTGGGTACTTGAAGTGGGTAGCAGACAGACCATCTCTGCAGATGTTAATCAAAAGGAGTTAGAGGCTGGGTGAAGGTAGGTGGAGGCACAACCTTTAGTCTGTTGGAGGCCGAGAGACCCACACCACCTAGGAAGCTCAGTTACTGGGAAAAAGTCAGAGCTGGGCCAGTTTTATCAAGGTCATCAAACCAAGCTCAAGATAAGGCCCAGTGACTTCATTTCTCCCTTAAAACAATATACAGAATCTATTTGCTCCTTGTGTTACTTTAATACTGGGTGATTGAAAATCACCTGTATATTCCTTTAGATAAGAAAAATTTTTAATGTGTTTCACAGAAAGTTATTGAGAAACTAGGATAATTGTCAGTGTTCAGAAAAGTTTCTAAAATACAAGGCAAGGCTTAAAAATTATCAGCCTCCTTGAATATTAAAACCAAAAGCTTTACCAACTGAAGTTCAATCACATCATCATAAAAAGAGTACAATTGTAAATTGAGCTGCAACTCAATTACATTTTGCATGGGTTTGCAAAGCAGCCTGTACAGAAGGAGATGATGAGTTGTGAACATGTCTGTGTGAGTCTGAGCACATCGATTTCTCAGATTGATCTTGCATTTATTCATGCCCATCATCACAAGCTACTTCCGGGAGCAGGTCACTGAGAAATCCTCTTTCATGTGGAACTTAGAGAAACAAAACAGTCAGTCAGAACAAACAGAACAAACTTATCATAAACTCATTAACTCACTGCAAAACTGAGGCAACTGGGGTGGGGGAGGGCAGAGGTGGACTGGAGACCCCCTCCTCAGGGCGTCAGTGCTTGGTCCCAGAGTACAGCTTTTGAGTAGTGCAGAGGCAGCAGGCAGTGGGCATTTTACAGCCCACCCTAGTGGCCCCATGGGGTTCAGGCTGCTGGCACAGGCCAGGCGTGATGGTAATGGCAGTGGCTTTCTAGCACATCACCCCAGGGTATGGAGCCCCTGGGGCCCATGGGCCAGCTCTAACACTGTGGCTCTCTCCAGGTGCAGCTAGTGCAGAGGCCCATGGGCTTGGGCCTGAATTGTTGAATGGACTGAACAGGTGTGAGCTATAAGCTGATTGGAGAATGGAGCGATCAGCCATGGGATTGAAACTGGTCCAGGCAGACTGGTAGATGGGTCCTAGAGAGAGGAGATAAGGCAGGAGAGAAGCCAACTTGGGGCTCCCACTCTGGCACTCAGAGACTTGGCTTCTGAGACTTGCTCAGACAGGGCCCAGTTAGACTTACTTGGACTCAGGATGATCTGAACCGAACACTTGCTCACTCAGACTGAAGGTTCTCAACTCAGACTGAAGGTTCTCAGCTGCATCCAGCAGCCGCCTCTGAAGGCAGAAGAAAAGCTCAAGAACTTTGCAGAGCTGGGCTGCTGCCTGCCTCTGACTGTCCTCAAGCCTGGAGTCCCAAAGAGTTGCTGTTGGTGTGGGCCATCTACTCACAAAGAGCTGTGATGCTGGTGACTGGTAGTGACCAGCACTCCTGGCCAGTGCTGTCCATTACTGCTGATGGGTGACCAGCACTCTGTGTCAGAGTACCTCCGAGAGCTCTTAATCTTAAGAGCACCACCTCTTGGCACTGCAGCCTCCACTGCTGTCTGTTGCACTGCTTGGCGCTGTCCATCCCGACCTTCAGACTGTTGCTGTGAGCTGCTGCAGCATATTCTCAGCAGCGCTGCCTGTGAGCACATGCAGCTGCGGTGAGTCGGAGCAGGCCACACACTCCAAACCATCGTTGATGGGACACTTCATCCGGGATGAGTGGCCTTTTGTTTAGGGCTTTTGGGCTTTGTGTTGGGTGAAATTGCAAGCTTCCTGTGGCCTTAAGAACTCCTTGTTTTCCCTGTTTGCTAAGTAAACCCCATTGCTGCTCCCTGAGCCTGAGTGATCTTACAATTGTGTGTTCAGGTAAAGAACCCACAGACAGTGACCTGTCCTCCACTGGCTGTCTTTGGAAGCTCTGAGCCTCCCTACAGCCTTGTTTTGGTGAGTGTGTGTTGGGGGCGGGGGTGGTTAGGGGTGAGGAGGGACCAACAGAACATGGTGGAGGGTTGTTGGGGCCCAGTGGTAGGCAGGGTATGGAGGTAGAAATTTGTAGAGCTTTGAGCTTACAAACCCCAGAGTAGATCCAAAGATCCAAACTAGGTAAACCTAGTTTACCTCAATAAACATTTTTTGGGAAAGGAAATAAATATTAAAACAAATCCTCTTCTGCTTGCCATGGTGATGGAGGCACAGTTCTCCCTGTGGTTCACAAAAGGTGGTTCATTGCTAGTGTGGTCTGAGGGGCGCTGGTGGACAAGGCGAGGAAGAGATGTGGGTGAGGTGTTTAGGGGCACTCCTGCTTGACAGCTTTTTGAATTTGACTGATAATCCCCCCCTCCTTGAAATTTTTCAGAGGAAAGAATACTGGCAGAATATTGCCAATTATTGAAGCTTTATGGCAGGTAAAAGGAGTTGACTTAGCTATCTTTACTTTTGGTTAAAACTTCTTATTCAGAAAGTTAACATATTTTTAAATGTATTTCATAAATCTATTTTTAATTAGAAGAAAGTATTTTAAGTAATTGTATTCTCATTGGTTTTCTTAATGGAAAACCAACTGAAAAAAGAGCTACCTATTTAGTTATATGTCCATTATTTTGCCTATTTTGCGTATTTATCTATTCCCACTACTTATATTTCTAGCATGTAAGAGAGAGCGAGTGAACAACTGGGTATTTCACATAAAGAGACTGGTGCGTGTAGTCTGAAATGTGCCACTTAGATGTGAACAGTAGCAAATGAAGAGTTCATCGGCCACTTTATGGGATAGATTTGGGAGATGAATCTTACTTGAAACTATACACACAAATATACACACCTGCCTTTCATTACATTGGCTGTCTTTGATGAGGAAAATTTTTAATACCATTGATTCTTGAGGCGCTTTTTGAAATATTCAGTGCAGCAAGATTTCCTGATAACTCAAGTCACAAGACAATAGCTCTTGGTTTAACCATATGTGCATCATCATCATCTTAATTATTGGGCATAGCTCTTAAGTTAAAAATCACAACCTGATGTGTATTTTATTTATTTATTTTTAAAGATTTATTTTTATTTACTTATGTATACAATATCTGGGGTGTAAGCCAGAGGTGTGGGGGTAGAAGGACGAGAGGATTCATCAGACACAGAGTGGGGAGCAGAACAGGCAGATTGACAAAGTACACTGCTGAGAGGAGCAGTGGGTGAGACAGGAGAGGTCAGCTATGCTATGGGGGTCAGCTCCCTGGTGGGGATCGAACTCAGGCCCAGGCCACAGTGGCTGCAGGTAGCTTCATAGTGCTGTGACTTAACCCCTTGCTCCGCTGGGGAGGCCCCTATGTGTATTATAAAGAACTATACGGAAACTCCTTATGTTTGATGTGGGGGAGGGGAGAGAGCATTTGATTGTGTCCTCTTTTGGTTCAGGATATATAAGTACTTGGGAAATCAGACTGGTTATGTTTTATAGAATGTTAGGAAAGTTTGAGGACTATTGTTTTTTGATTTCAAAAATGATTCTGTACTGTGCTTTTATGAATCAGGCACTGCAATGAGTGCAGAGACTACAGGAAAGAGCAATGTGCTCACTCTCTTCATGGATCTCAGACTACAGTGGGAGCAAACAGCAAGCAGCCACACTTGTGACTATGTAACTACAGACACTGCTAAGTGCTGTGAGAAAGGCACAGGGGGCTTTGGGACATGTCATCCCCTCTTAGCTTGCGGTCAAAGAGGATCAATAAAGACATGATATTTGAACTCTTATCTGAAGGTGGCTGAGGGCCAGCTGAGGGAAATTAAAGTGAGAAGCCCCTGAGTTCAGGGGGGAATATGGCACTTTGGTGTTAGCTGGAGCGTAAAGAGCAGAGGGAATGTGTTCAGCAGTGACGTTGATAGTGAGCTCACTCTGAATCCGACAGGGCCAGAGTACCATGGAAAGAATTTGGTCTTTATCTTAAGAGCAATTGGAAAGTCTATTAAGTGTTGTAAGCAGGGGAATGATATGGTTTCACTTACACTTGTGAGGAGTCACTTTGGAGTCTGGGAAGTGGTTACCACAGGGCAGGAATGCCTGGAGTGCCCGGAGAGGTGGTAGGGATTAGACTACAGCACCCCCAGCCATCCGTTGGGAATGTGACTAGGATAATATCCCATCTTCTTTATTATCACCCATTGTAGGGAGTCAGACGTGTAAACAGATAATAATGACACAGTGTGATGAACTTCATGTGAAAGGTGACAAAAACACCTGTGAGCACTGTAGATAAAAATACTTAATTTTGACAAGGAAGATAAGAGATGCTGCATGAGGAGGCAGCAGTTGACTGAGAGCCTCAAGCACTTCCTCTTCAGTATTGGAAGTGAACATATTAGTTCAATTTTATCCTATAATTGCAACATGAGAAAAAAGTCTTTGAAAAACATCTCCATGGATTTTGAGACCTATCGTATGATATTTACCTTAAATTGAAGAGTAACTACTTCTACACCCACAGTTGGAGATGGGAACATATGGAAAGTCCCATCACCCTAGAAGCTGGGGGTGCCTGGATATAACACTGGAAGTAAGTAGGGTGAAGCTCTAGTTCTTGATTGTCTACATTATACCACTCCTTTGATTGAAATTAGAGACATACAAATTGATGTTTCTCTGCTAAATAGCAGGAAGAGAAAAGGCAAAGTCAGGCCATTTGAAGTTTTTTATTTTCCTATTTTTTCATCATTAGTATTTTTCTTCTCCCGAACACCAAGAACAGACAAACAAAACAACCAAAAACAAAAGCCCAATAAATTGGATGGAAAAGCTATTTCTGAGTTAAGTCATTGTAGAGTTATTTGTAGCTACTAGAAGACTGTGACAATTGCCTTTCAGAAACCTATTGATAAGTAAACGTACTTGACTTTGTTCCCCTGGTGAAAATGCTGACTGGTAACCTTATCATGTGGGAGATATTTACTTGTTTGTTTATAGGGCTGTGTAACAAAGTACTATAAGTGGGTGGTGAATAATAGTCATGTACTGTTTGGAAAGCTCTGGGTGCTAAAAGCTGAGATCAAGGTTCTTCAGAGAACCACAAGGGAGAATCTCTTCCATGCTTCTCCACTTTTTCTAGTGGATGTGAGGCAATTGTTGGCTTTTTCTTGGCTTACAAGCATTCTGTGTGTGTGCATGAGTCCAAAGCCCTCATCTTATAAGGACCTTAGTTGGTTCCATTAGGGGCCCAGTGACTCTATTATTTCTTCATTTTAACTACATCTGCAACAACCCTATTTTCAAGTAAGGCCATATTTTAAAGTACTAGTTAGGGCATTTACATATGAATTTTGTGAGGGTAGAATTCAGCCTCTAACCCTGTCCAGTCCCTGCTTCAGGGAAAGGGGAGGAAAGCCACACCCTAGTGAGTGACATTTACATGTTTAACCTATGTCCAAGCCCATTTTGGTTTTCGTAGGGCTTCTATTTTCCCTAGAAAGTTGAAAGAAGATACTTAAAATTTCTCTTCCTTGTTCTTAGTTTCTGCTTGCCTCTAAAAAGGCTAAAATATCTACCTACACCTTGTTCAGGAGATATACATGAAAATGAGAGGAAATAAAAGGCTTCTAACTAGAATACTTTGAAAAATATCATGTTTCGTGTCTCTAAATTCAGGTAGGTTTGCTTTTAGTCACTACCATCATAGAGGTGCAAATGGTTCCCCAAATGACTGAGTAGGAAAATTGCCTTGACAACTTCATATTTATGAAGATTGTGGGGTCCAGAGATCCTATAGCAGGGCCTAGGAAATATATATTTATTAAGTGTTCTGTAGGTAATTCTTGTGATTAGTCAAGTTTGGGATTATTGGTCTGAGACTATTTCTCTGTTAAGAATGGCCACTGTCAAAAATGCATACTTAATTTTATTATTTACATGGAAAGGAAAATATTGATTGATGGTTTCAATAATGGCATGGTCAATTGATATTAGGAAAATGACTGATGTTCATGGTCAATTGATATTAGGAAAATGACTGATGTTCAGTGGAAAATACGTAGGTGGGTATTTCTGGATTTCAGTCATGATTCTGCATCTTATGCATTAGCATATATGACCATTCAGTACATGTAAATTGTGACAAGTAAATTCTCTGAGCTTCAATTTCTTTATCTGTAAAATATGAATAATAATTCCTATTTTATGAGACTCATGGGGTAATTAAAGTGGAATACTTTATGAAAAAATACATTTTGACCTGGGATTAAACAAGTCATCATTGAAAGCCTATTTCCTATTCTTTTATTATTTTGAGTCACAATCTTGTAAGTTTTGAAAGTAGGAAATAGATTTTATAAATGATATATAACATTCTTCCCCTTTGTTCTGCCTTTGATCAATATTTCTTAATCAGAGGTTTGATTGTGGAATTGTGATTGCTGGATGGAGTCACAGTACACCAAGTCCTAACAGTGCTATATTAATTTTGTGCAAGAGTGAGAATGTTGGCAGTAAATCCTTAATTCTAGGGAAGTGGGTGAGCTAAGAAACATCCAATACCATGAATGACCCATTAACTTCTGAGAAGCTTGGGTACATGCTTCAGGGCAAACAGGGCTGAAAGCACTGGACCATAATGTGCGTGGTTAAGCATTAAACAGTGAATAGCATGAAAAGAAGTCTCCCTAGCTTTCCTCTGGAATGTTCTAAGTAAGCAGCTGGCTTTTAATGAATCATCTTTACTAGTGAATGGTTGGTCTTTCTACTATAGAATCTTATTTCTACCATAGAATCTTATGTTATTGGTCTTCCAACATTGTACGGAGAGTTCTCAAAGTGGACAACCTTGAGGAAAGACGTGCAAAGTTTATTTGCTGTTGGTTAGGCCTTACTGATACAGTACCAAACTTTTCATTGCTGAACCCAGTCTCTCTTCCAATGAGTTCAGCTGCACCTTGAGGAACCCAACTGCCATCCTAGGAAAATCTATTTGATTTTATTTCCGTCTATGTACACTAATGACAGATGTTACGATCCATTTCTGTTTCAAAACATCTTTCGAGGAGATTGCTCTGCTTCTCAAGGTATTCTGTATCCTGGCAAGCAGGAAACACATCCAGAATGTGGACTGGTAAACTATTTCATTATTGTTGTTAAATGAATTAAAATTTAGCTTGAACTTTAAAGATGGAGACCTTTCCATTTTCATTGGGTGAGTCTAGTCTATATTCCACGAGTTGTTATTCCATAGCAATGGGCGTGGCAGCACTGTGTTGATGGATATGTAAAGTATCATCAGGTTTTCTCTATCATGGACACAGCCTGTAATCATCTTTTTCTGCTGGCTGACAACAGCAAAGGGAGAAGTTGTGTAAAGAAAATCAAACTGACAATGCAGAGACCTGTGGACAAAACTTACAAGGTGGAAACACCTTGGGAGAAGTCTCTGAATTGATTCTTCTCTACATCCACAGGCAAGATGAGTGTTACCTCTACATACACCAACAGCTGGTTATGAGAATCCAGAATCTAGAGAAGGTTTGTGCTGGTTACTAACAGTGATGATGTTTGGAGCATTAGAATTGTCATGCTGGATGAAAGGAATTCTCAGTAAGACAGAAGTCCTGAAATGAAACAGATCAACAGATGACATCTGTACATTTCTGTCAGGCTATCTGGGGTATTACTGAGACAGAAAGTTGATCACTGAAGACTTTGACCTCAGGAACTCAAAGGCGAGTTTCTTTAGCTGGTCAGGTGACCTGACCTTTGTCGTTAGGTGGAATGGAATCTAGGCCAAAGAGAAAGTGAGGAATTATGAGCCCATCAGAGTCATGAAATAAATGTTCAGCTGACCCTGGCCAGTAGTCAGAAGAGTGGTAGCAGAGAGCTTTTTAGGGTCCAGCTAAGACATAAAAACTGGGGTTGCTGGGACCCTTGCAGCTTACCCACCTCTCACACAGACTGGAGCCAGAGGAAACTGGAGTCATGGAAGTTCCTAGAGTTTTGCTTTAACATACTCACTAGTTCATGCAAGTCAGGGCTTAATTTTCTTGATTTCAGGAAACAGAATTACATATTAAACAATCCATGATTATTGTAGCACTTGAAATGTACAAATACAGGGAATGCTGTAAATACAACACTTCACAATGCAAATTGGTGCCATGAGTGCTGATGGCTCAGCTGTCTGCTATAAAATGCCTGTGAAATTATACTATGACTGTGTGGGGGGAGGTTCTCCATAACTTCCTGCCTTTATGGGTGGAAATAATAACTCTTAGATTAAGCATTTTCTGGAAAATCATCTTATTACTCCCAGATGAAATATGTTTTCTGCTACAATAGCTCATTGCTTCACTCTTGAACAGTTTCATTCATTCAAAAACTCATTTGTTCATTCAGCAATTCATTCAATATTTAACCTGGGCATTCACTAGTGTGTTTGTGCAGACTGTATTTGCCCTGGTTATTTCCCCATGGCTGCACATTTAATACCATTCCGACAGGCACAGGATGTAAATATGGAAACAGGTTATAGATGAAGGCTGTTTTTCTTAGATGAAGGATTCTGTGGGTGTAACAATATAAATTACTCCTATGAAAGTCACAGCATAAAAGGCTACCTTCCACAGACGTGATTTGAAGAGGTTTACTATAGGTCATGAGGACTCACGCTCAGGCTGGACAATTCATCTTTTCACAAATCTCAGGAGAGTCTGTCTGATTTCTGGACTTCACCTCCCCAGGGAGAGGATCCATTCAATTTTATACTTTGTAAAAGCCTATTAACCATGCACAGCTTTTCTAGATCATAACCTCGAAATACTTTGCATGCCTCTTGTGCACTATTCAACTCAATAATAAAGCAAGACAAAACTCAAAAACACTGTCAAGGAAAAATGAAGAATTGCTTAAAATTTCCTTTTTATTTATTTATTTTTAAAGATTTATTTATTCATACAGAACTGGGGTACAAGTCAGAGTTGCAGGGGTGGTAAGAAGCTTCACCATAGGCAGAATGGGAAGCAGAACAAGTAGATCGACAAAATACACTGCTGAGGAGAGTAGTGGGTGGGCCAGGCACCAGGTGGTCACCTGTGGGGCTGGCAGGAATCAAACTCATGCTGATGGTTTTAGCTTCTTAGTGCTGTGCTTTAACCCACTGCACCACCAGGGAGGGCCCAATTTTACTTTTTATTGTAAGGTGGATAGAACATCCTTTCCTGGCTGAGAACAGAACTTGCTTGTGTTCATCTGCCTCCCCTACTTTACAGATGCTGATCTAGAGACACAGACGCTAGGTAAAGGGACCAAGGTCTGAATGCCACAACGTACATTTTGGGGATATGAACTTGGACAACCTGGCTCCATAGTTGATGCTTTTGACTCCAATCTAAAGGTAGCAGAAGCAAAATGGCTTATTGTTATGTGCTAGCTTTCTTCCTAGTCTCATGTCTTGACTTATTTTCAGACATTCTCTCTGCCTTGTTGAATATGAGAATCGAGTTAAAGTAGAACTAGAGGGGCCTATAGGATTTTTTTGATCTTTGTTCAGGGCTATAGTATGTGAGTGAATTGCTAAAATGAGGCATTCTCAATGCTTCCAGAAATATCCATGCAGGTATAGGAGCCTGGTACACATTATACATACAAGTCATGCATTCCCTGGAAACCCAGGCTGCACTTTCCAAGGCTTTCTCAGTTCTGAGAGAAAATGAAGTATCAGATGTATTATTTCTGTTGCCTGCACAGCAGATAGACTTGGGGTAGAAACTTCTATACGTGTCTGTATCCTGGCCATGCTATCAATATCTTACCTTTATCATGGAGAAAGGAAATTTTTAAGACCTGGAAAGACTTTCATGTGAAACTACAGGCCTCAGATCTGGCAAACAAGCTTCCAAACAAACCTACTATCATTGAGCAAAGAAAAAAGAAGTCAAATGTTTGTTTTATTTCTTTATTGATGTCTACAATGTTTATCTTGTGCCATTCAGGTTTTAAATAAATATACTTAGTGATGGACATTTACGTCAGTCACTCACTTTTTTCCTCAGAGTATTTTACCCTATGAACAGTACCAGAATAAAAACCAACTCTTACCAAGGTCATTTTTCTCTGATCATGTCTGACAGTCTCTGATTTCCTGAGGTTTGCTATGATATGAAAAGATGATGCCTGCTAACCCAGTTGTACCTCGTTTTAAGAGAAACATGTTACAGCATTTACAAAGCATGGTATTCATGTCATGTATTCATGTCAGGTATACTCCAAATAAAGCTTCTCTTTTACTTTTGGAAGTCATTACATGTACTTTTTCAGGATCAAGTTTAGTTATCTTGTAAGACTTGGACACATGAATTTGTCATAGGAGAGAGAATGTATACAGAAACTGACTTGATTTGAAGGATATCTTTGTCGGACACTTGCTGCTTAATGATCAAATAGTCATGGGTCAGCATTTTCCTCTCCTTTTTGGTCAGACATTTTCATTCTGACAGGAATTTCTCTGAGGACTTAGGACAGGTAAGGGCATGAGATACAGCTACAGGTCTGTGGAACACAAGGAACCCATGTCTTGGGCTTAGAGTCTCTGAGGACCAAGCCCACATCTACCAGATTTGGAATCCTGAGAAATTTCTTTTTAGCTTCTCTAATTTTTTTTTTTAACCTTTGTAGGAAAGCAGAACTGGACTCAACCCCCTGTTTCCTTCCCAGCCCTCAGTTTTGTTTAAGATCTTCCTGCCCAACTTTCCCCTGCTGAATGTCAGCTCCTCCAGAAGCCAGCAGTGGTCTGGGCAGGAATCCTCCATGGGCTTCAAAACCTCTCTTCTCTGGTCATAGCTCTTCTCTTGCTGTAGCACATTGAATATCTTGCTCATTAGACCACAGCTCTCTGAGGACAGAAAGCACCTGTGTCCTAATAGTATGGCATGCATCTCAGGGCCTGGCACATTGCCTGTCCTTGCATGGGAGTGAATTAATGCATGCACACTCTTCTTGAACATATTACAACTGTAGGTGGACTATTAATACTCCAATAACCAATTGCTCCAGAGCTGGATTTCAATTCTGCCCAAACCAGAACATCTATGTCTGTGTCTCCATAAGTGCTATTCTGCATAAAATTGTAGCTTGTTTAACAGAAAAGGCTTGCTTTGGAGATTTTCTGCACATTTAAAAAAAGATTTATTTATTTATGCATACAGAACTGGGGTACAGGCCAGAGGTGTGGGGGTGCATGTGAAAGGGTTCACCAGAGACATAGTAGGGAGCAGAACAGGCTGAATGACAAAGTACACTGCTGAGGGGAGCAGTGGGTGGGTCAGGAGAGGTCTGCCGTGCTATGTGGATTACCTCTGGGGTGGGGATGGAGCTCATGCTGAAGTGGCTTTAGCTTCTTAATGCTGTGCTTTAACCCGCTGCGTCACCAGCACATTTTAAAAAACTACTTGATGTGACTCTCGGATAGTGAGCCTCCTAGACAACAAGGTGATAAGACCCTGGGATAAATAAGTCTCAATAGGGGAGAGAATCAGGGCACAGGGGAAGGAGACTGGACTAGATTTTGGGGGAAGACCAAGCCAGAGAGTATGAATGTGGAAGAACTCAAGCTCCAGACACAGGAGAGAATCAACATGAGGGACAGTAGTCTGACACTTAGCACCATGCTGAACAAACAAAGACATAAAATAATAAAATGAGAAATGATTTTTCATCACTGATGTTTTTGTTTTTCTGTAATATAAACGATGTTAGACATAAGATAGAGTTGTAGCAAAGGGGAAATAAAAATGTGCTGTTATGCTTTCATATAGACTTAAGACCAAGAGCGTGTCTTGGAATAACAGTTTGCAATAGCTAGCTCATTGTGACTTCACCTTGGCCAGCCCCTTTGCTGTGACCCTGGTGGCTAAAGGAGACATTTTCATGGTGATGAATTTGGCTGGCCTGGGTGCAAGAAGTAGTGTAAGTTCATTTAAGAACAAGTTCAATTCCAGTGTCAATTCTCAGTTACCTTGAACTGCTCTAACAGTCTTTATGACTCAAGATCACTGAGAGGTGAAATTCAAGTGAGTCCCAAGTTAGTTCCCACTTATCTCCATGGGCTAGTGGGAAAATTCACTGAGGTATGTTGATCTTCCCTTAGAGGATGAAAAGTTAGGAAGTTTCTCTGTAGTCTAAGTTGATAAACATAGTTCAAATCTTTTGCACGAAGCTCCAGGCATTAAGCAAAGGCATACATGGAGGAGAAATTTAAGGCTCCAGGGACTTGGATTTAAGGGATTGAGGGTTGAGTGGCATATCTCAGACATGCAATTCTTTTAGGGTCTGTCCCCTTGACCTTAACTATACAAATGCCACCAATGAAAACAGATCCTTGCTTGCTCCAGACAGGCTTTCCATATGCATGTTTCTGTTTTTTTCACAAGTTTTATAAGTACTGCCAGATAAACTGACCTTCTATGCATTTTCATTTATTCAGTCAACAAACATTAATAGCCTGGGGTGTGCAAACTAAACACTGTGTTCACCCTTTTGGCACACTTGTTCTGTTGGAAACAAGGTGTTAATTAAGTAACCCCATCAGTCTGGTTACAAACTGCGATAGTTCTGAAAGGAAAATCCTACACTCTTACATGTGTCCATGCAGAGTGTGTACTGGAAGATTTGTACCTAGGCCAGGCCTTTGATCGATTAATTTGGGCCCTGTGGAGATCTGCTTCTAAAGGTTATTACTTATGCTGAATAGTTGGAAAGAAGAGAATGAGGATCAACCCAATTGCTGAAGACTTGTTTAGATAGCAAGGATTTTATTAGACACGGTAATATTCCTTTGGCCAATAAAGTTGCTGGTAACTCTCTTCTAGGGTCACTGAGCATTTAAATTAAACTGACATGACTTTGGTTCCAAATCTATGAGGTTGAAACATTGTTAAGATCCATCCTTGGAGAAAACTAACTTTACAAAGTCACCACTAAATTTCAGCTGATTAGGAATAAACTTTAATGCATTAACTGGGCACTAGTTGTAAAAAAGTCAATTAAGATAATAGCTAGTGAAACAGTCAAAATAGATGAATCTAGTTAAACCAAAAGTGGCTATACATACATATTTTAACCCTTCAGTGGGATTTGAAAAATATCTTCAATATATTTTGGGAAAGTAGACTTCCAATTTTATGATGAAATAATGGATTTTCAATACATATAAATGATAACTTAATTTTATGCAATAATTTTATGTTGATGTGGCTATCCAGAATTTACTTTTTTTTTAAAGATTTATTTATTCATATAGAACTGGAGTACAGGCCAGAGATGCGGAGGGTGAGAGGATTCACCAGTGACAGAGTGGGGAGCAGAACAGGCAGATCGATGAAGTACACTGCTGAAGGGAGCAGTGGGTGGGTCAGGAGAGGTCTGCCACGCCATGTGGTCACCTGTGGATCTCAGGGAGATCAAACTCATGCGAAAGTGGCCTAAGCTTCCCAGTGCTGTGCTTTAACCCGTTGCACCACCAGGGAGGGTCCAGAGTTTACTTTTAACTAAAACAGATATGAGAAAGTTGATCTGAAGATTAAAATCTATTACTTCCTTTATGGTCATAGTCTCACAGAATTTTAGAGCTTTAAAAGTGCCATATTTACAACTATAAGTGATTGTCTCTCCCTTTTTCTCTCCAGGCTATAAGAATTTCACTTTCTTTGATAGCAACTCACACACTCCTTAATGTTTAGCTTTCTTATTTCACATACTCACCTTGATTTCAAAAGTTTGTTCCTATGGTAGTGAAGGATTTGTACCTGTCCTAGTGATATATTTCTCTCTGTGTTTTCATAATACTACATCTGGGAGAGGCATTAATTTGATGCTCAAATGAGGGCTCAAGCCAAGCTATACATTTTCAAGTAAGTTTATTGTGTAATGTCTCATAGTTCTATTTTAATGATGCTTTAGGATTTACAGCTTTATGCCAGCTGGGTTGACATTTTATTTAAGGGTTGAGTCATTTACACTAATCCAGACGTTTGGATATTTTCAAGAGGCTACCAGGCACTCTGATTACTAGTGAAGGCTTGACAGTGCCTACTATCTTTTGCCTTATCCAATTTCCAGTGTGTGTAGAAAGAGAACAATGACTGACTTTGCAAAAGATGGAAGGCGAAGGTAGCTTATGGTCATGTGAGTGTTACGTGCCTAGGGATTCTGATTCTGTTGTACTTCAACAAAGTAACAGGTAACCAATCAAGAGCTCACCATTTCCCACAAAGAACTTGCATAGTACTTGTCAGTGAGCATTTCTTAGACTTTCATGTTTACCTCCTTCCATCCCAGCAATGAATACATGTATGTAGCTGTGAATACATGCATATATCCTAATCATAAATATGGAATTGAATCAGAAGAATGAATTGATGGTGAATATGGACATATCATGTATATCTTATGCTTTCAATTTTACTTTTTGCTATTGCTGAAAGAAGTCATGAGAAACAGCCAAGAATATTGTTTTGCAACTTTCTCCCACCCTTAACTAATATTATTGAGAATATTATCTGTCATAATTCTCAGCATCCAGGTGAATCATTTCTTGTAGAATTTTCTCTTTCTGGGAAAGTGCATTTGTCTCCTGCTCCACAAGGCACGATATTAATGACAGTGTTTTCATTTTTACTTCGGAAGTAAGAAACTCAAAAACAAAGTTGTGAACCAACCATTTTTACTACATTGGATCTTTTGGCCCATCGGTTGGAGCACCATTTCCTCCCTCTGATTCTTGCTATGTAAACTGATTTATGTTTCTTAGAGTTGGTTTTAATTTAACTGTTATGGTATATACTCCACTTAAACCCACCCCAGAGCATTTGCAATTGAAGGAAGATTATCAGTTTATAAGAAGCCAGAAAAAGCCTTCCCAATCATTCTCATGGCGCTTTCCTACTCCACTCTGACAACTGATCAGGATCTGTGTGCTTTGGATCAACATGTCAGGAGGAGGAGGCTGGGATGGAAAAGTTGGCTTTCCTCATTGAAGGCTTCTCTCCACACTTCCTACTGTTTGTCTCTCTGAGACAAACTTGCAGGGTCATGACGCTTTTCTCGGAAATAAAGGGTCTCAGGTTTGAAAAAGGCAATTTATTCTTACAGGGAAGCAAAAAGACTCTTGTAGCATATATCTTAGAAGCTTTAAGATTATTTTGTTTTCAAGTTTATGTAGACTATCTAATTCAAAAGTTCTATTTTACCCGAAAGGACAATCAGAGTTATTTTCATAGTCTTATACCTTCTGTAGTTAGAGTTCCAGATGTACATCAGCAGAAAGTACACTGGGTTACGTGGCACATTCTCCCATGCCAAATTCTGGGGCAGGTCTCCACCCCTTGCTGCGGAGGCCTGTACTTCGCAATATTCTACCCACCCCACTCCTCCTCCTAATCCACTTATATTTCCATCTACACTTCCCTATCGTCTGGCTCAGCCTTTCAGGAAGAGGTTATATGATTGGTATGTTAAAATCACCAACTCAACCCCTCTAAAATGCTAGTGTCAGTCTAATGACTTAACAAGTTACCATTTCTGGATAACATTAAATTCTAACTGGCATCATTCATATGTTCTTTCCTTGCAATGTTCTTTCCTTGCAATGTTCTGTAAGCTTAGTTTATATCTACATCCTCCTGGAAAGTTTACTAAAATGAAGATCAGATTTCTAGAGCCTGCCCCCAAGTTGTCTGACCCAGTGTTAAGTGGGGCCCAAGAATTTAATTGGTGACCAGCTCCCAAGTGATACCAGTGCCTGCGGTGTGGCATCCATACTCTGAGAATGACTGTTCTCATGGCTCTGAGTCCTGGCTGCACACCAGAATCTCCTTGGCAATTTAAGAAAAAATTACCCGTGAGTCCCCAAGCCCCACCTCCTGAGACTGTAATTTAGTTGGTTTGATGGGACTTGGGTAATGATATTTTTAAAAGCTCCCTAGGTGATCATATCATGCAACAGGGTTGAGAATGAATGCCTTAATTTAGAACCAGTAATAAATGAGACTTATAACCACTGGGACAGGGCCAGAATAGTGAAGCTTTCCTGTTTTCTTTTCCTTTCAGAGTATCTAGAGTAAACCATAGGTTCAGTTGGCATCTTAACCTCATGGGACATGTAGGCTGATTAAGAGCAATTAAATATTATCAGTGGTGAACTAGAGATCAGGTACATAGGGTGATCTGTTCCCATCTCATAAGAAGATAATGGAGCACACAGCTTTCTCTTCCCTAACTTAAGACATCCCATAAGCCTATGATGTACTAGAAGGTCAAGACTAGGTATTCCAGGTTTCTTCTTGATATTGTCCAATGTGGTTGGCACTTCTTAGTAGCTTTTGAAACCCCTGTCTGTGTAGTTCAGAGAGATTTCATCTACATGGAGATGTTGGCTTCAAAGGAAGTTAACATTTTCACTTTTGAGTCTGGTGTGCTTGTCAGGAAGAGGCTTTTTAAAAATAATTTAATCTCTCATGTTTGCCTTCCAGTGATGGGAAAGCATGAATATAAATTCAGTTTAATGATGAATCACCAGTTTAGCAGAGTCTCTGACTTGACTGACTCACCGGGTATGACTCATGCCTTGTTGGCTTTACAGTGTTTGAAGTGGAGTGCTGTGACTCCTGGAGGGATTGTATTTTCTTCTTAACTTTTGAAAACTATTGTTTATGACTTATAAAAGAGAAAATGAAATGTAAACAGTTAATAATAAAATATTACTAGAGATACATACTTGTGCTGTTGCCAAGATTCTGATAGGGAGGAAGGCTGTAGCAAAATAAAGTAGGTTATTTATCTTGAGTAGATCAATAATAGATACATTTTGCTTCTTGACAAATATGATTGATGTGCATAAGCAACATCTTCAGGATACATATTTTTAGTTACTGCTCAATAGTTTGAATGCTGTTGGATGACAGCTTATTTGTCCCAGCTTTCAGAATCCCAGCGATCAGTGGTAGAGATTCACAAAGCAACAATGAACATTAAGCATGGAAGTGTTTTTCAGTTCCAATTTATTAGCTTTATTTCTTAAGTTTGACAGACCACAGGATTAACATTAATTCTCAACATTTAAATGGCATTTTTGCTATTTCTCTTCTCTCTTAGAGATATACAAATTAATTCCATTATTCCTGGGTTCTAAAGTTAAGATGATACCAGTTCCATTTACTTTCACTTGTGGTAGAAATGAGACACAGATTCAAACCAGACACACTAGATGCATCTCTGGTGCTGCCATTGGTTTTCTTTTTTGAAACAATTGCTGTCTTTCACCTTGATGACTACTTTCAACACATTCACGAAGATATTGCTTTCCTAACCAAATGGTATTGACTGTCAGGCAGAATGTAGCAAATATCAAATGAGGTTATCATAAGAGGCCATGGGAAGCTTCGGATGCTTGTTTTGAAATAAATATAATAATATCAGTAGAGACATATCACCTAATTTTTTAATGGATAATGCATAGATGATGTATCTTCATTTTGACTTCCTCGATTATTTCTAGCTAGCTGACTCAGATCTATCTATCTATCTATCATCTATCTATTATCTGTCAGTTTCCAGGTCCACCAGTTTCTTCTCTCTTTCAGTCTAGTTTTAGTTTTTGACTCTTAATTCTGATATAGCTTTGGCCTTCTTTTCATGACTTTTACATTATCACTTGGAAAACTCTATTTTTGTGGTTAGGCTTGCCCCCAAGATAGTGTATAGTTTAGTAAAAACAAGACTTCTTAGGAGACACTATACTTTTATTTTTTCGGTAAGTGAAAGTTAGATACTCTGGACATTAAAGGAATTTTCAATATACAGACAGGTTTGCTTTGCAAACAATAGTGCCTAGTAACTTTCCATTTTTGAGTAAACTCAAATTAAGAGGAAGAAGGGATTTAGAAGATTTTTGGAAATGAACCTGACTACTTCATTGGACCATAATCTTGAACTCATCTATCAGCTACTCTTTTTCTTTTTTCTTTTTTTTGGTAAATATTTATTTATGCATATAGAACTGGGGTACAGGCCTGAGATGCAGGGGCAGTGAGAAGAGACAGAGTGGGGAGCAGAACAGTCAGATGGATGAAGTACACTGCTGAGGGGAGCAGCAGGTGGGTCAGGAGAGGTCTGTCATGCCATGTGGGTCACCTCCAGGGCGGGGATCAAACTCACACTGAAGTGGCTGTGGCCATCTTGCAGTGCTGTGTCCTAACTTGTTGTGCTACTGGGGAGGGCCTACTCTTTTTTCATTATGGGAGCAAAACTGAAGCAATATTCCTGGTCATCAACTGTGGGTCTTACATTCCTGACTGGTAAATTGATTGAAGGTAACTGGTTTCATTGTACATTTCAATCAGGATATTTCTAAAAGTTTCTTTTACATTTGAGAGCCATAATGAAAAACAAAGTCTTTCTTCCAAAGATTGACTAAAAACTCACTACAAATGAGTCACTGTGTAAATTAGACATATGTGATCCTTGTTCTTATAGACCTTAGAGTCTAATGGAAGAGCTAAACATTGGATAATATGATACAAGTTCATTTTAATAATAATTTATGATAAATACTGTAAGAACAGAGTACTACCAAAGGAAAAAAATAGGGGAGACTAATTTTATTAAATCAACAGAGAAAGCTCCTTGATAGTTTATTTGAAACTAAAGAGATGAGAAAAATTACTAGGAAGTGGTTGAGGGGAAGCATATACCCCCAGACACAAGACTGTGTGAATGTGATAGCAAGTACTAGTATTATCAAATGTTTGAGGCGCTAGAAGCAGTCCTGGGTATCAAAAGCAAGGAGAATGTCTTGCAACTTGACAAGCAGGATGGAAAGGCAGGCAAGGCCGGATTATGTAGAGTTCCTTGCAATAGGTTATATCAGTTACTTATTGTATAACAAATCTCTCTAAGATTTAGGACTTAAAAACAACAACAACAACAAAAAACAAACAAACAAACAAAACACAACTGTCATTTGCTTGCTCCCAGTTCTGTAGGTCAGGAATCTGGACTGATTTTAGCTGAGCAGTTTTCTGCTGGTCTTGCCTCGGCTGTCAGCTGGTGACGGTAAGAACTCATTCACAAGTCTGGAAGTTGATGCTCACTGTTCTCTAGGTGCATGCTTCCGTGCGATCCCTGCACTGTGACTTGCTTCTGTGTCTGTTGGAACACCATGATAGAAATCTGGGAGTAGAGGGCCATGTCCTCAAAGAAGGTCAACTGTAATCCTTCAGTGGCTTCTCTGTGCCTCTCGGATTTGAAGGCTGATTTTTGCACAAACCCTCATATTCCCTCAGACTGGTTATTTTCCCTCTTGCTCTCTTTTTAAGAGAAAACTAAAATTTGCTGATCAAATGCTGTAATTTAATAGGAATCTAAGCAGTAACTGCAGATGGTCAGAAGGTGCCAGGAATGTCTCTAGCTCCTGTCCCTCCAACCCTGTGAAAATTGTTGCCAGCTTTTTTATCAGGGAGAAGCTCAATAACAGATTCCATGACTGGAATTGAATTGCTTTAGCTTTACCACAATTACTTTTTGTTGTTGGGAAGAGTGTATTCAAGTCATGCAGTTTATTGGATTTTTAACAATCTCTTCAGCCCACAGCTTTATAAAATGTGTGCTAAATACAATGCAAGAGTTAGAGGGAAAATGTGGCATTTATATCAATGCAGGTTGTAACAGAAATTATTAGCAATTTTCTTGTGTGAAAAAGTCTGTAAAATTCCATTAATTGTAATCCAAAAAGAAGGAAAAAAGGAAATTTTTCCATTTCCTGATCAAGTTGCATGTGTATTTTCAGATATAGTGACTAATCTTGGTTAGAACTAGAAATCACATACTGGGAAAGGAGATACCAACCAGGTTTATCATGTGTGGAAAGAAAAATCTACAATTAATATCCTGGCACATTTTCCAAAAAGACAATAGTTAAATTTCACAAATGAGTGGGATGTAGAGATGGACTTTAGCTCTTACTTTTTTCCATTGTGCTTTCTCTGATTTCACTATGGCTATAGACCACTTCTCTACTTCTCAGAAAGTTATTGGGAATAGTAATTTTGATAGTTCTGAGATATTTTGTAATCAAAGTGTTTGTATAATTCTATGAAAATTTAAAGACAGTGAGCTGTAAACTTCAATGTCCTCTATGATATCAGCCAACATGACACATCAGTAAGTTGTAAATTATTGATGGCTTTATCAATATGTAGCACCATTGGTTCATCCACATTTCAAAGGAAGCTAGCAACAAGTCTTATCAGTTTAATCTCTAAACTGAACAAAAACGAATACTTTGATTGGAAGTACCAGGCAGATCAGAAAGTAAAATATTTGGAAATCTCACAAAGAGTATTGGTTGTAGAAATAAGCAAAGAGTGAAAATAATAAAGGTGATACTGCAGTAAAGAAATACATGAAATTAAAATAAAATGACCAATGATTTGTTACTAGAGATTTTAACAAATAATGAAATAGACTGGGGCTTTTTATTGAGAATACTATGTTTCCTTTCTCTTGATCTATTCATACAAAAAAATTAAGTACTTATTGTGTAAGATTGGATAAGAAAAGTAAATAGGGAATAAGCACGCAGGTCACTAGTATTCTACAGCCATTTTAACTGTACCATATCTTAATTTGAATGTGAGCTAGCAATTTCACCTATGAGTATTTATCCAAAGGAAATGAAATCACTATCTCAAAGACTTATCTGTACTCCATTTTATTGCAAGATTACTTATAATTACCAGAACACAAAAAAAACCTAAGTATTTGCTAACAGATAAAGAAGATGTAGTACATATACAGTGAACTATCACTCAGTTATATAGGAGATGTGATTTGTAACAACACGCATGAAGCTTGACAACATTATATAAAATTAATGAGTCAAGGAAAGAAAATATTACATGGTCTCACTTATAAGTAAAATCTTAACACAAACAACATAACTGCTGGAAACAGTATATTGGTAATTGCCAGGAATTGAGTTAGTGGAAAAAGGGAAACGTAGTCAGAGGCTACCAACTTCCAGTTCTAAGATGAGTAAGTTCTGCAATGGAATGTGCTACATGCTGACTGTAGTTAACAATACACTACAGTATATATGAAATGTGTAAGAATGTGCATCTTAAAACTTCTCATCATCTAAACACATACATATAGCTGTGTGAAGTGATGGGTGTGGTAACTAAACTTTTTGTAATCATTTTGCTGTATGTGTATATATATATATATTATACTATATAATATATAGTGTATGTATATTATATATATAGTAAATCATCATATTAAGGTAAGTAAATACCTTAAATTTTCACATTATTGTACATCAATTATATATAAATAAATCTGGGGGAGAAAAAGAGCCCAGATATGCAAGTGGTAGGCTCAGCCTTCAATTTAGTGGAAATCCTATTATGTTCCTTAGAAATACATATCTTGGGATTTGAATTCTCTGAATTAGCTGAGTTTAGAGTTATAGAGATAAGATGAATAATTTGTAAGCTGTGGGATATCCATCAGAGTTCCATGTTATTCAGTATTTCCCTGTGTACACACCTGTGTCTTCTGGTTCTAGATGAAAAGCACTATATGTATAGTATATATGTTAGGATAATATATATAATATATTATTTGTTGACTCATAGTGTTTTTGTATCAGGTAGGGCAAACACTAACTACACGGTAATAGTTTCTAACTGGAGCTTTAGCACAGTTGTCTTTATGATTGTTTTCTAAATCTTTGTGTACCTTGAGAGTTGGGCATGGAAGACCCATGAACCTTTTGGATATCAGCCTGTATATATTTTTTAAAGATTTTTTTATTTATGCATACAGAACTGGGGTACAGACCAGAGGTGCTGGGGCAGTGAGTGGATTCATCAGAGACAGAGTGGGGACCAGAACAGGTTGACTGATGAAGTACACTGTAGAGGGGAGCAGTGGGTGGGTCAGGGGAGGTCTGCCACACCATGTGGGTCACTTGTGGGGGCAGGGATTGAACTCATGCTGAAGTGGTTTGAGCTTCTTAGTTCTGTGCTTTAACCCACTGCACCACAAGTGAGGGCCTCAGCCTGTATATTTTTAATATATAGTAACTTTCATGATCAAAAGCAATGTATGGGACACAGAAAATAAATAGAACATGTTTCATAATTTGCTAGGCAGAAATCTAAAGTGCTAAAGGCATATTTAAGTACAGACAATTACCATCATAGTGTGGATACTTTGAAGGAGACTATAATGTGTCTGATAAAGAAATGCAGATATAACTAGAACTTGGTCTGTCTAGATCTAAGGCACAAAGGAGGCTGCCTGACAGTTTCCACTGCAAGGAAGTAGCCTGCCAGTCATATCAGTGTCCAGGAAAATTGGGTAACACATGGAGGATATGCGAGCACCACTTCCCATGGAGGCCTAGACCTGGTGGTTGGACTTCTGGAAGAGAGCCTCTTGCCATAAGCACTACCAGGAATTGAGTAGAAGGAAATACGAGAGTGCCAGACCCATCCTTTTTGTTATAGAGTCTGGGGAGCAATTGAGTCATTAGGGAGAGTGGTCAGATACTCAGGAAGAGTTAACATGCTAATAAGGGCTCAGGAGTTGAGAATGGAGCTCAGATTTAAATCTGAAGAAATTGAGCTCAGGTTAGCATAGTAAGAGCATTCAAGTGACATGACTGTTCCTGACCACAATTTCAAGACTTTCCCTGACTATTGGGGAAGCCAGCATTACCAAGATTGAGCAGAGCTGGGGAAAAGAAGAATTAGCACCATTATTTTATTTACAACTCACTTGCACTCATTAAATTCTTCCTTCTTTGTGTCTTACTCTTCCATTTCCTCTCAACTTGCCCTACTTCATTATCTGTAGGAGCACTCCACTCTCTTGTGCTCTTCAATAGAGCCCTCAGTATTTATTTTTCAGTCTTGGTCCTCTTTTCATTCTTAGAAGAGTTTAGCAATGTGGATAACTTGTCTTTTCATTGTATTGAGATAAAGTGGTAAGGAATTATTTTCTGGAAACTTGTGTAATCACTCTGAAATAAATATTGCAAAAGCTGTCCATTTTGATATCAATACAACAGCTCAACCATTCAAAGAACATTTTATACATAGAGCAATGTTGCCACTGGTAAAGCAGCTGCATTCTTTCTAGAGAATAACAATATTCTTTGAAACATTCAAAAACATAGTCATTGTGTTGGTTAATGCTGCCTTTGAAATTACAAAAGGCCCTTTGATAAGCACACTAAGCTACAAGTATTTCCACAAATGCTTGAGGAGAATATACACAGATTTACACGCCTGCATTTATAGTTGACTCATTGCATGATTCCGAGTGAACAAAGAAAATGAATGTAGATATGAGGTGGACATGTACTGAGTCATGTGGAAGGACACTTTTGATTGGTTTTCAAAGAGATGTTCTAGTGTTCTGAATTCAAATACTGGAAGTTGTAGGAGTGAAATTGGTTCAGAAGGTACTCTTTGTAACTCAGCCCAAATTTGAGTCAAAGAATCCAACAATACTTATATAGTTGCTTTCGTTAAAAGAAAGTCAAATTATAGCTTTGTGAATTTCTGAGAACTTTTCAAGTTAAATCACCTATTTAAGAACAAGCTAAATAAATGCCAACGTAAAATCTTTTCTTTTACAAAAACCACTTTAACAGCAAGCAAGAAAAGCAAAAACTTCTAAATGTCTGGTGATCACTTGTTTAACCAAAGCCATTACATCACTTCCAAGACTGTGTGGAGGTTCTGAGGTTTGGCCACCTGCCAATTCTATCTCTGTGCCTCTCTTTTACTCACTCACACCACCTTAATACTGTCTTGACATTGCTAAGGTTTTTATACTTTGGACCTTTGCACATTATATCCCTTTTGCCCTAGACCATCTCTCCTTCTACCATTACCTTACAATGACTACTTCTAAGATTAAATGTGACATCCTTACATAGCTCTTCTAAGATTTTCATCAAAGCAATCTTAACTCCAACAGGTTTCTTATGGGAGTTGGCAAACTAATTGTATGATGCATATGGAGGTACAAAGGGCCAAAGGACACCAAGTGAATACTGAAGATGCACGAATCAGTAATGTCAAACAAAAGAGAGATCAAAATGCAATAAGACAATAAGATCAAAATAGCATTAAGGCTATAAAAAAGCAAGCCGAATATACATGGGAGCACATGTGTGTGCAGTTTTTTGTTGAATTCACAAGAAAAAGAAAGACAACTGAATAGAAAAAATGAGAAAAAGCCTATGAAGCATGCCACTGAATAAGGTAAATAAATGGCTCATTGATACATGAAAAGATGCTCAGCAACATTAGTCATCAGGAAAATGCAGATTAAAACCATAATCGACATCATTATGTGCTCTATAGGTAAAGAATAGTTCAAATTTAAAACTGATAATATTAAGTCAGTATGTGACAACAACTGGAATTCTCATTAATTGCTGGTAGAAGTGTCAATTGATAGAACCATTCGGAAAAATGAATTTGACACATCTGCTAAAACTAAGTGTATACATGTATATCATCCAGGAAGTTTTCTTCCAGCTATAGGAACAAGAGAAATGTATGGATATGCTTCCCAAACAGCATGCAAATATATATGTAGCAATAACTTTTGTAGTAGGACCCACATAGAAACAATATTTTATACATCATTTCATTGTAGTTCCCGATTAGAAACAATTTAAGTATTCATGAGCAGCATGGGAATGGCTAAATAAAATGTGGTATAATCATGCATGAGCTATCCAAGATGAATGAATGCATTATTTGAGCAAATATATTAATACAGGGGAATTTCACAAATATAATGTTGAATGAAATAAGTTGGAAAAAAGCATATACTATTTAGGCAAATCTAAACTTTGA
Source organism: Condylura cristata (assembly GCF_000260355.1). Classification (NCBI taxonomy): domain Eukaryota; kingdom Metazoa; phylum Chordata; class Mammalia; order Eulipotyphla; family Talpidae; genus Condylura; species Condylura cristata. Next base: position 69,424,329 of record NW_004567102.1, on the reverse strand, counting down.
AGTTTGAAATCAGAATAGAGGTTTTGTTAGGAAAGGAGGGGTGCAAATAGATTCCTTGACTTTTCCTTTATATTCTCTTTCTCAATCTGGATGATGATTAAATGACTATGTTCACAACGTGGAAATTTATTTTTATTCTATGATTTATTTGTGTACTTCTCCAAATACATATTATGATTCAATAAAAAGTCAGAATCAGGGCCTTCCCTGGTGGCACAGCGGGTTAAAGCACAGCACTATGAAGCTAAAGTCACTTCAGCATGAGTTCAATCCCCGCCCCGGAGGTGACCCATATGGCACGGCAGACATTCCTGACCTGCCCACTGCTCTCCTCAACAGTGTACTTCAGCGATCTGCCTGTTCTGTTCCCCACTGCGTCTCTGAATCCTCTCACTGCCCCTGCACCTCTGGCCTGTACTCCAGTTCTGTATGCATAAATAAATAAAAATTTTTAAAAATATGCTTTAAAAAAGTCAGAATCATATATGTCACATATAGGTAGTAGATTCAATTTTCAACCACAGATTTAAGTGGTCCTATAAAGCAGAACTTCTTTTATGCTACATAACTCAATTTTTATTTTGAGCTTCTATTCTAACCTTCATATACAAGGATTTCCTGCTACTTGACTTTGGAGGTGTTTCTAATTCTGGATAGCAGTGTAGGAGTAAGGCTGTTGTGTGTGATCAATCTACCACTTACTGTAGGAATCTGCTGAGATACCATCATGCTGTTTTGGTCTCCAGTACACACAGATTACTGTGTCAGCTCATAAATGTATGTAGGAGTTTTTACCTTGTCCTGCACAACTTATATTGGCACCCAAAAGGGCAGGACTCAAGGTTCCTTTTGAGTAATGCACAAGCATTCAAGCTGGCCCTGTTTCTTCATATCATGCATACCTTTAAAGATATTGTCTATGACTTGAGTTCTTCTACCCTCTCAGTATCTGTGCTTGTTAAAATCAAAGCCAGTGCATAAATGGAGTGGGTGGAGGAAGAATAATACCATAAATAAGTCAGATGATATCACTCTATTGTTTAAAGGCCTTTAATTGCTTTTCCTTACACTTAAAATAACAACCCAACATCTTAATATGTCTAAGGAATTAAAAATGGCCATAAATTCCTTGCTGCTCCTCCCCTTAGGAAGTACAACCTATTTCCCTGTGTCTTGAATCTGAACTGGCCTTGTGACATATTCTGATCATTGGAATGAGGTAGAAGTGATACCATATAACTTCCAAGGAAGGACCCAAGAGGCTTTGCGACATCCATTCCCACCCTCTTATTGACCTGAAATCACCATGTCAAAAAGCCCAAGCTAGCTCCTAAGGGGATGAAAGACTCCATGGAGACAGAAACCTATTCCTGTACACTATCCCTTACAGATGTGCTGAGTTGGAGGGCAGTTTTGCCTTCACTGAGAAATTAGTGGGAAGTACAGCAGAAAACCAGATTTACCCCACACAGAGAAAAGCTAAGCAATACTTACAAATGGTGAGGTAAGGAAAAGTGTTAATTTTGCTTGCAGACAGAGACCTCAGTCCATTATCAAAATCTGGGCCAGGACCTAAGACAGAGAGCTACTTTTATACATATTTGCCTCAACATTGTTTACAAAGAATGATAGTTTTTACAACAGACAAACCCATTGGTGGGGAATAATGATTTTTCATAGGAAGGGGGCCTTGGACATTGGCAGGGGATGTGACCCTTGGGAGATTACTCCAAGGAGACAGACCCATTTGACCTGTTATCTGACTCTGAGATATAATTTTATTAAGAGTGTTAAGATTGGCCATGAATCTTTGCAAATAAGCAAATTTGTTAATTCTAACCTGAATTGGAATGTTAATTGCACCAGGCCTGAAAGCACCCATCTGGCAGGATCTTTATTATATTTATTTGTCCAATAATATTTTTCCTTATCAGAAGGACCTAGTCTTTAAATGTATCTCATTTAATTCTCCTAGTGAGCTGCAGTTAACTTAATGTAAGCATTAGTTTCATAGAAAGATTGTCAGTAAGGATTATATATAGAGAGCATGCACAGTGCCTGTAGTTTACAAACCTTCTACAATTGATCATGATAATGATGGTGGTAAGAAGGAAGAGGAGGACAAAGAAGATAAAGAGAAAAAGAAGACAGTGATAAAATAATCAAGCGTTGTCTAAAGTTGACTTTTACCTGAACTTTGGATGAACTAATAAAGGGACTCTCCAGATTAAAATATTTTCTTCATGGCACTCAAATTGATCAGGTACTACAGTGTACCTGCCTGTTTTTATAAGATTTTACATACACAAATGGTTATTTCTAACCTCTTATTAAAATTCATATCTGGTCAAGCAAAATTGAGATCTTACAAAACATTTGGATGAAACGATTTTAACTTTACTTAAAAATATATACAACTGGCAAATGTGAGAGCACCTACCACATGTGGGGGATTTCAAATATTCTAAAAGAGCAGGTAAACAACAATTATCAAATGATCTTGGCTGTTGACTATCATTTGCATTAAAAGATCTAATAAAAAAAAGATCTAATCAATAAACATTTCTGCATGTGGAATTTTTAAAAAATGTTAATCTGCATTTTTTTTTAAAGATTCATTTATGCACACAGAACTGGGGTACAGGCCAGAGGTGCAGGGTTGGTGAGAGGCTTCACCAGAGTCAAAGCAGGGAGCAGAACAGGCAGACTGACAAAGTACACTGCTGAGGGAAGCAGCGGGCGAGTCAGTAGAGGTCTGCTGTGCCATGTGGTCACCTTCAGGGAGGGGGTTGATCTCATGTGGAAATGGCTTTAGTTTCTTAGTGCTGTGCTTTAACCCTCTGTGCCACCAGAGTGGGCCCTCAAGTTGCATTTTTAATACCATCTTTTTCAGAGAAGTTCTCAAGTGAAATCATTAGCTTCAGGTAGAGAAACAGTATAGGATAAGAGCAGGTAGGATAAGAGTATAGAACAAACCTATAGGTTTCATTTCAGAATCATGCAGTAGGAACACACATACACACAGATCATATTACAAATTCAGCAGAAATTGCTCTAATCCAATTGCTCCCCATATCTCCACTACTGCTTACGGAATGACACTGTAATCAACTGCTATTTCTTCCATTTTTTTTTCTCTTAGCAAAATGGTGTCTCAGTGCAGCATGTGGTGGAGGGCCCAGACAACAAAATTGCAACTAATTTAGTGTCGTGTTTACTGGGTTGAGTGTAGTTTGACACACAGTAGATACTCTATGAATGTGTGAGTGAATAATGGAGTGGATGACTAAAAGGAAGATTTTGAAAGACTTGACCATGCCTTGTTCTTTAAATGAGAAGAAGCAATATACTTTTATTTTTTCAATTTCCCCACACACATAATTTGATATATGATTGGCTGACACAGGGCTGGTAGCAACCTACAATGTGTCTGGATTGGAGACCAAATTATTAGTGAATGTGGTCTGAAATGGAAGGTGAATGCTGATATTGGATAGCAATAGGCTAAAAGTTAGGGAGGGAGGATAAAAATAATTGAGGAATTTTAATAATAAAATTCAAGATTTTCATCAAGTTTACTGACTCTTTGAAACTCAAAGTTAGTTTTAAATTTCTGGCAAATTGTATACTGGTTGTTGAGCATCAAGCAATAAAATTAATAATTAAGACTACTAGGAAAATAAAATTCACATGTATGGTTATTACAGTAGGACTTCTGGAGTGAGTAATGTACTCACAGAGATAAGGTTTATTGCAGAAAACTGATTAACAAGTTTATCGCCTGTAGAGTGGATGTTCTTGCTGCATGCTGAGGCCACTGAAAATAAGATGGAAAAGACATTTGAACCAAGTTCTTTCACATTCCTAGATTAATATCTTATTTGTCTCAAATCCTTATGGATGGATAAGATAATGTCTGGAAACTCCCCCTTCTGTATCTTAAGATACAAATTATTTCTCCTGATGGTTTAAGTCAACACTATTTAGAACAATGTTCAAGTTATTTTGAGTAACTTGATCTTCATTTACCTTATAGACTACAGCTATAAATCATTAAAGAACACTTTTCAGGACTAAGAAGAAAAATGAAAGTAAATATAAGATCCAGGTAATCTCTTTTGGGTATCATGTTTTCAAATGAGGCACTTTGGTGGGTTTGTCAGTGAAAATTATTAATTCTTAAGACTTTTCTATGACCCTAATTCCTGTATCACATGGGCCTGAGACTTGTCTGTCCCCAAGCCAGTACTCTGTCATGGTATGTTTCAGAGAAGAGCTTCTTTGAGTAGAGAGTCAGGCCTGAGAGAAAAGAAT